>NC_138053.1:89752278-90351972 GCF_964194185.1 Rhinolophus hipposideros
AGGAGCTCCCCCGTCTGTGCTGACTCTTACTTCCATATAGAATGTTCTGCCTTGTTCCTTGTGTTGTGTCCCCCTCCCAGGACTAGCTCCTTTCATTGAGCTCTCCTTCGTTCCAATCAATATGACTTTTACCCACATTATTTCCTTTTGTTTTCACAATAATGCTATGAGTTAGATAGTAGTATCATCAGTCTTATTTTACAGATGGGGAAAACCGTGGGCCAGAGAAGTTACCTTGCTGATTGTCCCTGTACTATTGGTTGCGTAGATCTAGGAGAAACAAGTTACCCAGATCTGACTCGAAGGGCCTGTTTTGGTCATTACCCCACTCTGCCTCTCCTTACATTTTATACCCATTGGGAGGCCAGGAGCATGTGTTCGGTCGTTACTGGGTCTGTATCGTGGGCCAAGGCTGGGGAGCGAGGTCTCCATGCTTCCTGCCCTCACAGTTTTCAAACTGTGGTTTGTGACTTGTAATAGTGAAGTGTGAAATCAGTTTAGAGGGTCACAGCCAGCATTTAAGAGAAATAGAATGGAAATATTGGGGTGCATCGAATATTATGATAGGTGTTTTATGAAGTTGATGAAATTGTGAGCAGTAGTTTTACAGTATGAAACATTTCTTACTGTAGGCTGTGGTCCAAAGAGTTGAAAGTTATTGAGCAGAGGTTCCAGAGTGGGGGTGAGATGGGTGTAAGTAAGAGAATAGATAAGTGACTACAAACTGTCATAGGAGCTATGAAGATAGCACATGTGACAGAATAAGGAGGAGGGTGGCAAGGTGCCTTCTGAGGGGGTAACATTTGGGCTGAGACCTCCAGGAAGAGAGTAGTAGGACGTCAGGGACCCAGACACAGGTGTGAGAACCCTGGGCCAGGTAGACCAAAGTAGAAATAGTATGGACCCTGTTGCCTGACCATAATACAGTGCAATTAGAAAATAATAACAAAAATATAAGCAGACCCCAACGCCTAGTAGTAATCTTTCCCATTGTTGTCATCGTCACCCTTAAGTTGGGTCAAATGAGAAAGAATCAAAAACTAAATTCCATAATGTCATTCTGACCTTTCATTTACCTCTATTCATCGTTTTTAGTTCTTTGTTTCTAAAAGACTTGTTTCTATGTTTCATGAAAGGTTTTGCTTATAGGCGTTGGCTCTTCTCGTCACTTTTTCTAGACTCTGTGTTGACATCTGGTTGGTGGGCATGTCATGGGATTTCTAGACCAGGGTATTGCATCCTCGGCACTTTGGACATTCGGGCTGGATAATTCTTTGACATTTAGCAGCATTCCTGTCCTTCTCCGACTTGATGTCAGTAGACCCTCCCCTCTTCCCCCAGTTGTGAAAAATCTTTATAGATGTTGAAAGTTATTGAGCAGAAAAATCTTTATAGATGTTGCCAAATGTTCCCTGGGGGACAACATTGAGAACCGCTCTAGAGAAAATTCCAGGCTAGCATGAGATGACGTTACCCAGACCGAGAATATTCGCTATCCCATCCATTCATCAGGAGAGGACAAAGTAAGATTTCCTTTTCTTTCTCTTCAATTGAAAAAGTCAAGTATTATGACTGGGAGTTCCTGACAACTTGTAATAAAGGAAAATCTGAATGTATCACTCTAGGCTCCAGAAATTATTGCGTAAGCTTGGTGACAGTTTCCTTGCACTGTGTGTCCTATCCTAAGGTTCGAAATAAAAGGGGATTGATAATGGCTCAGCTGTTTTTATCTAATTAATGGACTACATGTCTTTTCATTCTTCCCACAGAAGTGGACCCAGCCTTAGGCGAGCAAGCCTTCACTGAGTTGTTTTGCCAGTAGTGTCCATTGGTTTCCTGTGTTCTGTTCCCATGCTTAATACAGTTCGTCTTGTGACCAATGGCTTATATTTCTATAACAGGAGCTATTTGTTCTGACGGCCCATTTTCTCTGAATTGATTCTCTCTTATGAATTGTGCACGTTTTACTCCATTTCTTAACTGTACCACCTTTCTCTTAGTATGAGCTCCATTAAAGTAACTCTGTTTATTCTGAGTTGGGCTTTTAGGAATACATTTTGTTACCATATTTTGACTATTGTCTGTTCCCGAAAAGTTCGTATAAAAAGAATTCCATTCCTTCAACCTAGGATTTTCTTTTCCTCTGTTTGGGAGGAATCTGCACAACTAATACCCTGTTAGTTGTTACACATAGATATAACTTGAGTATACAAAGGGTTCTTCTTAAAAATTCTTAAATAAGATTGTGGGTCTTACTAATCCTTTGACATCTTTGAAAATTCCATGAGGTGTTTGTCCAAACAGTATGCATTAACACCCTGAATGCAGGGGGCTGGTTCTATTCCTTACTTAGGGTTTTTCCTTCCCACCAGTGAAGCTGTCCCCAAATACCTAATATAAAGTAACCCCTTTTGGTACTTAATCCCCTTACCCTCTTCATATGTCTTCATAGACATTCATCACCATTGGCAATGCTCTATACTTACTTGTGTATTTGGAGTTTTTTCCCTTCCCTTTGTTGGAATGTGAACTGTATTGCCAATGCTTAGAATACAACCAGTAAATATTTGGTTGAATGAATGGATTTTCTTGATTTATCAGACATTTATTTCGTACCTGCAATGTACCAAATATTTAAGATCTTTATAAATATTAACCCATCTTTGAATGGATGGTGATCCTATGTTTCCTTCACAAGTTTGTTTTCTCTATTATTCCACTTTTCTTGGAAATAGTCATTGTTTTGAGCAGCTGCAGTCCTATATCTTGGCAGAATGTTTTTATCTTTTTTTTCCCTGTTAGTAGCCTCTTGTTTAATAACTGTTACATTCCATCATGATTCTGTCTCCTTGAGGTCTTGAGAAGGATTGTTCTAGTTCTTTTGATTTTTCCTCTCCTGGCCTGGGTATAGGTCCACATTTCATATACAGTATGGTCCTGAAAATATATGAGCAAGTCAGATGTACGAAGGTGGGGAACTCTATTTACAATTCATAGCCTTTTTTTCCAGTGGCCATATTACCAGCTTTGAGCTGTTTACTTGGGATCACATATTGTCTTGCTGTTCCCAGTGCATTAAAAAAGACAACGAGATGTTTACATATGATGTAAATAAATACATATATATGTACACTTCTATCACACACATATATATTAGTGTCTAAGTGTTGTACTGTGCAGAAGATTATTTGCAACCCGCAGAATCAACATAAATACAGGCAACATTTTTAATATTCTAAATTATTTCTGTCCTCAAATTCTGGAAATCTCCATATCCTCAGACAATTAGTGCAAAAAGTTTGTTTTCATGTTGGGAAGGATTTGCTGATGGTGAGTTTGCAGGGCTTGAGCAGGAGATAGCTGTGCTGGCTTTGGTGTCATGTCTTCGTTCCTACAGGACAAATTCCCCGGGGAACTTAAGGAATGTGCCTGCCAGTTGTGTTGGCAGGAGCTTTGAGTGAGCAGCCTGAGGAGTGACCTTCCCCGTGTGTGCTGGCAGTGGAGAGGTGACCCAGAGTGCTGCTTTGCCCTCGGCTGACTAGCAGTACCCTGGGCCAGTCAAATTCTGCTTCTGCCCCTACTCTCACCATCGCTTTTGATGGAAGACCAACTACCCTGCCCAACTGCCGTATTTTTGGAAAACCTTCCTGGGTTGGCATCATAGACATGTAGCAAGCTGGGGAAGGCAGAGTTCCAGCTGTCCGCTTCTGGAATTTTCCAGGACACCCTAGAACTACTTCTACTCTTAGCTTAAATCTCTCTGTTTAACTTTCTTCCGTGGTGTTTGTGAGTTAAAATGAAAGTTTGGGTGTCTTAAGTGTTTGTACACTCTGGAATGTTTCTCTGCGTTTTTCTGCCCTTTGTTACCCTTGCTGTGGCGTACTCCACCCTACATGCCCCAGCCTGTGGGTGCCCACGTGGCGGGGCTGGTCACCTCACTGTGAGGGCGGCCGGGGCTGGTGCATGTCCTGGTGGGTCTGTATGCACAGGAAATGGCTGGGGAGAGAGGCTGGTCCTCCGAAGAGATGGCTGGGTGTCTGCCCTGGCCTTGAGCAGTTTCTCAGGACTGGTTTTGACCAACTCTTGCGGTTCATCTGGCAGAAATGCCACTGCTGAGTTTTAATTTTTCTCTAGAAAAATAAAACATGCCATTTTCCATGACTTATGAAAACCATTGGATTGGTACTTTTGCTTTCCCTGGTGTGTCATTCTCTTTTTGCAATAACATACCATTTGTTGCCATGTAGGCAACTGGTCGATATTTAAAAATAGAATCCCCGGGATGGCCCGTTGGCTTAGGCAGTTGGAGCTTCGTGCTCCTAACTCCGAAGGCTGCCGATTTGATTCCCAAATGGGCCAGTGGGCTCTCAACTACAAGGTTGCTGGTTCAACAAATCGAGTCCCGCAAGGGATGTCCGCCCCCTGCAACTAAGATTGAACATGGCACCTGGAGCTGAGCTGCCGCTGAGCTCCCGCATGGCTCAGTTGGTTAGAGCGCGTCCTCTCAACTACAAGGTTGCCAGTTCAACTCTCGCATGGGATGGTGGGCTGCGCCCCCTGCAACTAGCAACGGCAACTGGACCTGGAGCTGAGCTGTGCCCTCCACAACTAAGACTGAAAGGACAACAACTTGAAGCTGAACAGCACCCTCCACAACTAAGATTGAAAGGACAACAACATGACTTGGAAAAAAGTCCTGGAAGTACACACTGTTCACCAATAAAGTCCTGTTCCTCTTCCCCAATAAAAAAAAAAAAAAAAAAAAAAAAAAAGAAGTACTGCTTGCATTATTAAAAAAAAAAAATAGAATCCCCAATCAGGAAGTCCTGCAAATATTCCAGAATGTTGTTTGTTTGTGTACAGGCCCATGTGAGGTGTGTGCATCTGAAGACTACCTATTTTTCATGTTACATAGGTTCTTGCTTTTTACATTTTAGTGTTTTGTGTTAATGGCGAATACAATAAAAGTGTAAAATGAATAAATATGGAGGAGACGCTATAATTGAGTGACGTTGTTAGTACTACACAAGTTTGTACAGAAAGCTGGTCAAACTTTGGTCAACAAATGGAGCTGACTGGACATGGTTAATCCTAAACCAAATCAGTGGTGGTAAATAGAACGCTGAGTAGAGTTGAGAAATAAATGCAAATTCAGTAATCAGTCTCACAATATCAGAGTTGTCTCATGTGAGTGCTACAGCATGCATGCCACCTCGTCACAAGTGTTGGACTCTTAAGGAAGACAGGCTGTCAAGCAAAGAGACTAATTTGATTTTAAATTTGAGAGAGGATTTGTTTTACCCAAAGTTCACATGGATGCTGTATATCCCAATTGTGCGAGGACAGTGTCCAAAGATGTTTTTTTCCAACATTACTGTGCCAATGGGTTCCAATCGTTGAACAAGTGTTTGGACATATGGTGAATTTATGTTAACACTTAAACGGAGGAACGTTATTATGAAGCTTTGAAATATATGATCCCGTGTGAAACATTATGTAGTGACACCGAATTACTTTCTAGAAACTTGGTTAGCCAGTTTCTTTACTGATTTGTATCAGTTGGAGAGATAGGCAGAGACGTGAACAGTAAATTGATAATTTCTGTGGTTCCCAAAGGATGGTGAGCACTTGAACGAATGTCTTTTAGGAATACCAAATAGCAACTGTCAAAATAATTGGTTCCCTTAAACAGAGGTAGGTGGCACAAAAGAAAATGAAAAAGTTCAATGCCGTGTATTTTTTATTGGCCAATTCAGGATCTTGCTGCTGAAATTGTACCGAGTTTGTATTGTAAGTCCGGGAAAGTTCTAGAAACTCTTCATTGCTGATAACTAAACAATTGAATTTATTCCCACCCCATCAGGTATTCACATACAAGCAGAGCACAATTACACACCAGAAGGTGACCGCCATGCACCCCACGAATGAGGAGGGCGTGGATGACATGGCCATGCTGACAGAACTCCATGGAGGCTCCATCATGCACAACTTACACCAGCGATACAAGAGAAACCAAATATACGTAAGTGCCACTCTGACGCTCTTTCAGATTCCCTCATTTGAATTTTCTTTTTTTTTCCAAACGATTGTTTTCAAAGAGGATTTCTTGCCTTTTGAGACTCTCTGGTTAATATAAGTAAAACTATGTTTTCAAGTGTTTTGCCAAATTAGAAATTTGGCTTGATAAATCAT
The DNA here is from genome assembly GCF_964194185.1 of Rhinolophus hipposideros. Lineage (NCBI taxonomy): Eukaryota > Metazoa > Chordata > Mammalia > Chiroptera > Rhinolophidae > Rhinolophus > Rhinolophus hipposideros. The sequence goes on from NC_138053.1 coordinate 89,758,471, forward strand.
GTTCTTCATGTTTATCGCCTTGATTTTTATTAGAGGAATTACTTAAATTGAAGGGTAATTTGGCCTCTGTCTTGTTGTGAATGCATTCTGTTTGTAAGTGTTCTGTTGTAATAAAGAAGCCGTGAGCAGTGATTTGACTTCCTCAATTAAGGGCTAGGGGGAATGTGGATTTGCAAAGCAATGTATCTGAGCTTAAGCTTTTTTTCTCATTTTCTTGTTTTTTCCTCCTTTTATGGATTTTTTTCCTTTATTTCTGGTTCTGGAGCCCACCCAGGGGGATATTTGGATTCAAGGGAACCCATCTTCCTTATTTGTGGGCTCTGTTTTGAATGGAGACATGGCATAATAAGCAGACGTTTTTCTCTCAACATTTATGAAATGTGACTGTTTCTATATTATAAAGTAATGTTTAAAGTCCACTCCTAAAATAACCAACCACTTTTTGACGTTCAAATACTTACATTACATCTGTCAAGATGGATTGGCCTGCAGATTTTATTTCTTTTCGTCTGCCTGTTTGCAAGTCTTCACAGTAAACTGGGGCGACTGCTTATACGTGTTTATTTTTCATGTCAAGTTCAAATTCATAGTTTTCAAAAAACAACAACAACGTTTCCTATTGCAAAATCCTTCATCTTTGAATAATTGTTCTTTCGGAGTTACATGTTGCCAGTACGTTGGTGATTAACAGTCTTTATACAGCTCGAGGTACTAACTGAAACTCAAGGCCTGCCTAGTGTTAAGGTTCCTCCAATTTATCTACCTTAGACCGAAAGAAGAGTTGGGACAGAGGAGGAATGAGAGCTTTGTGGGTTTAATGCTTAATTCTATTCATTTTTGTTAAGTATGTATATTTGCCTTCGTTTTACACTGTGAAAGTGTTATTTTTGCCAGATTGACCTAATGTTTGCCAAATGTTTCCAAACAGCCCTGTCTAGAGAAATTCAATCGTGTTGTAGTCCTCTGACTTGCTGAGTGTGCTTATATTAAGTCTTTAGATGTAAAATGTTTCCCATATGTTCTGCAGAAAAGGTAACGTTCATACATGTTTATGTACAAGTGGCTGTGTATTCTGTGCCATCCATGCGCTGGCAGAACCTGTGCACTTACTCCTCTCTTCCCATCTCAGAAATCAACTCGTAGGTGGCAGTGAGCTCCCTCCGTCTCATGGAATGCTCCACACCTGTGTTTTTATTGTTAAGTATTTGACACTGTCTTGTAACTGTTTACATAGCACTGTCCTTCCTGCGTTTGTCAAGGACTTATTTTGTCTTTCTTGAGCCAAGGACACAGCCAGGTGCCTGGTAATTGTGCAATAAATGTTTGTAAAGTAAATGCCATGCATATTAGAAATAACCTTTTCTAGTGGAGAATAAAATGTGAGGCTAGATTTAAAATTTTTGTCTTGGTGTTTGTCTCTTGTAGGTGAGTATTTCAGCACTCATATCCTTACACGCAAATTCTTATTATACATTTAATAGTCAAGAAAATGCAAGTCAATTTGGAGGAAAACAAACTATGGATTTAAAAGGCAGAGCCTTTTAAAAGATTTTTCCCCCCATTCCACGATGATGACATAAACCTGACAGCTAAATTGCCCAAGAAACCCTGTGAGTACAATCTTGTCCTTCTTTTTCTGAAATGAAGATCTCTTTCCGCCTCTTTGGGAGAAAACCATAGGATTTTTGTATATCCAACTTGCAGTTTAATTCAGTAAATTTTGCCCTTATGTACCTTCCTTCGGAGACTTGCATAGTTGTATTATTATCCATAATGCAGCCACCATGATTTTCTTTTTTCTTTTTTTTTAATTCTACTTTATTGGGGAAGGGGAACAGGACTTTATTGGGGAACAGTGTGTACTTCCAGGACTTTTTTCCAAGTCAAGTTGTTGAACTTTCAATCTTAGCTGTGGAGGGCGCAGCTCAGCTCCAGGTCCAGTTGCCCGTTGCTGGTTGCAGAGGGCACAGCCCACCATCGTTTGAGGGAGTCCAACCGTCAACCTTGTGGTTGAGAGCCGGTGCTCTAACCAACTGAGCCATCTGGGAGCTCAGCAGCAGCTCAGCTCAAGGTGCTGTGCCCAATCCTAGTTGCAGGGGGCGCTGTCCACCATCCCCTGCAGGACTTGGAGGAGCTGAACCGGCAACCTTGTGGTTGAGAGCCCACTGGCCTGTCAGAAAAACACAGCTTTGCTGCCTCTTATCCTGGCGCGGAGTGATGCCTGTATATTTTTAAAAGACAAACAATGGTACAGGTGCTACGTTCGTTCCTCCTTTCTGCAGGCTCTAGGGGAGGTCCATTTCCCTCTCATTCCTGGTGCTGGCACAGTTCAGTTATTTGCAGTTGTAGGACTGAGGTCCTCGTTTTCTTGCTGACTGTCACCTGAGGCCTGTTCCCAGCTTCTAGACGCCCCGTTCCTTCACCTTCAAAGCCAGCAATGGTGAATCGATTCCCTCCGTGTTTCAAACCTCTCCTCCCTCATCTCTCTTTCTGACTGCAGCCAGGAAAGGTTCCCAGCTTTTAAGGGTTCATGTGATTAGACTGGGCCCACTATCTCAGAGTTTAATCACATCTTCAGAGTCCTTTGGCTGTGCAAAGGATCTCCAAGTGGAGAGGTCTGTTATTTTGAGCCAAAAAGGACCAATAACTTTTTTCTCTTTGGGGAATCCCCTTAGTACCTGAGGACTTGACCAGACCCCAATAAAATATTTTTTTCCAGCCTCTGAACTCCTACATTAAAACTGGGGTACAGAGCGATGAAGGGATAAAACACTCAACAGACAAAACTTTAGTCTGTGTTCTAAAGCAGAAGAGTATTCCAGATGAGCAAGGAGGGTTCTTTGTGCCCCTATCAGACAGCCTTCCTGATATCAGGCTTCCTTACAACACCTCTATGAAGAATTCTTGGCTGTTTACCACAGTCTGGGCTGGAAGATTCCGTTATCGAGCCTTCAAGACATACAGAAAAATTCCAGCTTGTGAAAATTTCAGGGAAATTACACAGTAACACAAGCAGTGTTTTGATACACAGAATTGTGATTCATTTACGTCAAGACTACCTAATGAGAATTTTTTCTTAAGACATAGATGTAATTAAAAGTGTTCATTACTCACCAGACTTGAACTACTCAACTTTTAGATATTGGGGTCTATGAAGACTTAATAAAAATCTCTAATTCCTATTATTAAGACATTTCTGTTTTCATAAAACAATAAATGAAAACTAAATTCTGAGCACATGCTCCCAGGATGTATTCAGTAGCCATTTAACTCTTTAGGAGAGAACATTGACAGAGCGCCAAAATTCTAATTCCCATTTATCAACCGGGAAACTAACTCTCTGAATGGTTTGTCCAAGATCCCTACAAATGTATACACTGGTTTAACGACATGTAAGAATAAATCATTTTTGCTTTTCTCCTCCAAGGTAGAATAATTTCGAAGATGTGTTCATTGATTCACATCAAGCAATTACTGTGGGCTACCTACTGCCTGAAGTTCTAGGAGAAATGACAGTCAAGCAGAGAGGACTCCTATGTCCAAGGCATTTCCCTGTGGGGTTGAGAAGTAATCAGTTGTCAATCAGTCATTACAGATGACAGGTTGTACAAATCAGACTAGAGGGTGAAAACTAGAGGAATGATAAGAGATTGGTTAACAACCTTGCCAAGTGTGTTGAGAGACTTCAATTAAAAAAAAAGTCATGTTCGAGCATCGCAGCTACCTCTGTAAGCGATTTGCAATTCAGGAGTCAATAAAAACCATCACTTTAGCGCAAAAAAATGACTAGATACGTAGGAAAACATAATTCCTATGATACAACATTAACAGCAAAATGATCTGTCAACTTTAGCACTGAATACTTACCCCAAAGAAACTCTGGAATTAACATCTTCCAAAGTAGCTTTTATCAAAATAAAGTGTTTTCTTTGTATAAGACACCCTTTTTCATCATATGTCACATGCAATTTCAGAGTCATTTCCATGCACCCTCAACTTGTGTCCCTTTTCTCCACTCACCTCTTCTTGGACTCTGTAGTAATCATTTAATCTTTGTGTTTTTTAATTTATGATTTTTGAAAGGTCAGATGTCATAACCCCCGTGCCTAACAGGGCTATTTTAAAATGAAAAGTGACAGCTCTAGAAACTTTGTTAACCTTTGTGTTTTTCTCCCCATCTTACTCAGCTGATACCACCGAGTCTTTCTTGAGAAAGCTCCTGCCTGGCACTTGGCACCCTGTCCTTCTGGGCTTAGAGGCTGTACAGACTGTTAGTGTCAGAAGGTCTGTGTTACTCCAGCCTCTGGTCCTGTTGGGCTCTGCCACCTGATTGGAGGCAGCTCTGCTCCTTCCGTAATCGCCTTGTGGGGGCCCCTGCCTGATGCCCTAATGCTGAATTCTCTTCCTGGAACTCCAGGTTCTTCATGCCTAAGGCTCCACTTTGCCAGCTTTTCCCATCCTCTGGTGACTCCCAGGTAGGAGCCCTGCTCAGCACTTCAGCTCCCCACCTGGGAGCCCAGCCCAAACTTCCACCTTGAACCTCCTGCCACGGAGGCTTGCCCCTGATTGTCTCACCCCTTGGAGACGGTCTGATAAGGGTCCCACCCTGCTCTGTCCTTCCCCACCACTGGTGAGACCTGGTGAGGACAACTACCCACATCTGGAAGCTCATAAAGACTCACGGAGTGGCGAGGCAGGGTATGTGTCTGGTACAAAGAGACTGTAGGTGGGGGAGAAAGCCAGAGCTGGCCGTGAAAAGCCCTATGGAGCAGCTGGCAGTAATGACACTACGAAAGAGGGATAAGAGTTGGTTAGAAGGCAAGGCTAGTGAGACCACACATGAAGATGGAGGAATGAGAGTGAATCTGATGTGTGGCCTCACTGAATTGGGGTGAGGTCCTTTTACTGATGGGCTCTGGTGTTTGTGGGGGAGCTCTGAGCAGTAAGATGTAAAGGCAGGCTGGGGTCAGGACACCCTTACAGCAATGGTTCTCACCCAGGTGATGCTGGCCCCAGGGGATATTTGACAATATCCAGAGGCATTTTTGGTTGTCATAGCCAGGGCAGAGAATGCTAATGGTATCTGGTCGATGGAGGCAAGGAATGCTGCTAATTGTTCCACAATGCAAGGGACAGCCCCACAACAGAGAACCACCTGGCCCAAGGTGTCAGAAGTAGAAGTGCAGAGGTTGAGAAACCCTGCCTTAAAGCTAGTCAGTGACATTTGGGCTCGGTGGTATGCAGACTACCCGTCTTTGTTAAAGGTTTTTGAAGAGAGAATTTCCTTGAGAAACAATTTAGAAGAGTTGATAGGGACATGATATGAGGTCAGACGAGAGAGAGCAGAGTCTGAGGGAGAGTTGCAGTAATTCAAGGGTGAAAAGACGAGGGTTTTAGAGCAGGGCACAGATGGTAGAGAGCGAGGAAAGAATGGATGGAGCAGTGGGGGAGGAGGAGAAGGAGGATAGCTTTAATGACTCCCAGCCTTTTCCAGCCCAGATGGCCCCGAGAACATGGCGCTGAAAGCCTTGGCAGCACCTCCAGGAGAGGAGAGTGGGAAAGATGAGTTGGGTTTTTGATGCCTGACATACTGTATTCTCTGGAGCCCGGATCATTTCAGATTGTTAGGTACACAGGATCTAAACACGGTGTTGACAAGAGCAGATGAGGTTTCTGTTGCATGGAAGGTAAGCCCCGTGTCCAGAGTGGAGGGATTGGCCAGCAAGGCCTGTCGTGTGGCAGTTCTGTTTTCTGCTGCATGGAAGAGAAGTACATTCTCTCCGTGATAGGGTTGGTCGTGCTCTGGTTCGATGGCATGGAGGAGTCTTCTCTCCCAGCCTGGAAGGGAGGCTCAAAACCACATCAGGAAGAGAGCTGCAGGGAATGTCAGAGCTGGCCTGCAATTATGGTGTTGGAGATGGCTCCAGAGGAAGCCGTGCTCTGTTCCACCCAGCCTTTTGGTTAGTTTGTCGGGCTTGTTGAACAAACAGTGCAGGGATCAGAAGCAAACGAGCCCATTTTAAGAAGCGGGGCCTTGTCTAAAGATAAATGCTCGCGTCAGCACAAAAGGTGCTTCACAGCTCTGGTATTTATAGGTGTTTCAAAAATACCCTCCTTGGGTGAGGTGGCATTCCAGACCGAATCTGGAAACGTGTTTGATGTTATTCCTGAATTAACTTCGAAGCCAAGCGTGTTGTTAGCATTTTTAAAATGCAGCCGCCAGTGAAAGACCTGTTGCTTGCAGGAGGCGAGTTCTGTCATGGTTGCCTGTGGTGTTGGAGTGGACGTACCGTGCCATGGAGTTGACTGTTGAGGACGTGCAAATCCAAATCTGCATTTTATTTCCTTGAGCTGGGTTTTCCCAAAGTAGACTTTTTTGGGGGGTTTGTTTCCGTTCCTTGCCAAAGCTGGTGTCAAGTAACAGTGTGCCTCTCACGGATTCGGGGATGGCCTGAAGTTCGAAGGTTAGCAATCTTGGCTTGTGTCTCAACCCTGGGAACAGCTGAATTCAGTGTGGTTTGTCAAGGGTTTTTGTGTGTGTTTTTTCACATGAAATGAAGAACTGGTGTTGCCAAAAGATGATTGTAACCATCTGTCTGACTATATATGTGTTTTTAAACTTTACCAACCATTTATGCTCCTGAGTGCCCACTTCCACATCAGCACATGGTGAGGGCAGTTTTGTTTCTGTGATTTTTTTTCTTTTCTTTCTTGCCTCTCTTTTGGGTCAGATCCCTTTTGACAAGGAGGGAATTTTAGTCAGAAATTCACTCATTCAACAGAAATGTCACTTCTGAATTTCAGAGCTTGACTTCAATAACAACTTGAGTTATCTGTTGTGATCTAGTTTCCAGCCAGCTTCAATGCTTAACGGGTTTTCTGAATTGTTGACAAATGTTTTTAATTCTGGTGGCAAAGGATTTTGTTACCGTGTTTTCCCCAAAATAAGACTTAGCCAGACAATCAGGTCTAATGCATCTTTTGGAGCAAAAATTAATATAAGACCTAGTCTTATTTTACTTTAAAACCAGGTATAATGTAATATAATATAATATAATGTAATGTAATAATATAACACTGGGTCTTATATTACTTTTTGCTCCAAAAGACGCATTAGAGCTGATTGTCCGGCTACGTCTTATTTCGGGGAAACACGGTGTGTAGAAAGTAGTGGCCTAAAGCCTAGGACTCAGTTACGATGTGAGTTTATTTAGTGGGTCAGTGGTCGCGTCATGGGACCCCAGCATATCTACATCGATTCAGGCCTGCCCCTGTGTCAGGGTGGGTGCTAGGCCCCAAGGATGCAAAATCACGCCTGTTCACAGTGATTATTTCTTGAAAGATTGGAGAGATGAAAGGCCCTGCCCACCAGGACCTCCCAGTTTACTGGCGAAGGCAGACCCAGCACAGGATTGACAGTAACTCAGGGCGACAAGTGAATGTGGTAAAAGCACTTACGAGGAGCACAGACTGAGCCTCAGAAGGAGAAGATGAGGAGAGGGTCCGAAGAATGACTCCCAGCCGAGGCATGAGTAGTGCCGAGTTTTAAAGCATTCCTTGGGGAATGTGGTCAAGAGGAGGGTGGCTCCTTCCTGGCAGAAGACCAGCATGTGCAAAGACATGACATCCTCGGACGGGATGCGTTTGTCCAACTGCAGGACATTGGAGACGCTGCAATGAAGGTTGCATGCAGCTGGCTGGCAGGGTGGTGAGGAGCAGGTGAGGAAGGGCTCCGCGTGCAAGTTAATGACCTGAATATGCTTGTGAAGGCTATAGGGAACCACTTTAAGCATGAGTTCTGGGAAAACTCACTCTGGCTGCAGGGTGATGAATCAGTGCAGCAGGCATCCAGTCTAGGAGGAGAGGTGACTGGCAAGCCATATAGGAAATGGTGGCGTCCCGAATCAGTCCTGGGAGTGTTTGTACTCCGAAGATACTGGAAGGTACAATCGAAGTGTTTGATTGAGTTTGGGGCAAGTAGGCTGAATTGCCACAGGATGATTCCTAGATTTCTGGATCAACCATTGGGGTAGATGGTGGTGTCATTTGTCTTGATGGGATTGTGAGAAGACACATGTTTTGGAGCGCTCACCCTTGTCCACATGGCGTTCAAGCTAAGGGCGTCGAAGTGAAGACACCCAGTGTACAGATCTGTGATTTAAAACTGAAGCTGCATTCACGGTAAAGATTCCGGAAGTCATTCCTTGCCGTATTTTGCCAAGATGATGGTTAAGAGAAGGAAAGAGGAGAGTGGTGGGTGGGAAATAAACCTGGCTAATGGTTCCACTTCTTAACAAGTTCTTCCCTTTAGGAAAGTATGCCAACCAACTTGAGTCAATTTCCCTAGTGCGTTTCACATTACTTGGTCGACAACCAGCTTTTCAGGACCACATGATGAAAAGCAGTTGTGGCTTTATTTTCATTAACAAAAACAATAATCCCCTCCTATTTATGTAGCCCTTTCACCTACCGTGTTTCCCCGAAAATAAGACCGGGTCTTATACTACGTTTTGCTCCAAAAGACGCATTAGGGCTTATGTTCAGAGGATGTCCTCCTGAAAAATCATGCTAGGGCTTATTTTCTAGTTAGGTCTGATTTTCAGGGAAACAGTAGCAGTTGTGTGGGATAACAGAGGGTGTGTTGTTGTTAATGAAGAGAATCTTGGGCCCAGAGGGGTTAAGCAGTGTCCCAGGGAAGGGAGCTCCAGGCTGAGTATTTCCAGGTTTGTGACTTGGCTGACCCTTGCTGTCCAGGTCATTTGTTCCTGTGTCGGAATAGTGACTTCCCAACAGTAGCACAGATCCCTCCATATCTACAAGCCACTCAGCATCTGAGGCCACTGGGTCACTTTGTTTTCTTGGTTATACTTGATTTTTCTTTTTTTTTTTTTTTTTTTATGGAGAGTTAAGAGACTAGGTATTAGAAAACCTTGAATTGATAGATTTTGGGTTGAAGAAATTCAGTGAGTTTCTCCCAACATTTTTAAGCAGGAGGTGCAGCAGCTGTTCCAGATTATTAACATGGGCAAGGAAATGTATTATTTGTTGAGTTATGAGGAACTTTTCTGACTAGAAAAAAAAATTTTTTTAATGTGCTTCAAAATAGAATATACTTGCTATTTCTGAAAAGCTGTTACAACCACCAGGCTATTTATTCTTGTGGAATTTGGAATCCCATATGAGGAAACCAGTAAGTACCTGGTCCCACCTCGTGTTTGAGAGTGGCGTGTGTCCAGAATCTTAACTGCGTGGCGTTATCATGACCGTTTTTAGAGCGGTAATAATACCTTTTTATAGAGTGATAAATGGTCCAGGCATGCAACAAATGTCTCATAGCTCTTAGGATTGCTTACTATATTTTATCTTGGCTTCGCATGGTGCTTAATTTACAAGTGGGGCCTTCTCCTGCCCCCTCCATTCCCCAGTCACCATTTTTTAATTTACGTTACCTGTTGAACTTGCCTTATTATTCAATGCATCTGTTATTCGTTTAGTGACAAAATCATTCATGCAAACCGGTGTGTTGAAGGTAGTGGGGGAGGAAAAAAGATGTCTTTGGCAGTAATTATTTTTTGCTGGACCGCTAAGATTTCACACTGTGTCTTTCTTTGAATAAACCATTAGGAACTATTGTTGCCATGTTATTTTACATTTCTGATTTCGGGAGGTTCAAAGTGCTATTTGGTGTGTGCGTGGGCACAAGCATTAAAATCTCTATGACTACATGAAGACCCTTCAGAGTGCTGAAGGCCCCCCTCTTCTGTAACTGTTATGAGAATAATTCATTAGGATTTGGGGTGTCCTATCACCTTTTTGTGAGCCACTCAAAGTCTCTTCTCAGATATCCCTGTGGTTGATCCTATAGTTCATGGGAGCTGTTGAGTTTTGAGCTGGAGAGTTAGTTCTGTCTTCTGAAGGTCATCTGTCAAGTGTGGAGCTTGGGATGAGCGTACAGGACTATGGGATGTCAGTGAGAAAGGAAATGGAAATCTTCAGCAAGTGAGGCCAAGGCAGCAGAGATGGAGGGAGAGAGGATAGATTCTAGGTTTGTGGAAAGCAGAGCTTACAGGGCATGGAGACACTGGCTGCTGAGGACAAGGCTGGACGGAGTCTGGCATGATTCTCGTTTTGTACATGGTGAGTGGTGAAGGGGTCGCTGCAGACTGCAACATGACGCATCGGCACTACGACCAGAGGGGCTGCACTTACCAGCCTTCAGCCGTTTCCTCATCTGTCAGAGGACGCAGAACCGTGGGCTCGCCCTGCCCACATCTCAAGGTTATATTGGAGCCAATGAAGGCAGGTGGCAGTGTGACTCTGGAGGTAGTATTGTCCTCTGTGCCCCATAATTCTGAAATACCAGGTAAAGTTGTTGTGGAAACATGTTGTCTTAATTGTCATTTCAAATGGATGACAAGCCTTTTAAAGACATGACTTGGGTCATTAGCGAGAGGGTGAAATTGTAAAACTTGGGCCTTCATGTTTTAAGAGCCTAATGTACCCGGGTGCTAAAGGGGCGTGTGTCACGCTATCGAGACACTTAACTCTACGTGAGGCAAGGTTTCCGATCATCTTAAAAAGTAACAATAAAAAATTGGGTGGTCTCTCCATACCAGCCAGACACACGTTTTACACATTGTTTCCTTTCTTCTTCTTTTTTTTAAATAATGGGATTTCAGATTACTGTGTTTTGGCCCAAATTCAGTCTGGTTGTTTGCTATCCCTATTGGTTCATGGGAGTCCATTTACTGAATTTACTGTCAACCACAACATATGTACTTACTATTTGAACTCTAATGAAGTTATTTCATCCCTGAAAATCTAAATGACTTCTCTCCTTTCCTAAATGGCCTATAATTTGTCACCAGAGCATTTTTGTTTCTCAATTTGGGTTAAAATATGAAGGTGTGTGTTCTAAACATTTGATGGAAGTGAAGGAACATGATGCTCGCTCCTTGTTACTTCGGGATGTGTGCACGTGTGATATTTTCTTTAAGTTGGTGTGATATTTTCAAGGTTCACCTGCGTTGTAGCATGTATCAGTACTTCATTTTGTTGTTGTTTTGCGGAGGCATATTCCATTGTATCGATATGCCCCATCTCGTGTACCCATCTATCTGATGATCGACGTTTGGGCTCTTCCCACCTTGAGACTCTCATGAATAATAACGCTGCTATGTCTTTGTGGGAGTACCTGTTTTTAATTCTTTGGGGCATATACCTAAGAGTGGAATCGTTGGGTCGTATGGTAATATGTCTTTTATGTTTTTAACCTTTTTTGGTTCAGTATATTTCCAGAACTCATTACAGACCCCCGTCCATTTGAAAACAGTTACATGGAGCATACGCTACTTTGCCTGATGTGCCTGGCAGTCACTGTGAATATAAATGATGACAAATTGCTGTAATAGGGTACAGATGCTCTCAGGATGTTTGGACTCTCTGTCTCGTGGTCCTGCTTTTCTTTTTCTCTGCTGCATTGCCAAGCCTTGCCAGGGAATGAGAGAAGAGGAGGCTCTGGAATGAGGTTGTCTGGGTTCACATCTCAACTCTACCACTTCCTGGCTTTGTGACCATACACAGAGTTGTCTCTCTGTGCCTCAGTTTCCCCATCTGAAAAGCAGGGCTAGGAATACTTGGAACCTCCCAGGGTTATTGTGAGTGTTAAAGTGGCCAGGCCCTCTGTATTAGGCTGCTCGCGCGGCCACAGCAACCTATCACTGACTGGGTGGCTTAAAGGACAGGAATTAAGTTTTTCACAGTTCTGAAGTCTAGACGTCCAAAATCAAGATACCTGGTAGGGTTGCTTCCTCCTGAGGCATCTCTCCTTGGCTTGCAAGTGGCCACTTGCTTGCCGTGTCCTTACATGGTCTTATCTGTGCGCACACATCCTTGGTGTCTCTCTGTGTGTCCACATTTCTTCTTACGAGAACGCTAGTCAGATTGGATTAGGACCCATCCTAATGGTTAACTTAAATATCTTTGAAGGCCCTACCTCCAATCCAGAATAATCCTATTCTAAGGGACTGGGGGTTTAGGGCTTCAACATGGGAATTGGGGGTGGGGGCACGGTTTAGCCGGTAGCGTCCCTGAAGCCCTTGCACAGCACACGCACCTAAAAGCTGGCCGGTGGGTGGTGGGGGTTACAGGACTCTACTTCCCTCCCCTCTGATTGGCCTCGTCAGCTGCGTCTGAGCCTGGGAAACAGATAACCAAACTTGGTTAGCATTTCTCACAGAAGTACGAGTGAATACTTACATCCGTATCGGGGGGATATAGGGCATTCCACATTCATAACTCAGTAGCCTCTGTTTCGCTGCTCTGAATTTTCCTTAATTTCTGGCCGGGCTTTTGTTCCAGAAGGGTAAGCGTGTCAGTCAGCCAAGTTCCAGATAAGCGATGGGGCATTTCAGGAGGCATTTGAGATGACTGAATACCTAGTATTTTCAAAATGGTTAAATATGCATAACATAAACTTTACCATTTTGACTATTTTGAAATGTACAGTTCAGGCATTAAATACATTCACAATGGTATGCAACTATAACATGCCTCCAGAATGTTCTCACCGACCCAAACAGAAACCATGTACCCATTCAACAGTAACTCTCCTTCCTCCCTCCCCTTAGCCCCTCTGCTCTGCCTCTCTTGTTGTTTCTTGAATCCTGCCGGTTCATAATAAACACCTACCAAGGACACGGGGACAGGGATTTGGGCCTGGCCTGCTTCAGCGTCTCCTGTACCTTTCACTGTAAGCTGTCTTTGAAATGGCTTCCTTCACTTGTATGGAACGACAAGATCCTGTACCAAGATAAGGGAACAGTGTGTGCCGTGGGACACAAAAGTCATCGTCCCTTAGCTTACACTCAGGTGGATTCTGTTTAAACCTCAGGCTTCAGTGACATCCAGACTCTCTCTGTCCCTGTCCCAGCTCTCGCCCATGGACACCCCCACCCCCCCAGTGCCATGTGTGACCCGCTGCCCCTGTGCTTACAGACCTACATCGGCTCCATCATCGCCTCCGTGAACCCCTACAAGACCATCAGCGGCCTGTACGAGCGCACCACCATGGAGCGCTACAGCAAGTGTCACCTGGGGGAGCTCCCCCCCCACATCTTTGCCATCGCCAACGAGTGCTACCGCTGCCTATGGAAGCGCCACGACAACCAGTGCATTCTCATCAGGTAACCGGTACCCAAAAGGCTGGCGGAGGGCGGCCCTGGGGACCACTGCAGAGCCAGCATCCAAGCCCGCCTGCTGGTGGTGTCTCCACGAACAGTGCCTTCCCAGCCAGCCAAACACCTGCATCTAGATTATTCTAGATGGAATCACCCGCATTGAAGAATTTTTAATGATTTTAATTGGATGCTCCTAAAGCGTACATTTGAATTGGCTATAGAAAAGGGACTGCTAGGTATATGCGTATGTTAAGGGAATGGTAAAAGGGAATGCTTATTTTATTTTTTTGGTGACAGAGAAGGGTCTTAACATACATATTTCAGCTCAGTCTTCTTTATTAAAATAAATGACCAGAAGCCCCACGATCAAACATGTATTACTAGGAACGGTCTAAAAAAGAAATAGAATCTAGTTTTCTTTAAAAATAGTTCTTAATTTTTATTAAGTAATTCAACTTGACCTCATCCCCTATATTCTAGTGACGTCTTATTGGATCTACTTATTAATTATTTATATCGGAATCCTGGTCTCCTGACGATCAGAACACCCTTGGATGGTATCCAAGGCAGGCGTGCGCTGAATGTCACTCTCAGTGAGGTTTCCATGGAGTCGCCAGGCACTCCCTTCAGTGGTCCTGCAGGCACTCGCTCACGGAGATGGCTGTCACTGAGAACCAATAGCGTACTCGACAGAACTGCTGGAGTGAAAGGAGATTTTGATGTCTGTTTTAGTTGACTTTCTAGTCCCAACTTGTGGCAAGATAATGATATTATTTCAAGAGGCAAGGGGTGTTTGGATTTGGGGAGGGTGACAACTGAGACTCCACCACCCCTCCAGTTTTCCGATTCAATGGAAGTCAGGCCCAGGAGACAGATGGACAGCCATATGGCAGTTTTAGACCTCCAGCCAATCAGGTTTGTTGACACTGCAGCCCCCAAATTAGACCCACCTGGTCATAGGTACAGGCAAGTAACTGGTGGCCACAGTCACTGTGGGAAACCACTTTCTAGATGAGCACCCTAGCCCTTTCCCCTGTGTCACCTGTCAGATAAGCCACTCCCGTTCCTGTGGGAGTGTGGGGGTGAGCAGGCATGCCAGAGGACACCCCTCGTTGAAACCCCAGGGAAAGGAAATGGAGGCACTCGCAGCCAAGGATATTTGGGAGCCCTGTGTGGTAGCTGGTTGGAGATGGGCAAGAAATAATGGCTCACCTGGTTTTGAAGGGTTGAATGTGTCATGGACTCAGTGCCAAGAACTTTTCAGGCATCAGCTCACGGAAGCCTTCCAACAGCCCTTTGCTCTGTGTGATAGCTGTAGGTGCCGTACACAGAAACCTGCGTCAGGGACTGTGTTCTGACCCGCTGTCTTAACCCGTAACTCTCGTGGTCCTGGCTTTGTATTACAGCAAATCAGAATTACGTGAATAAGAAAGACAGAGCAGTGCCTCTCTCGTTCCTGTTTCCTTCTTCCACACCCCCGCACCCCCTCCCCCTCCCCCACCCCTACCTCTCAGCCTATCTGTCTGCCTCTCTCCTTAAAGGGAGGGAAGCACCTGGGCTGGTATGTTCTCTCTGTCACCTTAGCGGTGCTAATGAGCTGGGCAGTGGAAACCACTTGAGGGACTGTCCATTTATTCAATTAAGTAAATGTGAGTGATTATAACTCACAGTTCATCAAAATGAAGCTACTTGCTTAATATCTAAGCAGAGCCTTGAGAGTCACAGTCCGACGAGAAGCACTATTTGTGGGATCATTCAGATGATGTCACTAAAGTTCAAAAGTTAGAACTTACGATCGCTATTTCAGCGTGCAGAATCTAATAAGATAGACAGAAAGAGAACTTGATCTATTTTAAGAGGATCAAATTGTTTTCTACACGGAGGTGCCTAAATATTTGCCATTGATAATTGCTTGTGCGTAGTATTATACTTTAAGTGGAAAGAATGAGAGCATGGTTAGTGTACCACTCGCTAGACAGAGCAGCTTAGGAAGAAAGTAAGAAAATCAAATGAGGTCATGTATGTGTGTGCATGTGCATGTGTGTAATAAAACGGAAAGGGGTTGGCATTTTCACACCAAAGTCAGGTGGAGCAGGTGGGGAAGGGAGGGGGAGTGGATCCCAAACAGAAGCCCCCATTGTGTAATGCTGACGTGAAAAGAGTAACTGTACTTATCTAAATTAACTCAGGAAACAAGAGTATTTAAGAATAGATGTCCATTAAAATGTGTTTTGGTTTTTAATAGCTCTTTCCAGCAGGTTTTTTTTTTTTTTTTTAAGTGGGGGTAGGGGCTGTGGGAATTAAGAGAAAATTGATTATAAAAATAAAAATTGCAGGGTCCTGGAGCCCTATTTAGATTTTCTCAGGCATCGTCTGCCACCTGGTGGCTACAACGTGTTTCACTGCTTTGAAAACCTCTCATGCTGATGCATTTTAAATCAAAAAACAAGCCTGTTTGGAACTAGACAGGACTTCCTAGATCAGTTTTTCTCTCACTTTATGAGCCCACATCTCTTGTCCAAGGTCCCCAGCTAGTTGGTGGCAATGCCACGTCTCCAGACTTCTAGTGCAACCCTCTTTCGTTGGTCTCACTTTCAAATTGTTACCTCTCTGAAGCTCTAGTTTTAACTTTCTGTGCACGTTTAAATGAATGCTTATGCTATTATAGTTTTTAAAATATAATAAATATGTAAGTTTAAAACTTCCTGGAATATTTTTTCTTCGAACTGACTTGGTCAGCATTTGACCTTGGTTGAGCTAGTGCATTTCACATTGACTTCACTTTTTCATACGTTGTATTGGACAGACAGCGTTTAGTTGACGATGGCCTTTTACTACATACGATCTTTTAAACTATATAAGGCAGGTGAGGCCTCTGGCTAATTCACCTTTGCCCAGGACAGTGTCTGGTGGAAGACCAGTTCTCAATAGCCTGTCAATCAGAGGACGGATAGAGGAGCAACTATTGGTTTAGGACCTCTGCTTGCTTTGCACGTTTTGGTTTTCCAAAACTGTAGCTATTTCTTCCTAACTGTCTTCTGTACTCTGGAATGATAATTGTGCATTTGGTCTTTTTCTATTTCTGGTAATATATTGAGAAATGATGGGATTGGAATAGTGAGCAGAACTTGCGTCCTGGATCAGAAAGCTACCAAGCAGAATAAGGCATGGGGCATGTCTTATGCTCATGTGATAGGGCAAGTTATCGTGCTAAGCTTTGGGGATTAAAAAAAATTAAAAAGAATAAGACCCAATCACTGCCCTTCAGGAACTTGTGCTCTGATGGGAAGAAACTGATATAAATAAGTGATTTCACTACAGCTTGCCAAATGGTACCATAGAAATGTGTATGTGTATAGCTCAGAGAAGGTGGTAGTAGATGATCAAGAAAGAACCAAGACAATATTTCATAGAGAAAGTGGCATGTGATAATGAGTTCAAGAATATGCGGGAATGCCGCTGGCATGGGGCGGGGGGAGGGTACAGAAAAACATAGATGTTTGGAAAAACAAGGATAAGTAAGAAATGGAAGGTATGCTTACAAGGCAATGGGATTTGCTAAGGGACATGAAGGAGCTAGAGAAAGACCATGGAAGGGAACTGACATTTATTGAGAAAGACTGATTGGTGTGTGATCCTCGGAGAAGCCCAAGACGCATTTTCTCTGGGGAAGCCGAGGCTTAGAGCTGTTGAGTGACTTGCCAAAGAGACTTTAGCTCTGAACAACAGACAGGAATTGAACTTGAGTCTCCCTGGGTTCACTTCAGGATAGAATCCGAATGCCTGGTACAGGGTTGCACCTTAAGGGCTTTGTCCTGCGTGCGAAGACCTTTGGACTCAATCCTGTATGCAGTAGAGAAGTCTTCTGCAAGCCACAGAGTGACTGATGTGTGCTTTGAGAAAATCATGTGAATCGGGGATTTGATTCACGGTATGGAGGTGTTTGTCAGGTGTCAGCAAGGGTACTCTGTAAAGGGCCAGGGAGTACATTCGTCAGGCTTCGTGGGTGACACCGTCTCTGTAACAACCACTCAGCTCAGCCCTTGGCGTGCGGACGCTCTCATGATGCACAAACGACCCGCTGGGCTGAGTTCCAATAAAACTTTATTTACAAAAAACAGGCAGCAGGGAAGATGTGGGGGCCGTAGTTTGCTGACACCTGCCCTGGACTGAGAGGCTGGCCTGGGAGTGGATAAAGGGCCCTGTTCACATTAGAGGCCCTCCTTCCTTTGTATCCTCTTCCCCACTGTCCGGCGGACGTTGCTCCATCTTTGAGTTTCCCTGCCCCTGATTCATTGACCTCTTTTTTTCTCCTGGATCATTGGTGTTCTCATTCAAAACTTTCTAGTATGTCTCATCTTTAAAAAAAAAAAACAGCTTTGGTTCCACACCCCCCCTTACTTACCCCACGCGACCCCCCCCCCCCCGCCCGTCTCCACGATGCTCCATCACTCTGGATTTCTTCCTCGTCCTCTGGGCACCTCCTCCTCTTCTAACCAACCTGCCTTTCCTTCTCAGGTCTTCACGACCCCCCAGACTTAAGCGCTTCCCCCCCCCCATTTCTCCTCTGAGTTCCACACGTACATCGATGTTCCCCTCAGGTGTCATCACAGAGATGTCTCCTGGGCATTGCAGGGGTGGCATGTCCTACATTCATTCTAATTTTCTCCCAGAAATGGGCCCCTCACGCTCCTCATTCTCAGCAAGTGGACTCTCCCTCTTCTGAGGTCCCAAGCCGGCCTGAGATCAACGTGTCATTCTTGGATCTAGAAAGCATCTCCCCCCAAATGAAGGTAAAAGTACATGAAGTGTACTGATCTGACCTCTGCAGCTTGATGAGTCTGACAAATGTGTATACCTGTGGACCAACACCCAGCTCATCGTGCTAGCAAGCTGCCCGGCCCTCTGGAGTCATTGCCCACGGTCCCTGTCACTTATCAGCCACCCTCCTGACTGGGGCCATTAGCTGTCCCTTCCTTTCTCCATCCACAGGCTGTCCTGAGGCTTCTCACCTCTGCTGCCCTCTCATTACCCTTCCGCCCTCCCATCTCGTCTCCCCGCTTTCTCTCTCGGCTCCCTCTGTCCTTTCTCCACGCTCCATACTCCACCCAGAGTGGTTCCTTAAAACCTTGAACCTGACTGTGCCACCTTCCTGCTTAAAAATGGTCTTAGGACTTTCATTGTATCTACAAAAAAATTCTCAAAACTTTTAATGTGGCCTATGGAACCCCACATCAGTGCTTTGGGTTGGTTTTCTTTCCTTCATTTTCACTATGATCTTTATAAAAGGTTTTTTTAACAGTATAAGCTCATTTCAGTTCCTTTGGCTGAACATGTTTTCTCCGAAGTCCTTGTTTGTGTTTGCAATCGTGTTGGCGCCAAGGGTTAGGACTGTAATTGCCCTGGGCTAATGAGAAAAATGTAGGACTGTATCTGTAAGTGATGTGTTTGCTCTAAGTGACGGTGAAATAACATCGTAATTGCTGCACGAGTTACTCTTTTACAGGGACTGGAGTTAGGCAGGAGGTGGAATAGATGAGTCACCACACGGCCCATGGTAGAATAGGAGGGCCAGGCTCAAGGGAGAAGCAGGAAGGCTGTCGCGGTGCAAAGAGCTCTTCAGTTTGCGTAAAACGACATCAATCAGAGAGCTACATGAGTCTTGGTAACTTGGCTTTTATTGGTGGTGTATTTTCTTTGTCTTTAATTCTTAAATTTGTTTTGGCTTTATAGTTCTATAATTATGATAAAAGAAGTGTATACCTAGTGTTATTTATATATATAAATATATTAAAAATGTTGTTATATATGCTACACATTATATAGCATATGTTATTTAATCCACCAAGCAGTTAATTCTGACACTATCTACCTGGAGATCACATCAAATCCCACAGGTTCAGGGCTCAGCCCTACGAACCTTCCCCCCACCAGCACCCCCCACTTCAGATGCCAATCGCCAGCATATCCAAGTTGTCACCTGTGCTTGTGATCGACCAGCCATAGGTTGGCGGTTCCAAGCACCCTCTCCTTGGGTCCCATTAATTTGCTGGAGCAGCTCACAGAACTCAAAGAAACATTTCACTTTCCAGGTTGCCAGAGAGAAGAGATGTCTCGGGAAGGGGTTCAGAGCTTCCACGCCCTCTCCAGGCGGCCACTCGCCCAGCACCAACACGTGTTCACCAACCTGGAAGCTCTCCGAACCCCATCCTTTTGGGGTTTTATGGAGACTTTATGACATAGGCACCACTGATTAAATTCTTGGCCGTCGGAGACTGAACTCAGTCTCTAACCCTTTTCCCCTCCGCAGAGGGAGTGGGAGAAACTGAAAGTTCCAACCCACCAATCAGTGGTTGGTTCCTCTTGCAGCCAGCCCCCCAATCCTGGGGGGAGGGTAGGCGAGGAACTTTCCAAAAGTCACCTCATTAATAGAAGAGACCTTTATTGCTGTCATCACTAAGGAAATCCGAAGGGTTTTAGGAGCTCTGCCAAGACAAAGACCAAGAATATATTTCTTATTATTATATAAACCACAATATCACTCGTATATAACATGCAGCATATAATGTATTATAGATGGCATATATGTCATTATAATGACGGTTAATTTGAAAGTGTTGGGGGGGGCGCGTTGTGATTCATGATCTTCCCCCCCCACTCCCCTATTTAAAAAGACCAGTTCCATTCTTGACTGGAAAACAGTGGCGCCCCATTCCCATGGGACCCCATTCCCAGTCCAGGCTGCTTTTCCTTCTTCCGAGGCAGCCAGGAGTTTCCTCTTGCAGCGTCTCCCGCCCCCCCTTCAGTTTTCACCCAGTTAACTCCCATGCATGTCTTTATATTTCAGTCTAAATGTCGTTTTCCTGGAGCAATCTCTACTTGACCCCGGACCACTCTCTAAATTATCTCCTGAGATCTGTATTGGACAGCACTAGCCATCATTTGTGACTCTGTTTGATGCCTCTTTCTTCTGTGGGATCATAGACAAATGCCCTCCGTGGCCGTTTTGCTCACGACGTAGTGTAGCCCGATGGGTAGTAGACACACGATTATTGAGGGAGGGGAGGAATCCCTGCAGAGATGCTCCTTGTCCATGGCTCCAAAGGTCACAGTGCTTTGACCCTCAATAAATTGTCTTTGTGGGGAATGTTAAAGTCACAGGCGGGTCGGGGAGGAGGACAGGGTTAGATAAAAGCCTACGACCTGCTACCTGGATATCAATGTCTGGGGCCATCGGCATAGTGCTGCATTTTAACAACTTGTGAGTTGTTTTTACTCTTTGCCTTGTTCGTGTAACATTTCCATGGCCCCAGATAAGGTAGCTGCCACTTCTTATCTCCTGGTGCAGTCCTAGCCGAATTACTTGAAACTGCCTTCAAGAGTGGTAGTTCCCAAAGCTGGCTTCAGAGTAGAATCATCTGGAAAATTTTTAAAAATACTGATGACTGAGTTCTCCCCTTACAGGCTCAGACCAGGGAACTATTAGGTGGCTTTACCGTGCAGCCGAGCCTAGAACCACTGTTGCAGAGCACTGTGCAAATCTGAGTGTTATTTTTGTTTCAAGTTTTACTAATATATCAAAAAAGACATACTTAAAGGACGTGCTTGAAGACAGGCTGCTCCAATGAGAAAAACTGTGTCTGAAGGGTCATACGGACCGAGGGCCATGACGGATTAAAGACAATGAGTCCTGCGTTTTCCTCTCCTCGACCCAGTCTTTGCTGTTGAGTTTGACCAGTGTCTTCTCCGAGACTGTATTTTGTCATGTTATGCTGGCTCATTGCTATAAAACAGCCCTCACAACTCGGGGGTGTAACACAGGCATGTGTATTTCTTGCTCATTTCACAGCCCCACCGGGGAAGCTGAGAGACTTGACTCCACAGATTACTTGTTTTGGAGACGAGTCATCCATAAGGTACCTAGATGGCAAGCATGGCACATAGAACCCACAGGACCAACAAGGGGCATTTTAGCCACCAGACGTGGACATGGCACGTGTCTGGCTCAGTTGTTTAACTGCTCCTTTATTCAGTCGGCCACATGCAGTCCCTGTACTGTGGCTGTCCCACTATAAGGGAGGGTGAAATGTCGTCTGCTTCTGTGTCCCGAGGATAAAGAGGTGGGGTGGGGGACCCATGATGTTATTTCTGCCTCACATGTTTTAACCACAGAACTTATCCCTTTACGTGCTGTTTGCTTTAACATTATTCAGTCAACAACTGCTAGGTAGATGTATATAATTTTTAAATATCAACAATTACTTACATCTCTTCTTGCAATTTTATCTTAGTTTCTATGTTCCTCATCCAATGCATCCTTGCTGAACACCTCTTGTGTGCCCGCCACTGTGCTAGGCCGCTGCCCGTTAGGCAATGGTGACTGCTAAGCCTCTGCTGGGAAGATTCTGGTTACTGATAACAGAAAACCCAGGCAGAGTTGGCCTAACTTGCAGAGGCCTTTATTATCTCAGACAACATGAGGCAGGGCAATTTCAGGGTTATGGATTCAGACACTCCCGCTGGAGGCTTCTCTGATTTTCTTGGCTCTCACTTTACGATCTCAAGATAGGTGTGGATTCCCAGGTATTTGTTGTCTGCAGGAAGGGAGTGCGTTTTTGCCTGTTTTCTTGTGTGCGTGCAAACCTGCCCAGGAGCCCTCAGCACACTTGACTTTAAGTCTCTAGATGACAGCCTGACACTGGCCCACAGCCACGCCTATCACTTGCAAAGGGAATGGAATTGCTGCCCTTGGCCCAGACTGATGGAGATTCCCCCTGGGCCTGTACCCCGCAGGGCACGGAAGGTGTCACTTCTGAGTACTTCTTGTCCTTTATTACATGTGCTTTAAAAAGGGGATTTTTAAGCACCAAGGTTTCCGGTCCAATCCCCACATGGGCCACTGTGAGCTGTGCCCTCCTTAAAAAAAAGGAGGGGGATTTTGCTGAAAACATGGTGAATGATTAAATTCACCATGTTTTTCGAAAAATTCCTCTGTCATAGTAACTTCCAGATCTTGGCACTCTATGAGGTCTTCTTTACAACCTGTGTGGAGCTCACCTGTTTTATCCCACACATTTAGCGATGATTAACTTGCTGCCTTGTGATATTGTTGGTATTGCTGTACGGTTCCTATGTCCTTGGTTTGCTTTTCTTCTAAGTTCCCTGCCTTTTTTACTACCTCTATTCTCCCCTAGTACCACGCACGCCGCCTTACACAATAGTGATTTTCTCCTTCCAAATCTCTCCCATCTTTATACCTTGCTCTCCATCACCAGCCCATTTGTACTTGTCCAGGACCTACCATCACGCGCCTGGATTGGAACAACAGCTGTCTCCAGAGGGACCCCTCACTCCTGGAGCATGACCTCCAGAGCTGTGTTCTTTCCAGGCGACCTTGATGAGCTGTCTTTGCCTTCCATCTCCCCCGGCTGCCTCTGAACCATCAAACTCGGTCCGTTATCCCTTTCTTCTCTAACGCCTCTACTCTCATCCCACTGGCCTAACCAGAATCCCCCTCCCTTACTCAACTTCCCAAGCTCCGCTGGCTTCTGTGCTCTCGCTCACACGGTCATCTTACCCCCAGTCCTTCCCCAGTCTTCCCTTTTGTCTGGCTAGTGTTTGCCAGTCCTGTTTGTCCCAGCTGTTCCTTCTTTCCTTCTCGCGTTGCCCACCCCCCTGTGTTGCTTTGTTGGCTTTTCCTTAGACGCCGCCACCAAAGCGGGGTCTCTGTAGGACTGTGGATTCAGACAGATCTGGTGTTACGTTGTGACTCAGAAGCTGAGCCACTGCCTCCTCCTCACGGGACGGTCGTGCGAATAAAACAACTCAATGACAGCCGAGTGCCCGCGGGTTCTTCCTTCGTCCCTCAGTATTTATGAACGATTGCATTTATGTGCACATGTACCTGCTTTTCGTTTCCCACGTCCTGCCGACATGTTTCTTCATGTAATAAATTTTGCCTGCGAGCCTGCCTCCTGCCCGGCGCTGTTCGGGTACCTGGGATGCTCCTCGTGAGCAAAACAAAGGTCCCTGCTCTTGCAGACCTTCGTCCCACAAAGACACCATCCACCTGATTACCTTAACTTCGTAAAGGTAGTTCTGTGTACCAAGAAGGGGCATTCATGACACCAGAAACACAGTGGCCAGCGGACAAAGGATTTCTACTTCCCTCAAACACAGCTCTTGAAACAGGCATTTTGAGCTGTTTTCCTCACCTTTCAACAGTTGTGTAGTGGATGCATTGCAGTGACCTTGGCCAAGCTGGGTTTTGTTTTGTTTTGTTTTTAATTATACTTAGAAGCACAAACGTCTGCATTTTTGTCTTTCAGTGGTGAAAGTGGGGCAGGTAAAACCGAAAGCACTAAATTGATTCTCAAGTTTTTATCCGTCATCAGTCAACAGTCTTTGGAACTGTCTTTGAAGGAGAAGACATCCTGTGTTGAACAAGCCATTCTTGAAAGCAGGTATTTCGTTATTGTGTTTCTCGTTTCCAACTAATAAGATTCACTTTCCTCTCTGCATGGCTTATTTGAGGAAGACTTAAAATTAGTGTTTTCTCTTTTTTTTCTTTTTTTTTGGCTTCTCTTTTACCGTTAAGGAAAAGTCTTGACATGCATATAGCAATTTCTAATAACACTCGGACCCTGGGCCAGGTTTGAGTTGGTGAGGGAGTGGTTCTGAGGACCATTCTGCAGCCGCCTTCTACCCGAGAATCCTTGGCTAGCTTTTTGGAGGCCTTGTTATCGTTAGAAATTTCAACCTCCGGCCACCTGTAACAGTGGGCTTAGCACGGAGATGGGCGAGGCTCTGTTCAGCCCTTTGGAAACACCATAAAGCAAACGACATTTTTGTAACCTCGTGTGGCAGAGGATCAATGATGCGTTCGATGGCAGTAACCTCAGGACTTTGAAAGAGGGCTGTGTGGTCAGGTATCTGAAGTTTTATTTAAAATATGCAGTTAGTTGCCCAGTGTCTGCCTCGTGCCTTATAAGATTTTAGAACTGATGAGAACTTTACAGGTCCTACTGTGTGGAAATTAGTCCAGGGGTCTGCAGGCTGCAGTCTGATACCTATATCCTGCAGCCTGTTTTTGGTGGTGTTTTTGATGTTTTTTTTAAAAATATGTATTATTCAAACTTTATTTTTTTAATTGTAATAAAATACACATAACACAAAATTGATAACTTTAAACATTTTTCATTAAGTACCTTCACACTGTTGTGCAACTGTTTCCACCATTTATCTCCAGGATGTTTTCATCTTCCTCCAGCAGCCTGTTTTTCTAAATGAAATTGTATTGGAACACAGACACTCATTTGTTTACATATCGTTTGTAGCTGCTTCAAACTTTAGCAGCAGATCTGAGTGGTTGCAACGGAGACACCCCCCCACACACACCCCATTGACCACAAAGCCAAAAATATT
Organism: Rhinolophus hipposideros; assembly: GCF_964194185.1. Lineage (NCBI taxonomy): Eukaryota > Metazoa > Chordata > Mammalia > Chiroptera > Rhinolophidae > Rhinolophus > Rhinolophus hipposideros. Next base: position 89,783,073 of record NC_138053.1, read on the forward strand.
TATTATCTGTTCCTTCACAGAAAAAATTTACTGACCTCTGATTTAGTCTGACAGCGTGGTAGAGTTGGAGAAGACCCAAAGAAGTTAAAAGAGCTGCTCCCAGGACGTACAACGAATGGGTGGATTTTCCATGACTGGAACTTCTTCTGTTCCTAGAATTTAAATGGGGGCTTTTTCTGTGTGATCCCTGACTCATGTACACAAACCCAAGCTGAGTTGCACAGGGACGAGCCACCACCGTGGTCTCCTCAACTCGGTCACCTCCTGTGCCCGCACAACCAGCTGTGCGATCGATCTCTCCTTCAGGGTGGATGGATGTGCACAATAAACCCGTTTCACGAAGTGCTTTGGAAATCTGGCTCATCCTTAAAGAACCATAATCACCCTAAGTCCTTTCGATTTCAGATTTTTCTTGCAATCGTATGTTTTGACATTTGTGAGGAACATTCTTGCCGTTTTTAGATCTACCCTGATTCACACTCGCCGCTGTCGTCACTTCTTTCACAGCCCCATCATGGAAGCTTTTGGCAACGCGAAGACAGTGTACAACAACAATTCCAGTCGCTTTGGGAAGTTTGTTCAGCTGAACATCTGTCGGAATGGGAATATTCAGGGCGGAAGAATTGTAGATTGTATCCTGTTTCGTTTAGTTTTTATCCGTAGTATTTGACTCAGTACGTAGACACTGTTCTCATCAGGACCTATGAAGAATACAAAACATTTCTGTCTGGTTCTACCTAGTTATTGCTGTCATATGACTGTTTTAGCAGTTCATTATTCTATGAGATAAAGAACTGTGTTTCTTTTGGAAAGCGCTGCTAATTATTCTAGGAGATAAAGAACCGTTTTTCTTTTGGAAAGCTCTACTATCATGCCCCTAATCTGAAAAACTGGATTTATCATCAAACATCAGGTGTTCGTTGTTTGAAATCACTTCTGTCAACTAGTACCTCCTAGGGCACCACTGCGTGTCATGTTTGAAATTGGATTTAGGTGAAATAGTCTGTCCTTTTGGGCTTATCTTTTAGTAATTATTTCAGTAACAAAGAATAGAAAATTAAAGACTAATTAAGCGGGTTATATCCTGGTTTTGTTCCTTGACTCACCATTGCTTTTCATGTGAAGATTTATTAGAAAAAGTAAGTAAACGTGATTTACTTCACATTTTCTTCCACAATAACAATTTTTGGAAATTATCAGTGTGTGTTAATTAAGGAGGGGAAACACCTCTGATTAGAGATCTGATTTATGTCCACAGAACCGAGTAGTAAGGCAAAATCCGGGGGAAAGGAATTACCATATATTCTATGCACTACTGGCGGGGCGAGGTCATGAGCAGAGAGGTGAGTGAATGGTACCACAGCCCAGAAATGCCCGTTCGCAAGCAACTCATTTTTCCTTTAAAAACCACTAGGATATGAGAAGACATCTGCTTGGACTCTGTTGATTTTCCACCAATCAAAACAACATGTACAAGAGTACCGGAAAATGTTGGGTTCATTTTAGGGGCAAATAATGTAAAGGGAAAATCATCAATAGAGAAATCTTCAATTTTTGATTTGGTTGGAATCTTCGTACTTTCCTGATTTAAAGGATACTTACTAAAATACTTACAATGTATTACTACTTTTGGTTTTACTTTTAAACCACAACCGAATGGTTTAAAAACCGAATAAAGCTAATTTCTGAACATTTGATTTTTAAGAGAAAACAATCAAAACAGGATCCTCATTGATTACTTTTTTTCAGTAACATTTTCTACCATCCCATTTAGTTTAATTAAATTCTGTTTTCCCTGAATTAATTGAGAACTCTATAGGGGACTATTAGCATAGAATTATTTATGTACTTTATTTTAACGTCACAAAGTGAAAACTCAGATTCGGTTTTATCCTGGCCAGTCAAGTATTGATGTTGTTTTTCTTTTCATTTTTGTAGAAGAATTTTATTTATCTGTGCCAGAAAACTACCACTACTTGAATCAGTCTGGATGTGTAGAAGACAAGACAATCAATGATCAGGAATCCTTTAGGGAAGTTATTGTAAGTTACTTTCTTATTTTTCCTTCTCTTGAGTGCCCCCCCCAAAAAAAAAGTGGTTTCATTTTTTGTTTCGAAATGTTAAAAAAATAAAAACAGAAGTGATTACATTTGCACCACAGTGTGAGAATAGCATTTTAAATGTTCTTTCCCAATTTTATTATGGCTTCTTAGACTTCTCTCACAACTCAAACTTTCTCCATTCACTATTTATTTATTACCCTCTTTGCTGAAAGATCGAGTCTTAGAATAAGTATGAAAACTCATTCTTCTTTTTGATGAGTTGCGGAAAAGAAGACTTGTCTCCGGATGTTTTTTTTTTTTCCTACCTTGTTTTCTTTTTGCTTCTTTCTTGAAGCTAGAGCACACTGCTTTGTGACAGAAAGGACGTTGTTCCTGGTGACAGACTCCTAATTATCCAGGTGGTGGTTTCCCTGTGGTGAAACCCATTAGCGGGTTGGCCACTAGGGTGCAGTGGACATCAAGGCCTCCCTTTTCACCCTGGTGCCTGGAGAAGATACCCTGGTGGCTTTCCTCTGCTTTCCTGCTGGGGCATCATTTTCTGATTCAGAATTGTTCTTCTTATAGCTACAAGTTAACTTTTGGAGCTCGGCCTAGTTTCAGTGATTCTAACTTTTATTTCTAGATTGAAATGATAGGTTTTGGCATTTGAAATTTGGTCTTATGATGAAAGGATATATCGTCAGAAAGGAAGAAAAATTAATACATATCATTGACATAACCAATATACACAACGAACTTATAAGTATCCTATTTATAGTATTCTTATAAGTATCCTATTAAGTATCCTTAATATTTGCTTTTCAGTTACTTTTTAGTGTTCACCCATCAGAAATGTCAATGACAACCAAGCTGACGTTTATTGTAATCAGGGACATATAATTTTTGTTGTTATTTAACCTTCGGGAAATTCTAAATAGTATAGTCAAAAAAGAAACAAAAATAAATGTGCAACTTGTCAGAAAGGAGGAAGAATACTGTTTTCTGTAAAAAATAATATCCTTTCCCCCTAAACCTACGAAATCATGATTGGGGAATGGCTTAAATAATTTTTTATATCCATAAAATAATACATGCTCAATTGTATTTAATAATATGGAAAAACTTGCTTATTACCTAAGTAAGGAAGCAGAACGAGGCATTGTAATCTTTTTATTTAAAAAATAAGATGTGTGTGTGTGTGTGTGTGTGCGCGCGCATATATATGTATGTGTGGCAGAAAAATATTGGAACAAAATATACCAAAAATCTTACCTCATGAGGCAGAATTCTAGAATCTTATTCTTTATCATTCTCTCTGTTATATTTTTACAACAAATATGTCAACTTTGATGATTATCGTATGATTATATGCCTGTAGACGTAATTTCTATAATACAGGCATTTAACCGTAAGTGCCCCTGTCAGTACCACCCAGCCCATCTTTCTGCCTTATGCAGCATTCTATAACGAGGAGTGACACAGAAAGGGTTAAAAAAAAACCCACGAAACTCTTCTGACCGAAGTTGGTTTTATGTATGGAACATGTGTTTGAGCGCCTGTGGAGCCGGCAGGGAGCAAGCCACATCATTTCTGCCTTCTGCTGAAGAAGTGACAAGGACTGACAGATTACGCTGTTGTTTTTTATGTAATGTGTCTCAATACATCCTTCCAACAGCAAATACAATTTCAATGTGTATCTTCATACTTGAATTCCATGAAGTTCCTTTTCCCAGAGGTCTGGGGATTGAAGGAAAAAGAGCAGCATTCTGTTGGGGCTAACGGACAGACGTTTGTTTGCAGAATGGGTCAAAATGTTAATGGAGAGAAATTATTTCTATGAACATGTATGAACATGTCACCTCTGGTGGTCATTTCTAGCGACTGAAAAAAAATCATTCTTTTTGTCAATTTTAATGTCAGTATATTCTGGCAGTAGGACTTTTTAAGAATTTTGCTTATTTCATTGAGAATGTATGTGTTTTTAGAATCCATCATTGGCATTCACTGACATCAATAAAAATAAGTACCTGTGAGGTATCCTGAACAGTTTCCGGGGGACAGTGACAATATCCTTAATTATCATAGCCATTTTTTATGCAGCCTCCCAAGTTGCACTATTAATTCTGCAGTCAGAACGAAAAACTATTTCAAGTCAATAGTAACAACTGATTCATTCTATTGCCTGCATTGACCTACCAGGATGGTGGCTGATGAAGTGTGTGTGTGAGGTGAGGTGAGTCTTGGAGCCATAATCTCCTCGTTCTCTTACTCCACAAATATTGAATGTTTACAGCATGCCTGGCTGTAGACCAGGATTTCCTCACCATATCGGCCTTACTGGGCATACCCATGGGTTTTTAATGGTGTGAGCCCATGTATATATTCATTCCTCATGAGTCAGATTTTATGAAGATTTCAAGTGCTGACTTTGTACCTCAGTTTTGCCAAGTTTGAAAACATCAGTCTCTTTCAGTGTTGGAAAACATGAGAGTATAAGCAAATTTTGTTATAAAATAACATACTATGGCCTAATATAACATAACATTTCATAATAAATTATTATCAGATTACTTCCTTAGAGTGTGCTATGCCCAGAGTAGCCTCCCCTTCCAGGGGAGGAATGCCATTTCTTCAAAGTTGACCTGCAGTCCTTTTGCTTCCTTGAATGACTCCTCTCCACCGCACTGCTGACTTCTGAGACCCTGAGCAGATGTCCCTTTTGGCAGTAAACTACCCTAAATTCACCCCCTCATCTTTCTAATGGGAGGAGCCTAGTTTCCTTTGGTCCTTAATGGTTGGGATTGTATCACATACCGGGGGTGCCAAAAAAAATGTATATGCGTGACTTGTATTCATTCTTTGTTATTGGTATATATTGAGTATTACAATTTTAATGCAGTTTTTACCTTTCTGAAAATGTACATGCAAAAAAAATGTGTATACATTTTTTGGCACCCTCTGTATTTGTCACCACCCCACATGCACTTTCACAAACACTTTTTATGTGCTTAACATGGACTTTATTGAAAATATTTTGTATAACTTTGTGCCAGCTTTATAACTAAATTGCTGTTGAGTGCTTCTGAACTATATTGAGTATTTCCCATGTTTTGTTTTGTTTTTTTCAGTCTTGAGCCATACTGTTGAGAAAAATAATTATAATTGTAATCAGCTTTAAAGTGGCTACTTTTGCCAAAAAGAGATTGCTACTAAGAAGATTATAAATAGGACAGTAAGAGGCAATGAATGAATGGAGGGTCTGGCTAGCAGTGTTAGCACCCACACCCACACCTAATTGGTTGCAGCCATTAAATTACTCCCTGGTATGATTAATGAAATTACCACTATCACCACTATCAGTCTTAACTAATTAATTCACTTGGGGTTAGACTTGAAAGTGAAGAAGTCACAAATTTATTAATGTAGTAAACACGTTTTATCTGTTTGCTTTCAGATGTCCGTATATAATCTTTGTAGGTATTCTCAAAACTTAACCAAGAATTTTTTCATGGGGCATCTTTGGGTATTTTTCATTTGACAGTTTGGGTGTTTTTCATTTGACTATAAACTTATTTTTTTAAAAATTGTTTCTTTTAATATTGTATAAAGTCCACGTTGATGACTTAAACAGTGAAGATTTTCATTTCTGTGTTCACTCTAAGATAAGTTTAGAAAATTTTTATAAATTAGTATTGAATATGTCTTGTATTATAAGAGGAAAACTTGAATCATAAGAAGGGACGATATTAACTTTTGTATGGCATAACACATAGGTGCTTTATAATTATTTTGCTGATGTCTGATTTGTTCCTTACCACTGTTTTAAAAATCTTTAGCGATATAAGTTATTCTGTAGTTGTTAGCCATATTTCTTTCCTTTTAGAATAAGTAAATTTAAATAATTGTTTTTCCACAGGCCTTTTTCATTTATTAACACTTGACTAATAATTCTTATTCTTTGCATCAGTTTCTGTTTGTACCCATGAAATGAGAGTCTTCTCACCCTTGATGACATAATTCATGGTCTTTTTATTTTTTGTAGTCAACGTTGAGACATAATGTGCATAAAGTAAAATGCTCCCATTTTGAAGTCTACCATTTTGATGAATTTTGAATTTACGTTCCCATGCATCCACAACGACAATCAAAATAAAGGACAGTTCTATACCTCAAAAGCTCTCTGCACCCCTTCTCAGACAATCTCAGCCACCCCGCCCCACCCCAAGCCCTAGGAGACCACTGATCTGCCTTCATTCACTATACATAGTATATAGATTTGACTTTGTAGAGTTTCATGTAAATGGAATTATACAGACTGTATTCTCTTGTGTCGAGCGTCTTGTCACCCATCACACACAACACAGTTCATTCCTTTTCTATGGAGTATGGTATTCCATTGAATACACAGCAATCTCTTTAGCCATTGACCCATTAATAGTCTGATTTGTTTTTGGAAAAATATGTCAACATTAAAAGCCATGATAGAAGGCAATGAGCCTACTCACACTAACATCGCAACTGTTTTCGATTTTGTAAATTTTCTTCCCGGCCTGATTTTCTTACAGTTACAAAAACACAATTTTTAGTTTTTACATAAAACATTCACAAATGTCTGTTTCTGTATAATGTTTATAATTTCCTTTGAAAACTACACACTAGTCCAACAACCTTATTTACTGTATTTGATTTGTCTAATTGTAGGATAGTTAGAATTTTTTTTTCGTCTGAAAAAGATAACACTGTAGTGACTATTTCACAAAACTTTCTTTGCTGTTGAAATTTTCCTTGGAACAAATTTTCAGCATTAAAATGGGAGATTACACAGGAGATTCTTTTTCTTTTTTTAAATATCCTTGGAAAGTAGTAGAGTTGGATGAGTAATAAGTTCCTAGACTTTGGGCTCATTGGGCCTGACTTAGATCTTGGTTGTGCAACTCTGAGAAAGTTACTTAACCTCTCTGAACATTATAAGACTGTACATATGTGGCCCAGCACTGTGTTGCCACATAATGTTCTCTTCCAAAAAGATTATAGTAATTTATAGTACCAATGACCAGTGCCTAAATATCCCCGTTTTACCAATTTTAGGTTTATCCTTCAGAAATTTTTTGCTAATTTAATTAAAGCAATCTCAGATTTTCTTTAATGTGCTTGCGTTTCATTTCTAGCAGGGAGAAGGTTTCTCTGTAGATTTACACTTCCTCCTGTAAGAAAGGCCTGTTTTATTTTTGTGGCTCATGGATCTCCTAGTAGAGTTCTTGCTCTTTCCCTTACAATTATTTCTTTTAATTCTGTTTCCCTATCTATTGTTTTTGCCCTTTGTTTCAACTTTTTTTTCCTTGTAAAGAAATTAAAACGTTTCACGTTTTAAAATCTCCAGTTGTTTCTGTTCGCAATTTCTGTTGCTTCAAAGTGGTACGTGATTTCTTCCTTCCCAGTCTCCTATGGACTTTGTAGTGATTTGGGGTCCAGGTTCTCTTTGTGGGTCTGCAGTACTGTCAACACTTTTGCCCTCAGTTGTGTGTTGGGGGGAAGGGGTAGCTTTTTCCCTGACAAGAATATGGCTTCTAAATCACGTTAGAAAATGAGTAAACCTTAGATACGATTCTAAAGATGCCTGACTACAGTTATTTGGATACATGTTGTTGGGATCAGCTCCGTAGGTGCCTGTTTATTTTTTCCCAAAACAGCATTATGTTAACTTCCATTGACTATCCAGAGGCCAAGACCGTAAAGCTTCTTTGGAAAAATGAAAAGTGGACGTGTGATGACTGTATGGGGAAGACAGGTCTAGACTCATTCATATGTTCCATCAATATCTATTATAAAAAGAGCAAAATGCTCTCCTGTCTATAAAGTTCCCGACAGACAATTTCATTCCACCTTTTGGATCCCTGCTGCATTTCACCGTGAAAACAAAGCCCCAGAGTTTACCCTGCAGGATGCTCGTGAAGTCTTACCCCACCCCCAAATTTTCCCGCCTCCCAGTTTTTTATGTGTAAGAAAATAATAAATGTTCCATTATGCTTTGATATCTGTAGAAAAAAGTATTTCTTTATCACCATCGTTACTGTGAGTCTCTTAGGCAATTCTTTTGTGGTGTAACTAGGAGGCTTATACGTTAGGCCGATATTTACTCGTCTTTTTATTTCCTCAATTGGGTTCTCTCTCAATTGCGTTCTACTGTTCTTTCTTAGTATCACGCTCTTTTACGTGTACCTGTGTAAGGCCTTTATCATGTAAAAGTGAGTGGTCATGCATCTATTTCTTGTTTCCTTGCCTTTTACAACAATATCTAATAATTTTACTGAGTGGTGAGCCTTTTTCATTTTCTTTAGTGGGAAGAAAAATGACATAAAAACAAATTAAACGCGTGTATTTTCTTCCAGACGGCAATGGAAGTAATGCAGTTTAGCAAGGAAGAAGTTCGGGAGGTTCTGAGGTTGCTCGCTGGTATATTACATCTTGGGAACATAGAATTCATCACTGCTGGTGGGGCGCAGGTTTCCTTCAAAACGGGTAAGATTGCCCTTTCTTTCCTTGGCTTTTTCCTCATAGGAAATTTAGACCTAAAATATTTACTGTCTGGCCTTTTGCACAGAGGGGTTTCTGATCCCTGGAATAGAGAGCTACAGAACTTTCTATCTGATGTGAACTGTTAATAAAGGGTAAAAACGTTTAAGACGTTATTACAGAATGGGATGGGGGGCTGTGTTCTCGTTCTTATTAAAAAAGCAGGAAAGTGGGCCAGATGAGAGATACGGGGAACAAGGATGAGATGCAGGAAAAATATTCTGAGTCGGGGTGTAGTGTCACCGTAGCTTTTCATAGTTACTGAGTGGTGGCACAGTGTAATGGTAAAGACCGTTTTCAAGCCAGAATGCCTCATTTATAGCCCAGTTCTGCCACAAACGGCTTCCTTGGATTATTTATCCCCTCAACTTGTGGTCTGTAAAGTACCTCAGCGATGTGGGCCATATGTGTTGATGTTTACCGCACTAGGAATTAAAACTGAGGCATTTAGAAAAATTCATTCCAAAATAACCATAATAAACCCATTGCATATTAAAATAAACATCATATTTTTATTTAAAAGACTGTTTTTAAAAGAAAATCAGTGAGGAGTGACATTGTCTGACATTCTTACAAATTTCTTTGATATCTAATGTAATGGAGGACAGCTAGATTCTCATATCTGCTTTGGCATTTGTTTTGTTGAGATACCTCATGTCATACAGCCACTGGAAAATATCATCTGTATACAGATTGAGGGTATGAGAGTAAAAAAGCAAATAACATCCTATTATTATTATTATTATTAAAAATAGTTACGATCTTGCAAACCTCTGACAGGGTCTTAGGGACCCCCTTATAGCTTTGGGGTGTCTGGACTGCACTTGGTCCAAACACAGGGTTCTCTGCAATTAACCTAGAATTCGATAAAAGAGGGACTAACTTACTAATGAAATGTGTGTTCCATAAATTCTGCCTGAAAGATTTAGGAAATTTAGGAAACTTCTGCCTCGCTCTTCATTTTCAGCCTTGGGCAGGTCTGCAGAGTTACTTGGGCTGGACCCAGCGCAGCTCACGGACGCTCTGACCCAGAGATCAATGTTCCTCAGGGGGGAGGAGATCCTCACACCGCTGAACGTCCAACAGGTACACGCATTTTGCCAGCGAAGCTTGTTTTCAGATTCATGGCTTTGATTCAAGCTTGTTTTCAGATCCATGGCTTCGATTCAAGCGAACCGTTTCAGTGAGTTTGGTGCGTGATCAAAATAAAGGTATCCAAGTTGAGAGGAGGAGATAAAGTTGTCGGATTATTTTCTAAGACACAGTGTAGCTGAGTCTTTTAGAAGATGGAGTGTGGTGCAGATGGCCTGGGTTTGAGGCCTGACTCCACTTATTACTGTCTGTTCCTGGGAAATTTGTTTGCCTTGCCTCAGTTTCCTCCTCTGTATGGCAAGGATAATTATCATACCTAATTGAACGATCTTGTAAGGATAATAAGAAAAAAAATCTACGCTAAGTGCTTAATGATTGGCACAGAATAAGAGCTAAGTAAACATTAACTATAATAATAATAATAATAATAATAATATTTATTATACATGAAAACAGTGCAACATTATGTTAGATTACTTACTTTTGCCTCTGGCACTGCCTTGAGCCAATTACATGCTCTGCCCCATCTAATATGTTTCTTGATTGGATAAGTAAAAAATGCTAACCATGTAGCATGAAGAAAACGTTTATGTGCACAAAGTAAAATATGAGAAGATGAAAATGAAAGACCTCAGTCTTAATTACTGTTTAAACCTGATAAAATCTGTAGCTGTATCTGTTCGGTCAGGTTCTTTCCTATAACGTGACATGTGAGGTTGATCTCTGGGCCTGATATTTAAAGGCATTCTTGGTAAATCTTACCGTAAAGTAAGTAAGTGAGCTCTAGTTGATCCTTTCTTTCAAGTCTGTGTTTTCCTACATGGTACTGATTTATGTACCATCGGGTGCACAGCTGCTATGCCTGTTTAGCATTGGTGTCTCCTGAGCGAGATAAGGATGGACTCACCTGTCTGGGCTGTGTGGGGTCAACTGGAAACGGTGAGCACGTGTCCTCTCCCCTCAGGCAGTAGATAGCAGAGACTCTCTGGCCATGGCACTTTATGCACGCTGCTTCGAGTGGGTCATCAAGAAGATCAACAGCAGAATCAAAGGCAAAGATGACTTTAAGTCGATTGGCATTCTTGACATCTTTGGATTTGAAAATTTTGAGGTATGCTTCTGACGAGTGGGACGTGTGAATTCTTTTCTGCCCCCTGATTGGGTGATCTTAAATCGCTTGTTCACAGACATTGATATTTCTCTCTGCAGATTTTTGTGTTGTTGTTTTTCTTCATCTTTATATATTAATTGTGAGAGCTTTATATATAATAGTAAAGATACGTGTCGAATGGTTTCTCCCCTTAGGTTAATCACTTCGAGCAGTTCAACATAAACTATGCAAATGAGAAACTTCAGGAATATTTCAACAAGCATATTTTTTCTTTAGAACAACTAGAATATAGCAGGTCAGCATTCACAGAATTCTATTTCAAAAAAAAAAATTTTTTTTTTTAATCAGCCACTAAATTAGATAGTTTTACAACTGTGTGTTCCTATAACCCAGCCCTTTTTCATCTTTCTACAGAGAAGGATTAGTGTGGGAAGATATTGACTGGATAGATAATGGAGAATGCCTGGACTTGATCGAGAAGGTAATATATTGTTGAAGGGCTGGTTCATATTGATGGGAACGAAATCGCTTGTGCGAACATGCCCATCTAAGATATGAATGTTTAGAACACAGCGGACCATTTAGAAACATAAATGTCGGTGTGCAAGGTTGAAGTTAAATACTTGGCTGCTTCAAAACTATTGTCTCACTGAACTCAGTAGTTCAGAATCAACATTGTACAAATCGGCTTCACCTGGATGAGAAGTCAGCCTGAAAAGCCTGGCCAAGTACCAAGAGTAGATGGGCCAATTAGAAAAGTTTTGTCCAAAAAATTACAGTGGGTTCAATTTTTTTGTTTAAATATTTATGTGGAATTTAAATTTACTGGATTCCCTTATAGTTTTGCTCTAAATTATTTCAATCGAAGAAATTACTGTGCCTTGTCTTTTTAACCACTTATTTGATAGAGAGGAGAGTGGAAAGGAGCTCTCAACTATTTTGAGGGATACATTCAGCTTTAAATTCATGCAACCTTTTTTCCCTCTTCTAGAAACTTGGCCTGCTAGCCCTTATCAATGAAGAAAGCCATTTTCCTCAAGCCACAGACAGCACCTTACTGGAGAAGTTACACAATCAACATGCTGTATGTCGAGACCTGCCAATTCTTAATTATGTCTGAATAGCAAATCTGTGCATTGAGATTACACATGAGATAGTTCAGGGCTTCTGGCCCCACTGTGAATCCCACATTAAAATTTTGTTTTCTCAACCCAGTGGAGCTGTTCTCTGATTGTTAGAACTAAATTAAAAGAAGCCAAAGGGATAGACTTGGGGTTCCTTGACAGAATATACTTATGTTTAGTTTATGAGGATAGCATTTAACATTTTTAGCCTGTTGTAATGACACAGACAAGAGGTCTGTGGTTTGATGAAGGACATCACATGCTGTGTACTGTAAACCTCTGATACCTGGTGGGTTTCAAAATTGTTTTCACCATTGTAGTTAGTTTTCTCTGGAAATCGATGGAAATCCGTAAGTGAAACGAGGCGTTTGTATGTGTTTTTGTTTTTTAATTAGAATAACCACTTTTACGTGAAGCCCAGAGTTGCTGTCAACAATTTTGGAGTGAAACACTATGCTGGAGAGGTAAGTGCTTAATTAAGGTTCTTGTTGCTCTTGGCCCATTTGGTGTTTAGAGAAATAGTCATTTCAGAAGGCAATCATAAAGCTATTGAAATGACATCATGGGGCTAGCTTTTAAAGGAGATGCTGATAACCTGAAATGATGCTTTCGATCAATTCTACCTTCTCTCGTTTCTTTTTTTAAAACCAGGTGCAATATGATGTCCGAGGCATCTTGGAGAAGAACAGAGACACCTTTAGAGACGACCTTCTCAACTTGCTGAGAGAAAGCCGGTAAGTTGCTCTCCTCCCCGAGATATCTTCAGCAAGCCAAGTAATGTCTGTACAGATGCTTTTAATTCACAAACATAGAAAACATTAATTTATTATCTTATTCCCTGGGCAACATGTCACTAATACAATAACCAAGGGTTATAAAATAATGCTAGTAGTGGTGACTTCCATTTCGTAAGGTACCAGAAGAACAGCAAATCCATGAGTTAGAAATCATTCTTAATCCTGCTATGCAGATGAGAAAGCTGAGACTTGGAGCAGTTAAGTGACTTGCCCAAGATCCCACAACTAGTTTTGATCTGGTCTGCTTGGCCCAGGAAACTAAATCTTAACCACTGTGATCTATGTTCTTCACAACAAGCTTAGAACTCTGTTAAATTGATTTCAGCCTTGGGTTTATAGAACCCCTGTGCCTCTCATTAGTGGGAAGCATGTCAAGAAAAATAAGCAGGTATTAATTCAGCTAAAATTATAAATATTGCACATTCATTTGTCCATGAATTGTAAATTCCCACCATTAAATCAATAGTTGATTAGTTCAGCTATTGGTATATGTTAAACCAAGAGGCTTTGTGAGAGAGAAAAGGGGGGAAAATAACCCTGTTTGAACTTTCAATACCTGTGTGAGACCCAGAGTGAACCTATAACAGAGACAAATTTGTAATATCTAAGGAAGGAAAGTAGCACAATTATTAAAAAGCGTAATGCTTTTAGGAATGTCAGTGCCCGGTGGCCACCCTGTCATTTAGATAGCTGTGAACTGCGGAGAAGGGAACCCATCTAAAGGGGCAGCTTAGAAGCTCAGAATTGGAAGTGGCAGATCTTGAAATGTGTTTTAACTCTCTTATCTGAAGATCCCCTATTTATAACATTGCCAACTGTTTTTATGTTTAGATGAACTTCCAGAACTGTAAAAATGGCAGTGTTTTAAAAACACCACAGCACGTTATGTGTCAGAGCAGTTTCTTAGCTACTAGATACATTGAAATAAAAGTAATCTTGATGTTAAATGGAAGCATTTTGTTGTATTGAAAAGATCACAGGCAGGGAGATCAGCAGGCGTTTGTGCGTTTGTGTGGGGCGCCTCTGTCATAATGTAAAGTGGTTTTGTGATTGCAGTAAAGAACTTTCTGTTTCAGCCCCAGGTTTCTCTCTGCAGACTGAGGGGCTTGCGCTGTTAGCTCACTCTGCTCTTTCACCTCTGACCTCTGTGACATTTTAATGGAACCAAAGCTTTTGTACAAAGTGCTCAAAGCACTGTTGGCAGACTTCAAAGAGTGAGCGTGAAATAGCACCCTAGAACAAAACTGCAAAAGGGCTGGGGCAAAGTGAGAAGTGACAGGGGAAATACTGACCCTGCTGGGAGGTGTGGATGCCCAGATGTTGTCCCCACCTTTCCTGGTCTCAATGAAACCTCAGACGTCCCACCCCCACCCCCAACTTCACAGCACATAACGTCTTCCCTGCAAGGAAGACAAAAAGAAGTTACTGAGAAGCCTTTTGTTTTACTATGAGTGGCAACGAATTCTATAGAACTTGTTAGTAATGGGAGCAGCCACCAACATCAGCCTCTCCCCTGTGCCAGGCACCATGCTCATCTTTTTGCCTACGTTTCCTCGTTTCATTCTCACCCCAGGATTACGAGATAAAGTTAAAAACGGCCCCCATTTTCCCGATGAAGACAAGCATCCCGCCCGAGTCACGCAGCCAGGAACTGGTGGAGGCGGGATTTGAACCCCAGTGCCTCTCACTTCAGAGTTAGCTCCTTTCCATCTGTTAACTGGTTGGATTTTGCAACACTGCGCTGTGCAAAGCACATAGCTCCCTTGCACAGGCAGAGAGATCAGGGCCGCAGTAGCTTGGGTGGCGCTCTGGAAAGCATGGCACTCCTAAGCAGCTTGTCCCTGGGGCACTTTCATCCTACTTCACTTCTGCAAGTCTCTAGTGCTTTGAAGGCAACCACATTTTTTTTTTTTTTTTCAGTACCTAAAGCTTTTTGGCAATGGTTGGCTTGAGATGTTTGAAAGCTGTCTTAGCTCTTCCAGGCCTCTGTGTGTTACTGTCAGTGGGAAAATGCATTATAATTACAGTAATCCAGCACCTAATAACTGGGTGTGTGCCCTCATGGCCCTCTGGTCTTTTCTTTCACAGATTCGACTTCATCTATGACCTCTTTGAACATGTTTCCAGCCGAAATAACCAGGATACCTTGAAATGTGGAAGCAAACATCGGCGGCCCACGGTCAGCTCCCAGTTCAAGGTTAGTCAGTCTACGCTGCTGGCTTTGAGGGGTCGGTCGTCACCGTGACCTAAAACTTGAAAATAGGAATTAGGGACAAGAGCTAGGTCTATGAGAGTCTTTTGTTTTTGTTTTTGTCTTCCATATATATCATCCTTTTAAAACAGACTGCTTTAGATAAAATATACTTTTTTTCTGAGTCAGATGAAAACATATACATCTTTTCTTGTTAATGATAAATCACTACTTAGTCTAAGCTTAGGAAATAGCAGTTCTTCTTAAGAAGGACTGTTGGGCCACGTGGGATCACACTGATTTATATTTAGATGATCATGTGACAATAGAGTATATTTCTTCCCATGTCTGGGTTTTCGTATTTTTCCTAGGTATGTTTACAGTATCGCAACTAGCAATAATAACCAAATGCATATTTACATTAGGTCAATGTCAGTTGCCTTGTCCAAATGTTCAGAATTCAGAGAAAATAACCAACATTGTCATCTTCATTTTAAATGTGGAAGGATTTCATGTAGTTTCAAGGAGAACATGATGACCATTTCCCTAACTTAATCCTAATCTGAAGGGAAATGAGTCAACAGACACTTAGTAAATGTGCTCTCTATGTATTATTTACTCACAGGTGGATACATTGGGCGGGGGTCTGTGTGAGGTCTGCTGTGCTGTGTGGCTGGGTAACATGATTACATGAAGAGCAGGTTTGGGCCAGATAGGTTGTGAGAATAACCGCTACCATTTGTTATAAATTTATTATGTGCCCCTCATTGGACTTATCACTTTATATACGTTATCTTATTGATTCCTCCCATAATCGTATAAGTACATGCTGTTGTCCCCATTTTACAGATGAGGTAACTGAGGTTTCAAAAACGGAAACCCATTCAGTCCCTCTGAAGACTGATGCTAGGATTTGAATTAAACCTGGGTCTGTCTGGTTCTAAAACCTATGTATGCTTTTAATCTTCCAGTGCAGTTTTCTTTTTTTTAGGGCAGTACTGTCTGGGGTTGTCTCGGAAGGCTTTATACATACTTGGGAATTAAACTGGACTAGGGATCAAGGAAATGGAAAAGAGTGGGTGGACCTTCCTGGTAGAGACAAGGGCAAGAGAAGGAAGTGAGACAGGAATCTGAGGCCTAGCCCTGGAGGATGTGAGTAGATGGGGGCTCGCTGACCAGACGCCTGGTATGAAGTTCGCTTGGTACCAGGGCCATATGAAGTTGAAGGGCCAGGACATTTTGTCATCTGTGAAAAAAACCTAAAGCTTTCTAAGCAGAGAAGTAATAGTCAACGTAGTGGATGTAGACCAACCAGTTTCTTCAGCAAAATTATGAGAAGAAAAAAGGAGACAGATGGAGGAGGGGAAACCAATGGATTAAAAGAAACTTAAAAGATGTATCAACCAATGACAAAATGTGAACCTTATTTCCATTCTGATTTCAAAGAACAAAGCATTTAAAAATAAGGAAATTTGTGACAGTTGCGTGTTTTAATATGCAACTTGAGACAGTTGCACTTTTTAATATTAGCATGAAGGAATTGATGTTAAATCTTTTTAGGATGATAATATGGATATGGTCACCTATATATGTTTTAAAGTGATTATCCTTTAATAATACATATTGAAATATTGAGGGATGAAATAATATGATGTCTGGGATTTTTCTTTTCTACAAGGGGTGGGGATAGTATTACTGAGACAGGGATCAGATGAAATAACATTAGCCATGAGCTGAAGCTGAGTAGTCATTACATGCTCGCTGCTTTGGTAAATGTTAAAAATTCTTCACAATAAAAAAAGAAAAAGCAGTATTACAGAAGATTGATCGGCCTGGTGATTTGAAGGTGAGAATGAGAGACTATGGCTCAAAGACCTGTGAAGTACTGGTGTAGACTATCATTTTGATGGAAATAATGAATTAGGAGGAAGAATTCCAATGGGAAAGTGCTTACTTCTCAGGTTTTCTATATGAAACATTGAAATATCCTAGGGTTGTTTTTTGCTGGTTAACAGAATGTTTTTGTTGTTATTGTTCTTTTGTTGTGTTTTTGTGTTTCTTAGCGGTACTATTTCAAGGAAATGACAGGTGAGTTCTGTATACTGTATTGTGAAATAATTTCAGTGACAATGAATTGTAATATTTTTGCTTTATTTTATATTAGAATGACATCATTAAAAACGAAAACTTATCATTCCTATGATTTATATATTTTTTTATTATTATTTCTGACAAGTGCCTAGGGTGCTGAGAAATTTAAAGAATGAGACTAAGAGACTAAATCAACATATCCTTTTTTCTTTCTAATAGGACTCGCTGCATTCCTTAATGGCAACGCTAAGCTCCTCTAATCCTTTCTTTGTTCGCTGTGTCAAGCCAAACTTGCAGAAGGTAAGATTGAGGACAGTACTAGCTGAGACCACGTCTTTTAGGAGACTGCCTCCTGGGTGGTTACTCACAGATTTGGTTTCTCCAGCGTCCTTTCATTTTAGATGGGTTGGCAGTGTATATGGCGTTATTATAACTTAACGTTACTAAATGGAAACATTCCTTTTGTCTCTTTGGGCCTGTTTGTCGGCTTTTGAATGATACCCTTACGCTTTGAAGAAATCCAGTTGAAAAGTTAACACTATGAAGCCTTCACGTTTTTTTTAAGCACTTGGTGTGAAATTCTTGGGCACGCTTCCATTTTCAAAGAAATTGTTGGTGTATTTTTTGCGGTTGGTATTTCGTTTGTTTTCTCTTGCTTCTTTTGTTAAACGTGATGAGTCTGTATTCTCGGTGGTAGTGCTGAATTTTATGGACTTGAATGTAGTGGTCAGAACTAATTTGAAAACTCCTGGAAGCTGGTCATCATGAGTTTTCAAGTCTAGGCTCCATTTTTTAATAGCACACCCTGATCAGAAACAGTGTGAGTTTTAAAAGGAAAAGCTATCTAAACAAAGAAAACTTGATATTAGATATATGTTCAGCTGCTGAGTCCAAGACTAAAATGGGCAACTTGCCTTACAGTGTTGTTAGAAAAGTTGAAATTATCTTGATTTGGCGAAGATCAGCTCTTAGTAATCCCCCCTGAAGAGAGGAAAGCCTCACAAGGCAGACATGTCAAGGGCCCCTCATATTGAAAAACTAGATGTCATCCTCATAAGAGCTAAAATAAGGAATCTGACCTGAACTGTTTCCCGTGAGACTTGTGTTATATTCTGATATCTTGGCTGAGGCTAGGTCTTTTTATATTGATTGCTAATTGTCTTTGACGTAATATGACAGTGATTCCTGATTTATGGTTTAAAGATGTTTATTTATGAGAACCACAATATTGAATTCTCGGTCTTCTAGGAAGGCACAACTACATGTTCATGAAGAATAACCTGTTCAGTTTGTTACCTTGCTGTGAGGTGTGATGATGACAATTTGGCACTTGTACGGCATAAAGTGGCCGAGTCTGGTCTCATATAGGAGACCTGTGATGACTTCATTTAATGTGCATCTGTTTTGGTAGTTAAAAAGTAACTCTCCATTTTTGAAATTGATATTACAGTGTTTTAGGTTATCACGAAAATATGGCAACGTAAACAATACATAGTTTTTTTGACATAATGTGGGAAATTAATAGTTAAGACATAACCATATACCATGTCAGCTGGTTTATATTCCATTTTATAACCCCAAAGGGCAGTATTTACAAGGCAGTATAAGTGGGCTTTGCGTTTGGGTGTACAGTCACAGGAGCTGTCTAACTTCTGTCAGTGTTTCTTTTCTCTTTTTACAACAGAGATAATAACACCATATTTCATCCCAAACACGCATGTTTTTTCCCAACTTAAGGCCTTGCATACTGGGATGGATTTACAGCTTTTGGTGAGCCGTAGTTTAAATGGCTCAGCTTTCTCAGCTGTATATCACATAATCATACAGTGTTCCGGCCATTGCCATCAAAGATTCAATGAAATGGGGGAGGGAACCTACTGTGCCAGCACTGTTACAAGGATAGAAATTTTAATTTGAAAAACTCGGCCCCGTGTGTGTTTATTTTCTTTCTCAGATGGAGTGGAGTTAGGTTTTTCTCCTTCAAACTGTAATAGCTTTTGAAATTAGGCTGACTTGAATTGAAAACTCTTTTTAGTAGCCTGAATAATGAAGAAATTACTCTCCTTTTGATGTTCACTTGTCCTTGCTGAGATTTGATTGTGCCTAATTGCGTTGGGTTTTGCATTTTAAAACAATGATGCGGCCCAACCTCATGTTTCCATTTGTGTTGGCGCAGAGCGCTTTTCCTCTCCCGACCTGGGGCAGACACTAATTCATAACATACCGAGAGATGGGCTGCAAAAACTTTGAAATGTCTCTGTAGCATTTGAAAGATACCCAACTAATAAAGGCACAGACACAAGAACTGACTTGTCTGAGACCTTAAGAGGTAGATGTGATTTTAAGTATGAAGATGCTAATTAGAATATGGAGATCTTAAACTATGACCCACTTAGCCTTCCACTGAGCACAATGGCATGTTACTGGTGACTGTGTTATATAATATGTACGTAAACAACCCTCATTTAGAGTTTCTTATGAATATTTTTTGTCCAAAGGTAGATGCTTCTGGAAATCTCACAGGGAAAATCTTGCTTTCTTTCATCCCAGAGATGGGGAATGTATATTTCCAGTGTGGAAGAACGAGGGCGACTGCCCTCACCTCCTTCCCTTCTCAAGTCAGTACATCAGGGAAGCTTGAGGCATGTATTCAAATATATGGGTATGTAGGTGTTTGTGCATTATTCAGGAACGTAGATCACGGGTCTTGGCAGACTCGACAGGTTTTTTTTTTTCCTTCTGGCAATTCTGTGACCAGAAAGGGATAAATAAGAACAGTGGCTAGAGAACTGGCCTTAGCAAAAGCGCAGTGGCTGCCTTTGTGCTGTTAGGAGCAGAGCCAACACCCCCAAGACGCCCACCTGGCCCCGCGGTGAGTGTGAGCGCACACGTGGCTCGTGGGCCCAAGGCTTGTAGGACAGGCTGCTTCCCCTCCTCGGTGAGTGAGTGACAGAATGGCCACTTGGGCCTCAGGCATCTTGAAATCCTTGGAGGGAGGGTTACGGTGTTTTTGTTATTTGGGGTTTTTGTGTTTTGCTTTGCAAAGCAGATACAAGCAGGGACCATATTACTGAAATGCTGGAACAACTAGAGTGACGTGTGGCCTTGGTTCTTTGTCATAGACAACTTGTAGCTAGCTAATCTTGGGTGGTTTTTGTAAAAGGTATTTCGCTGGCGTCATTGGGAAGTACCCCTGGCTCTAAGTGATGGAGCGAATGAGGAAAGCACACCTCTTCATCCAGCTCTTCAGGTGGCACTCAAGGATATAATCCTCTACTCGGCTTAGCATTTTCAGTTTACCAAGGGCAGACTTCTCCATTAGCCAATTTTTACTTGGTGATGTGGCCTGTTAGCTTTTTCTCTCTTATATTTGCTTAGGCAACAGTAATTTCTGGCCCGAAGTGTCCTAACCAAGGCCAGGAGGTTTCTGTCTAAAAGGAAACCTCCTTTGCCTCCTCAGAATTTCTCCGCAAGGGTGTTCCACAGCGTATAAGGTCTCCCTTCCCTCCTTGCCTGTCACTTTAACAAAAAAGTTCTAGTCTGAAAAGACTGTCATTAGCATCCCTCAAAAAAACCCAGAGGAGGTGCTGGACAGAATTCAAGAAGGGAACAGACCGATAAATACCAGGGAAACCTTCTCAGCGTGAGAACTGGTTGTCTGTAGCTCCCCAACGAGGCAGGGCCCGTTTCCTGCAGAAGCAATCAGGGCTGTGACGTGGAGCTTCACTGACTGGCTCTCGTTGTTCCTTCTGAACAGCACTCAGGTTCTAGAGGGAAACATCCTTGATTCCAGCAATGTCATCTCCAGATTTGTAACCTGACGTATATCCTCAAAGACTTTGTCAGGTCTTCTCCAAAAAGGCAGGCCTTGAGTCACCTGGCACTCCCCCAGGTGTGGGGGCTGGTGGAGGAAGGCTTCCAGCAGAGGGGGCTGTGTGGAGTGAAGTTTATTTAAGAAAAGGGGGGAAGAGAGAGATGGCCCACACTGAGGGGAAGCTGGAGACTAGGCCGCAGAAGAGGGAAACTGTGAGGTCTGTGAGAGTGGCCTGCAGTCATATTTGCTGAAAAATGGACTATCAAGCAGGAAAACAAAGCTGGAGGCATAAGTTTGGTCCTTGTCTTGAAACACTGTTTCCGCGTGACAGGAGGACACATCTGCCATCTCACACGGAAACTTCAGAGGATGCCCATGCTTTGCCCATCAGTGAATCCCCATGACCTGTATCCCTCTCTTTCACGCCACTGTTTCTATCAAACCAGGTCGCTTATTTGGACACCACCCTAGACGGCCCGCGACCACACATGAAGTGAGACCGCTGTGGAGGCCTTATGGAAACAGGAGCCTTTTGTTTCCAGAGGCATTATGGTTTGATGACTGAACTAATGAATCGTGCACATTTAATCCTCAGGATTTGTACTTGCCACTTTAACAAAAGTGTGATCCAGGAGTTGCCTGCTGTTGTTTTTGTAGGTTTTATTATTATTATTTTTTTTTACTTTTTTATCTTAAACAAAGACCAAAAAGTTCTGGTGATAATGTGGCACTTTAACTACCTTGAATGGTTGTCCAGTTTTATCCTTCCTGTATTGTTTTCTCTTTTTATGCATCTTATGTCTCATTAGCCTTACTGCACTTTATTCCAGCAGCCTTTTACATTTCTTTTCAGGTTTTGGTTTCTCTACCCTTATCCTTTTATCTGAATAAACTGTTCCATAAATATAGAAGGCCTGGACCAGCACCACTTTGCAGGCTGTGCCTGGTGCTTCTTCGCACCCTGCCGTGTGGCTCAGTGTCCAGGCTGTTGTGTGCGCAGTACATGTTGGGCCGAATTGTTCATAAAAGGATGTTGGAGAGATGCTCATGGTATATGAGTGTGTAACTTTGCCAAAGATAAACTCTCATGTGCTGTCTTTAGTTCTTATTGCCACAGGTTCCATTCTCATTAATTTATTTTATTTTTCGCATGTTTTTTGCTTCTGGGTTCTCTCTCATCTGTGTCGTTGGAAGTTACGCTGGGGATATTCCAATAGGTCAGTATTAGGGGATGTCCTTAATATGAGCCAGTCTTTCTGTGTTAGCACATTGCTTCTCCCTGTCCACCTCTCGCAGCTGGCCCCTTCTCGGATGTAGCCCCTCCTAGGATTCAAGGCCCTTTTGGAACAGCCAAGCACAGCACCAGAGGCTCATTCACAAACACTTCTTCAAGTTGGGGCCCGCACTTCATACTCCTTCAGCTATCTAAATGGGGGTCTCCCAGGGCATTTGTTACCTGCCATGATTGGGCAAAAAAGTCTGGATGTGTGAACCTGTCAAACTACAAGGGTTTAAACTGAAAGGTTAAACACTGGATTTTAGCATTTTGATTGAACTTTCTGGAAGGTTACATTTTTCGGTTCAAGCATTGTCTATTACCGTATTTTATTGAATCTGAGACTTCCATGACTGTAAAATGCACGATTATTTACATATCACTGTGGAAGCAAAAACTCTGCCTGCTGAACGAGGTCAGGATGCTGTCTTACTGCTCAGCTCCTGGTTGTGGCTTTGCACAAAGTAGGAAAGGGAGGTGCGGGACGAGGGCTGCGGGGGATGGGGGTGGGGTGGGGGGGGACATTTCCCTTTCCCTTCTCAGGTTCTTTTGGCTGGCCAAATGATCAAATCAACAGGAGGCAGATTGACAGGAGAAAATCAAATTTAATCTCGTGCTCACGGGAACCCCACATGCATGAGAGAATCAGAGACTCCACATGTGTGAAAGGTTCTGAGATAGAAAGGGGGTTGTGGTATCTGAGTTATCCTGAGCTCAGGATGAGGTAAAGTGCCTTGGGGGCTTTGAAGAGCTCTTGAAGGATGGTAAGAAGATCAGAGGTTTAGTAAATAAAAGTTGGCCCTGCTCTATAGATAGGTCTGAAGAAATCATCTCTACTGATTTCTATGGGCAAGGCCTCTAATTCAAGTTCCTCTAGATGGGTAAAAGGAGGGACAGAAGTTTCTCTTGAGCCTGAAGCTAAAACTGCCTTCAGCTCAAAGTAATCCGCACACCCTTGAGGCACATCATGGGATGGCTAGTTCTGAACCCCCACAGAGGTCTTTCCACCACCGCAAATATTTGTTTGACTAATAACACAGTTTAGACTTTGCCATTCTGTTTCCAGGCCTTTCTGCAGATAAAATAACTTTCCAGTTTCACGGATGAATTTGTAATGTAATATTTTGACTACATTTAAAGGAGGCCTGGATTCAGTGCGAATAATTCCAAAAGTGCCTAGACTTTGCTAAGATGGAATGAAAGGCTGTGACCAAATTCACACGCGTGCAGGTGTTGAAAAGTACCTACGTCAGGATGGCTGATGGGATGTCAGCGAGTCATAGATGCGTTTGGGCAGGTCAAGATGGGAACATACTTGCATTAAGAAATGATGAGATATGATCTGTTTATCCTCTTTAAATATGACACAGAAGAAGCGGCCTCTTCCTAAATAACCACCAGGCACAGAGAATTGACTCTTTTCTTATACCTAAAAGCAGCCTGTTGTGATTTTTTAAAAATTCCCCTCCACCCTCCAGATTTTTTTTTTTAAGCCCTTACTATTTATGGAAAGGTCTTTCTGGTACTGGAGGAAAAATCTGCATTTCTGCATCTTACCTTCAGATTTTCATCTGGTCACGTAAGAGTAAAGTGAAATGTCAGAAGAGTAGAGTGCAATGTCGGATACATATTCATTCCTAAGAGTGTGTCAGATATTTTTAATCTCTTCATAAGTATACCTTGCCCTGCTCTAATAAACGGTCTCCTGAACGTAGCTTCATCTCTGATTTTCCCCGCAGACCTCAGCACATGATGGTACAGTATCTCAGGCTCTTGCTGGCGCAAAGGTTTTGTAGAGCCTTGCTGGCCTTAGTACTGTGACTTGGGTATTTTATCTGTTCCTTCTTCTGCAACTGTTTTCCCATGCCCACCCCCCTGCCCCCAAGCCCTGTCCCTCCATACACTGTCGGGGTTACCTGCCAAAACTGGTCACTAGGTCATTCACTCTTGCTCCAGACTGAGGACATAGGTGGCTCTGCTCCATGCCTGCCAAGGCCCACGCGGTGTGAGGAGGAGCCCTGGGTCTAGCAGGTTACGATGCACTGCGCTCCTGTGAGTGTGGGAAGGGCCCCCGCAGAGCCGCACAGGTGCAGGGGCCCATAAAGCAGTGGGATGAGATAGAAATAGATCAAAGGTGTGCGCCTGAGTTTCTGTCCGGCCTCTTGTCACTAAGCAGTTGGGTGGCCTTGGGACTGTTTTCCTTGTCTCTCAAGTGTATATAATGGCAATGTCTGCTTAGCACAGTAGTGGACAGATTCGGTGACGTGACGTGGGCATGTAGCAGCTGCAGTTGGCAGTGTGAAATAATTCATACTCGCGTTCTCTGTTTGAATATGGAGAATATGCTCCAGTCTTACAGCTCACGGCAGCCTCACAGGTGTAACCTTCAATGTAAGCTGAATCACAGGAAAATCTTTCTAAGACCATTGCCAGATCTGTTCCTCTTTGGGTTAAGTTTTAAGTCACATACGTTTGACAGATTGTTGTAATTAGCTTCTTTAAAAAAAATTCCTTTCATCCTTGACATATGAGATGAACATTTTTATTTCAGTTTTTTAAAAATAGACTTTATTTTTTGGAACATTTTTAAGTTTACAGAAAATCTGAAGGTATAATAGAGTTCCTGTGTTACTCTCCCCTTTAGCACGCACACACACGCTCACTCACTCTCTTTCCCCTATTATTAACATCTTGCAACAAATGTGGTTCATTTGTTTTTATTAGTGAATCAGTATTAAAGCACAAAGGTAACATTCAGCTTCCCTGTGTCGAATGGTTCTTTGGGTTTTGAGAAATGCACACCGTGACATGTCAAATGCACAATGTTTATACTCTGTACACAATGCGATGAATATTTTTTTCAAGTAACAGTTTTATAAGAATAGGATAGTTTCTGATTGCCTGGCCAAACAGGAAACATTGAGATTGAAGCTTTAGTGCACACAATAAAAAGTGAATGATAAGTGTCCGACTTCCTCGAAGAGACTTACTGGAAAAGTGGGGAGGGCATATGCCTCAGGAATATGTGGATTACCAGCCCCTTCGACTCCTCCCTCCATTCAGTTAGTCTGACAGCCTTTTGAGATGGTCCCATTTCCTCTACTTACTTCCTAGAAAATGCCCCCTTGGCAATCCGTCACCTTCCATAATTCTCCTGCCTTTCTGCCCTCCATTCATGTTGCCTGTGCTCCTGTAACTGGCAACAACCGTAGGCAGCGCCTTTGACTTTTGAAAATATCCCATGTATGTATCTGACAACCTGTAAAAAGGCAGCTTTACCTTTTCAGGAAATTTTAGTAAAGGAAGCATTAAAGCTACTATTCTTCTCCCTAAAGAAAACAATGCCACTCAACCCCTCAGTAGTCCCCTGAATCCTGTTTACCAAGTTGTCATGGCAACTGCTCAGTGGCGGTATGTAAAGACCAGGATAAATAGCCATAAATGAAGCTCTGCTCAAGTGAAGAGTGTTGTTCTCAGGGTAGACTTTCCGACGTCACAACTTGCTTGGTTTTGTCCCGGGCATTTTTTTTTATTTTTTTTGAAATAATAATAAGTCATCTCTTCAAATCAAGAGTCTTTGGGCTTTCAAATGTCTTTGCACATTTGTTTGTGCCTGGGAGGCGGTTGTTTTGCTCTCAAGTCAAAAGGATCTTCAGCTGCTATCCCGCCGGCCTCGCCAGGCTGGACTTCCTTTCAGTAGAATCAGGAATGAATTAAGCAAGCAGAGCCCAGGACAACACATAAAAGACTGGGAACAGCAGCCAGCCGAAGAAAGCCCGTTTTTGTATCTGTGGGTTTAGGTGCTCCTAGGCCAGACTGCTAAAGATGCAACCATTTGCACTGGACAGAAACTGAAGGGGGGACAAGAAACCCAAGGTAGGGGTTTTTCTCTTATTTACACTGCTTTAAAGTTATATGTACCTTGCAATGATCGTGGTAGTGTAAAATTTTGCACAGGAATGTTTTAAGCCCCTGAGGGAACAGGTTTTGCGGTCTCTCTGAGCACCAGAAGTGTTTAGTTTCTAAGGGTAAGTGCTGGTTTTCATTGCATGTACTACAAGTTTGAACTACTAATGCTTTATAGAAATGAAGGCCATAATGCATTTACCAGATAAGGCATTGATCATGCAATGTTTTTGGGAGGGAATTCACCTCTTACAGGAAAAAGCATTTTGAATGTTAGATTGCAGAGGAAATCGTGAGTGGTGCTTTCTTTTGTTTGAATTTGTTATTCCAAACAACTTTTTTTTTCAAGTTGATACACTCTAGTCATGCAGCTTTTCCTAGCCTTGTGCTTTGTATGATTCTTTAAAGAAATCTTTAGAATAACCATCTCTGTTTAAATTGTATTATATAAACCGGTTTCTGCACAAGTAAGGGGAAGTTACTGGAGCTGAGTGGTCACCTGTTGAATATTATGTGCTTGTTTCACACAAGCTCACACACACTGGAATTTTGCAATTGGCCTGGAGAAACCTGATAAAGCAGATTTCGTTGAGATTCTTTTATTCCCTGAAGTGGATGTCCCCAAAGAAAAGAAAGAACATAATAAAGGGAGACTGAAATGCTAATCTCTTCCTCTACCAGACAAATGAATGTGTTCAATTTCTATTCAGTTGCTAAAAGTGCCTTTTAAGGGAGTAACTGTTTTAAATGTGAAGGTGGTCTTTCATATTAAATTGAGTTACGTTTTAAAAGAAATGAATAATAATGTGTCTGCTCCTTAGCTAAAGCGGCTTTCACTGAGGCTATTCCTAGTGCCAAGGAAAAAGTTGATGTTAGAATGCTTTATTTTTACCATCAGTTTTTTTAAATCTTGAGGGTGATCGATCTGACATAAAATTAATTACCATAAGAGAAAGGCAGTGCGTAAGTCATCTAGGAGAAAATAGCACATACTTCTGCCTCTGTTTTCTCGCATTTCTGTGTTTATCGAATCCCCAGTTCCCTAATCCCATTGCTATTTGCAAGAAGGCTTGAGCAACGGAATAAATCCACTCTCTCTGGTGAGGACCTTCGCATGTTAAAGAGCACACACGTTCAAGGAGACGGCGCTTAGGGACACCACTTCCACCTGTCCTGCGTGCTTCCCACTTGGGAGGTGCCAACTGGCAAAATGGGGAGAACCTGTTCCCCTGTGTCCGCCGTGACGATCGCCGCGACCTCCTCACTGCAGCCCTCCCTCCGGCTATGCCTTTTTCCTTTGGCTGCCCCTGGGCCTTGTGAATGATGCCTGATTAGAATCCCAGCCCAATTGGGCGGTCTTTTGCATACTGCGACTTGTTCTCTAGTATAAGTGGCCCCCCGTTAGCATTTTCACAGGCAGCCCCCTTGACACCTTAAGGTGCGATTTCTTTGTGATTTTATTCTAGAACTCAACACTGCTCACCCAGCAGCTTTACAAAGGTCAGATTCCAAAAGCTGTGGTTCCCCTCAATGACTCTGGGACAAAGGGCTGGGGTTTGAGATTAGAGACCAGAGGGTACAACCAGGGTAGAATGTGGAGCTAAGCTGGGGCTTAGAGTGCAACCCTCCCTGGATCTTCTCATAGCCTCAGAGAAGGCCCTCCCCTACCCTCCTGTCTGCTCAGCATTTCACTGTGTTGGCCTGTGACCCTGCCGGAGTTCCCCTGTTCCTTCCTCTGGCCAGCTCTTTCCCTGATACTCAGAAATACTACTACAACAAATAGTGACAATACTAAAAACACCACTGCAAGACTTACTGGGTTTTGCCTCCATCCCTCCCGAATCAAAAGGCAGTCCTTATTGATTATAAAATATGTGGAAAATAGGCAAAATATCAAAAACCTTAAAATTACAATTAGCCATAATTTCACCACCCAGAGATAATCCTATTTACATTGTGTTATATATATGCTTTTTTCCCCTCTTTAAATTTGGGTCATAGTCTATCTTAATTTTTGTAACTTAACTTTTTTAAAACTTTATCCTCAGATGTTTCTGTGCTTTTTTTCATGACAGTAGAATTCTGCCAGTAACTATGCTTTACGTCAAATTTCTATTATTGGATTATTTTATTTGTTGTTGTAAATAGTGCTTCTATATTTTCCATGTGTATAAATACCTGCACATTCAAGACTGTTAAGATAAATTCTCAGAAGTTTATTTGCTAAATCGGAGCATGCATTGTTATGACTTTGATGTATACATATACAGATGGCCAAACTGCTTTTCATTGAGACCAACAACAGACAGGAAACATTTTTGCAACATGTGTAACAGTGAATTTATAACCTTAATAAATAAAGAGCCTTTACAAATCAATAAGAAAATAACCAATGTTTTAGTAGGAAAATGAGTAAAGCACACGAATGAGAAATTTCCAAATGGTGAAAGACACATGGAAAATAACCTGACAACTTCAATGTATAATCAAAGAAACAAAACTTGAATTAGTGGGATAACGTTGCCATTGTGCAGACTGAATGAGTTGTTTGGTTTTGTGTTGCTTTTTAATAGGACTTCCCAGGGTCTGTGAATATTTGAAGAAACCACCACTAATGTATTCTGCTGCTGGGAGTTTAAATTTTCTCAGCTTTTCTGAGAGAGAACCTCATTCTGTCTGCTTGATGTAACTTTTCCTTGCCTACCTGGGACCGTCTTCCATCAAATTTTTCTCTCTGGTGCTGTCAAGAGTTCCTTCTACCAGGATTCCATCTCCTTGCTTACACTCTCTTTGTATTAAGTATAGCTGAATGTTTTAATACAATATATGGAGGGGATGGGAGTAAATAAGACTCTCCTTTGGGCAGTCTTCTTTTCACTAAACATTTCTAAAAAGTGATGCTATACCATCAAAACTGCCCTTGACTCTTATGCTGAGAGCTTCCAGGTACAGTTTTCTCTGCGGGGCCCTCTGATCCCCACCCCCCTCCTCCAGGCCCGTGACACAACCAGACCCCGCCTCCTTCCGGCACCTCTCTGCCCAGCTTCTCTCCCTCCCTCTCCTGCTCTTGACTGGTTCCCTGGGTGGAGGCATGGCCTCAGGTTCTTCCCTCACCTCCTCACCTGTCCCCTTCCTACAGGAATGCTCACTTCTTCCACTCCCAGCCTAGGTGAGTACCGTTCCACTGTGTTCTTCCAGCCCCAAAGCTGCCTCTAAGCTTTGGCCTCATAGTCTAATTCTGTAACCGAGTTTATTTCTAGTTCTCTCAAGTTTTCCTTTCATGCTGGTTACATCTCCTGGCCAGCATTTCAAGTGCAAATGTCTCCATAGTTAAATTTCACGTTTTCCCCTCCGTCCTCCTTATTTGACCGTTTTATTATTGATTAGGTCACAGAGTGTCTCAGCTGTGGCATCAGTGTCATTTGGGACGGGACGATTCTTGGCTGTGGAGCACTGGCCTGTGCATTGCAGGACATGGAGCAGCCTCATGCCCGTAACAGGCGTCCCCAATATCCAGACACGGCCAGACATGACCCAGGGGACAAAATTGCCCTTTGTTGAAAATCACTGAGTTAAGGTGTCAGTACTGGTTATTTGTTGGTTTTTATCCTTATTTTTCTTTTGCTCTCAGTAAAAATGACATCTCTGTACAATTTAATTTTTATTATAGCGCTCGTGTGGCTTTGAATCTTGTTTTACTATTGAATATATGGTGAAAATAGACAATTGTATGACATTTAACAGATATATTGAGTCATTAAGTTAAACATTATTGGTTCCTTTCCTCTTAAGCAGTATTAGAAATTTTTTGTTGGCGTGGGGGTTGGGGCTGGGCGCCCTTACCATCAGTGTCTGTCTTGCAGGATTACGTAATTGCTCTGTGCTATCCACTTTCTCAAATGAATGGTTGTCCTAGTTTCAGCCACTCTGAAAGGGTAAAACCACCCATTAATGTGTGCCAGATGCTTCATTTGTCAGTATTTCACTTAAAAGGGAATACTGTTTAGCTTTGGGATTACACTGTGATAGGCTCAAAGTTTGCCTTTATGAAACGAGAGAAAAGTGTCCCTGGGAAAAATTCTGTGGCATCTCCCCCCTCCTCTGCTGGTTTAGCATAGTGAACTAGCAAACAAATGTTGTAGAGACTATTTAGTGAAGCTTTTTAAAGTCTCTTTAGGTATACAAGAAAATGAAGTTTGAATATGCATAGCAAATTTGGATCACTGATTTTTCAGCTTTGAGCCGATAAACCAAGGACAAGGGTTTAAATATGAAATCTTTCAAGCATACCTTGTTATTGTTTTCAGTGGGACAGTTTAAGGTTATTACAATCCATAAGTATAGGACTAAGGCACATTTTGCTGACCCGAATAAATAAATCCCACAAAATTATTAGAGCCAAACATAAAGCATCTTTAATATGTTAATGGTGGCTTGAGAAAGGGCAGCTGGAAAGTTGGCCTGGCTCCTTTTCTTTTCAGCTTCTTTGTTTGTTTGTTTGTTTGTTTGTTTCGGTATTAACTCTGAAACATTGGCCTGTATATTTGATTCATTGACTTCATGACATCAGTTCCCGCAAGGCTTGGACTATTCAGTTTGTATTGGACCACACAGTTGCAGCTCTTAGAGCTTTTTAATTGGAGGTGCCCTTGCAAGTTAGGGAAATGAGGTCCTGTGTGGAGGTGGGCGGGCAGGTTGAACCTGGTCAGGATGTCAGTCACTTGATTTGGATTTCTAGGATTCTGGACACAGCCTGTTATTAGGTACCAGGTACCTAATAAGAAGTTATTAGGGCCAGGTACCCTGTTTCCCCCAAAATAGACCTAGCCGGACCGTCAGCTCTAATGCACCTTTTGGAGCAAAAATAAGACCGGGTCTTACATTAATTTCTGCTCCAAAAGACGCATTAGAGCTGACGGTCCAGCTAGGTCTTATTTTTGGGGAAACACGGTATCAGGTGCAGGAAGGCTCAAGAAACTGCAAAACTCCATGTAACTGACCATCTCTAGACCAGCCATTACTTGTAACTTCCTTACATCAGCAAACAGGCCACTTCTACTCAGGAGCTCCCGAGTCTGCTGCGGGCATTTCCTGGTTTACACAAACTTGGGGCTCTGCCAGTGTCGACCGAGTTAAAGCCTTACCCTTCTCAAGCTCTGTTAAATAAAAAAAAAAGGACTACAATACAATTGCCACTTGTTCTCCATTGCTCACCTTGCCTGCTCATGGCACATCCACTCTCCTTGTTACAACATGTTGATTTAAAGTATTTAAATGATTGAGAGGGCGGTTTGGGAATATTTGAAGGGCCTTTAGCAACTGGCCTGGGTGCATAGGCTTTTTTGTTCCTTGTTCAGGTCGTTTTGGTAAACATGCCTAAGACACAGATTGTACTCTGTTGGGTGCTGTGGGGACTGTGAAAGGCTAAGGACGCAGCCTAGAACTAGAAGGGCACTGATGTGTATAGGTATGAACGCATCGACCCTTGTATGCTGAATATTAGCAGTATTGGGTGGGCGTAGAAATCTAGGAAGGAGTGAGGAGATGACCAGATCATGTCTGACTCCTTTCTGTTTCTGTCCATACATCACTGACCCGCCAGAACATTGATGGGCCGGGGTGGGGGGGCACGCGGACATGGGGCAAGGATGTTTTAGAGTGTTCACCAACGTTTTAAACAATACTGATCCCAGGTGGCCTGGTCTCATGATTTCATTGCCTCGATCACAGAATTTAAACTAATTCAACACTCATCCCGCCCAGCCCAGTGATGCTGTAGCAGTCATTTAACTTGGACCTGTTTTTCTACATAGTCTGGGGCTAATGGTCTAAGGCTTTCATAGTTCGCAGAGAACAGGCTGATTCTGTGGCTATTTGCTAGTGAATAAGCCAATGTGTGCTTTAGGCAACATGTGGTTAACAGGATGATAAAAACAGGTCTAGGTTAAAATGATGGATGGAGCTGTACTGGAAGGCGGTGTATCATGGTTGACTGGGTGAAGTTTTACAGGAAATGCTGTATTCGCCGCCTTTTCACCAGCCACAGGCCTGTCTATCATTGGTCTATCGTTTAAGTACTGAGTTTTCTCATCCATAGCATGAGGACAGAACTCACCCATCTTTAGGGTGGTTTACAAGGATTGACTATGTATAAAACTCTTAGTTCAGACTCGGGCACACAGTGGCCACTGTTGGTCGTGGAGGCTAAAAAATAATAATTATCATATTTGTCATTTTGGAAAGAGGCAACGTTTGTGTCATGGTAGAGACCACTGATGCTAATTGTGTAGCTGTCCCAGCCGGAGGAAAAAAAATAAAGTTTGTTTCCTCTTATGGTTTGTAATTTGCACTTATGGCAGACTGAACTCGGTACCACATCCTCAAATAGAATTTATGAAGGATGTAACGTTCATTTTAGGGTTCGTGTAGAGAAAGACAAGTTCATGGGAAAATTATTATCAGAACCCTGAAACTATGCCTTAAATCCAAGAACGGGGTATGTGGTAAATGTTAGATAAAGTCAATTGGGTCACTAAAGGATGTGGATGAAACATGGTATTCTAAGGGAAAAGAGCCATATATGTGTGATACTATGTTTCCTGTTTTCCTGTGTCTTGGACTGGCGAGCGTGTTTGTTCTCTCTCTATATAACATCATTTTTATTTTACTTTTTACCATTTGCTTTGTCAGTTGCACTAGTCTTCAACTTAAAACTCTTCCTGTCATACTAATTCTCAGGCATCCGTGTCATAAAGAAAAGTGCCAGGTTGCAGATGAACAGGCGGGGCATGTCGCACGTTGGCACCTTCCTCCACGGTGGGGGCAAAGTGGACAGGCGGATTCGAGCAGCTTGGCTCACGCAGCTCAGAAGCCTGGCCGCACGGTCTGGCTGCTGGGATGCTGAGCGCCTGCCTGAACGAGCCCTGTCGAGGCCCTGGGATGGGAATAACCTGGCCTTTGAGCATTGCGTGACCTCCCGTTTCCTAGCAACTCCCAAGGGCTCAGCGAATATGTTGTGTTCCTAATTTATACTTAACAGATATTGGCTGTGTCTCAGGCTGGCTAATTTCCCAGTATGACGCGCCGTTCACGGACAAGCCAGAGGAAGGAGTCCCAAGACGCTGCATTCACCAACACCTGCTTTCCACCAGGCTTTTGTTTTCCTTCTGGAAAGTAGTGTTCACCAAGGACTTGCCAATCTCAAGGCAGGCCTCATGGAACAGTTTTCAAATAAAATTATTCATTTGATTTTTTTTCCTGATATTCCCAATTTATGGTCACAAATATTTGTAAATCAGCTGCATCTATTATCAAAGAGGTGGTTCTTTCCTTGGCTTTGTTTGTTTGTTTGTTTGTTTAAGCAAATGGGAGTGGTCACTTCGTCTCAGTTTCTTCCTGTACACATGGGGTGATGGGGTGCCATCGTTTCTCAGGTCCTTTCTGCTGTCAACTAACATGAATCCGGTGAACTCCTATTCTTTGTTTCTTTTTTATTTTATTTTATTTTAATTTATTTTATTTTATTGGGGACTATTGGGAAACTGTGTTTCTCCAGGGCCCATTAGCTCCAGGTCCAGTTGCCGTTTTCAGTCTTTAGTTGCAGGGAGCGCAGCCCACCATCCCATGTGGGACTCTAACCAACAACCCTGTGGTTCAAGGCCAACGTACTAACCAACTGAGCCATCTGGCCACCCTTCCTACTCTTTCTAATAATTGACATCTCCGGGTTTGGGCTCAGATTTATCTGAGTTGCTATTTTTATGTCCACACTTTTCATATCCGTTCAAGCTCCTCTTTCCTAATTTTTGGCCTTTTACTTATTTGTCTGTGAGGACCATTGTTTTCCTCTGTATTCCAACTTAATTTTTTTTTTTTTTTTTAAACTAAGGGTGGTAAATGAGCTCCATCTTCCAGTGGATGGGAAGATTTTTTTGTCTCCCAGGTTCAAACGCCTTAAAGAAAGAAACCACACGAGTTATCCCGATGGTATCTGTAAATTGATTTATGCTGCCATGGCGGCATGTCTTAGTACTTATTGGAGTCGTAGTATAAAAAGTATAACTGGCCAAGAATTCCAGATCTCAGTTTGACAACTTTTCTTGGCTGTGGACAGTGAAGAATGTTTGGACATGCATTTCTCTTATTTTCTTCGTCCCCCTGCTTTTCATTTTCTACCTCAGCATTCTTATCCCTTGACATACCTTGGTGATTGTCTAAGTGACTCGGTAAGTTCCACAGCTGTGCTAGTGTTTCAATGGCTGACGTGAGCCTCCTTGCCAACATCTACAGAGAGAAACAGCTGCCGTCCTCATTTGTATTTCTCAGCATATTTCAGAGCGAGTCTGAATAAAGGGGACTCTGACCTCTTCAGTGTGTGGGACAGAGAAACACAAATATAACAATGATGAAGAGAGCGAGAATGGGGTTTAGTTTAGCAAGATAACCAGGGTTTAATTACGTTCATTAGATAAAATGGCAAGAGATTTATCCCCAAGAGGGAGGCAGCTCTGTGAGGATTGCCAGATGGGGTTTATGCCAAGGGTTAGACCTTCTCTTGTCTTTCCCTGGGCTTTTGGTTTGATTTGGAACTAATCTTCAGTCCCTTCCTCCTTTATCCCTTTCTCCCTCCATCCCTTTCTGCCTCCCTTTCCCTGCCCCCTGTTTCTCTGTGTGTGTGTTTTTTTTTTAATCTTTCAACACATATTAATTGACTCTCAGGGTTGATTTTTTTTTTTTTAAGTATCTCTTAAACTACACCCGTATTTTAAATTTATATGACCTATTCAAAATGCAAATCTGTCTCCCCAACCCAGCTTCTCATCCTTCCATTGTTCTTCCTCTCTTAGCAGCGTTGGTGTGAACTTGTTCCTTTTCACCACACAGACCTCTCCGTCCCTTAGTTTCTCTTGGTCTCCCTATGAACCCTTTTCGGAATTTCATTATTTTTTGGCCTCAGTTGGATTCATTGATGGGCCTTTAAAAAAATTTTTTTTTTAGTTGGAACATAGCATACACATTTTTAAAAGTGCTCAAATATTTTTGTGTCCAGCTTTGAATGGACACAAAGGTAGCCCAGACAAAAAGCAGCATCCTAGGTCAGGGGAGAGGTAGTGAGCCGCTTGGTCATGAACTTGCAGCTTCCTAAGATCCCTTGGCTCACTGACCTCTCCTCCCTCCAGGTAGCCAGCCTCCCCGGCCCACGTTCCCTCTGTGTGTGGCGCAGATTCCGTGGTGTTACCAGACAGTCATCGGGAGATTTGCTTTGATTGGTTCTAGTGCACATTTGTGCTGGCCTTGGAGGAGGAGACCTCCCTGCTCCCCCCGCCCCACCCACCCACGCTTTCCCACACTCTTGAACCTGACATCAGCCTTCCTCCTCTGGCACTTGACCTCACCTTGTAATCCACCAAAGGACTGAGAACATCTGTCATTAGCCAATTCACCTGCCCTCCTCCACAGCATTCTGTTTCTCCTCCGCCTCCTCTGTTTGTCAGGTCCTGACTATACTTTGAGGGTTGTTTTCCTAAAACTACCCCCTCCGAGGCCACCTGGCTATTTGGCTGTTTCAGGTGAGGCCACAGCCGAATGGATCTCACCATGGCCACAGAACCTGAGTCCAAGCACGCTGCCGTTGATTCTGACCTCTCTGACCTTGATTTGAACTTGACGACAACGCTGTGATGTCCATCTGGCTTAGACGTAATATCCGTCAGCACATGTTGCTACTGCTGACCTGTGCTCCATTGTGGATTTGCCTTCCGGATACTTTTGAGACTTATAGTATTAACCACCATAGAGTTGTAAGCTATTCACCAGCCTTGTGTTGTCGCCATGGATCTTGATCTTTCTGAAGTCTAAGCCCATTCCCCACTGGCACCCCCTCCTTCCCGGGGGCAGTCCTTCCCGGCCTCCACAGGGCGTGTGTCTTCCATCGTCTGCCACACACGCTTGTACCCCCTCCGTCTCCTTCTGGGCAGACTCTGACTCCTCAGCAACAAGACAGGGAATAACTTGGCCATCAGTGACTTACACAATTGATACACATAAGTATCACATTTAATAATAAGTATTTGCTTCAGAGGCTTCGCAATGTTGGGGCTTTGCATCCCTTCCTCTGTGACTCTCTGGGTCCTGCCTCCAGGTTGCAAAATGGCTGCCATAACGGCCACCATCACATCCTCACAGAACAGCAATATTCAATTCTTTTAACAGATAGTGTTTGAGTTCCTGTTGTGCCCGTGGGATGCATCTCTGAATAAAGCAAACGAAGAGTTTGTCCTCTGAGAGTAAACATTAACCCCTGAAAGGAATCCGGGCTGTGCCAAAAGGGGCTGTTCTTTTATTAAGAAGGACAAAAAATTCGCAGGAGCGCCTCAGGAGGTTTGCCTCACACTTCCCTGGTTCTAGGGCCAGACTGGGGCCTGTGGCTGAGGCTCCCTCCAGAGCAAGCTGGGAGGGTGAGTACCCGGCAGAGGTGAAGGCGTTTGCAGGGTTGGCTTGGAATGATCTCATTCCCAGGACATCTGCCCTGAGTACAGTAGGGGTTCCATTGCCAAGTGAGGGTTGATAGGCTCCGCTGGCAAATACAACTCTAGATGAGGAGTGGAGAGGTTGAAAATGGAAAGATGGAAATACAAAAATGTTTGGATTTTACCTTGTGTACGGTTTGAAGAACTTGGAACGGATGTGATGCCCGATTTTCTGAATAGACGTCTCATGCTCGTACCAGTTTTGAGGAAGGCTTTAGGTACATTCTCTTTTCTTCTCTATTGAGCCTGATGTGACATTGACCAATAGGAAGGGAAATAAGCCTAGTACTTTATGCAACGTTAATTAATAATGTGGTGGTAACAGATTTGTGTCCGCACAAATATCAAGAAAGTTCTTATAAGCAGCCCTCACAATTGACATTGGTACGTCCAGTAACAGTGCTTCTCGAAATTATCTGTGGTGAAAGAGCTGTTCTTTTTTTATTATTTCCAGTTTGTTGGGGAGTGGCGCTTTTGAAAACAATACATAAAAATGAGGCAACCATGTCAAATTGTTGCCAAGTTCCTCAGCGCGTTCTCCCACTGTTGGTATCGTCATCCAGGTCCAGCCCGCGTCACAGGCCACACCTGGAGTCGTGCCATTCTGCTTTTCCTACAAGGTGGAAGAGCACGGAATCTAGATACAGGTCCTGGTGCTTACTAGTCACGTGACCTTGGGCCAGCCCCTCAGGTTGTATCTGCTTCACTTCCTCCATGTATACAATGGCATGATATGCCTGGCTTGCCCGCTTGCCTTGATAGGGTTCCTTGAGATTTAATTAAGATAATGAGAGTCCTTGGTATGGAATAGCCCATATTTAAAAATTTGGTACCGTTTATTTGCTGTTTCACTTTTAATTCAGTATTGAGAATTACATGCCAGCTCCATGTGAGCAATCCAGGGGTCTCCTCTTTGTAGGGTCACATTGTGGCAGAGGGTGTCCACAGGAAAGCCCCCACTACGCCTCATCCCTCAGAGGGGACGTGCAGGCGTGCAGACTGGGAACTTCCTGCAGAGTTTCCTGGCCATTCACAGGTGGGAGGGAGGCAGACTGGGGGCATCTGTATCCGGTGTGTGCAGGAGAGGAGGGAAGGGAAGGAAACCCCGCCGTGTTGCAGTATTCTGCACACGGGGCCATCCCAAGGCAGAGAAGTCAGAGCTGCAGGTGCAAGGGTGGTCCTTAAAAGCAGGAAGCCGGAAAGGAATAAGAATGGAAGAAAGAAGCTATGGAAGAGGGTGGGCTTGCATTCTTCTAACTCAAGGAAGCATTCGACCAAATGTGCAATACTGTGGTTTCTCAAGACATTGTGGGTTTTGGAAACCAGTGTGTGACGTGGGCACATGGCCCGCAAACACCGTTAAAGAGAAAGTGCTTAAACGGAACACTGGGGAGCTGTTCGGCAAAGCCCTTCCAAGAACTTACTCGCCAGTTCTGGGGGGGGAAAGGATCCGAGAGTATGTGCCCCTATTTTGGCCTGTTCAGTCTCGCTTTCTTACAGATTCCTCCAGTAATGCGTGTTTTAATCCTTACCATAGGTGCTAAAGAAGCTGGATTCAGTGGTTTGTTAAAAAGAAAAAAATACATATATGTGTGTGTGTATATATCTTTTGGGGTACCTTTGAAAATATAAGTTTATTAGGAAAAATAAAATATATATATTTTGTTTGAGAATCATGTCTTGATGGGACGTTAATGGAAATTCCTGTCTGTTTTGAGTCAGCCTCATGAAAACTATTCATGAGATCTCTTCTGTTCCACATTATTTGTGTGTTTTTCATCCTTGAATGATACTGTTTTTAGTAAGAAGCAATACATTTTATTTTAGTCTCTCTATAAGCTTTGTATTAAAAGTCTGACAGTTCATTTACATAAAACATGCTCCAAGTATCAAAGATGCCAATAAAATTATAATTTTAAGCCTTGCTGTTTTTTTGCTCTCTAAGGAGACCACAGGCTCAGCCTAATTTACTTATGGCAAAACTGTCTAGTGGAAATATTATGTGAGTCAGGTATGGGACTTCAATTTTTCAATAGCCACATTTAAAAATGTAAAAAGGAATTCGTTTTGTGAAATTAGTTTTAATAATATATGTTAGCCCTACATAGCCAAAATGGTATCATTTCAACATAGTAAATTTCAAACTTGTTAATCATATATTTTACATTATTTTTTTCATGCTGAGTTTTTTTAAATCTGGTGTATAAGTTACCTTGAGCACGCAATTCAGTTTGCACTAGTGAGTTCCCTGTGTGTCTGGGTTTCATTCTTTAATTCGGGTCAGTAAACTTTTTCAGTAACTGGCAAGATAGTAAGTATTTTAAGCTTTGCCATTGTCGTGTAAAAGCAAACACAGACAATGCATGGCTGTGTTCCAAGAAAACTTGACAAAAACAGGTGGCAGACTGACGTGGCTCACAGTTGTAGTTTCCAAATTTGGTTCTAACTAAATTAATTAAATGTATTGTCTTATTTGTGTTTTAATTCTCAGAAGTTGATTTCTGTTTTGACTTCAAGTCCCACTACCAAGATAACTGTTGTGATGAATTTCATTCAAGAATATTCAGGAAAAAATGTACTAGGAAACAACCTCCATTGTTAAATAATGAATACTTTGGAACTGCGGGAACTCTCCTGCCCCCTCTTCCTGAATGGCACCTTGCAGGACAGCCAGTGTAGCTAGTGGTTCCTCCCTCCTTCTGCCTGAATTTGAATGTTGGCTCTGTCAGGCATAAGCTTTGTGACCCTCAGCAAGTTAATTAACCTCTCTGTGCTGCAGGTTATACATCTGTGAAATGAGGTTGATGATAGACTTGCTAAAATGGAATCAGAGCCAGCATTGTGAAGCTAGCACACTGCCTGGCACGTAATCAGTACCGAAGTACATGTTACCCCCATGGAGGCTGCTGCAGCTGCTATTACTAGTATTGTTACTCCTGGCAGTAATAGTACTGCTACTACTTAACTACTGTACCACCTCCATGGAGGTTGATAAATACAAGCCAGTCCATGCCCCAGAACAGAAACACTCAGACTTGATAACCACCCACAGATGACCGATCTTCGCAGTGGCTCCCGTGGTGCAATTTTGGACTTGAACTTGTTAATATTTAGAAGAGCTGAGCTACTGCACTGTGGGGAAGCTTTGGCAGCATCTGTAGGGATCTGATGTCGGAAGAGGGTGCCGGGTGCTCCTCTGTGCTCTCTGCTGTGTGATGTGGCTCAGGTCACTCACATTCTTTGGACCTATTTAATGAAAACACTAGTAGCTGCCCTTCCTCCAGCACAGGATGGTAGAGACGAGCACATGATACCCTGTATGTCAAGCACTTTGGAAGGTGCGAAGCGCTGAGCCGATGTTAGCTAATGGCGTTTCCTGAATGGTTGCTCTCTTGGCCTTCTCTCACATGTTTATTTTGATCATCGTGGGCTGGTTTCATTGATAGGGTGGTGGTGGTAGGATTAAGTGAGATCATGCAGAGTGCTTAATTCCGCATGAATGGAATTAGTCCCTGTTCAACAAGGAGGGAGAGACTGCTATTTTTATTTAAACTGTCGGTTTAAGACATTCCCTTGTATCCTAACCTATCCCTTTAGATTTCTATCATTTGGACTAGAAATATTATTAAGTGACCTTGTTATATAGAGTGACAGGTAAACTCCCAAATTTCCATGGTCTAACACACTGGAACATAATAGAAAATCAGCTGAATTGAATCACTAAAGTCTTCTCATTGTCAGTAATTACTTTCTAACTGATGGATTAAAATGTCACAGTAAAATTGGCACATAACGTATGTAAACGGGGGGCTGAGGGAGTCCCCCACTGTCATCTTTTCTGTGGA
Source organism: Rhinolophus hipposideros (assembly GCF_964194185.1). Taxonomy (NCBI): domain Eukaryota; kingdom Metazoa; phylum Chordata; class Mammalia; order Chiroptera; family Rhinolophidae; genus Rhinolophus; species Rhinolophus hipposideros. Next base: position 89,823,464 of record NC_138053.1, read on the forward strand.
ACAAAGCCTGTCTCGCACATAAGGCAGCTACTTTGTCATCACATGTCCTTAGAGGCAGAGGTTGGATGGAGATGGATGATGTTACCTGTGTAGCTTCTCACTGGAGTGATGACCTTCCCGTTGGCCGTACTCCTGACTGTTGGCCCCCAGAAGTGTAGGACTGTGTTTATGGCACAACAAAGAGGATTCTTGAGGGACCAGGGGTGGAGGTGTCAACAGGAAACTCTCCTGGGGGACTCTGCTATTCCACATTTTATTTCCTTTCATTCAGTAAAAGTTGAATAGAAAACAAAGGGTAAAACAACCCTAAATGTTCATCAATAGGGAATATCTGGCTAAATACATTCTCATGATAATGTACCGTGCAGCTGTGAAAAGAATGTGGGAGACCTTTGTGTCCTAACGGGGAACACTCTGAGATCCCATTGGTGAAAAGAGCAAAATGGGGTACATATTTTTATCTGTATTTTTTAAAACTGTGTGTGTGTGTCTACAGGTAAACGTGCACATACATGCACACACACGCACACAGTGTTCATACATGATTAGAATACATCTGGAAGGAGACTAGGTAGCAAGAGTAGTTTTCTCCAGGAGAGCTATGGGATTTTCATTGTATGTATTCTCTGTATTTCTGATTAAAACAAAAAACCTTTGCAGGCATTATTCTTCCATTTAATGACAACTCAGTGGATACAGTGAGGCTTTACTTTTCCAAGTCAAGTTGTCCTTTCAATCTTAGTTGTGGAGGGCGCAGCTCAGTTCCAGGTCAGGTTGCCATTGCTAGTTGCAGGGGGCGCAGCCCACCATCCCTTGGGGGACTCTAGGAATTGAACTGGCAACCTTGTGGTTCAGAGCCCACTGGCCCATGTGGGAATCGAACTGGCAGCCTTCGGAGTTAGGAGCACGGAGCTCTAACTGCCTGAGCCACTGGGCCGGCCCCCAGTGAGACTTTACTTTTATCTCTCAATTCTTTTTCGTCCATCCTCATTAAAGTCTATATTGAAAAGTTACATCTTGCAAGTGAACTGTTTCCCGTAGAAACACATTCCAATTATGGCATATAAGTGGGAAAAATAACTGGATATTGAGCTGTGTTTGGGGCGTGTTCTCTAGAAACACCTTTTTGAGGACTGCTTGGACCTTGCGTCTGGCATCCTTTCGAATGACAGTTAAGTCAGCATCAGAACTGAGTTTTTCTGCTGTTGTCTGCATGAAAGTATTATAAATCAAAATCGTTGAATCGCATTCGTTTCGTTAAGGTTTCCTTGCAAAATTCTCACTCCAACCGTGAGAAACCTGGCTCCCACCAACTGCCATCCATCTAGTTCGTTGTGCTGTAGTGTTAGAATGCTTACCCCTGGCCCAGGGGAAACAGCTGTCAGCTACAGTACAGGGCTTATATGCAGCTGCTTGTATCTTAAGTCATATAGATTCCATTTCCAAAGGTATTAAGTCAGCCCCTTCTCCCCTCCTCCCAACCCGCCAGTCCTTCAGGGAGGTTGTTTCATATATTTGTAATACATTTAGATTCTTTTTGACAACCTGCATTGTTTTCTGGGATGGTCCTCCAGGGTTCACTCTTGTGCTCTGAAGTTCGAAATGTGTCCTGTCGTTACAGAAGCGTACAGAATAGTTTCAGCCACCTAAAATTTCCCTGCACTCTTCTTCATCCCTCCCTGCAAGCCCTTGGCTACCACTCATCTTTCTACTGTCTCTATAGCTTTGCCTTTTTCAGAATGTCATGTGATTGGAATCAAATAGTATATGCCCACTTCTTACATAGCACTGTGTATCTAAGGTTCTTCTACATCTTTGGGAGACTTGAGAGCTCTTTCTTTTTTTTTTTTTTTTTTTTTTTTTTTTTTTGTTGAGAGCCCACTGGCCCATGTGGGAATCAAACCGGCAGCCTTCGGAGTTAGGAGCATGGAGCTCTAACCGCCTGCGCCACCGGGCTGGCCCAGCTCTTTCTTTAAAAAAGAAAAAATCTGGAGAATAGTCCTTCGTAAGGATGGAGCACAGTTTCTTTGTCCTCTCGCCATCTTGGTTGCTTCCACTGTGACGGTTATGAATAAGGCTTTTATAAGCACTCATGTGCCTATTTTTGTGTGGATGTACGTGTTCGGCTCAATTGGGGAAATACCTAAGAGTGTGATTGCTGGGTCACGTGTTAAGATTCTGTGGCTTTGTATGAAACTGTCTCCCAAATTGGCTGTGTTGCTTTGCACTCAGCTAGCTATGAATGAAAGTTCCTGTTGCTCCCCATCCCTGCCAGCATTTAGTATTTTCAGTTTTCAGGTTTTACGCATTTCTAATAGGTGTGTAGCAGCATGTCACTGCTGTTTTAATTTGCAATTTTCTAGGGCAACTAATATTGAGCCTCTTTCCATGCTTCTTGCCCACCCCGATACATTCTTTGGAGATTTGTCTGCTCAGATCTTTTGCCTATTTTTAAAAATTGGGTTCTTGTTTTCATATTGTTGAGTTTTAAGTGTTTTGGTGATTTGTGGGGGTTGTTTGTTTGTTTGTTTGTTTTGGGGAATTTTGAATACAGTCTTTCAGATATGTATTTTTCAAATATTTTTCCAGTGTGTTGCTTGTCTTTTCATTGTGTTAACAAGAGGAGAAATTGTTCCTTTTAATTAAATTCAACTTACCAATTTTTCCCTTGCATGTACTCTGCTTTTGATATTGTTTCTAAGTCATCCCCATATAAGTACGTTAGAACAGCTTTATGCCATCACAGTTTTATTTATGTAATACAGTAATATAAGTCTGTGTGTATGTATAATAATGTGTTAGGTCCAGGGCTAGGCAACTGAATGAGAAAATCATAAAGTTCAGCTCCTCCCCTGAAAGGATTTGTGATCTAAGGGGGAGCTCACGGGCATATGTCTAATGGGCATACAAAAATACGTGCCGTGAGAAAGAACATGGTCAAGGGCACATCTACTAGTACAACGTGTGCTAGTAAGAACCCAGGGAAGGAGGAGGTAGCAGACGGCACCAGGTGGATGCGTTGCGGACAGTTTATTGGAAAGGGAACATAGGAGAGATTCATGAAATGCAACAGTTAAAGACAACAGAGAACATTTCAGGTGGAGAGGCTAGTTCAGCTGAGGTCAGACAGGAAGCAAAGGTTTTAGTCAAGAAACAGCGAGTCATCTATAGTTTGGTTTAAGGGTAGGGGAGTATTGGTGGGAAGGTCTATGGGGGCCTTGTGGGGACCTGTGTTGTGCAATTGAAACCTTTGACTTAATTTGGCATGGGCTGCCAATTTGTGAACAGGGGTATGACACCGCTAAAATTAGGCCTTAGAAAGATTTGGGGTGTGTGTTATTTATGTTCACATTTTTCCTTTCTTGTTAAGTAGTTGGGGTACATGTGGGTCTGAGGAGAGCACAGCAGCTTCCAGCTGCAACAGCGCTGGGGTTTTCCTTGCTCGGGGTGATAACTGTACTGGGCCAGGCGGGGTGGGGGGAGAAGGCTGTTCTTGGTGAGGGAGAAATTTCCATACTCTGACCTCCAGGACTGACTCACAGTGTTTGCCAGGCATGTAACCCTGTTGCTTCCTGTTTCTCACCTGGGAGGGGATGGCTTCTTCTCTAGAGAAAATTCGTGTCTGCCTTTTTTCTCCAAATGCGAAAGTTATAGCAAGTGGCAACAACTGTGTAAAATGTTGCCCAGTCCAGGAGAGAAATGACTGATGTAAGTACAAGGAACCTCTGTCACTCCGTTTAGTTGTCTGTTGTTTGCTGTCTGTTCAAGGTCAGGAAAATTATTGCTGCGTTAGTAGCTGTGCTCTTAAAAACTGTTCAAAGCCTGATAAATTTCTGAGCCATTATTTACTCACCGCTTTGGGGAGTGTGATGTAGCAGAGAAAGCAAATTAGGCCTTGCATCTTCTTTGATTAATTTTTTTTGTTAATTAGTAAGAGGTGAAGACAGGAATTCTGTCTCGACTTTCTCAGTCAGGTTAGGTCTGGGAATGATATTTGATTAGTGGAACATAAGTGACTTCTGGTAACTCTTCCGGAATCTTTGACTTCTTAAAGTTGAAGAAGGATCATCAAAGGTAGGAGTGGTTGGTTGGTTTGTGTCTAAATTTGAATTAGGTTAGAGGTGTATCACATAATGGTAATGCCAATCCAATAGACCTAATGATTTCAACCTTCTCTAAACAATCATGCAATGGTTCTTTTTACTAAATAATCAACTTGTTTTCTATTTCTTAGGGTGAGGTGGACTGATCTTCCATAATATGCACTGTGTAATAAGTCCCTCTGTTGCAGGTCTAATGTGTGTGTAAATAAAGTTCACAATATTTCACATGGAGAAAGTAGGTCAGGATCCATTTAAAAACAGGAGAAAACGAATGAATTTTAGAATGTTATACTACTCACTTCAGATCAAGGTCGTGGGTTTTAAGTCTTATAAAGATACGAAGTTTAAAAAATGAGTTTATTAAGCTACTAAGTTAGGGCACTAAGACAAGTGTCGGTGTCATCCTCAGATCCCACGTTTGGTTTCTCTGCTTTGAGCACCTGCGTTGCCAGTCCTGGGCTCGCTGCCATGTTTCTAAGCAGATTGGAGCCCCAGCAAAGGCTGCACTTGTCGTGTCCAAGCGGGGACTAGGTTTGTTCTGGTGTGTCCTGTATGATTGCTCAGTCTCTGGGTGGTTCTTCATAAATACTTCGGATTACTCTAAGTACTGTTTACTTTTACCTGATCTCCAAGACATTGTGATCATATGAGCGGGTTGCTTTTTAGATTTTGAATAAACTGTCTCCGAAAAAGGGAGGGAAGGACCCATTCCAGAAATAAATTGTCGCCTGTCACCATTAAATGTGTTGTCACATGTGGGCTGGTTCCACAGGATATGTGTGTCCGTGTGTCCACTGGTGTGTATCACATTTTCTTGAACACCCGCCCTTGGCAGGTACCCAGGGAGGAGGGAAGAGAGGCAAGTGGGCTTGCAACCACAGATGGGTCAAAGAACATTTTGAATTCTCTGTCAGTTATCTGAGGCTGGGACGGACGGAAAGGGAAGGTGTCTGTCATCGGCCTTTCGTTGTGTTAATGGGACCACAGCTCCCGGAGATGGGTTTGCTGAATTTACAGTCTGACTTTCCAAAAGTGTTGCTCTCTGTTCACTAGTTATTTCCATATACAGATATTTGGCCGAACTCTGTAGTGAATCAGTTTCGCATCCCCACTGCCATGGCCCTTAAAATTGCGATTTTTATATCCCTCGTATTTTGACCAAGGCCCCTCCTCATGCTAAAATCAGAGGTGTCTCTGGGTTCCCAAAAGACAGAGGGCTACGGGGAATGCTACAGTATAAGCATGTTTTCTGCCTGATTTCCAGCAAAATCTTTTCCCCAAGGAAGTTTCCAACTCATTCCTTTGAGAATTATACCCTAAGGAAATATGCTCCCCCCACCCCCACCCCCGTTTTATAACATCAGTAGGAAAATAAGGTTTGAAGCGCACAAGTTGGATTCACATGCTACTTTACAGGAATGTGAAGCTCTTGGAGACTTAACTTTCCTAGTTGTTTGATTTAAACAAATATTAAACCTGGTTTGAACAGGTCATTGAGCCTTGCTCACGTCCAGTTTCCTCATCTACAAAATGGAATCACATTACACATCTCACCCACCCCACTGGGGTTTCTGTGGTCAGATGCTATGTAACTGAAGGATTGCTATTTGTACCTCACACACGGAAACAAGTGTTTGGTTCATGCAAGGCTGCTAACCATGAATTTGCAATTTTGTGTGTAATCAGCAGCAGATCGTGGAAGGCTGAATAATAGAATTATTCTTTTTAAAAAATCACTAATGTTTTAACATAGTTTTATGGTAATTTTGGACTTAAAAACAATTCATGTTTCTAAAAGGAATTGACATCTGTTGATTAATACCAATGAAGAGTCATTCAAAAATTAAGGCACAGTAAAAAAAAAAATCACCTGTTTAGTGACAGTTATCATTGAGAATGAAATTGAACTTTGGGGTTCCTGACAGCCGAGATAAAAGGGGGAATACAATGCATTTGCTACACTGTTTTCTCTTTTAATCACTACCTTTTCCGTTTATTTTATCTTTGGCACAAGATAGGGCATAAGTGAATTACAGGGAGTTACGTCATTGTCAGTTTATAAGTTTATAGTCAGATAAAGCGTGCCATTTCTTCTAGAGAGATTCATTTTCCCCCCTCTAACCAAGTTTTTCTTAAAAAATGGACCTCGTTGATCCAGGTTAAATGGCACTGCGTAGCACTGGATGATGGCAGTGAGAAAAAGGATCAGCCTGTGCCCACCTCACCGCCTTGCCTAGCTTGTCCTTCCCGCTCAGTGCAGTGACACCTAGTGTGGATTCTCTGCAGGACACGGAGGGTTTCCCCCTTGCCCTGGTGCTGATTTTCCCATCTACACACAGTTGGATGTTTTGCAGATGTAGTGGAGCTTCATTAATATGTGTGACTTGCTGTCAGAATAGAGAGAAGTGCCTTCTCCCTAAAAGCCAATCCCCTCCTAACCCCACGGGCCTCTGTGTCACAGCGCACCCCCCCTCCCAGCCCTCTTCCTGGGTCCTCACTTGGTTTCTGTGTGATCTCTCAAGTAGGAAAAAGCATTACAACTTCAAGGGTCCATAGATAATAAACGCACTCTATTTTCTTGAAATAAGCACAGCTTGAATGACCCCTTGCTGTAGACAGGTGACAGTGTCTCAGTCTGCTGTCACACCTCTTATTTATTTATGAAATTATGGAAGGCGAGGTAATCACATTCTGGGTAATCACATTCAGTAACGCAGAAATGAATTTCTGTTTGCCTTTTTGTTGCAAATCACCTCCCCTGCCCTGTTGCCCTTTCTTTAGATTTTAAGCTGCAGAAGGTAGGGCTTGCCCCTAATTGAGTTTTGTGGAGGGCTTAGCATGCTCCATCAGGCATTTGTTTTGTCTAGGCATTCTGAAATCTTATTTTTTCAGGTTGTAGGGGGGAAAAGGTTTCTTTTCTTTCTTTCTTTTTTTTTTTTTTTTTGTAGTAGAATTAAATTACCTGAAACTAAATATATTTAATCCTGTCTCCAGGATGCAAACTTTCTCTCTTATCCATCCCTTCTTTTCCATTTTAAATGCCTCCATGTCTGGCTTTTAAAATATTTCCTTGTTAAAAAAAAAAAAAAGGAAGAGAAGAAAATCACAAAAAAGGTAGCTTTATTGAGATATAATTCCCCTGCCATCCAACTGACTCCTTTAAAGTGTACAATTCCGTGGGTTTTTTGTGTATATTCACAGGTATGTACAGTCCTCACGTCATTTTTAGAACATTATCATCACCTTAAAAAGAAACCCCAGCCCATTTTTGCTCTCCACTCCTCTCTATCCCCCCTCCTCCCTCCAGCTCTAACAATCACCGCCGTACTTTGTGTCTATAGATTTCCCTATTCTGGAGGTTCCCTATGAATTGAATCGGATACCATGTGGTCTTCGGAGACTGGCTGCTTTCACGAAGTACAATGTGTGTCCCTGTTATAATGTGTATCAGAGCTTTGTTCGTTTTTATGGCCAAATCCTATTGTATTGTATGGCTCTCCCAAAGTTTGTTTATCCATTGATTATGGGCGTTTGGGTGGTTTCTTGAAAGTCCCCTTACAGCAGCTTCTTGCCTGATCTCCCTGTTCTCTTAGCCTCTCACCTCCTTCCACGCGGGACCTCTGGAATCCATCCTGTATCTGATTTTTACCTTGTAAAAAAGTAGTATTTTTTGTACGTCTTCAAAGGTATATAGCCATGTAGAAATGGTCCATATTATATATGTGGGATTGTTTCCTTCTTCTAATGCAGCCTAATTTTTTTCTTTACCTTGTTTCTTTGCTGTCTCTCCTTCCCAACACACAGTAACATCTTTCTGTGCTTTTCTGCACCTGCATACTTAGGCATACATAATCATGCACATATACATAAGTAGAGGAGAGTTTTGTTTCTTGGTGGGGGCCGTTGTACAAACATGAGGTTATTATATATTTCTATATCTTGCTTTTTCACCTTGCGAAAGGCCCGAGAGTCAACTTTGGTCTTATTTTGTAACGGCTGTGTAACATTTCGTGATGTGCGTGGTATTAAAATATACCCAGTTTCCAGTCGTGCCATTGCCAACAAGGGGATTCTTCTGCGGCATACGCCTCACCAGGCTCGTCTCCCACCCCAGGCTCTTATCTTGGAAACAGTGGCCATCAAGGAAGAGCTCTGTCCACTGGTAGGCGAGGCCGCTCCCTCCTCCCTCTCTTCTGCCTCAGACTAACTGCAGAACATGTCAGGTTCTTTCAGCCTCTTAGCTGTTCACGCTGTGTTCTCTGTGTGGAATGGCCCATTACTCCAGCATTCAGTAGGGCTTGTAAGAGCCCACACTCTAGGTCAGGCCGGGGTTCAAATTCATGAGCCGCCCATACCCTCCTCAGTGTTTGTCTCTCTCCTGTGTTCCCAAGGAAGTTAATTTTAATCCTTAATGTGGTTTTGGATTAGGCTTTCTACTGTATAAGTAGTGACGTATGGCACGCCTGTCACTCTCCTAAATTTCAGGGTCCTTTGAAGCAACATGTAGCCCCTCTGAGGCTATGCAGTGGATGGGGGCTTATGTGAAATCTCTGTACCATCCTGTCAATTTTGCTCTGAACCTAAGACGGCTATGGAAAAAAATATTATCTTAAAAAATAAACTATGGCCACAACAAAGAGATTACTGGTGGGAGGGAGGTAGAAATGAATAGGCAGAGCACAGAGGGTTTTTAGGGCAGTGAAACTACTCTGTGTAACACTGTGATGGTGGATTCACATCATTATACCTTCATCAAAACCTAAAATGTCCAAGAGTGGACCCTAATGTAAACGACGGACGTTGTGTGATGATGATGTGTCCATGTAGGTTTATCAGTTACAACAAATGTACCACTCTGGTGGGGAGTGTTGGGGGAGAAATAATCGAGCCCATACCTTTTTTTTAATCCTCCCACAGAACCTTGTACATTGGGGTGTTTATTAACTTAATACTCAGAAAATGGATTACGACCCGACTCCTGTGACTATAATTGCCCGGGTTTATGGCTGTTACTCCCAAAATTTACCCTATGGTAGCCATCAAAACTTCCCTGTTAGTACACTGCAGGCAGTCTTTTGTGGGAGTGAACTTCTGTTCTGGAAAACGAGTTACTGGCGAAACCTGGAGTGCGTTAGCCAAGTTTTAAGGGCAGCGTGCCTTTAAGTTTGTGACTTGTCCAGCCTCCAGCTGTGTCATCTTTGAACACTAAGTTCCCCAGAAAAGGAAGTAGAAACTCCAGAGACAACCACCAGTGGAAATACAGGTTTCCCCCGGCATGATTGCAACGTGGGTTGCCCCTGGCGACAATCTGCCTATAGATCCCCCTTTCCCTGGTTAAATTTCTGTGAAGGGGCAGAAACACAATCGCAGTGGGTGCCTGGAAAGAGCGGCCACTCCTGGTGGCTCTCCCTCCCCTCCGCTGTCCCCTCCCTGGGCTGTATGAAATCCTACAACCACACCACACTAATTAGCCCGAGAATGGAAGGGGTTGTCATGGCGACCGAGCACTTTTTAAAGCACAGGAATGGTGTTCATTATTGTTCAGTGTCTTTAGCTGTGGCGAAAAGGTCAGTGTGGCAGTTGTTTTCCATATGAATTTTGGCCCCAGAGCCAAACTGAAGGTGGAATGTTCCTCGGAGAGACTGGAAGATGGTAAGTGCGGCTGAACTTTTGGGGTGGGGCGCCCCTTTAGTACTATTTTTTAGAATGTTTTAGTGACTAGGGCCAAACTATGGAATTGTATGGACTTTGCTAAATAGAGATTGGCAGTCAAGTAGCAAGGAAAAACAGGACGGGTCAGGAATGGTGAAAGTTTGCGAGAGATTTAGAGAGCTTTTTTATTTAAAAAGTTTTACAGCATCAAATGATTGCAAATTAAATTAGTGGGTTTCTCTGATGATGAGTTTAACATAGTTGACTAAGTCTGATGCTTTGGTTATTCGGTATTTGTTTTATGTTAGCTCTGTATTAGTCTTTGTAGATTGCTGCTGGTCAGATTATATTCCCAGATACATATAACAGAAGCATTTTAACCAACTACCTTAAGAACAGTTGTTCCTGTCCATTTGTTATTCCAAATATTAAGGTAGCAGAGTAACCGAGGGTAATTTGGTTTTATACTTTTATGTTCTTCCTACTTTTCTAAGGATATATAAAATGATCAAGACTGAAAACCTGGGAGCCACAATTCTTGGAATATTTACCCTAATTTATTGGCTATACTCAGGTAGAATACTGCTGAGTAAGGACAATTTAACCAGTGTTTGTAGAAGAAATTATATGTAAGTCAGCTTCCTGAAGATGATGGCAGCCAGTCCATCAAAAGCTGTAAAGGAGATATGCAGAGCATTCCTTAAATTTACTTTTTGCTAGTTTGGAAAGCATGCAGAATAACATGGATTTCAGCCTAATTTTGTGTTAGTGACCGATTGCATTTTTATGGCTCGCAAATAGAAGCTACTCTCCATTTTTGGTACTTTTTAACAATGTACTTACATGTATCCTATGGCACTATTTTTTCAGCCACTTTATACACAGTTGTGTAGAATAACAAAATAAAAATAAATACAAAGGAGTGGGTATTGAATTAAAAAAACAAATCACTGCCCAAAGAGCCGTGAGTGGAAATGGCCTACTTTTGGGCTCTGCTCTGAAAGACTTATTGTCCTATCGGCAATGGCAGTTTGTTTGGCAACTGAGTGGATAATACATTTCAGAATGTTAAGTCTTGGTTTGAATTCCTTGGTCCTTAATTTGCATGTGCTGGGATTAATTTATTTGGTGATCATGGTTTGGAGCTCTCCATAAATGGGGTATTTCACTAGAAATGGAGAAAGGGAAAATTCTTTTTGTCTCTTTTCCTCCACTTGCTAGCTCTTTCTCTGCCCTTCCAATCCCCTCCCCTGGCCTTCCCTGGGTCACTGGATTCTTTAGCCCCAAACTGTCTTTACTTGCCTTGGAATTGAAGGTTAAAAAGAAAGTGATATTTTTGTGATATTTTAGATTCTTTGATGGTACATTTATGGGATTTGTAAAACAATCAAAAATTTGACCATGAATATTAATATCAAGGCATTATTGGTATCTTTTGCGAAAGGATAATGGTGTGGCGGTTATATTTTTAAAAATGATACTGATATAATTTACAAATAAGGTGGTGTTATAGATGGGCAAGGTTGACGGGGTGATGCTTGTTGAAGCCAGGTGGTGGATACATGGGGTGGGCTCATTTTTTTATTGTATAGGTTTTTTTGTGTGTGTAGGTTTAGTACGTGCACGTGTGCGTGTGTGCAGAGTGGTGGTGGGGTGGCCTTGTTAACGTCTCTCCTTTCGGCGCCTTGCAGATGCCAGACCATTTTGACCAGGCGGTTGTGCTGAACCAGCTGCGCTACTCGGGAATGCTGGAGACGGTGCGGATCCGCAAAGCTGGGTATGCGGTGCGAAGACCCTTTCAGGACTTTTACAAAAGGCAAGACAGAAGGGACCCCATCCTCTTTCAGTGCAAAGGGATCGGGAAAAGGGAGTTACAGCGGAAGGTGACGCGGGCGCCATTCTGTTGCAGGTATAACGTGCTGATGAGAAACGTGGCCCTGCCGGAGGACCTCAAGGGGAAGTGCTCGGCCCTTCTGCAGCTGTACGACGCCTCCCACAACGAGTGGCAGCTGGGGAAGACAAAGGTACAATATGGGGCCGAGATGTGAGCCATGTTCGCTGTGGTCCTGCTGACCAGGGTTTTTTAACACTGGAAAGATACTCATGGGATCACGCCCACTGTAATTATCTGTCCTCCAAACAGTTCATGTTTTACTTGGAGTCCTTGACTTTTCAGGGACTCTATTTTCATTGGGGGACACATTGAAACATTGGATCCTAAGGGTTTCTGTGTGCGTATTCATTCAGGCAGTCAACACATGTTTGCCGATGAACAGTGTGGTGCCCGGGAGTGCCAGGCAGCCTCCTGTGTCCAAGAAGATGGCTGCCTTCTTGCTATGGCCTCACATGGTGGGGGGCAGGGCGTGAGCTCTGGTCGCTCTTCCTTTTCTTATAAAGGCACTAATCCTGCCTTGGGGCCCCACCCTCAAGACCTCGTCTTAACCTAATTCCTAAAGGTCCTGCCTCCAAATACCATCACTTTGGGGGTTAGGGCTTCAGCGTAAGGTTTTGGTGGGGACACAACATTCAGTGTGTAACACTGACCGGTGTGAGGTCAGTGACAAGTATTTAGGCATCACCTCAGGGCCACTCAGCAAGGGAGCATGTGTAATGGGCATACTCTTCTGCTCTTGAGGAATTTAAACTGACCCGGAGTTGAAGGTACAGACCTCTGATAGAGTAGAGTGGTTGTATTATCTACTTCCATGCAACAAACTACCACAAACTCAGCAGCTTTAATAACGCACGCTAATATCTCACAGTATCTGTGGGTCAGGGGTCCCCTCCCTGGCTCTCTCAAGGCTACAGTCAGAGTTGTGGCCGGGGCTGCCTTCCCTTCTGGACCTCGGGGTCCTTTTCCAAAGCTCGTGTGGCACCAGCATCCAGTTCTTGCAGTTGTGAACTGAGGTTCCTGTTTGCTTGCTAGGTGTCCCATGAGACAGCTCTCAGCTCCTAGAGCCCCACCACCTGCCCCCCCCCGCCCCTCACCCCAGTTCCATACCATAGGACCCGCTTCCTAACCCTCCCTCAACATGGCAGCTCACTTCTTCATGGCCAGCAGGAGAATCTTTTGCTCCAGTTATATAAGGTGGAGCCTTATATAACATAATGTATTCACAGACGTAACATCTCATCCCTTTTGCCATATTCTGTGGGCCAGAAGGAAGCCACAGGTTCCACCCACACTGGTCAGATTAAATGGGCATAACTCATTGGGGGTCACCTTACGGTATGTCCTCACAGGATTTTGGGTCTCTCTACTTCCCCCTTCTTATTCAGCTAACTCATCCTTCAAGTCTCAACTTAGATGTGTACTTTGACAGGAATCCTTTTGGACATTCTTCAGTGTACCCCATCCCAAAAGCTCACCCCAAAACTGGTTAAATTTCCTCCTCTTTCATCTCACATCATCTTGTTTGGGGCCCCCTTGTAACACTTAACATGCTGTCATTGCTTGTTGACTTCTCTCGTTCTCCCAGTGGAGAATGGAGAGTTCACTGTTCTACTCACTGCACAGAGTAGGAACTCACTCAGTGGCACAGGATATCACAGGTTGGGTCACTCAAGGAAGACCTTCTAAAGAAGATGGCTCAGGTATAGCTTTTGGCAGTATAATGTAGTCTGCTCTGATTTTTTTTTTTTTTAAACCAGATATTGCGTTCTCTCTAAACCAGTAAGCTCCTCCTGTCTCACTGTTTTATACAGCAGAGGCGCATCCAAGGTTGTTTGGATTTACCCAGCCATTAGCAGTCTCTTCTGAGCTCTGAGGAGCCAGTCCCACTTCACTTACATTATGGAAACCAGGCCCATGCCGGGCTGGTACCGGGCGTAGCACAGAGGCTACAGAGATGTGAAGACATGAGCATTGTCCTCAGTTTAGTGTGTCGCTGGGAGATAAGACGTCCACGTACAACTGATATATTGTACAGTATCGTCTCTCTAAGGAATAAGGACACAGTTTCCCCAGGAGAGCGCTCACCATGGATTGAAATGGTCAGGGATATAGTCAAGAAGAGGAAATCTTTGAGGCAGAGTTAAACTGTAATTGGTAAACAGTTGGAAGTAGAAGTAGGGTGGGAGCTTATCAGTTCACAGAAACACTGGGAAGTAAATGTAAACATTAGAGTATTTGAATTATGTCTGCTAAATAACTCTGACCTTAACCGACCGACGTTCGACTTAATGATCCACTAGTGTGTGTTTTAGTCCGTATTGCTGCCAGAAGGTCTTTGCATTTAAGGCTTGAACCTCTGATGAACATCTGGACCTTCCAGCAAATTAAACATGGCACCAGGTCTGAATTAGCTGGCTTAAATAATATTTAGTCCTTGGAAGGCAAGAATTCCTGTCTGCTGAGGAAGCACTTCTGGAGAAGGTAGGAGACCTGTCCAAGCCTCCACGGAACAGCCCGTGCAGGAGATTCTGGTCCATTTCCCCACTGAGGACTTCAGGGTGACTGAGACGAGCAGCTGCTCCATCCTCTCTTTTCCTGGGTTTGATTTTTCCTTCTGCCTTCTGACTCTGGCACGTTTCATTTTTCTATCACCTGGATTACGTTGCCAGACCTTTACCCTCTGTTCTATGGAAATAAAGCCTGCCAGAGGTATTTTTTATAAAGACATCTTCCTAGAATAATCCATAGGCTCTTGAGCTATCTAAGGATGGAAAAAAGGCACATGAAATTGGACCTGTTAGTTCATATTAATAGCTCATGTTGAGTCAAGTTCAGAGCAGCCCCTGAAGGGCACCGCTCTTTCCTAAGCCAAAGACAGCACCTCTGTTCACAGCAGCTGCGTCATGCTGACTTAATCTTGGCCCATGTCCTGGGAACGTGGGGACGTAACAATGGCTCATCACTGGACTGGGAGAACTGGCATCACTTGTCCGTGTGTCATTGCATAAATTCAGAGTAGATGTCCTTAATGAAGCTGAGTCGGGTCTCGAAAAGCATTTCCAGTCTCTGAAAGCATTTCACTTCAGCCCTTCAGGTTAGTGCAGGAGAATCTGCATAAAGATGTGGAAGTAAATTTAATAGGCAGAGCAGAGAGCTATCTCTTTAATGGGCGGAAAACTAAAGCAGGTATTTCTCTGATTCTAATTCCAACCAAAACGTTCTATAGTCTTCAGAGAAGGTGTAAAATGCTGTTGGTTCATAAAGATCTCTCTTGTATTCCTCTAATAGTTGTATCGCTCCTTAGAATTGACACTGTTTCATGTCACCACCAGGCTTTGCCAAGATTTGATTTCATTACTTTTTTTTTAAACACTCACCAGAGCAAAGGCATTAGAGTAAGATCCTTAGTACCAAAAAAAAAATCTCAAAGAAAAGTTTGAATGCTTCTTTAAAGTCCAGTCTTGATGAAAACTGCTTCTAATCCATGGTTTTGATAACCAGATTCATATTTCTGCAAACTCTTTATCAGACAAACAAGGTTTCTACTTAGTTTCTGTCTTTTACATTACATTTTTTTCTTTTTGTGTGTGTGCTGAAGACAGTGTCTTCATGCATCAACAGAGCATGTTAATTGCAATTAGAGGAAGAGGATTGTATGAAAAACTTTTAGGAGAATTATTTGTGGTACAGTTTTACAAATGCCTGGGCACCGAGAGCGGGAATAGGTAAGGCTGTGAATCAGATGTGGTAGGATTTTTTATTTGCTTTTTTTGCCCAAATGTCAAGAGGACAGAGTCTAGGAAAATGTGCCATCAAGAGAACATACTGCATCTTTATAGGCCAGAGCAACTCATGGGAGCATAAATTAAAACATCGTGGGTGACAGAGGGTGTCATTTAGGCCTCCCCCCAACCAAAACGGCCTCGTGCTGACCGTTAATAGAAAAGCATAAAAATATTTGGCACTGGTATTTCTAGGGAATAATTCAAAGCTTCTTAATGCGTGTATTAAATCTTAAATTGCATAATTGAAAACTAGCTTGATTGAGGGAGGGTCAGAATTATTTTTTCAACAAGATTTTTTCATAAATTAGGAATTCTGATATGAAGTGCCACTTGGCAGACACCCTTATCTTATTTGACAAGCATGGGATTAAGGAGCCTATTCCCAGAAACAGGCCAGCAAATAGCTATAATCTATTTAGTCCCAATTGCAGTATTCTTGTGATGGCTGAACTGAAATACCGCTTAAGTGATTCAAGTCGTATTTCAAACTCAGTTTCCAGAATTACATTCTTACTGTCAGTTATTTTATGTGCATGAAAATTTTTGAAGCCAAGGTGCTTCATAATCACTTGATCATAATCACTTAATAAACTTAGAGTGTTTTTATGTCATAACAAAGTAACATTTTTAAAGTTTCTTTCCCTCCCCTCCCTTTCTTTCTCCCTTCATTCTTTTTTTTTTAATGTGGTGAGTATCTCTGTCTCTTGTTACTTACACTTTAGGACTGGGGCTAGTCCGTGAACCATTTGTCCTGGCCTGTGATGAAATATGTATTCATGAACTGTGATAGCAATACCACAATCCTTTTATACCCATTGAATCGAATGATAACCCCAAAACAGGACTTTCATTTTATAAACCTTTTTTTTTTTCCCTGCTAGTAATATATTTCTATTAGATATCTTAATCTACGACAGCTGGCAAGTTTTTTTTAAAAAATGATAGGCAATAAAAGCAAAATTAACCAACTAGAACTACATAGAACTACATCAAACTAGAAAGCTTCTGTGCCGCAAAGGAAACTAACAAAATGAAAAGGCAACCTACTGAATGGGAGAAAATATTTACAAATAACATATCTTATAAAGGGTTAATATCCAAAGTTAATCTCAAGGACTCATACAACTCAATAGCAAAAATACAATCCAATTAAAAATAGGCAGAAGATCTGAATAGACGGTTTTCCAAAGAACACAGAACATGAAAAGATGCTGAGTGTCACTACGTATCAGGGAAATGCAAAAAAAGAAAACAGTAAGGTAACCACCTCACACCAGTCAGAATGGCTGTTACCAAAAAGACAAGAAATAACATGTTGGCAAGGATGTGGAGAAAAGGGAAAGCTTGTGCACTGCTGGTGGGAAGGTATATTGGTGCAGCCGCTATGGAAAACAATGGAGGTTCCTCAAACAAATGAAAAGTAGAACTACTATATGATCCAACAGTTGTACTTCTGGCTACTTATCTGAAAAAAGAAAAAAAAAGAAGAAACCACTAACTCAAAAAGACAGCTGTACTCGCGTGTTCACTGCAGCATAATTTACGATGATAGTCAAGATAGGGAAACGACCTCTGTCCATCGATGGATGTATGTATGGATAAAGAAATTGTAATACACACACACACACTCGCACACACTGGAATATTGTTCAGCCATAAGAAAGAATGAAATCTTGCCATTTATGACAATGTGGATGGACCTTGAGGGCATTATGCTAAGTGAAATAAGAGAAGGACAAATACTGAGTGGTTTCTTACGTGAAATATAAACCAAAGTGGGGAAAATCCTAAACTCATAGATAAAGAGAGCAGATTGGTGGTTGCCAGAGGCAGGGGGTGAGGGGATGGGCGAAATAGGTGAAAGTATTCAAAAGGTACAAACTTCTAGTATAAATAAGTCACAGGGATGTTATGTACAGCATGGCAACTATAGTTAACAATACTGTATTGCATATTTAAAGCTGCTAAGAGAGTAGATCTTAAAAAGTTCCCATCACAAGAAAAATAATTGCATCTATGGTGACAGATGTTAAGTAGACTTATTGTGGTGATCATTTTGCAATAAATACTGAGGCTCAGGGCAGACCACCCCAAAATATGCCACAGTAGCATATTATTTTGAATTAAAGTTTCTTGAGAAATAGCTGGTACAAAAAGAGACACTCCGACCCCCGCCTCCCCCCGCTGAAAGCAAGAAATGAATCTCCCATGTGAAAGTGTCCTCCCTATACTGGGGGACAGAAAGCAGTCTGATCGCGAGAGACAGGGGAGTCAAGGCTGACAAGCTGCGCTCACAAGCCTTGTTACTTCATTAGTTTGCTGCTCCAAACACTAACCCCTTTGTTTTGTCTAATCTTCACAAATACTTGTTAACTGTGTCTAACAGCAGTATATAAGCAGCCTGCTTTGGTCACTTCAGGGGCCCCATTTTGGTGAGACCTCCATATGTTTGTAATTAAATTTGTTTTCTTTTCCTCCTGTTAATCTGTCTTGTATCAATTTTATTGTTAGACCAGCCAAAAGAACTAAGAAGGGTATGGGCACATTTTCCCTTCTTGACAATACAAATATCAAATCATTGTGTACAACTGAAACTAATACAATGTTATATGTTATTTATACTGCAATGAAAAAAAAAAGTAAATTCAACAGCCCTTCCCCCACAGGGAGTTTGAGAAGCATGGCACGGCTGTGTGTTTTGAGCAAAGGAGAGAGAAAAATGCCTTATCCCCAAAGAAACCTCTGACTCAGAGATGCCTTCCTTCTACCAGCCATTTTCTTTGGTTTTGACATGTCATTCCTTCCTGGGCAGGTCTTCCTTCGAGAATCCTTGGAGCAGAAACTGGAGAAGCGGCGGGAGGAGGAAGTTACACGGGCAGCCATGGTGATCAGGGCCCACATCTTAGGTTACTTGGCACGGTAAGGATCATAGGAGGAGAAAAGCCGTTGAGCTCTGTGAGGAGGCCTTCCCTAGTGTGAACCATCAGCTGGGGCAGCCCCATGGTGGCTTTTTCTTAGAATAGACCTGGATGGAGGGTTAGGGACGAGGCTAAGGGGAGTCCCAGGTCAGTGCTCTAATTAGCGATGCCAGATGCCTCGTTAGCTTGCCTGGGCAGAAAGAAGGAAAGGGGGCGCCTGACATCTCAATTAGAACAGTAGTATTAGGGGACTGTGCTGAGATATTTAAATTGTGTACCTAGTTCATCTTCATCCCGTACTGAAGCCAGAGGCAGCCTGGGCTGTTGACGTTGGTATTTTGTCTGTTGACATTGGGGTTATGTCATTGGGTCCACAGAGGCCCCACTCTCCAGTGTTTGCCGAATGAGGTAGCTTCTCTTCATGTGCATTTGGGTTCTGCCCATCTCCGCGGACCAGCATGCCACATGAAACCCCACACCGTTAAATTTTCTGCAGTACAAAGCTGTCCTGCTGTAACCAGATCCCCCCCGACCCCACCCCCATAAGAATAGGAAAATATATCAAATCTCTTTTGGTCCTGTTTACAACCCAGCTTCCTGCCAAAACATTTCCAAGTTAGCATTAGGGGTTAGGTATTTGTTTAGCTAAGATATGATAGGGTTCTTGCTTTAGTTTTGTTTGTTATTCTTTTGTTTTTCTTCTGTTTTGTTGCCCAAAGGGGCCTCCTTTCGCTCCCCTCTTTATAAAGAGAGTCTTCCAAAGCTAATTCCTGTTCTTTTGTCTTGCAGCATTAACATAAACCCATTTGAAGAGCTGGAAGCCTCATTACCTCCACAGTTACTTTGTTGTGCTGTGTTTTTGTTTTCATTTTCAGAAAGCAATACAGGAAGGTCCTTTATTGTGTGGTGATAATACAGAAGAATTACAGAGCATTCCTTCTGAGGAGGAGATTTCTGCACATGAAAAAAGCAGCCATAGTTTTCCAGAAGCAACTCAGAGGTCAGATTGCTCGGAAAGTGTACAGACAGCTGCTGGTGGAAAAACGGGAGGAGGAAGAAAAGAGGAGACGGGAAGAAGAAGAGAAGAGGAGACGGGAGGAAGAGGAAAGGTACAGCACCTCTCTCACGAATGAAACAGAAGGACACTTTTTGAGTTTTATGCTAAGTGTCCATCCTTACAGCAAGAATTCCCAGGGGTTGCTGCTGAGCCTACTGGTGGCTCAAATATAAAATTCCTTGGCAGCACCGAAGACCCAGTTCTGTGTGTATTTTTATTTCGTGCACAAAGTAGGTATATTCCCAAGAGAAAGACCCCATCCTTCATGCTTTAAAGTTGTCTTTAGCAAAGCTTTTTTTTTTTTTTTTTAAAGTTAGTTCTCACTGAAAAGTGGTTCTAGGATTTTTTTTTTCCATGGCATTTATTTTCACGGTCTTTTTTCTTTACCGTTTTTAGAGAAAGAGAGAGGGCACGAAGAGAAGCTGAGCTCCGCGCCCAACAGGTGAAAAAATGCTGTCACTGTGACATCTCGTTTGTCCGTTTCCTTCCCACTTCAAACACTTTGACTCAGGAGGCAAAATTAAAATAAAGTAGAAAGATGTAGGAAGAAGAACATGAGAGGAGATATTTATGATGCATTTTCTTTCTAACCCATTAAAATTGGGTGAACAAGGAGTGTGTTAAGATTTTAGAGTGAACCGTGACAACCTAATTAATCTATAGCGACATAATGACTGTATGAGTTGGCTCGGGCTGCCATAACAAGTTAACACAGCCTGGGTGGATAAAAGAACAAAAACTGATACTCTCACAATTCTGGAGGCTAGGAGTCCATGATCACGTCGTCGGTTGGTTTGGTTTCTCCTGCAGCCCCCCTCCTTGGCCTGCAGGTGGCCACCTCCTTGCTGTGTCCCCACGTGGCCTTGTATCTGCGCACACACATGTCTGGTGTATGTATATGTGTCCCAGTCTGCTCTTCTTAGAAGGACCAGTCAGATTGGCGTAGGGCCCCCCTCACAGCCTCACTGTAACTTAATCACCGCTTTAAGGACTCCAAATGCAGACACATTCTGAGGTACTGAGGGTTGTTAGTTAAGGCTGCAACATGGGAGTCTGGGGGAGCCACGACTGAGCCCCCACCAACCCCATGGCGCGGTTTTTCCCTGCCAAGGAGGAGCGATGTCCGTGCCCGCCCTTGGTGGGCAGTGACAGCTTCTCATGTCTTGCTTCCTCTTCGTCCAGGAGGAAGCCGCACGGAAGCAGCAGGAACTGGTCGCCTTGCAGAAGAGGCGGAGGGAAGCCGCGCTGAGCCGCGAGCTGGAGACGCAGAAGGAAAACAAACAGGTGGAGGAGATCCTCCGCCTGGAGAAGGAAATCGGGGACCTGCAGCGCATGAAGGAGCGGCAGGAGCTGTCGCTGACCGAGGCTTCCCTGCAGAAGCTGCAGCAGCTGCGGGACGAGGAGCTGCAGAGGCTGGAGGCCGAGGCGTGCCGCGCGGCGCACGAGTTCCTGGAGTCGCTCAACTTCGCGGAGATCGACGCGTGCGTGCGCGACCTCGAGCGCTCGCTGGTGGGCGGCGAGGGCCCGGGGGGCGCGGACAGGCCCAGCTTCAACTTCAGCCAGCCCTACCCGGAGGAGGAGGTGGACGAGGGCTTCGAGGCGGACGACGACGCCTTCAAGGACTCGCCCAACCCCAGCGAGCACGGCCACTCGGACCAGCGCACGAGTGGCATCCGCACGAGTGACGAGTCCTCGGAGGAGGACCCCTACATGAACGACACCGTGGTGCCCACCAGCCCCAGCGCCGACAGCACGGTGCTCCTGGCCCCCTCCGAGCAGGGCTCCTCCTCCGGCGGGGACCCCCCCTACTGCGTGCCCCACCACGCGGGGGGCCCGCCCTCGCCCGAGGGCGACTACGACTACGGCCGCGACGATTACGAGGATGGCGCCGTCACCTCGGGCAGCAGCGTGACCTTCTCCAACTCCTACAGCAGCCAGTGGTCCCCAGACTACCGCTGCTCCGTGGGCACCTACAACAGCTCGGGGGCCTACCGGTTCAGCTCCGAAGGGGCGCAGTCCTCGGTGAGTACCCTCCCCGCGGGGCCAGGCGCGCCCACGCCACGTGGGCGTTGCTGCTTGCGGGCCGCCCCCCTGGGGTGCCATCCCTCGGGTGACGGCTCCTGCACACCCCACGTGGAGATTCCAAAGTCGGGCTCTTCCCAAAAGCAATCGCATTCAAGAAGTGGAACTTCAGTGTGTCCGTTGCAGGTGAAACACAACGCCCAGCACTGCCCTTTTGCCCGAAGCCTAAGAAAACGGGCGCTTTCAGTGGAGACTGGGGCTCTGTCCGTTCTGGCTTTGCAGCCCCTGGGGAAATGAGACCCCGCCCGACCTGGAACTAGACAGACCTGCCAAGGGCGTTTTGGAGAACTTTCCTTACGGTGGCTTCAGAGTCCACACCGCAGGATGTTGTCTTGTCTGGGTTGGAAGGGCTTCACCCCCTTTTGCCAGCTTCTGGATTTATCTGTTGTTTACATTTATTTTTCCCTGTTGGCCCTGCGTTAAATGCTCCCTTGGCTTTCTAAGATTTGTAGATATTTTCAGCTTAGTAATTTAAAGGGAATTAACTTGCACAGTTTGAGCAAAAGTGCACCTTGAAGCAGCAGCCTTGTTTTTAGAATAGACATCCTTTGGGTTCGAGTATGTCTGGCGCTTTTGTGTATCTGCACAATGCACCATTTCCCTTTAAAAGCTGGTGCTTTGTAATTCTGAATGTTTTGCGACCACTCCATTGTAATGAATGGGCATGTGGCTTCTTTGTCAGTTTTTATTTTGTCAGTGTCAATCGATGCGTGTTCCTTGCCTGTTCTCTGATTTTCTTGCTCACCATTGGCTGTCTCCTCCTTGTCCAGTTTGAAGACAGTGAAGAGGACTTTGACTCGAGGTTTGACACGGACGATGAACTTTGCTTCCGTCGGGACTCTGTGTACAGCTGTGTCACCCTGCCTTACTTCCACAGTTTTCTGTACATGAAAGGTAGGACCTGCGACTGCCCTGTCCCCTGGGTTGGGGGTAGAGCAATAGAAAACTGAGATTTCATTTTCACTGAGGCCGATTGAGGGGCTTGGGAACATTACCCTAACGGTGTTAGGTTTTCTAGATGCATGGAGGGTGCCATGGTGGTATGACATAGGTGACACGGTCATACCTGCAAGAACATTGCCTTGACCCAGTTGGTGCAGTGTTAGCACAAAGAGTTTACAACCAGTGTCACCATTTTACAGGCCCTCTCTGCTCTCTGTTGCCTTCCACCCCCCCTACATCTTTTTCCTCTCTCATGTTCACTTTTCTTCTCTCTGTCTTTCTCTCTCTCTTTCTCACACACACACACATGCATACAACACAGGTCCTGCTCCTGGCATCGGTGCAGTCTATTATAATGGTCACCTGTACTTTCCCCTCCCGTGGGAGTGTTAGAGAACCTAGGACGTTGTGTGCGTGGGGGAAGGTAAAGATCTGAGCGAGGGCCACACCTTGCTTAGACAGCTTACGACGCCTCCTGTAATGGTGAGAATCACAGCTGTACGTCTTGCTTGCTGTTAAACTTTGAATGTACTGTATTGGGCATTCATCTTTGGGGACCTTGGCGCATACTTCTTTTGGAAAGTACTTACTTAGGACTTTGTACCGCATGCTCATTTATTCATGTTCTTGATCAACATTGACTTCTGAATCAGTGAGGGGTCGTGCGAAACTAAGCATCAATTTTTTGTAGGAGTTTTAACTTCCTTATACTCTCGCTCTTTTTAATAATCTATGGCATTGATTTATTACATAGTTATCTGATTGAAACAAGTAAGATTAGGAATAATACCTTAAGAAAATACATACTTTGCAGAAGATTAGTAAAGATATATTCAAAGCATTAAATTTCAAGATTGAAGTCTTAAAAGCTCAAGCAGGTAAGCAAATGAATTTTTGGCAAGCTCATCTCTTAAAAAGAGTTATTGTATAAATGCATCATGTAATCTTTAATAAAGTCTTAAAGTTGTGAAAAGAATTTCAGAGAAACCAATGAATGATGAAGAAAATCCAACCTCCAGATTATATTTTATGAGCATAAATGTGTTTTCACCAGCCTCATAGCCCACTAAAGTTGTTTGTAGTTAGGAAATTAATAGCATTAATCAAATTCTCTAAATGATGAAATATCGAGAGAGCACCCAGTATTGGAGAGGGAGGGCTGGGAGCGAGTCCTATTAATCACATAAGAGCACCAGAGTGAACGAACGGGTGGTGACGGCTGTGGTATATTCTATGTCTCAGAAACAACTGGGAATAACCTTTATTGTTTAAAGACGATACGAGAGCATAGTTTTGTATTACCGTTTCCTCTGGGCTTGTTTGGGAAACCCAGATTAAAGTCACAAATCAAAAAGGAAAAAAAATTTCTGCTAGTCCTTGACGTGTTTGCTGCTTGTTAGAAAACCAGCTCTGGAGCTTGGTGTGATGACAGACTTCTCGGCTAGATGAGCAGGCAGTGCTTTAGACACAAGAAAGGGCGACCAGTTTGTATAGTTCAGAGAAGCAAGAGCACTTTGCACACCACAAACAAGTCAGTGTAGTCATTGCTTTACTTGTTCCGTGGTGACGTTCAGATCTGTAGTCACTGAAGAAGTTAACCTGAGAAGGTCTTTTAAAATTTATTTCTAATCGGTAAAAAAAAGTATTGTCTTTATACTTACTTTCAATATCCTTGTTTAAATGTCCCTTATTTTTATTACTGGCTGATCAAAAAAATAACTTGTGGACATTTTATAATAAATTATTGGAGTAGATTTTGTTCTTTAGTGGATACATTAAAACAGATTTTTAAATGATGGTGGTTAGATGTCACTCTTGATTGTCCTTAAGGAATCTAGAATAAAATTATCCTGCTAGAAGACTATTAGAAATATTTTTTATCTTATAAAAGATAACATTTGAGTATCCTTATCTCCTTGTTTAATTTCTCTCAACTGAAAAAAAAAGTTTCCCACTAAAATGAATTACAATTAACGTCTCATTTTTGTTAGGTTTAATCACCATTCAGTTCAGAGTCTTACTTTGTTTCGTATTCTAAATCGTTTACCTTATACATATAAACCATTTTCAGATGAGGCTTTTCTTTGAAAAGATGCAAAGAAAGTCCTATTTTATTTTCCTGTGTAAGTTAGTTTATTGTTAAACTGCAGAATTGCTGGTAAGTCATGTTTCCCACATTGACCAAAGAAGGAATGTGTAAACTTTGACACTGTTTTAAAGTAGTTTCCTCTGGGGTGTTTGAAAATACACATACAGAGATGGCCCTTGACTCACCGTGAGGTTAGTGTCCGTTCATTACTTGTCCTTTCTGTTAATTCCTCACCAAGATTTCTCAGCTAAGTGAGCAGATGCTGCTCTGGATATAAGGGACCGAATTGTCGTATAATCCAGCCACGCTAGTGTAATGCCCGTCCAGCATCCCCCTTCTCGCCTCCCCCGACACACACACACACACACACACACACACACACACACACACACACACACACACACACACACACACGCCAGCAGTGCCATCATCCTTCACTGAGGGGTGTCTGAGGGCGGGGTCACTGGGGGCAAAGGTAAGGATAGGCTGAACCTTCAGATCCTCTACTGATGTTGTCATCTAGTTTGATTGACTTTTCTTAAACCCCTGCCTGCCCAATCTTGGAACAGGTGGCCTGATGAACTCCTGGAAACGCCGCTGGTGTGTCCTCAAGGACGAAACCTTCCTGTGGTTCCGCTCCAAGCAGGAGGCTCTGAAGCAAGGCTGGCTTCACAAGAAAGGCGGCGGCTCCTCCACGCTGTCCAGGAGAAACTGGAAGAAGCGCTGGTTCGTCCTCCGTCAGTCCAAGCTGATGTACTTCGAGAACGATAGCGAGGAGAAGCTCAAGGGCACCGTGGAAGTCCGGACAGCAAAGTACGTGGGTGAACCCTGGATGTGGCCCAGGGCGCCAGTGCTCTGGGCGGCCTGATGGTTTATATTGAAGCCTGCAAAGCTAGCTGCTGCGAGGTCTTTGAAGCAGGAGACTGGTGGGTGCTGAGTGAGTCCCAGTCCTTCACTTCTGAGGACTGAATCACAGTGGTACCTCGGTTTTTGAATGTCTCCGTTGATGAACATTTCGGTTTACAGACGCCGTAAATTTTATGGATCTATGGTATCATTAGATAGTAAAATTCATGCTAGATTTGCAGTTTTAGGGGTTGGGTTTAAAGGTCTGGAACGGATTAATTCATTTTGCATTACTTCCTATGTGGAAACCGTGCCTCGGTTTTTGAATGTTTCAGAACTCGAACAGTCTTCCGGAACGGATTATGTTAGAAAACCGAGGTACTACTGTATTAGGAAACTGGGGAAACAACCTCATCTCTGAGCAGTTCACCTTCTATGGTTCTGTTCAAACAGTTGGCTCTTGTTTGTAAGATGCCAATTGGATATGCGACTAGGGAATGCGGAGGGTTGTGTGCAGAAATCATGGTGTGAGTGTTGGGTGATTAGTGGAGAATCTTTTTATCATCTCTATCTGTCAGCATATCGCTTTCAATTCTTCCACAGAATGCTATATTGGGAGCAAACAGCCAGACCCGAGGTGTTTGGTTTTTCTGCTTGTCTTTAATTGAAACATAATTGGCATGTTACATTATATTAATTTCAGGTATACCACATAAAGATTTGGTAATTGTATATATTGCAAAATGATCATCACACAGTTACAAATTTTTTTCTTTTGATGAGAACTTTTAAGATCTACCTACTCTCTTAGCAACTTTCAAATATGCAATGCAGTATAATTAACTTTAGTCACTATGCTGTATACTACATCCCTGTGACTTACTTATTTTATAATAATTTTTGTACCTCTTGACCACCTTTGACCATTTTTTTTTTTTTTTGGTACTTTCTGATTACCCTTCACCCATGAGGTGTGAATCATTTGAAATGAATAATTTGTGCTCTACCTGTGTTGGGTATATAGCCATTTTCGTTCCCATCAATGAGAGGAACAGAACTAGTCTTTGAACCCAAAATGACCCCTTTTTGTGCTACCCTCTTTTAGGACCAAACCATTTGAGGGCCTGTTATTTTTGTTAAAAATGAGGTAAGGTTTCCAGAAAATTGTTGGAGTTAGGGACAGCTGGGTAACTAGATACTAAGCATAAAACTTATTTTGGCTTAACCTGTTGTCAGACTCCCCTTCAAACTTCAGCAACCACATATACAGAGGGTGCAAAAAAAATGTATACACATTTTAAGAAAGGAAAAAAACTATTGAAATTGTAATACTCAATATATACCGATAACAAAAGATGAATACAAGTCATGTGTACACATTTTTGGGGGCACCCCTGGTAGTTAGAAAACTGGTAAAATAAGGTTTATAATTTAAATCAGTTGGCCATCTCTCAGGTCTCTTTTAATGTCCCTTTTACCTTTTCTTTCCCTTGCTATTTGTTAGTGAAGATGCCGCCTCATTTATCCTGTAGTTTCCAGACGCCCTCATCTCCAGGGAAGCTTTTTACAAAGGAACTCCCTGGACCCCACCCATAGAGATTCCCCGCCCCCGCCAGTGTTTTCTGAATGTTCCCCAGGACCCAGAACCACAGCCACACGTCATAGTCTCACCCCCCATTGTACACGCAAGGCTGCTGAGTTTGCAGGAGGTGAAGTGGCTGGTCCAGCATGACCTGGTCTGGCCAGTTTGGCCTGGGGATTATCGTCCTGCTCCAGAGACGCCCTTGCCATACGCTTACCTGATCCATCCCGATTGCTCACCTTCCTCCAGCCACTCAGACAAGGCATCACAGAACACTCGATGAATTCTCATCTTCTTGGTTTTTTTGTTTGATATTTTATCTCATCTCAGTGATTCCGGCTATAAGCTTATATGATACTTATTTTTCCTAACCAGTTAGACTGCTCAGGTTTGTAGATGTGAAGTGAATGTTTTACTGCAAACAGTTGTACCATGTCAGTTGTCAGAACAGGCTGGCTTTATCCCCAAGACCCTTCTTTATCAAATATAGTACGACCTCTGGGTCGATCTTAAGATCTGTTTGTCATACCCGGATGTTGTTAACCTGGCCCACTGATTTGAAACCTCTGGGGTTGTTTAAAGAGTGCTGGGGTATGAGCAAGATGGTATTGAGATCCAAAGACAGGCCCAAATCCTGCTCTTTACCCCAAACCCCCCATGGAAATAATGTACATCACAGGTGTCAGCCGAGGCCGTAAAGCATGATGGGAAGCTGTGATGAACTAGGGAAGAACTCGCACCAGATTAGTCCCTTTGTGGGGATCCTTCCATTGAAGAGCAGTGAGAGGAGCCACGAGAACATGCAGGCTGGATGAGGACTGCCGCCCTACGCCTCCTGGGTCCTGGGGTGGGCTGGTGTGAGAAGAGAAGGGCCCCTCCTTGGTGAAGTCGAGGGAACCCTGGCCCTGCCAGCAGCCCTCTCTCTGGAGCAGAGAGAAGCCTGGCTCCCCCTAGAGGACACAATGATCTTCATCATTTGTTTAAAAAAAAAAAAGGCTGAATTACGTATCTGATATTTTTCAGTTACGGTTTCCAACTCAAGCATCAGTTTGGTGAAGCTGCTTTTCCCACCTGTTGTTAATTCTGTGATCCTGATTTGCATTTGGCGCTGTTGTTCCTTTGCAGAGAGATCATAGATAACACCAGCAAAGAGAACGGGATCGACATCATTATGGCCGATAGGACCTTCCACCTGATCGCCGAGTCCCCAGAAGATGCCAGGTGAGGCACTGTGCTGTCACCTTTCTCATAACTGCGTCCCCTCTCCTGCATGGCCTCGGAGTCACCCAGACCACTGTCCACTCCCCTGGCTCGGAGAAGATTGTAATTGGTTTCCTAGTTGGGTTTTCTGTTAGAATGGCTGAAGGACTGTGAGTGATAAGAGGTTGATATACTCTTGTCCGCTGGTGACTCTTTCCCCGGGCAGATGTGTCCACCTACACCTACAGTAGAGGTTTTCCAGCTTCAAATGCCACCTGGCAGATCCCTTGTCATCCCTGCTCAGGATTTTATTATCACCAGCAGCACGTGTAAACTGCAACGGCACATAACTGAAGGCCCCCTTCCGGAAGTTTCTGAGCTTTAAAAGGGGACAGCTTGTGTTTGTTGAATGATGGAGTGAAAAGGCAGGAGCGTTGGCCACGGGCAGTTGAAACCAGTGAGTGCTCTGACTGTTGGTGGGTGTTTCAGGCCTTGATATTGAAGAGTGTAATAGGGATAGAAGAGAGAGTTACCACTTAGAGAACTTACTGTGTTTGGCCATGTTCTAAAATGGTTCCTGCTGCTTCCGTGCCTCTGTTGGGTGATGGTGGGGGTGCCTGTCGGCCACTCAGAACAATGCCAGAGAGACTCTTCCCATTGATTAGGGTGACATCCTTCAGCTTATGTTTTTACTTTTCACCTCAGAAATCATTAGAATGTTCGAGTGCGTTCTCAGGGCCTTTCGTTACCCCTGTCCTTTGAGTATTTCTGAGTCGACACAGCACTATGGTAGCAGCATTAAGGGCAGAGAAAATAATTCTTCCCATTGGAACAACTTAAAACCCTGCTTAAATCCATAAATTAGGACACAAACTGGAAAAACAAGCAAACCTGGAATTACAGCCCCATCATTCTGTCTGGGACTCCTAGGGACCACGTGTGGGTTTTTTGTGGTCCAGGGAATGCCCACAGCTTTTCAGCTGAATTATAGGCCAGAATCTGGCTGCTGTCCTGCCTGTTTTGTGCCATAATGAACCTGCTAAATATAGCATTTGGAATATTTTAGGCAAGGACTTTTTCCCCTGACCAGTGGAATACGTTTTTAAAATTTCCTTTTCAGATTCCAAGTTATTCTTAATTCAGGAGGAAACAAATGTAAATTTAAGGGTGTCACCTGTACAGCAAATTTCATTTCTCTGTGTGTGTGATCGCCTGGGGCCTACATCTTGAATGGATACATTTTTCATTGTTTTATGGGAAGCTCCAAACTAGCCCAAACTAAGCAACGATTGAAGTCTTGCCTTTGGGTTAACCAGAACTGGTGAAGCTAGTTCATGTTAGAAGATCCCACTGGTCTCCCCTCAAGAGGCTATATGTTGCGTATTTAAAACTCTTGGTCACATTTTTGGCAGGAATCGCAGGAGATAGATTTTAGTGCTTTGCTATAAATAACTTACGTGACTTAACTTGTATCAATAGGCATTGCTTTTTCATTTAAATGTCTCATTGTGTACCTGCCAAGTACTTTCTCCTCTGCCTTACTTAGTAGGAGTGTGTGTATGTGTCTTATTAGCCGTCTACAGGGGAAGCATGTCCTAGTGTCTCTCTCACCTTTGGTACCTCTCACATTGTGTAGCTGCTAATAAATGTTGGCTGGCTGGACGGACAGACGGATGTTCACAGTCGTTCCTACTAAAGTTTCTAGCTACATCATGACGTTTGTTCCACTTGACTTTTCTGGGGTTGACATGTTTTCCTTTGTTACCTGAGTCTGACAGAAGTGAGAAAACTCTTTCAAAATGAAGTTAGAAGAGTTCTCTTGACAAAGTACTTTTCCACTTTCCTACTTCAAGCAGCTGTTTTCTATTTCCAGCTTGCCTGTGGTTTTATTCACTTTAGTAGAAATCCAATCGGGGATGAGTAGGGAAAACAGACATCAAGTGGCCATTCTGAGGTGGTATTCTTACATCATTGGCCTTCTTACCTTGGAATCAAAACGGAAAAGGCACTTGAACGTTCCCTAGGCTGGGAATAATACCTTTGATATAAGGATCCTTCATGTAGGTAGAACTGAGGATTTCATTTTCGCTGTCAATTTCTCAAGGAACTCATTTTCATTGTTAGATGTCTGTAGTGATACCTGGAGGTCAAGGTCTTCCCAGTGACCTCAAATTGCAACAGATGGTAGGTAAAGGTACTTTGGCTGTTTATTGTAACTTGGCTCCCCAGTAGTAGGAAACCCACCTTTAACCCTAAGAGGTAGGCAAGTTAAAAAGCCAAGTTGCTCAGAGAAAGTGTCATTTTCTATGTGAGAAGGGACCCACTGTTTTGCACATCCAGAGGTTCGTCATTTGTTGAAAGTTGCTTTCTCCTTCCCACAGCCAGTGGTTCAGCGTGCTGAGTCAGGTCCACGCATCCACAGACCAGGAGATCCGGGAGATGCACGATGAGCAGGCAAACCCGCAAAATGCTGTGGTATGTGAGCATGGAGGGGGGCGTCGTCCTGGGAGGCCAGGCAGCTGGGGATTTCTAGACAGTTCTTTTTTTCTTTAAGTAAAAGTATAATAAAGAGAAAAACAGGACTATTTCAGTTAAAAGTCGTGCAGTAAAATGGAATCAGTTATAGAAGATTATAAAGAGTAACACATTCCCATTTTCCCACCTCAAACCCTTAAAAGAACAAAAACAAAATCCCATTTTTATGAAATCGTGGGAGCGCCCTACACGTCTCTTCAAAGGACTGAGTGAATTCTAAATTGTATTATTGTGTTATTTCTGTCTTTTCTCAATCCCAGACACATGCACAGATAAAGTTTAAAGTTTAGAAATAAAGTTTATTTCCTCGTCAGAACTTAACGTCCAACAAAGTTTCTTGGCAGAATAAGTAGAAAATTTAATGACAGATCTTGGTGTAAATCAGAACATTTGTATTATTGAAAGAAGTTTGAAAACACTCTTCACTGAAGGTATTTTAAGAAAAAGAAAGATTAATGTACAATTTTTTTAAATGACTGAACAGTAGCCGTTGCCCTGTGTGTAGGCTGTCTACTCTCAACACAAAGGGGAACCTTTCTTAGAATATTATTTTGCAACGAACACAGAAAGGAACCTTTTTGTTTGCTTCTTTAGAGGGTCGCGATCTGGGAACAGTAAGAGAATGTGCACGGCATCGATGGTTCTCTCACTCGCTCTACTTTTTGCTCCATTCCAGGGCACTTTGGATGTGGGGCTGATTGATTCTGTGTGCGCCTCCGACAGCCCTGACAGGTGAGCTCAGATGTGACGGTTAACAAAAGCAGTTAGTTACCTGCACGTGCTCACAGCTCCCTCTGCGTCTGGGCCCCTTTCCTCTTCACTGGGCTGTGAAATGGTTCTATCTAGGCTGCGTGTTCCCAGCCGGTCAACCCTAGCTCTCCCCAGTCTTCGTTCTTGGTACCCAGTTTTACATCATTGGGAAGTCTTTCTTTTTGGAGTGCTGGAGGAGACAGTGGAAACCTAATTTAGACAATTAACAAACACACAGAAGACCTTCTTCATTTGGAAGTGGACAAACGCAGGATTCATACAGGAGAATACTGTTTCGGAAAATGGTATTCCAGCAAGGGTGTAGTACCCCTTTCTAAACTTAATAATGAATTCAAAAAAGAATTTGATGGCAATTTATATGTAGAGTATTCATAAATTAAACTGCAGACGTTTTCCTTGGCATGTCTACCTTATCTGTGCCCTTAAGATAGAATTCTCTGGGTTTTGTTTTTTCGTTTGTTTGTTTTTTAAAGATTTTATTGGGAAAGGGGAACAGGACTTTATTGGGGAACAGGGTGTACTTCCAGAATTTTTTTCCAAGTCAAGTTGTTGTCCTTTCAGTCTTAGTTGTGGAGGGCGCAACTCAGCTCCAGGTCCAGTTGCCGTTGCTAGTTGCAGGGGGCCCAGCCCACCATCCCCTGTGGGAGTCAAACCGGCAACCTTGTGGTTTAGAGGACATGCTCCAACCAACTGAGCCATCGGGAGCTCAGCGGCAGCTCAGCTCAAGGTGCCGTGTTCAATTTTAGTTGCAGGGGGCGCTGCCCACCATCCCTTGCGGGAGTCGAGGAATCGAACCGGCAACCTTGTGGTTGAGAGCCCACTGGCCCATGTGGGAATCGAACAGGCAGCCTTCGGAGTTAGGAGCACGAAGCTCTAACCGCCTGAGCCACCAGGCCGGCCCTGGGTTTTGTTTTTTGAAGGCACATCTTCTTCCAAGATGATCTTCGGACTTCTTGTACCCAGTGACTGACCTTTGTCTTTTCATCTCTGTTTTTCTTTGCTGCTTGTGAATTCTGAGTAAGAATCAAATTGGCTCCTGCTTTTAGTAACTGCTTTAGCAAATGACTAGGAATGTATTCAAAGGGACAGCAACCCCCTGCAGCTCAGGAACCTGGAACACGTGTGTGTTACATCAGTAATCAAAGCCCAGATGTTTGTTCTGACAGCCGGTCAGGTTCCTACCTCATCTCTGGCTGTTGTCTCCTAAGTCCCTACTCTCCAGCCCGCTGGGCATGTGATGACCCATGCTTCAAACTTCCCATCCCTGCCCAGGCTTTCCCTCTTCCTCAAGTGCCCACCTTTTCTCGCTTCCCAACGATAGTAACATCTTGCTTTTATTTCTAAGGACCCCCTACCTGTCTTTCCCTGTCTATTGCAGTCTGGTTAATCTTCCTTTTCCTTGGAACACTTAACTACAATGAACATTCGAAATCTTGCAAGAAATGGTTCACAGTCACTTGTTTAAGTGGTTAGGTAGAAGAATTAGTATGAGTAAGGGCCTGTGAGAAACTGAGGGCATTACCAGACACAAGAAGACGATGAGGGGAAAAGTAAATTTCCATGATTGTGTTATGGGAAATGGACCCTTGTTAGACTGTGTTGAAAACATGGGCCCAGGTGGCTTTTTGTACCGGGCATAATCAAGTGTATAAGATATTCCACTTACAGCTGTTTACTGATCATCTTCTATTACCGGTGTCTGACATTTCATTACCGACCCACAGAAATATTATCCAAGGCAGTACCCAGAGGCAGAAAGAAATTGACTTTGGAACGGCATCCAAACAGAATTTTCCTCCCCGGTCACCTTATTTAGCCTTCCCGGAACCGAGTTTCATCTGGAAAGTTTTGCGTGAAGAAATGTTTCCCCTTCAGAATGTGTCGCTCCAAGTTTAAAGGTTAATGATGCATAAAATCCTGCAGAAATGAGCAAGGTTTCCCTTACTGTGAAATACAAATAGCACTGCCGTTTTTATCCCCATGACCCATACTCCCGGACAAATGCATCCGGCTTGGTTCAAACAGAGGTGATGCTGACAGTAGAGCTAAGAGGCTTTGCTTCCTTCTCGCCCTGTCGCTCAGGCCCAATTCATTTGTGATCATCACGGCCAACCGGGTGCTGCATTGTAACGCTGACACGCCGGAGGAAATGCACCACTGGATAACGCTGCTGCAGAGATCCAAGGGGGACACCAGGGTGGAGGGCCAGGAATTCATCGTGAGAGGTGACTGCCACGGATGCTTTTCTTTGTTCATGGAATCCTGTTCTCATTTGCGTAGATACCTGCAGCATTTCCCTTTTGAGCAGCTTTTCCAAGTAATGTGGACCCTCGAAGTTGCTAAAAATATTAAATAGGAAATGATTGTCATGGTCATGTCTAGCAAATCAGTAGGAATACGAGCCATGTATAATAAGCATTGTGCAAATTGATACCTGGTGTTGGGTGTTTCTTTGCCTCCTTTGCAGTTCACACTTTTCGTCTTTCTCTCCAGGGTGGTTGCACAAAGAAGTCCAGAATAGCCCCAAGATGTCTTCCCTGAAACTGAAAAAGCGGTGGTTTGTGCTAACCCACAATTCTTTGGATTACTACAAGAGCTCGGAGAAGAATGCTCTGAAATTGGGCACCTTGGTTCTCAACAGCCTCTGCTCGGTTGTCCCTCCGGACGAGAAGATTTTCAAAGAGACAGGTAACCAGGGCGGTGTGCTCGGGACTAGCTGTGCCTGAAACGTGGCGCATCAAACCAGAAGAGT
The DNA here is from genome assembly GCF_964194185.1 of Rhinolophus hipposideros. NCBI lineage: Eukaryota > Metazoa > Chordata > Mammalia > Chiroptera > Rhinolophidae > Rhinolophus > Rhinolophus hipposideros. The sequence goes on from NC_138053.1 coordinate 89,857,672, forward strand.
TGTTTTGGGTTTGCTCAGAACATAGGAATGAGATCCTTGCCTAGATTCCTGCACTTTTTTCCTCAAGAAGCAGCTCTTTTTCTGGTTGATGTATCTTCTGAGGCTGTCTGTGGTTAGCTCTCTGAGCACTTAGGATTTAAACCACAGTGAAGAGGGCTGGCTTTATTGAGTTGCAGAAAGAGTCTTCTAAGGACAATAAAATGTAAACAGACGAAGATTGTCCTATAGGAAGCTTTATTTTTGTATGCTTGTGTTTTGTCTCCTTTATCACCACCATGAGAGCCATAATGCAACCTAAGAGAGAAATCCTGTCAATGAGCAGAACTTAGTAAAATAAAAATAAAAAGCTCAAGTGTATAAAAATGTAAGCTCAAGTGTTTTTTTGTTTTCTGTTTTTTCTTTTTTTTTCTTTTCACCATTATAAAAATGTTTCCAGGTGATTTATTTTCACTTCTTTCTGTTGCTAGTTTTGATTTTGTGCTTTTTTTAATGTAGCTGCTTCATTCAAAAAATATTTGTGTGTTTTTAATATTGTCACTCCATTCCAAATTACATCTTTTTTTGAACACATAGACTTCTGGATTAGCTAAGTTTGTTTCCTTTTTAAGGGAGAGTCTAAGAAAGGAACGGGGGCTGTAGAAGAGGGTAAACGGGGTCTAGCATATGGTGATGAAAGGAGAACTGACTCTGGGTGGTGAGCACACAATGTGATATATAGGTGATATATTACAGAATTGTACACCTGAAATCTATGTAATTTTGCTAAGTTGTATTGGGGTTCATTGTCACCCCAATAAACTTTAATTTTAAAAAAAGAAAGGAACAGGAGAAACAGGAAGGGAGAAGGAGAGTCAGAAATCTGCCGGAAGTTTTCACTCTTGTTCCAGAACCTTGAAAGGAACTTTAGTTTTTCTTCCAGAGTAAATGTTACAATGTATACATTTAATTCTGGGTTTATTCTTTTACGTTTGTCTACCTCAACTGGAATCTGTTCGTGTCTTGAATGCCTCCCAGCGCAGGGTGGGGCACATGTATGGATTCAGCAAGTATTTATTGAGCTAAATAACTGTTAAAGGGGCTGTGGTGCGGATGCCATAGGCTTCTGAAGGTGCTGGCTTTCTGGGACTCCCGTGCAAGAATGTCACCTTGGTCACACGTTAACACTGATGCGTGTGCGATGCTGCTGTTGCAGGCTACTGGAACGTCACCGTGTACGGACGGAAGCACTGCTATCGGCTGTACACCAAGCTGCTCAACGAGGCCACCAGGTGGTCCAGCGCCATTCAAAATGTGACTGACACCAAGGCCCCGATCGACACCCCCACCCAGCAGCTGATTCAAGACATTAAGGTGAGGTGGATCCGAGCTCATCAGGGTGGTTCCCAGTAGCTCACAGACTCTCACCCTTGGAACATCAAGACAGCAGCATTAGTCAAGCTCCGTTTTTAGTCTGCAATCAAAACTAACTCTTGGGTTAATGTTGTGTTTGCCTCTCCAGGCCTTGAGGAATCTGAATACAAGATTTCAAGTGCAATGTTACACTAAAAATATTTGGTCTCTAGGGAGGTGTTGGATGTTGTTGCTGAGGCAGACCCGGTTGTTGGGCTTTGTAGACAGAGGAACGATGGTCTGTGGTGTGGAGTTAGGGTTCCCATCACAGGGACGTGGCGTGACCTGTGACTATACAGTTCCTAGACCACACAAGTAGATGCACCAAAAGCTCGGATTGGTCTAGAAAACTTGGAATCTGTATCACATGCCTCCAGACTCCCAGAAGCTCTCCCAAGTTTCTGGACCAACACTGACAGTGTTAAATTGAAACCTGCTGTTTGCAAAATGTGTTGCTCAGTAAGTGTGTGTTGAATGAGTGAACGCACAATTAAATGCACGAGGATTGCTGCACTTATTTTCTGGGAATGGAAACAGAGACGTGGAATGTTCTGGTTGTCTTGCTCACCTAGCTGGTCAGTCCCAGATGCAGGACCAGGTCTGGGATTTATTATCCCAGGTAGATGTCCAATACAAAGGGAAGAGCTGGAGCTGTGACAGCAAAGCTGCCAGAATGATGGTGAGACACACGGGTACTCACTGATGGACGTCAAAGGAAATTAGCTAATTGGGTCCAGGAAGCCAACTCTGCCTTTGCAAGGGTGGAAGAGGGTCTTGTGTGTCAGTGGCGTGTAATTTCCCTCCCAATTCAAATTGGTCTCTTGATGCCAAAGTGATATATTTTTCAGGTATTTGGAGCTAAATTCCACTGAGTCAGTTACTCTCTAAGTCTCTGCAAAGCTTTCCATGGAACCCAAGATGCTGATACTAATAATTTTATTTCTAGCCTCAAAAATACATTTTTTTGAAGTTTTCTTTTGAGAAAGGAGTGAAAATACCCATCAGCTAAACTTTCTCTTCAAAACCATGTCTATTTTTGAATCCTCTAATTAATTTGAAATAAGATATCAAAGGAGTAGTAGAATTTTCCAAATATGAAACAGTGCTTTTTAAGAAACTAGAGAAGTTGTCCTCAGTGAGGCCTTACAAAATTTTTTAAGTAATTAAAAAAGTTTTTTTCTGGCTTTCAATCTGGTACTATTGAAAATGTTTCATAGAGGGAATGAAATTGCCAGGGTAGAATGATTCATCGCCTCTCCCCCAACTTTTCTGTTTATTTAAAGTTCTAAATTTAAAGTAACTTTGGCTTTTTGTTTGCATCCCAATTTAACAGTTTAGGAGCATAAATACTTGATGAATTTCTCTGAGAGGATCTTTTAAATTTCAGGAGTGAAGGAGATGGCAGAGAATGGAAGGGGACAGGCTCACTAATAACATACTAACATTTGTAGTTTTCAGGTACAGACAGAATACAAAAGGCCAATTAAAGGATTAGCAAAATGCATTTTTGAATGAATTATAGATAAAGGTACAAGGTTCGGCTAACTGATTGATGGCTAGATAATTAGCAAGAGAACATTGAAATCATTTCTTTAAGTAAATGTAATTTCAGGGAGAAAAGTTTTAAATAACATGGGGAAATAATACGCACATGAAATGCAGAGAATGAGGGCGGCCGGATGGCTCAGTTGGTTAGAACACAAGCTCTGAACAACAGAATTGCCGGTTCAATTCCCACGTGGGCCAGTGAGCTGCGCCCTCCACAACTAGACTGAAGGACAACGACTTGGTGTCGATGGGCCCTGGAGAAACACACTGTTCCCCAATATTCCCTAATTTAAAACAAAAAAAAAAAATTGCCAAAAAAAAAAAAAAAACACAGAGAATGTTCTAAGAATAACTTGTACTTGCGATTTGTCTTTAGATGCAGATTGTGGGTTTCCTCGTGCTGGAAGTTATGAATACAGAATTCCCACTCCCATCTGGGCTTGCGGATGTTTTAGACTTTTGAAAACTAGTCACGCGTCGGAGAATACAGTGCATATGTGTTTTTCATGCTTCATCTGCTGGCTTTCTTGAATGGCTCCTTTCTTTTCTAGGAGAACTGCCTGAACTCGGACGTGGTGGAGCAGATTTACAAGCGGAACCCCATCCTTCGCCACACCCACCACCCCCTCCACTCCCCGCTTCTGCCCCTGCCGTACGGAGACATAAACCTCAACTGTAAGCCCGGAATTCTCATGACACTGTGGCTTTGTTTTCTTCCCTGTGTGTTCTTTAGCTCTAGTATAATGGCATTTGTCTTAAACACTCTCTTAGTCATTATGGGGTATGGGGGGTAAATTATACTCAGATTCGTGACTAAAGCAGGGATTTCAAAATTTGGTTGTAGTGAGGTGAGGATTATTGTACTAAAAGGAAAAAGTGTCAAAGGGAGTCAGAAATGCCAGCACACCCATGCACTCAAGGTAGCCTTCCTATCCTAGAGAACCAGATCCTGAACAGTCTTGGATTCCAACTATGGAACCCATTTGGCAGCAGACTGGCTTTTTAGTAAGCGTTTTGTACAGTAAAATAGTTCAGTCACGTAACAACAGAACAGTGTAACGTGCACACCTGTGTTTTGACAGCTTTGTCCAGCTGATTCCCAGGTGCAGGGCCCTGCGTCCCGATGTTGTCCAGTCTATGCCCGCTCCCTCCTCGGGTCTGCTGCTCAGAGGGTACCTTCCCCGAGCTGCGCGTGTGACTTCCGTGTTGCTCTTGCTTTTCCAGTGCTCAAGGACAAAGGCTACACCACCCTCCAGGATGAAGCCATCAAGATCTTCAATTCCCTGCAGCAACTGGAATCCATGTCCGACCCCATTCCCATAATCCAGGGCATCCTGCAGACCGGGCATGACCTCCGACCTCTGCGAGACGAGCTGTACTGCCAGCTCATCAAGCAGACCAACAAGGTGCCACATCCGGGCAGCGTGGGCAACCTGTACAGCTGGCAGATCCTGGCCTGCTTGAGCTGCACCTTCCTGCCGAGTCGCGGGATCCTCAAGTACCTCAAGTTCCACCTGAAAAGGTACAAGATGAGGATGGGTACCATATGAGCCCACTCACGTGTGCAATCTAAAACACAGACATGCCAGAGACAAACTCAGATACAAAGAGCAAACTGGTGCTCGCCAGAGGGGCAGGGGAGCTGGGGGTGAGGGGCAGGGGGAGAGGACTCAGAAGTATAAACGAGTTGTTCCACAGTAGTCACAGGAATGTGAAATACAGCATATGGAATATAATCAGTAATGTGGTGATAACTGTATGGTGTCAGGTGGCTACTAGACTCATCGGGGGTCACTTGGTGAGTTACAGAAATGTCTACTCCCTGTGCTGTACACCGGAAACTAATATGGTATCGAATCTTCAGTAATTGAAAAAAACGGTTTTAATTTTTCAAAAAGGAAAGGTACGAGATGGCCTGAGCGGTGGTGTTCGCACAGGTGGTGTGTTGGATTGTGGTTCAGATAAAGAGGTTCCTGATTGAAGGACGCCTAGTGTGGGCCGAGGATTTCCAGGTCCGACTCACTGGTCACGTGAGCGAGCTTGCAGAATGAGTAGACACCCTTTTTCTCTCTAGCCACAGAAGGCTGTTTCAGGGACCAGCTCACTTGTTTCAGTGTAGTGTCCTAAAGTGTGGTACATTGGATACATTTAATTACCACTACCTTACGCAAATAGGAAAAACCCCAAAGCTTAGAAATGTGTTTATTCTAGATCAAACAGGTGGAAATAATCTGATTCAGATTAACTGTGGAACAATTTTCATACGACAGTATGAGGCGTGACTCTCAAGTATAACAACACAGCCAAGCTGACCTGGCAGCAAAAGTCGCTCCCAGTCAAACGTTGGGTCTTTGGAGTGTTTTTGGTGTTTTAACTCAACCTGCGCAGGCTGAACTGGGCCCTGCTGGGACATGGCTGCTGCTTGTACCATGTACCACTAGGAGAGCCTGCCCACCTCATCGAAGCAGCCCAGCTCCCAGCCATCCTCAGTCTAACAATTAACGTTAGTGTTTGTCTCCTAGGATACGGGAACAGTTTCCAGGAACCGAGATGGAAAAATACGCCCTCTTCATTTATGAATCTCTTAAGAGGACCAAGTGCAGAGAGTTTGTGCCTTCCCGAGATGAAATAGAAGCTCTGATCCACAGGCAGGAAATGACGTCCATGGTGTACTGCCACGGCGGGGGCTCCTGCAAGATCACCATCACGTCCCACACCACCGCCGGGGAGGTGAGGGAGCGGCCGCGGTGTCACACGCTGTTTGATGCCCGCCTACCAATGTGCTTAAGTCAGCACAGTCGTGCACAATTAGATTGGTTCTCATGCCCAGTTATGAGTGGCACAATCTAGCTGCGTAATCAACACAGAAGCAGATGTAACCAGCAACCAGCCACATGTATAAAGAGCTAAAGATATGTATTAAAGATGAGTGGAAACACCAAACCAATTTATGCCAAAATATCTGAGGCATACTCCTACTAATCTGAGAAGCAGCAGAGTGTCTAGTAGAGATTGCCAACCCACTATGATCGGGGTTTATAACCCACTATGACCGGGGTTTACTATGTCACCTCTGCAACAAAGTATTTCTATTTGCCACACGGATATCTAGATGGTTGGGTCAGGTGAATACATTTTCTTTCTTCTTCAAATTTAAACTTTGTATCATAAAACCACTGGCCAAAAGTAGAGCAGTGAAACCCAAAAAGCTTCCCGTATAGATGAAGCATTGGTGGAAGTCACTGTGGTTGCCATCGTGAATTTATCAGGTAAAACTCAGGGCTCCAGTTTTCATGCAAGTTTCCCACTAGTAGGGATTTGCCAGGAAGCGGCCCAACATCTGCCCCAATACCCTGTGTTCTTTTTGGCAAGGAAGAGAGAAAACTGATTTCAGGAGAACGAGGGGGAAACAGCGCCGTTGAAATTCTGGGTGACGCCACACGACAGTTTTAGGAGGCTGCTTGACCCCCCTCGCGTTTGCTGGCAGCTCCCGCTGGGCTCAGACAGAGGCACGTGCTAGAACCACAGCTTTGGGAGCTGAAGCCCCTGCGGTGTGTGTTGCAGGTGGTGGAGAAGCTGGTCAGAGGCCTGGCTATGGAGGACAGCAGGAACATGTTCGCCTTGTTCGAGTCCAATGGACACGCCGACAAAGCCATCGAAAGCCGAACCATCGTAGCCGACGTGTTAGCCAAGTTTGAAAAGTAGGTTCCTTCTCCTGGGAGGGCCAGCAGATTAAATAAAAGGGAAGTAAGAGCAGGAGTTGAGGATTTGAACCTCCATTGTATTTTCCTCTTGAGTGTGCATTGGGATTCGTTTTATTTTACCTGCATTCAGCTTATTTAATGTTTCATCTCTCTCTGCTGGCTGTTTGTTTGTTGATTTGTTGGATTGCTTGATAAAGCCACAGTCACAAGTATGATTCAGTTTGTCATGGTTCCTTTACCTCTCAGTGCTCTGTTCCACCCATTACCTTGGGATTTCCTGATTCTTAGGTTTTCCCTTGTCCATTAGCTTTGAAACTGGGCTAGTAGATGCAAGTCAACTTAGAAGCTCTACAAACGGCATTTGATCTCTCTGGGCATTTGTTATTCGGGACTCTCGTACCCACCAAGTAGCACAAAAGACATTTCCCGCTCATTATAAGCACAGCCTCTGTAATACTCACGTCAGTGTTTATATATATCGTGGCAGTTTATTTGAGGGTTGGTAAAGGGAATTAAGAAACAGCCTTTGTTTCTTTTCTTTCTGTGGATTCAGCATACCGCTTAGCTAGTACTAACTAGACTGGGCTACTCGGAAAATACTCGTTAGCACAGTGTAATTGAAGACTGCCTGTTTGTGTTAAAGTGAGGCCAGGATGATAGGATGGTCCCCACCTCAGGTTAAGTAAAATTTGGGAGGAACTCCCATAAGCCTCGCTCTTGTTGTTTTCTCCCTCCATTCCCATCTCCAGCCACGCTTTTGTCTGAAGATGGACACAAGAATGTCTGCATCCTTAGAATAAACCAGACAAAGTCAACTCCCTATGAGTCACCTAAGGCCCATCTCTCGTTTCGCTTTCTGAGTCTCTCTTGACTTCTCTCTGTAGGCTGGCTGCTACCTCAGAGGTGGGTGACCTGCCCTGGAAATTCTACTTCAAACTTTACTGCTTCCTGGACACCGACAATGTGCCAAAAGACAGCGTGGAGTTCGCCTTTATGTTTGAACAGGTAAAAGGAGCTTTTAGAAGCCGATTCCTTAATCAGAGCAGGAGTGAAACCCATCAATACTCCTCGTAGTTTAATTGTCGGTCCTTAGAAATTATGAGTGGCCGTAGAATTCCCAGCATGGCTGCTTTCATTCATTTGTAGGATGAAACGTTTTATGTGAAATCCTGTGCCACGAACTGTTCTGATTGGACAGAGAGAGAGAGAATAAGGAATAAAATATACATGTTAGATGGTCTCAGTGCGAGGAAGAAATTCAGAGCAGCGAAGAGGGTGAAGGCACCATTTTTACGGGGTGACATTTGAGAGCAGTCCTGGTGGAGGAAGGGAGTGAACCAGGTGGGCATTCTGTAGCACAGCTGTCTGCATCTAAAGCTGTTGACCGCCTCCTCTTAGGCACATGAAGCCGTCATCCACGGCCACTACCCAGCCCCTGAAGAAAACCTCCAGGTTCTCGCAGCTCTGCGGCTCCAATACCTGCAGGGCGACTATGCCTTGCACGCGGCCGTCCCACCTCTCGAAGATGTTTACTCGCTGGAGAGACTCAAGGCCCGCATCAGCCAGTCAACCAAAAGCTTCACCCCGTGTGAGCGGCTGGAGAAGAGGCGGACGAGCTTCCTAGAGGGCACGCTGAGGCGGAGCTTCCGGACTGGCTCTGTGGTTCGGCAGAAGGCAGAGGAAGAGCAGATGCTGGACATGTGGGTCAAGGAAGAAGTCTCCTCCGCTCGAGCCAGTATCATTGAGAAGTGGAAGAAATTTCAGGGCATGAGCCAGGAGCAGGTCATGGCCAAGTACATGGGCTTGATCAAGGAGTGGCCTGGTTATGGGTCGACGCTCTTCGATGTGGAGGTGAGACGGGCGGGTGTACGATGCGGGCGGGCAGGCGACCGCTTCACCCCCGGGTAGCGTGGGAGAACGTAATCCGTGTGACCATGGCCAAGTTCATTCGGAGGGAGGACGGGATGGGACACGGCTCTCTTACCACTTTGTTAGAGCCCCCCCCAAATTTTACTCGTAACACCTACCCACCCACCAGAAGTTTTTTTGTTTTTTTCCACCTTTATAGGAAATGCTTTCATAATATTAGGAGTGAGTCGAAAATGAAGATGTCCGCTATTCTGAAAAAACTTCTACCCTTTCACACGCAGCAATAGAACCAATAACATGCTAGTAAAAACCTGCATTAAAATTTTTTATAACTACACAAAATTATGAACTTTGGATGTACAGTTTTGGATTTCACAGTTTTATTTTTTCCCCATGACTATTCGCAGAATTTCTGTTTCACAATTGGAACTTAGCCATTAGCATCAAGCCGGCATTGGTTCATCCTTTTTTTTTTTTTTTTCCCAGTAGACCATTCATTGAAAGAAAAGCCTGCTAATGGTCTAGGACTAGGCATGGCCACCTGCAGCTGGAGGGCCAAACCCTGCCTGCCTCCTGTTTTGTAAATAAGGTTTTATTGGTACAAAGAGGTGCTCAGTTCTTTACGTATTCTCTCTGGCTGCCTTTTTTTTTTTTTTTAAGGAGGTTGCAGCTCATAGTGGCCCGTGTAGGGATCGAACCAGCAACCTTGGTGTCATCAGCACCATGCTCTAACCAACTGAGCTAACTGCCACCGACTTCAAAGTGGCAGAGCTGAGTCACTGCGGCCAAGACCACGTGGCCCACAAAGCCTAAAATACTTACTGTCTGTCCCTTAACAGATCCACGTGCCAGCCCCAGATCTAGATGAGCTTCCATTTTTCTTACCACAATCATGAGCATGTTATCTGATGACCTTTAAATGAGGCCCTATAAAAATCTAAGTGCTGATTACGTTTTCCAAGATCCCTTCACGGCTTTCACTAGATGCTGCCTTTGGTTGCTCTGGCTGGTTGGTTGACTCAGTTACATTGGTGTGATGCTGTGTCCGGGCACCTCTAATGGACCCTCCGGTTTGTACTGGTTCAGATCAGCCCTAGGTTGCTGTCCTCTGCATCGGGGCTCTTACTTTCGTTCACTGATCCGCGCAGGAAAGTTTGTTATTAAACCGCGTCACTGCTGCTCCTTGTCAAGAGATGTGTTTTTCGGGAAGAGCCAAAACTGCTCAGCACAAAGGGATTTGGAGAATTTTCCTCTGTGATCGTAGATTTTGTATTTGAGGGATAATCATCAAACAAAGACCTGGAGGCAGAACTGGGGCTGGAAGAGCCGACCTGGCTCAGGACCTTTGCTAGGGGTCATTGTCACGTTCTTCGGCTGCGGCCGTCGCCATGTAACTATTACTGATTCAAATGATCCACACAGTGGTGATGTCCAGAGATGGAGAGTCAGAGGTGTGGGATTTACAGATTAGGTTTTATCAGATGCAGGGTTGGCTGACCAGTCAGAAATCAATTAAGACAGCCAAAGAGGTACCATTTCCCACATCGCAGTTCCCCAGCATAAACATGCATTGCACGTGTTCGGTATTGTGTGATGTGCTGGCCTCAGTGCCTGCCTTATGTTTTCTGGGTGTTGTGTTTCTAATAGCTTCACGATCTAACCATTATGCTGCCTCTTGTCCACAGTGCAAGGAAGGCGGCTTTCCCCAGGAACTCTGGTTGGGCGTCAGTGCAGATGCCGTCTCTGTCTACAAGCGTGGGGAGGGGAGACCGTTAGAAGTCTTCCAGTATGAACACATCCTCTCTTTTGGGGCACCCCTGGCAAACACATACAAGATTGTGGTTGATGAGAGGGAGCTGCTTTTTGAAACCAGCGAGGTAAGAGGCAAACCATTTGTGGCTTTGTCAACACAGAAAAATGACACCCCATTTCCTGAGGCCTTTGGCCCAGTAATTCTTTCTGAATACTTCGTGTGAATACGTAAGAAGGTACAGTACGGTGGTCCCTCCCCGAGCTGCAGGTTCCTCACAGGCCAAAATCTGATCATCCCGGATTTCTTCTGTATACCTTTGCAACAGAGAAATTTTGTTCCTTTGTATCAGGGGGTCTTACTCATGGAGAGAAGGAAGAGAAAGAGAAATGATATAAAGGTCTAAGAAAAAAATACATAGTTTGGTAATAAAGCCGTGTGAAGATGGGTAGACGATGATGGCAGTGAGACTCAGTTCTGCAGGGTCTGTGGAGGAGGAGCAGCCAAGGGATGGGACCACCCTGGGCTTGGCGCATTCTGGCTCACAAAATCACAAGAAATATGCCTCTAAAAATGTATGCTATCCGCCCCAAAGCTTAAAATGTAACGATCATGATATCCCAAGAAGCCTGTTGAGGTCTCTACATAGGGAGCTGCTAGCAAGCAGAGGTGGGAAAGGGAAATCCATCCACGCTGCCCTTTGGCCTATAAAGTACTGGAGAGGAGGGGCTGGGAGGCAGCGATCAGACCTCGGGTGGGTGCAGAGGTGGAGAGGCTGACTGGAGGTGTGCAGTGAGATGGAGAGAAGGGGCACCTCTGACTAGAGAGCCCCACGCACCAGGCTGCTGGGTTTGGTCGGCTCCAGTGGACAACAGGGAACTGCTCTGGGATCTTTGTGTGTGTGACCGAACGACAGCGCGTTTGCAAGCAGTGATGTGGGGTGGGATTGGTGGGGAAGGGAGAACAGGGAGATGGAAGCCGGTTATGTCTTAGCAGGGACCCAGCCGTGAGAAGGAGGGTACGGTGAGTGCATCCTCAGAAGGAGCTAACTCGAGATTGTAGCTGGCATGGAGCAGGACGGGGCATCTGCTCCTTTCTGCCCGTCCTGAGAGCCTCAGTTCTGTCTTTAGCTGCATCATAAGGAGTTGACTAGAACCATACGACCCAGTCTTTAAAAGCTGTGATTGTGGGCGCTGTCTTTCACCCTTATTTTAAGTGGGGAGAGTAATCCCAGGCTCAGTGATACCAACACACTTTCGTCTCATGGGGTGGGATTTTGTTTTTCAAGTTCCAAATCCACCAGTTTTACATCAAGCAAAATTGTCACTTTTGCATGCTCACCACTAGGCGGCGCCCACCACTTGGAAAAGCCGCACTTCCCCTTCTCCCTGACTAGCAGTCAGTAAAAGCAAGTAAACGTTTGGCTTCATGCAAAACTTGAGCCATGGGTTCGCACAGCAGGCCGGTGGCTTTTGCTCAGAGGGCTTCTGGTTGTTGGGCTGGACCTGCTGACCCAGTGCAGACCAGTAACCACCTGCTAATTCTGCTTCCCCGGGCAGGTGGTGGACGTGGCGAAGCTCATGAAAGCCTACATCAGCATGATTGTGAAGAAGCGCTACAGCACCTCCCGCTCCGTCAGCAGCCAGGGCAGCTCCAGGTGAAGACAGGAGTCCATGTGACATCAGTATCTGATTGCGCCCCACTGTGGCCTCAGCTGGCTCCTGCATGCCGAGCTCAGAGCAGCGCTGCCCAGGCTCTCTCTCTGGAAGCCTCCTGAAACGGAGGGGTCTCTGAGGGACTTTTCACCCTGTCCACTTCAGTGATCATGTTTTAAGCTGTCGACCTTAACCCAATTTCCAAAGCTTTACTACTCTTAGATGACACATGCCTTAAAAAAGAGAGAGGGGGAAAAAAGACCCCATGCTGCTGCCAAAGCAGCCAGAAGTGCCTTAACTTGTGGAACCAACACTAATGGACCTTAAATGTGCTACTGAAGGGAAATGCTTCCCCCTCCCCTCTGCTGGGGAGACTGACAAAGCTTGAGGGGAGTGGCATTGATCCATCAATCATGCACTAACTTCCCAGCCTGATTTCCCAGCTTCAGGGAAGGTGAGGGAGTGGGGAGAGGGGACGGTGTATTTTAGTGGGAGTGCTGCTGGCAGCCTTCCTCGTGGACACGTATTAACTTTTTTCTTTGTTTCATCTTTTACGTATGTGCTTGCCTGTGCATGCATGTGTTCCACAAATTCATCACTTTAATCATTGTTTCATGAGCATTAAAAGCAAAGGGAAAAGGATGTGCAATGGTGTAAACAGTCTGTCTGTATATTTTAATAGTTCAGAGTTATAGTCTCCAATTGTTACTTTATAAGGTGGTTTTATCAACAAACCGGAAGCCTGGATTTTTCTGTCTTTGCTGTATTTCGAAAGCCACGTTCTGACTCAGTTTTACACATAGCAGAGTCTGCATTCTGTGTCTGCTGTATTATAATAGATATGCAGCCTACAGATACCTGTATTTATAAACCACTCTTAAACAGCTCACGCCAGGGCTGTGTTTAGAACTACATGAAGTCATTCTGGAGTCTTTCGTTTCTAAAAGATTTAAGTTAAAGACTGTTTCTTTGAAGGTTAGCTTGTATCACTCTGGGTAGATGACAATATAACCATGTTGAGTATGGGCGAGAGAGGCTGCCGTCCGTGAGCAAATCTTTAAAGGACCCTGACATGAAATGCTGAGGCTTTAATAAAATGCACGAATTTTATGCCAAGTTTATAATGGTGGTCGGCAAAAGGGCACCTGTAAATAAATCAGCATTTATGACCGGAAGAAAAATGGATCTGGTCTTGGACTTTTATTTTTATATGGAAGAGATATAAAGACTTAGGCCAGCTAAGTCTGACCACAAAGGAGAAACAATTGCCTTATCCCTTACGGACAGCCATGTGGAATCATTGTTTGTTGGCTCAAAAAAGTCTGACAATAAAAGATATTAGTTAACATGCAGTGTATTTTCTTTATTGGGACAGCTCTAAATACCACATGGGATCTTCTTTGGGTTTTTGTTGGTTTTGGGTTTTAATTCTTTTGGCGTCGGGAAGCTACGCTATGTGTTTCGTGCACTTAATCACCAGCCCTAAAAACAGACATGTAAACATCTCAGCTGCTCTTGTAGACACAAAGCGTGACTCCAAGAAAGCCAAGAAGATAAAAGAGTTTAAAGAAATCACAGAAATCTGAAGACTTGAAATGTCTGTTTATGTCAAACAGTCTCCGTTTGCCTAGCCCCCAGATGTGCCTCCTGGTGAAATCATGACCCTGCTCACTGGAGCAGAATACATGGTAGGCCAGCCACCGATTTACCCAAAGGACCAGCTCGGGCACGGGGGTCTCACCTGCAGAGTCCCCTCAGCCAGACAAAGGGCGTGAGCACCACCAGTTACCCGGATGTCCCTTTCTCTTATCACTACATACCCCACCTCGGCCGTGTCCAGGAACGGCCTCTCCCCACTGCCCAGGGACTGGGAAGTAATCTGAAGCCAGGTGCTGCCAAGCCCCTGTGGCCTCGCGTGACAAGAAGGAAGGTGAGCTATGACTCTGATGTTTTGTTGTCTTTGGTTTCATTTCACGCCCAGGGAAAGCCACCCTCACCCCCAGTTATCTGTGAGCAAGTGGCTCAAGCCAGGCAGTGTGGCAGCCCCAAGGCTGGGACCTCGGACTCTACACCCAGGCCTTTGCATGCCAAGAGCTTCATTTTAACGTTTTTATTCAGAAGTAATGATAGATTCAGAGACAGTTACAGAAGAAGGTACGGGAGGTCTGTGTGCCCTTCACCTGCTCTCCTCGGTGGTAGCATCTTGTGTAACTGGAGAAAAGGGGCACAACTAAGACATGAGAGCTGAGCTTCCTCCATCCACGGAGTTATTTCACCAGATTTACACGCACTCATTTGCATGTCCTGTGGCTAGCTCAGAACGGACTCAGTGGAGTGCTTTTTAATATCTCTGCTTATTACAGAGAAAGGTATCAGTATGAAACGTGGTATCACTGCACGCTTCGACAACCTCGTATTTTCATATTTTAATTTTTAAATCTTTTGAAAGAGAATACACATAGGTGGGGTTTATTTTGTGTGTTTTAAATTCAAATAGTAAGTGTAGTTCCTTTTCCTCCCAGCTGTGGCTCCCTAATTACCCAGTTTCCTTCCCCAGAAACAACTATTTTTACCATTTTCGTCAATATCCTTAAAAATATTTCAAGCATCGTATACTCACATAGGTACTTCCTGTCCCCTTTTAAAAAAATATGTAAAAGCATGAATTCTCTTGCACCTTTTTCCCCCCAGAATAATATTTTAGAAAAGATTGCACGTAATGCCTAAGGAATTGCGTTACTCTTTTGTACGCAGTGTCCTAAACAGCTCTGGGGGGAAAGGACCACCTGTTTCCTCTCTAAATATAATTCAGAAATTTAAGCATGCAAACAACTTTTTTAATTTACAAGCTGTTTTTATTCAGCACATTGTTGATGTTACGTGTATGTAATAGCAAAATTCTGTATTTATCATGCATTGGGATCTTTATATGACAAATTCTAGAAATATTTCTGTGTTGGATCTAAAAATAAGTGATTTAAAGAATATAAACATTAATCCTCACCCATTAAAAGCTTATCTAATAGAGAGCAAACAAGTATACGTAAAACTAAATTTAACTAGTGCACTTATGCCGGTTCCATACAACTGAACAGAGCAGCATGCGTGATATGCTGGAAAATACTGGGCCTGGGTTCTAGGTTTGGCATTGCCATTTTCAAAATAACAATTTTAATCTTTTAAGTCAGGGGTCAGCCCAGAGGCCCAGTCTAGCCTTCCATCTGCTTTTGTAAAGTTTTATTGGAACAGATCTCTACCCATTGACGTGTGTGTCGTCTATAGGAGTATTTGTCCTACAGTGGCAGAGTTGACTAGTTGTGACAGGGCCCCCTGCAAAGCTGAAAGTATTTACTCTCTGCTACTTTATAGAAAGAATTTGCAGACCCCCCCTTTTTAGGTAATTATAGAAATAGAATCTTTCCTTTATAACCAAGTGTTGGTTATAGTTAGAATTTTGGTTCCATGTGTTGTGCTAGGAATATAGTCCCCAGTTTTGAGATTGTTGTTTTAAGTGGTTTGTATCTACTATGTTGAATGACCTCCCTGATTTTCATCCCTCCCTGCGTTTCCTCATCAGCTCGGACTGGCTCAGCATCACTTCTCATTTCTACCCAGTCACTCAGCAAATTGACTAGAGCCTCTCCAGGAGAGAAACTCTATGTCTTTCCTCCACAAGCCCAAGAAATCCATCATCGGCGCCTGCTTGAAACGTTGCAGGGACTCGGCTTAGCCAGAAATCGTGAACAAGTCACAGCCCCAACTCTCAAGTTTATTATGGAGATCAGAAAAATGCACGTGAAAATGCTAAATGACAACACAGGTGACACAGTGAGAGTCAGGTGAGTTTCAGAAAGTACTGTTACAGGGGCCCCACAGCAGGTAAATTGATGGGACTGGAATGGCCAGGAAGGACTCAAGGGGAAGGAGAGGTGAATCTTAAGTTGGCCTTGCAATGTGGCAGAGGGGAAGGAGTTCCTGGAGGAGGGCCAGGGAAGGAACACAGGTATAGGTGTGGAGGTGGAGATGGCATGGAGCAGGTGTCAGGGCAAGGGTCAGAAGCCAAGCTACGGTGCCCTTGCCCTGGCCCCAAATAGCATCTTCACTGGTCTCCAGGTTTCAACCATTGGCACCTCTCACCACCCCCTCAGCCGACACCCTCCACCCCCGTCCCCCATAAATGCTGTTCTCCACAGACCAGGGGCCCAGAGAAAGCTTTATAAAACACAAATCCAAATGTATCCCACTCCTACTTGAAACTCGCATAACTTGCTCACCAAAACAAATCTCTCCTACAGTTCCCCGAGTGTTCTGCTCCCGCCTGCCTCTAACCGTGTCCCAGGCCACTGGACCTCGCTCACACGTGAGCCGTAGTGTCTCTGACTCAGCAGCACATCTCTCGGTCATGCTTTCATTTCATCCCCATTTTATCAGTCCCCCAAACTATTCTGCCCAGCAGTGAGGAAGGTGACTACTGCTTCCTGATGAAACCAAGGTCTGCACTCAAGACGAGAACTGTAATCGCCAGGAACCAGAGCTCTGGCAGTGGTGTGCTGGTAAGTGTTTATCACGGGCCGTCCAGGGGCAAACAGTCCTGCTTTGTAGTGTTTGCTGGTTTTCATGGTGTCGGTGTCCCCACCATGGCTCATTTCAGGCTCCTAGGTGACATCACTGAATGTGGAACTGGGAACGCCATGCATGGTCAGCTCCCAAAAGCCGGTAGGAGCTTGGCCCTGCGCACCACGGAAAGCTCACAGTTTTGCAATTAAACACTGTCATCTTAGTCTAAAGAACATTTCTTAAGTAAACAATCTTTGAAGTAAAAAAAAAAGACACAAAGTTTGCAGTAGTTTTGAGTGCCCAGAAAGTTATGTGGGAAAATTAAAGAGGTTTTCAAAGTATATAATCTGTTCCTATCTTCAGTTTTCCCAGGGACTTTTATTTTTCTCTTTCAAGTAATAATAAAATCATAATTGATTAGCAGTTTGAGAGGCAAACAGGGTCTGCTCCCCCTGAGGCGTCCAGACATTTGGTTGGTGGAAACCAGTTGCCAGATTACAGCTCTCATCGTTCCCTCATGACCTGCCAGAAAAGAAAACGAATAATTCCTATAACTGATCTCGTGGAATTGTTCTCTATAAGTTTACTTAGTGACTTGACATTGAAATTTAATAGTCCACTTGATTAAGGATCAACACCAACCATTACATCATTTTACCATAATTTACAAAGTATTTACAAATTCAGTTGGTGAAAAAACAAAAGTATCTCAATGGGGTTTACAAAGAAAACATAAGAGCTGTCTCAGTTGAGTTGCTTAGAGCATAGTTGGAAGAACAAGATATAAACATGAAACAAGAAGTTGATTATAACATAGCAGGAGTATGTGAACCTTCTGCATATGTATTCAAAGCGTATCCAGAAAGCAAGAAAAAATGGAGAAAATCCGTCAGACAAAAATGAAGAGAATATGGATTTCTAAGTAATTCCTTCTTTCACTTTCACTGTGTTTTTCCTTTGACCATCTCTCTGATGTGGTCAGTGGCATTAGTGACCACTTGCTCAGCACATATTATGTTTCAGGCTTGGTGCTGCTAGGTGTATCACCATCATTATCTCATTGTGTCCTCAAAGTAACCATGATGTAGGTGCTGGCAAACCAATTTTTCTTGGAGGATATTGAGGTTTAGAAAGCGGTTTACGTAACGGGCTATAATAGCTTTGCTGTATAACACATCACTCCTAAATTCAGTGGCTAAAACCACAGTTGTTTACTTAGGTCACGATTCTATAGGTGATCAGTTTGAGCTGCGCTCCGCTGGGCAGTCTTCCTGCACTCCCAACTCCAGTTCAGCCGCAGCCAGGTCACCTTCCATGGTCTGGCCTTGGCTTTCTCTTGTGCCTAGGGCCTCAGATGAGCTGGTGGAGCTCTGCTCATGTGGTCTCTCATCCTCCAGTTAGCCAGCCTTGGCTGGTTCACAGGGCATTTGGAAGCGTCTCAAGAAAGCGAGTAGGGAGGGGCAAGGTCTCTTGAGGCTTAGGTTCAAAGCTGGCACATGGTTAATTCTGCCATATTCTACTGGCCACAGCAAGACGCAGTACCAGGTAAGAGCCAAGAATTGGGGAAACAGACTCCATATCTTGGAAGTTTTGTTAAGTCACTGAACAAGAAGTTGGAGATGTGGCTGTTTTTGTAATCTACCACACGTGCTGAAAAATCACAAAACTACAATGGATGGAGAATTCAAATCCAGGTGCCTCCGACTCTGAAATCTTGCACGTATCACAAAGAAAGACTGAAATCCAAAGACTTTGTCTCTTTTTCTTTATATGGCGACACCCATTCTATGCGACTAGTTTACCACTAGTTTCCGCCAGTTTCCTCTAATTAGATGCATATTTTTAATGTAAACAGACACATATGCCCCCCATATTATTCCCGTTTCCAAGTGTCTGCTCTTCTATTACATGAAGTGACCTTTTTCGCTGTTCATATTCTCTTCAGCCATGACAACCTGGTTGAGATTTTAATTTCTCCAAAAAGCTGCCTGCTGGAGAGACTGCAAACCATCCCCTAGTAATATGTCCATTCTCTCCTTCGACCTTTTAGTAATAAAATTCCCCTAAGTTTTTGTTCACAATGGTTGCTATGCTCCAGAATACATTTCCCAGCCTCCCTTGCAGCTTAGTGTGTGTGGTAATTTTAAAGGATCCTGCAACTTCTTGATACGCCTCTCCTAAGAAGGTGAGGACTATTTCCTGTGAATATGGGCCAGCCAGAGTGGCTATGGTAGAAGTGATCCTGCATGGATTACAAGACCAGGTTCTAAAAGGTGACACCTCTCTGCCTGCTCTTTCCCTTGGGACACACACCTTAGCAGCTCTGAGCTGACATGAAAGAAACCTCACTAAACTGAAGGTGCCATGCTAAAAAGACGATGTAAGGGGGCCACAGAGAGACAGTCAAGCTCCAAGTGCTCCACGGCCCAACTGGATGTCTTCTCAGCCTCAGGCGTGAGAGACGTCAGTGAGTCTTCAGAGTATTACAGCCGCTGGCCTTAAGCCACCCTCCATGCAAATCACACTCCCGCCTTCTTAAGGCATCAGGGTCAGGCTTGAGGCCCAGATCTTGTCATGTATATCAAGTCCTAGGGTGACTACAGCCCCTTGGGCATGTTCCTGAAAGTATAGTTCATTGATCAACATTCTTCTTGATTGAAAGATCTGGGGGCTAAAGAGACAAGTGTCTCCTTATACATATGTATGTCCTCCACAGACAGTAGTGGGACTGGCGTAAGAAAACTGCTGCATACACCGTCATCAGAAGAGATAAAATTAAAAGGACCGTACCAGGTGTTGGTGAGGTTGTGGGACAAATGGAGTACCCTTTAATTTTGTTGTGGGGATATAAATTGGTACAACAACCTTGGAAAACCTTGGAAAACCCAAAATATAAATACCCTGTGATCCAGCAGTGCCATTCTCCTTGACTTAGAGGTTCTGTCCCAATAAACCCATTGTAAGTGGAAATGCATTCACTACACCTCACTTACCAAACACCTTGTGTTAAGCTCACCTACCTTCAATGTTGTCAGAATGCTGAACACTAGCCTACAGTTGGGCAAAATCATCTTGCTGCTGCTTCCCAGTATCATAAAAGAATTTCATACTGCAAATTGCTTGCTAGCCCAGGAAAAGATCAAAACTCAGAATTTGAAGAATTGTTTCTACTGAATTCGTATCGCTTTCACACCACTGTCATGTCAAAAATTGTAAGTTGAATTATCCTAAGTCAGGGACCCCCTGTACTACTCTTGAGTACGTATCAAGCAGACATAAGTGCTTATACCCACCAAGAGATGGACAAGAATGTTGAAGCACCTTTTATGCATATTAGCCAACAATAGGAAAACAACTCAAGTGTTCATCAACAGCAGAATGGGTAAATAAACTGCAGTAAATTCACACCATGGATTTTTCTCCAATTATATAAAAAAAAATGTACTATTGCCACACAACAGCATGGATAAATTTTTATAAACATAAGTGAAAACACCATTAAAAAAAAAAAAAGAAAACTGCTGTAGATGCTTTAATTCAAAATGGGGGCCAATAGGAGGTATATAACAGTCACTCGTCCATGGCATTTATGGAAAAAGAAGGGAAACTCTTGCTATATCCAAGAACCCATGGAGAATGATTCCCAGTTAGCAGAACTGAGTTCTAACCATGAAACTGGCAACATGTGCTCAGCTGGATTTCAGAAATGCATGAAAGGAAAATGTAAATAATTAGGGCCAGAGAACCAATTGTGGTGACTTTATACATGTCCCAAATTCGTTGATAATGCTCCCATGAAAAGGTAGAGTCTAATCCTCTTTATCCAACAAACAGAATGTGACAGAAGGGATGCTGTGCGACTCCCCAAGGTAAGCCATAAAAGGTGACATGGCCTCTTTTGCTTGACTCTTGGGATACGTGCTTTGGAGCCCTATAACTACCGTGCTGGAGAGACCATGTGGAGAAGCTATACAGAAAAATGCCTGAGGAACCCCAGCTGCGCCTGCGCCCAGCTGTTAAAGTCTTCCGGCATCAACCACTAGATATGCCAATGAGTGAGACTTCGAAAGATTTCAGCCCTCAGCCTGCAAGGTGCCTCAGCTGATGCCAAGGGGACAGTGAAGTACTGTCCCCACTGAGGAGGTGCCAGCCCCTTCAGTCAGCCAAAAAGAGGAATAAAAGTATGAGCCACGGGAAAGATTTGAAACTGTCATTATTTACAGCTGGTAGGATGACACATTCAGTTATCAGCTGATTGTGTTGGATTTTCTATTAGAATTAATGAGTGGATATGGCAAGATCATGAGATAAAAGGTCAGTATTTTAAAACCATCTGCAGTTGTTTATAGCAGCTGCAGCCAATTGTAAGACTTCTTAAAGAACACCTTTTACAATGGGCTCAAAAACATGTAATAGAAGATCTAAAGAAATATTATATGCTCTGATGTCAAATCTCATGGCATCTCCTTTATGCTCCAGTCTTAACTAAGATGTACATTGATCTACCAAAGCATTTGAAATGAGGTGAAACAATGATACAAAACATCAGCTAATTATAAAAATAAAAATATGTGGGGGCTAGAAGGAACTGGGTTAATAACGCAATTTGTTTGTTAGATGAAGCTATGGACTTCTAACTTCTAATTCGTGGCCTTTCCTCTTAAATGAGGCTTGAGTGTAAAACATAGTAAAAAAATTTAACGTAGTAAAGACAGGAAATTTAACTTCTAAAATAGAACAAAATACCCCCTTCACAACAAAGAGGCCTGTTTATTGGTTAGTCAGAGCTTCTGCTTAAAATGTTTATTTTGTATTTTAAGCCATCTGACCTTTGTTGCTTGGTAGAATCATGAATTTTTTAAAGTAAATTTCTGCTGCTATTCCCGCAGAGCATGCCACCGGGAATCCTCCATGTTAGAAGTGCATCGAATGCAAATTGGTACCTGCCATTCAGTGCACCTCCCTCCCCCAATTCTGCACAAATGACTCTATCATTCAGGTCTCCACTTAGATGTCACCTCTCCAGAAAGGCCTTTCCTCACCACCAAATATAAAATAGCTTGTATTTATCGCATCCCCATGTTTTAAATAGTACTTGCCACTAAACGATCTTTTCTTGTTGTTCAGTTGTCAGTTTTATGTCTCCCCCAATGAGAATAGAAGCCTCGTGAGAGCAGAAAGTTTTTATATTTCCTACTGTCACTCTGTTAACTAGAACTGTGTCTGAACATGGCAGGGACTCAGTAATTATCTCTTAAATTACTGAAGGAATAAATTGTGACTTTCAATTGGGGGCCACCCCAGCTGAGATTCCTTGGAGAAGAAACAGCCTAAGGCTGAGATGAGCTACTGGTGCTCTGGGAAGTGCAATTCCAGGGCTGCAAGGACAGGGGGTGAGGCAGGGGAGCGTGGGAAGTGATGCCAAGTAATGTATTTCCATGCCAGCTACTGCTTCCTGATGGGCCACTGTAGACCTGGCCCGTTGCTCAGCAGGGGTGTGCGTGTACGTGGGATGTCTGCACAGGCTGTCGAGGGAAACCTCGCCTCGGAGCAGTCATCCGGAGAGAGGAAAGAAAAGAAACGTCTCTTCCTGGCTTGGTTCTGTCTACTCTTCCCCATTAGTTGAATTTCACTGTGTGGGGAGCCAGTTCCCTCACGTTTCCTTGCCATCTGGTGTCTTTGAAAGCCGTGTAGGAAACCACATCCCGCACTATGGCAGGCTGAGTGATGGCCCCCCCAAATGTCCACATTTTAATCCCCAGGACCTGTGATGGATACCTGGCTGCCACAAGAGACTTCGCAGGTGGGATTAAGTTGAGGATTGTGAGATTACTGTGGGTTATTCACGTGGGTCCCCTATAATCACATAATTATAAGAGGGAGGTAGGAGATCAGAGTCAGTAGTAGGAAATGTGAGGTTGGAGTGATGCAAAGTAGGGGCCACGAGCCAAGGCATGCAGGCAACCTCTGGAAGCTGGGACAGGCATGGCTAGGATTCTACCTTGGAGCCCTCAGAAGAAAGCAGCCCTGCCGACACCTTGATTTTAGCCCAGTGAGACTCACTGCACACTTCTGACCTCTAGAATGGTAAGAAAATGAATTGATGTTTTAAACTACTGAGTTTGTGGTAACTTGTTCCAGAAACACTAGGAAACTAGCACGTACACCCTGTAAGGGAGCATTTCCTCTAAACCTCTCTGGCAGAAGGATCCAGAGAACTCTTGAGACACAGCCTGTTGGTCTCAAACGGTGGCCCAAGGCTGCAGGGAGCCTGATGTACAGCAAGCCGGGGAGAGCCCGGGGACAGGAGAGGCCAGAGAACCTGAGGAGGTCCGGAAGATGTGCGCAACAAGGGCCCTTATTTAAAATGACCGCTTCAAGACAAAAAAATGTGTATATGTTGATTGCATTAACGTTGCCTTTTAGTATGTACTTCGTTTTCAGTTGTGAAGAATAACGGCCAAGCTCTGTAAAACATCCCTGGGCCCCTCAGAGTGGATTTTATACATATCACACAGTCTATGCTATAAGTCAGACCATCACAAACATACCTTCAAATTGGATAAAAGTCTATTCGGAGAGAAACAACTTTATGTAGATTTGATGTCAAATTCTATAGAGAACGTGTGTTAGGGTAACTCAAGCTGCTTTTTAGCAAACTCTGACATTTCAACTACCTCACACTATTCAAGATGATTTCTTGCTTACGCCACAGTTTGAGATGGGTGTAATGAGGAGAGGGTGGTGGTTGTGCTCCAATGCCCATCCCGTCTCATGCCTTCACTTCCCTCCTCCCCCAGACTGGAATCTCTGGTCCATCACTAGAATCATTCATTTACATAAGCGCTCAGCTCCTGCCTCACCCCTTCCTCTTCTCTACTTGTCTTGAAAAACCCCACCCAAAGATAAACCCAACTCTCCAAATCTATTTGAGCAGCTGGAGAAACAACCATGCGGACTCTTGCCTTAAGTCGATGACCACAGTCTTTAGAGGCCGGCTCTTCACATTCACTGTCCCATCCTTCCCAGGAATTTCAGCCCCCCAAGGTATCCTGTGCCCCAAGACCACTATCTCAATACTCTTCTCTTTTAAACTTCCTATCGCCATCCCTCCCATCCCTCACTTGTTCATTCTGAAAATGCAAGCGGAAGCAGAGAACACTTGATCTTTCTATCGCATCTTCCAACTTATCTCATATATTCCTGTGGTTTATTGCTAACTTTCTCTCCCCTGAGCTGAAGGTCTTGACAACTAACTTTCTACTTGAACAGGTATTAGGCGCATGAAGTATAGTCTGTCCAAAGGAGAATGCTTGACTTTTCCAAGTCTTCCCTATCTGACTCAAGCAGCGTCCTTCATTCCTTGCTGTCCCTAACACCCCACATCCAATCTATTTGCAGTTGCTGTTGGCTGGACGTCCCAAATGTATTCCAAACCCAACCATCTTCCCTCTCCCCCACAACCAATATCTCTTTCTGTGACGAATGCAGTTGCCCCTAACTGATTTCCTGGTTTCCATGCTTGTCACCTCAGTGACTAGAACAATCTTTGAAAGATGAAAATGGGATTAAGCCTCCTCTTGCACAAAACCCTGCATTGTTTTTTTTTTATAGTTTTATTTTATTTTATTTTTACATCCCTCACACCGTGAACCCCCCTCCCCCCATTCACCACCACCCCGACCTCACACCGAGCCATCACATTATACACATAAAATTATAGTTGGCATTCATTAATGTCCAGCCTCTGGTGTACAATGTCATGACCAGGCATCCACAGCATCCCTGAGGTGGTCTCCCAAACAGGACACATGTCCATCGGACCCCCAACAAAATCCCCAAACACTATTGAATAAGTTCCCCAAAGTAATTCTCAAAAAACCCTGAGGTCATCCTGTGGTCACCAGCCGCCCCCCAATCCCTTCACCTTTCCCCTTATCCCCAATCCCCTCCCCCCCGCCCATCTAACAACTCTCAGTTTTTTGTGTCCCCAAAACTGTTTCTGATTAGTTCATACACATATTCTTTCCTTTAGATTCCGCATATAAGTGAGATCATATGGTACTTGTCTTTCTCTTTCTGACTTATTTCACTTAACATAATGTTCTCTAGATCCATCCATGTTGTTGCAAATGATAAGATTTCTTTCTTCTTTATGGCTGCGTAGTACTCCATTGTATAAATGTACCACCGCTTCTTAATCCAGTCATCGACCGATGGGCATTTCGGTTGTTTCCAGATCTTGGCTATTGTGTAAAGTGCTGCAATAAACATAGGAGTGCATACAGATTTTTGAATTGGAGTTTTGGATTTCTCCGGGTAGATGCCTAGGAGTGGAATTACTGGATCATAGGGTAGTTCCATTTTCAGATTCCTGAGATACCTCCATACTGTTTTCCATAGTGGCTGCACTAATCTGCAATCCCACCAACAGTCCTGCATTGGTTTATCATCACCCTTTAGAATAAAATCTAAGCTCCTTGCCATGGTCTGCAGAGCTCTTCATGACCTTTCATTCTGCCTTCCTCTCCCACCTGATCGCCCTTCATTCCTCCACCCCAGCCTTGCTCACTGTGCTCTCCTGTTTTAACCTTCTTCTCATTTCTTGAGTACTTCAAGCTAGTTCTAGCTTCACGATCCTCACACTTGCCGTTCCTTCTCTCTGGCACGCCCTTGACTCCAGAACTTCACACAATTGGATGTCTTTATTTAAGTCTCTGCTCAAAAATCACTTTCCTGACCACTCTGTCTGTTAAAGCCCCCTCTTCCAATGTAATTATCTTTTCACCCTGTTCTGATTTTGTTTTTCATTAACATGTGTTAGATTGTTATGCTAATGGTCCTTAATGAATTCCGTGCTCTCATGTTGTCCCCTCCTATATTGACTCTGGGATTGGCTATGTGATGTGCTTTTGGCCATTGGGACATTAGAAAATGGGACCCAAGCAGATGCCCGATGAGTGATGGCACATTAAGAGCTTGCCTTCATGGAACCCCAGCTTCCAAATGAGGAAGCCTGAGCTAGCCTGCTGGAGACGCCACGTGGAGGACAACTGAGACACGTCAGCTGGCAGCCCCAGCCAGCTGTCACCCAGCATCTGCCAACTGGTGGTAAATGCGTAAGTGAACCGAGCAACACCACGTGGATCTGAGACATGCCATTCCAGTTGATCTGTCCCCAAATGCCAAACCACAGAATCAAAACAAAACAAAAGTTGTTTTAGGCCACCAAGTGTTGGGATGGTTTGTTATGCAGCAGTAAATGATATACATCTCTATCTAAAGTTATATATCTATGTGCATATTTGCTCATTGCCTGCCAACCCTTCCAAAATTTAAGCTCTATGAGGATAAGAACTTTACCTTCAGTCACTGTGATCGTCCAGCGTCACTGTCTGGTCCATAGAGGCATGCAGAAAACATTTCTTGTTGAATGAATGAACAGTCTCTCATGGAGCAGCCTTAGCTGGTCCTATGGCTTCCACTAAGATCGCTAAATTTGGCCCAGTAGGAAGATCTGCCTCCTGAGTGTCTGTTCCAATTGACCACTGGACATGACCAACTGAATGAAATTTATCATCTTCTAAACTGATGTTATTTTCCTCCCCAAATTTGTCTCCAACTTTTCTTCTCTATTCCATATTTTAGTAATGGCACAAAAAATACAACCAATCTTTTAAGGGTTTGTGATAGTGGTTAATATAATGTGTCAACTCGCGTAGTCCCTGGCGCCAGTTGTTTGGCCAAATACCAGTCTAGCTATAGCTGTGAAGGTATTTTTTTCAGATGTGATTAACATTTAAATCAATAGACTTACAGCAGATGACTCTCCATAATATGAGTGGGCCTCATCCAATCTGTTGAAGGCCTTCAGAGAAAAGACAAGTCTCCTAAAGAGGAAGGAATTCTGTCTCCAGACAGCCTTCAGACTCAAGCCTGCTCCCGTCAGAATTTCCAGCTTCCCAGCTGACCCTATAGGTTTCAGACTTGCCTGTGCTCACATTGCATGAGCCAATTCCTTAAAGCCCTCTCGCTCTCCCTCCCGCTCTCCCTTTCGCCCCCACCTCTACACACACACACACACACACACACGCACACACACAGAGACACACACACACACACACAGACACACACACACACACACCCTAGTGGTTCCATTTCTCTGGAAACCCCAATATAGAGGCTATTTTGATGATTCCCCTCTCCCTCACTTTCCAACATTCATTTAGTCACTAAAGCCCTACTGATGTACATACAAAATGTCTCCTGAATCTACCCTTTTCTCTGTCTCCACCTCCCTATCTTGGTTTAGGCTCTTAGCATCTCGCACCTGGACTATTACAAACATCTGTTAACCAGTCTCTCTGCCTCATCTCCTTCTGGTCCATCTGCGACTCCACCACCACGTTATCTTTTTAGGATAAGAATCTGATTATGTCACTTACCTCCCAGGTCTCCCCATCACCTGTAGGACACAGCTCAAACTCTTCAGTATAACCTGAAAGCTCTTTATCAACTTGACCAAGTTGTACTCCTAGCTCCATCTCTCTTACTCCTCTACAAATACCCAAAATTCTACCTATATTTAACTACTTATAGATTCCCAAATGTGTCATGCTCATTTCCTACCTACATGCTTTTGCACATTTTGTTCTATTTGCTTGAAAGGCCTACCAATTTGTCTTGAAAACATTCTGACCTACTCTTCAAGCCCTAGCTCAGAGGTACGCTTTGTTCTGAAGCTGTCCCAGGATGCTTGGTCATAATTTTTAGAACATGATAAAGGTCTTTTCATAAATCTTGTCTTATTGTATTGAAATTAATGTATGTGTATTTCCCGAAAGACAGAGGGCTCTTTGATGGCATGTCTTATACATAATTAGATCCCTACTTGTGATATTTTGTGTAGCTCATAATAGCCTCTCAAAATGTTTGCTGAGTCCATTTTTGTGTTAGATTTTAAGTCTTTCAAGGCAAAAACCATATTGTTGTTCATCTTTGTGTCATTCATGGTAACTCTCATAGGATCTAGTATATAGTTGATTCTCAGTATTAAAAGACTGAATTAAAGTGATAAGTTTATGTTCTTTAAAGAAAATAGAAATACTTCACTTCCTGTTGCTACAGTGTTTCAGCCATCAGTGTATTCCCATGATAAGTGGTGTCACAACAATTTTAAGTCAAGTAAGAGTCACGGAAAGGAGAAATTGCTGAAGGTCATGATCTAGGGGGAAAAGAAACTGAACGGAACTGTTTGAAAATATTTTTAATAAGAAATTTCTCTATCACCTGTTTTCTCATACAGTATTCTAAAAACATTTTTTTGTTGTTGTTTTGAAAAATTTCAAACCTAAAGGAAAGTTCAAAGAACAGTACAATAACCAACCTGATACCTCTCACTTCGATTCACCAACATCTTGCCACACCCATTTCCTCTATTTACCTGTCTCTTTCTCTCTGTATATACACACTTCCCTTTTGCTGAGAGCAGACGGCTGCTGTCATGACATTTCACCCCTAAATGTCGCATTTTGCATCACGCAGGACAAGGGCATTCTCTTGCAGCACCATAACACCATCATCACACTTAAGAAAAGCAACATTAATTCAACCAAATCATCTAACATACAGTGTGGACTCAAATTTCCCTAATTTTCTCTCCAAATGTCCTTGATAGCTATTTTTCTGACCCAGCATCCAATCAAGTTTCACACATTGATTTGGCTGTTACATCTCTTTGTTCTCAAACTCTTCCTCTGTTCTTGATATCACATGATATAAAGATCCAGGCCAGTTGACCTGCAGAACGTCCTACATTCTGGAGTCCTCTGTTTTGTCAGGATTTGATTCAGGTCAAATATTTCCAGCAAGTTTTATTATGTGCCTCCCGTGGCATCAGTTCAGGGGCCTCATAAGGTCCGATTGTCCCACTAATGATGATGCTAAGCCTGGTGAGATGCAGATAAGGTGGAGACTGAGTCTCTCCAATGCAGACACCCTTTAGAATGCATAGTAACCTGTGAGATTGTGTACATGCCCTCGACCCTAGAGTCTTTTTCCCAGTGAGTCACATTATTCATCGATGATCATTGCCTGAATCAATTATTACAATGAGAGTTACAAAATGGTACTTTTCTAAATCTGTAATTTAGTCTATATTTATTAGTTTATAGTCTTTTGTGAAGTAGAGCTTTTCCTCTCTCTTTTGAGGGTCACCATGGAGTCGTGATTTTTTTTTTTAACTCAATGTGTTCTAATCATTTACCAGGATTATTCTTTTTGATCCTCAAAGGTTCCCAGAGTTGGTCAGTGGGATGCCTTTCAAGCTGGCTTCTGTGTCCTTTTGACATGGACTATTAATAGTCTTTGAACATGTCTTTGCTTTCTGGCACGTAAGATGTTCCCAACTCAGACCTAGTGTCAGCCAATTCTCTAAGAAACCCTGGTTCTTTTTTATAGGAAATAGGAACCAATACCTGGTCCCTAAGTAAGCTTATTGCCATGAAGTGTCATGGCTTCTAGGCTGTTCCAGTGGACAGAGCTAGAATATCAGATCATAATCTCATACTTACTGATGGCTCCAATTCAAGTCTTACCCCACAGGGTTCTTCTTCACCTCCCCCATTCCACGTTCTGTTGCCCTTCACTGAAAACCCTCATTAGGTCCAAGAGCAAGAGATAAACACAAGCCATGATGATCTGTATTTGGGGTTTCTTACCTGATGTGGTCGGCAGAAAGAAGCAGAAGGAAAGACTCCTTGTCAGGCAGCTAGACTGGACCCCTGAGTAGCTGGCTGCCAGGCTTCTTGGAGTGAGCAAAATTTTATACTGAAAGGAGAAGACTTCTTACAAGGGAGGGGAATTGTCCAATTGAACATTATTAAAACAACCACCTCTGATCCCAATGCTAAGGAACCTATCTACCTGTAGACTTTTCACATAAAATCAGCTGTTTTCTACTTAAGATGAAATGAAAGACAAAGCTGTTTTTGTAGTTTTTTGCACGTAAATACTGTGTCCAACAAAAAGTTCCTTGATGTTTTACCCCTCGAGAAATGGCCCAGTTAGCTATTTCCTATGAACAGAGTTCTCGGTAGAGTTGTGGTTAAACGACTCCTGAGTGAGACTGCTTTTTCTTTCTGGCTCTGCACACTGCAGAGAATTTTGTGAAATTCTATTAGTACACAAACGTTGATATCTGCTGCCACAATCCCAAGAGATAGTGGGCAATCCTCACAAAATGGCTGGCCTGGGATCCAGATTCCCACGGTGATACTCTTCCCCCTGGGTCTCCCCTGCAGTCTTCTCAAGTAATTCCCACAACAGTCTTGAGAATCAGGTCTTAAAAGAACGAGGAAACTAAGACTCAGAAAGACTGTGTTATAACACAAAGTCAGAGAGCTAGTATGTTTTCGTGAGTCTAAGGTGCCATAGCTTGTAAGTTACATTTCAGTCTCAGGTATGTTATCATGGGGAGGAAAACGAAAACGAGTGTCTTAGGATCAATGAAACAGTGGTTAGTGCCTGGACACTAGGATCAAATTCAGGTCTTCGTGACCATGAAACCCATGCTCTTTCCACTTGAGCAAGGGCTAATGGAAAAGGAGCAAGCTGAGCTGCAGACAGCAACGCTAGGGCTTGAGGACGATGAGAAGATGAAAAAGGTTTCAGAGCATGAGCAAAGGCATGGATGGGAGTGTGTGCTTGGAGTGTGGACTTAGTGAAGAGGGAATCCGACAGCCAAGTATTCAGAGTGCAGCTAATCTGCCTGAAAAGAAATCTGGCTTTTAGAAAGCAGGTCTGTAGAAGGTGGTTTATGATTATTTAGGTTTAGCTGCTCTAGGTAGCTGGGCATCGTAAGCACTTGGGTGGGTGTTCCATGTTGAAAGCTGTTTCACAGGAGGGGTGTGCAAGGTGGGTTGGAAGAGAGTTATGAGGCTGCTGCCGTCCAGACAGGCCCCGAGTGATGAAACTTGAACAGGGCCGGAGGTTTGGAGATTGGGAACAGAGCTATAGCATGGCAGCATTTAAGAGGACGGATTCTCAGTGGTGCTGACAAATTGGAGATGGCTGGGGAGTCCATATAATTTATCATCCACACCAGGACACCTTTGAGAAAGGAAGTGAAGCGCTGCTAAGAACCACGCCAGACAGGAGCGTTATGGGCAAACCTGACATATGGTTACTGCAGACAGAGAGAATGAAGGACAGACCAGAAGCAAAGCATACTCCATATTCCTTGGGGACTGTGCATGACTGTAGTTGACAGGGAAGTTGGAAATGCTATAATACATCTTGTGCAGGAGGGGCTCCTGTGATCTCTACCCGTCCTCCCAACAGGGCTTGTGAGGAACCAGCCTTGCAGGGCACGGATTAAGGAACAGGCTTAACTCATAAGGTGTGTGCCACGGCTGGGGTGCCTTCAGGGACCCACTGGGATGGACATTCCTGGGGATAGAGTCCCTCCCCTCCAACTCTGTCACCTCCATTTCTTAGAGGGCAACAGCGAGAACAACCTTGTCAGTGGGAGAACACACTGAGAGGGGTACACTGATGCCAGCAGTTTGCAGAAGTTGTCCGGGAAATCCAGGTGCCCAACACCTGGGGAATTGGAGGGCCCATGGGAAGCTGGCTTTGGAAGCAGGAGCCCCTGGGCCTGTGGAACTCTGGGTTCACGTGAATCTTCTTCCTAGAGAAAGGAAAAGGCCTTCAGTCCCAGCCAGGCCCTTGTCTAGGCAGCCCAGAGTAAGCTCCCAAGGCCATTACTCATTTATTTACTTGGAGGAAGTTCTGCCTGTGGCACCAGAATTCCTGGCTTAGGACAGGGGTGGGGCAGGAAAGAGAGTGTACATGGGGTAGAGAGAAACCATCACTTTTCAATAAATTGACCTACAGGCAAATACAGCAGGTCCTCGAATAAAATTGTTTTATTCAATGTTGTTTCATTATGATGTTGAGGAGGAAAAAAAAGATTCCTGTCTGTGTAGTTTATATATTCTCCCCGTAGCTGCCCTGGTTTTCTCCAGGGATTCCGCTTTCCTTCCACATCCCACAGATATGCACATGAGGTCAACTGGCGTGTCCACATGGTCCCAGTGGGAATGTGGGTGTGTGTGAGCGGCCCCGCGACGGGAGGGCGTCCTGTCCAGGGTGGGTCCCGCGTTGGCCCCGGAGCTGCCAGGAGAGGCTCAGGCCACCTATGACCCTGAACTGGAATAAGCGGGTCGGGAAAGAATTCCTTCTTGTTTGTATTAATTTTCTTAAATGTATGGATAGCTCATATATATTTCAATGTTTAATATTAGAAGTGTTTTGGGTCTTCATTTAGAAGTTTGGTGATGATTTTGTGACCAGAAATATGCCGTAGGAACTTAACTCTTGTTTATATCAACTAACCTATGGGAAAACTGGTGTGGTTTTACGTCATTTCACTTAAAGTTGCAGTTACAAAAACCTAGTGACGATGTTAAGTGAGGACTCAACTGTATACCAAACTTCAAACTGTATCAAATATGACCTTAATATTCCTTTGAAGGTTCAGAAGGCACTTGAGTCTTATAAAGCTTAAGGGTCCCCATGGTTACCACTAGCTGCCCAGTAAACACCTGGCTGTGACCATCTGTGCTTGGTCTAAGAGGACACCTGTGCCACAGCCTGACTGCGTGTTCTCAGCAGGGCCTGCGGCCACCAGCCCAGCCTAAAGGGTCACCGGGTTTTGTGCCTACTTTCTAATGAACTAAAATTAGTAAGAGGTGACAAGCCAAATACACCCTTTGGCTGTCTGTGGGATGTAATTCTCATAGCTATTCCATTATATTCCACAAATCTAATTTTAGTTTACAAAATACTCTCGAGACTGGAGGCCTGATTTGGAGACCTTTATTTAGAAACAATCACACCACAATTTCACTTTGATGATGGAAGTTAAGCTGGAGTTCCTGGGACCTCAGGAGAAGGCGTTTTGGGTCTATCGCTTCCTTGGTAAAAACAAACCAACAACAACAAAGAAACCCACGAACTTCAGGAACTCTCAACAGCTCAAAGGATTGTGTCCAGCTTGGGGACTGATATGCAAAACCCTCCTCTATCTGCTGTGTTTCTCCAGAAGTCTCGTCACCTTCTCTGCCCCATGCAGTCAACTTGGTCTGGCCAGCGCCTTGGAACTCACCTCGGCCTTACCCTTTGCCACGTTCTCGTACAGGCCATTTCCTCTGCCTGGATCACAGCTTTCGCTGGTTTCTGAGCCGCAGACCCCGGGCCCAACTGCCTAATTGACATTTCCAAAGATGTCCCCAAGGACACTTGACAGCGTCCCTCGCAAGTCTGCTCCTCCTCTTCACGGTCCTAGTGAATGATAAGGAAAAAGCTCCTCTGGTGTCTCTGCCAGGCTCTACTTAATCCACTGTGCAGGGAAGGCTTTCTGTTATGAAGTATAAACAGGCCCCTTCACTCTCCTGCTGCGAGCCCACCAATGGCCCCAAAGCTCCAAGTCCAAAGCAGCACGTGGAAGGAGCCCTTTGCAGGGCACGCCTGCTCATTCGCCCTGTCCTCTAGCTCAGAACTGCTTCCTTTCCTCGAGGGCCGGCTGGCTTCCCTCCACCCCAGCCATGCACGTCACGCGTACCCTCTCCCTTCACCTGGCCACCATCAGGTCCTGTTCCCTTGCCCATGATGAAAGCACCATGAGGACATAAGCAGTCCTGCTTTTCTTACTATAAGCCCCAAACCAACCTTTAATGAAGGTTTAATGATCAATGAATGATAATGAATGATACCAAAGTGCAATGAGGCAGAACCAGGACCATAAAGAAAAAAAAAAGGAAGAGGCTGCAGATGAGGACGTTGGTTTGCAACCTCAGGAAGCCCCTGGGTGAAATTTGAGATTGGCCTCTACATAGAGTGCACGGAGAGACCAAGTGGCTGGTAGACTGTCAGACGGGTAGGTGGCAGGTTTAATGAGCAATGAATTTACCTAGTAGGCTTGTTTTGGGCAGCTGCAAGATCTCTGCACCTGCCTGTCAGCTTCTTAAGGTTTTACAGAGAGGCCTTCACAAGGTTCATTTCAGTCCAGATGGTCTCCACAACACCTTACTCTCAACCTGTGTCCCAGAAATGGCTCCCACTGTCTCAGCGGCAGGCAGACGTACATTCCAAGGACAGGGGCTGAGGAGCCTCTGATGGCCTGGGTAGCAGGTGAATCAGTGGCCGCATCCTCTCTATGAACTGCTGTAACACAGGAGCAGCACAGCGGCTAGTCAGCTAATTGGAGTGTAACTGGTAGCACGGTGGGAAGGGGTGGACGTTCATGTCTGCAGTCACCCTGGCTAAGTGTGTGTGTGTGTGTGTGTGTGTGTGTGTGTGTGCCTGTGGATAGATAGTACATTTTCTTAGGCTATATTCTTATTGTGGTGTGACCTAAGTTCTCTTTCATGAACCATTCTGAAGCCTTAAAGCTCTTTTGTGTATTATCAGGGAGGGATACCTAAACAGATTCCAATCCTCATGAGCACAACAGACAGCCGGCCCCAAGCAGAAATCGCCAATTCCTTCTGAGAGGCACGAGTTAAAAACCAGGAGCAATTTTCCTTTCCATTTCCACCAGCTGGCTGCTGTCGGGTGATGTTGCTATTCATCTATATACTTAAAGTGAATTATCTAGGTTGTCTTGGCTCAGTGACATGAAAATTAGGGGAAGTCAGGAATAAGGAGGAGAGTCTATGGTAAGAATAGGAGGGTAGAATTGCTTTAATAAAATTATCAGCACAAACATAATCTACCTGTAGGACTAATGAACACGTATGCACGGCTCCTTCAGGGAAGGAGTCATGGACCTACTAAAGGAGGATTCCAACATAAAACATTTTAGGGGAAAAAAAATACTGGGGCATTGCCTATGAGGCCTCCTGGAGAGGGAATTAATTATTCATTATTTTTCTCTCCTATTACAAGCTTTCTAGCTACTTTTGGAAGAGAAATGTGAGTGGCCTCTTTTAAGAGTTTGTATGTGTATTTTGACTTTCTTTGCTGGAGCTGTGTTATTTTCTAAACTGTCTCCTAGCTTCAGTGGCTACAACTGTTTTTTTTTCTCTCTCCCTTTCTCCCCCCTCTGACACATTCCCGGTTTTCTTGTTTTCCTTGGATATATAATCAAATCATCTAGTTCGTTAGTGTTAATCACTCCGTTCCCAATATACAAAGATGCAAAATTCAGAAGAGAATCTTAAACACTAAGGTTACCCACGGGAGTTTTAAACATGACGTGTTCTAAAAACTAGGAGACAAGGTTTATTTTAACCATCATTAGCATTACTTTTATGTAGTCTTTACATTGAATAAATTACTCAAGCGTCACAAAGATAATTAGACAAAGAGAAAACACCCAATAGCACCCATGTACATGTCTATGCCAATGTCAATTCCTGTGACATTGTTCCTTTGTCAGTAATTGTTAGAGGTCAGAAGTGAAAAAGACAAATTAGAGCAATTAGTCCAGCTTTTTATGCAAACCAGTTTTGTGTAGCACTTTCTCCGTAGTCATTTTGAGAGAGAGAAAAGATCTCACATGGCGGTGGATACGGGGATTTATCATTAAACAGAAATAAGGATTGCAAACTACATATAGCAAATGGAGTTTAGTTTTTGTGTCTTGGTTGTCAACAGCTTTTGCTACTTCAACAGATCCTGACAATAATTAGAATGGGGGGGGGGAGGAGAAGCAACCTGAAGAATGTTGCCAACCCTTCTGGAAGCACAACCACACTGGTTTGGACAATAGGGTGTCTGGTTCCTCATTTCCTCTGCATGCCCCCTCCAGCTGCAGAGGCCAGTAACAAATCTTAGAATGTTGCAACCTCTGGGCTGTACCTGTGCTAAACAAAGGCCAGATGACATAATAAAGCATCATTTATCTTTTCAAAAGCAAGAGGGGGGATCAACACCTGGGAAGAGAGTCTTTCTTTTGAATTGTTTCCACATTGTTTTTTCATTGCCTCCCTGACCACTTTCTTTCTGTTGTCAGAGGAGTTGTACTCAAAGGCAAGTCAGAAACGCCAGAGACCCTGCATTGCCATCTTGTTACAACCCAAACTTCCTGCCACTAGCGGCTCATTCAGGGCCTTGGTGATCTGCTGCAAATAGAAGGAACTCTGGGCCTCCACACCTGCACCTCATGTTGATCTCCCAACAGAGATTACTGCCCCCTCCCTCTGACCCCCACTTTACTTCTCTCCTCCTTACAACTCAGGGCAGCTGCCATCTGCTCCAAACAGCTTCCTGAAACCTGAGTCCTCCACTCCTTCTCTAATTTTGGGTGCATGATTTAAGTAAGGACTCTTAGCACAGAACGATTATTTCCATCACAGCAGTTCTCACAATTGTAATTGGCCCCTCCTTGGACTGCAAGCTTCCTGGGGGAAGAACAGGAGGGTAGAATTGCTTTAATAAAATTATCAGCACAAACATATCCACAGAGCTTAGCAATGCGTTGGGCACACAGTAGGTGCTCAATAAACCTTAGAGTTTACATATACCCTTCCTAAAGTATTACACACATACATAAAGTGCACACATCTGCACTGTACAGATCAATGAATTTTTTACATATGTATACACAGAGGGATAAACGTATTCAATGACCACTCAGACGGAGCATTACAGAACTTTCCCCAGAAGCTCCCTTAAAACAACAGCCCTTAATTGCTCTGGGAGTGAGCCCCACCCATGATGTAAAAGAAGGCTGGGTGCTGGTAGTGGATATAAGATGCCCTGATTCATGCCAGGTTGAATGCTCAGGTTGGGGGAAGGGCCATTTTATTCTAGGGGAAAGCAAGAACAGAAGGATTAAAGAATACTTTTTAGAAATGCACATAGTATAAGAGTATAAACGATTACCCTTCTTTCCTCTCCCCACTCTCATCCAGAAGCACCAGAGCCAGTGAGGCCCGGTGTGGGAGGTTTCAGGATTCTCTGTCCCCTCTTCTCCTCGGCCTTAGCCCTGTCCTGATGTCTGCTGGGTCCGAGACCAGAGTGACTCTGGAGTAAGGCTTGCCAAACTTCCTTGGACACATGCAAAGCATCCACTCTCCTCAGGGGTTCTTCCTTCTGAGCTCCTGGTTCACTTGAGCCTCCCACAAAGCACCGTGCATTTTGGAGCCAGGTGCCTTTGCCCACAGTCAGAGAGGAAGCGCCTTCCCCCTTCGCGGAGGCCTGGCGTTTCCCCACTTGTACAAACCGGCCAGAAGCTTAGTAATTGACCCAGATGTTTTTTGTTGTTTTGTTTTTCCTTCTCAATCCGACATTTGTATCATCACGTTATTCCCAGAGCACCACAGACCTCTGCTACGGTTGGGTAGGTTGTCCCTGCGAGGGCACTGGGCCGGGGGATCGCGGGTGGCCGGCCTCCGCTCCCGGGCAGGGACGCCCCGTACAGCCCTGCACGGCTGCGGACGCGCGAGTGGGGCCCTGGCTCTGAGACAGCGAAGGTGTGCAATGCGTTCTGCCGGTCGTCCCGACTGCCTCCTAGAGAAGCCCCCGGCGGCGGTCCTCCGCTTCGCCCGCCGCCAACCCGGGAGGGACCGCGGGACCCGTCGTCCCGGCCCGGGGACCCCGCCCAGCCCGCGCCCGCGCCCGGCCCCTGGGCGCCCGCCGCCCCGCCCTGCGCGCGCTGGGCCGCACCCACTTCCCCCGGGACGCGCCCCCGCCGCGGCCAGGCTGACGTCACAAGGCACCCCGAGCCGGCGCCCCGCGGTGCGCGCCCCGCGCGGGGACCCGCCGCCCTCCCGGCGCCGACAGCCGGGCGCGCCCGCGCGCGTGCCCGTCCGGCCTGGAAGCGCCGCTGAAGATGGCGAGCGCGGCGCCTCCGGAGCTCGCCGGGGAAGGATGCCCGGCCGGGGCTGCGCGGGAGCGGGCGCCGCTGCCCCGGCTTCCGCCCGAGGAGCAGCAGGAGCAGGCGCTGCAGGAAGGGGCGACGGCGGCCGCGGCCGCGGGGCGGCAGGTGGAGGAGGCCGCCGGCGGGGTGGCCGCCGCGGTGACCTGGCTGCTGGGGGAGCCCGTGCTGTGGCTGGGCTGCCGCGCCGACGAGCTCCTGAGCTGGAAGAGGCCGCTGCGCAGCCTGCTGGGCTTCGTCGGGGCCAACGTGCTGTTCTGGTGAGAGCTCGGGGCCGGCTGGGGTGGGGGGACGCCGGGGAGGGCAGGTGACCTTGGGGCGCCCGGGGCCTTGGGTGGGTAGTGCGCGCTGGACACTGCGGAGGAGGAAGTGGGAGCCCTACCCTGCTTCCTCGGCCACCTTTCTCGAACAGGTAGACACTCACCACAACTTTCCTCCCGACCACACTTCCCTGTACACAGTCGTCATTCTCCGTCTGTGTTGCCAGCCTCGCAAGCGAGGTGGTCGGCTGACCTGCCTGCACCTGTACCTACAGGTGTGCCCAGCGTGCTCAGAAACTTCGGCTTTTTGCTTCCTAAAACTCGCAGGTCTTGACCTGCTCCCCCAAAGCATGCCCGAGCAATCGTGCTTGAACTTGTATTCGTTCTTGCACCCCCAGCAGGCATATCTGGACCAGCTTAGGTACACCCTCAAGACTGCACCGCCTTCGTCAGCCACCTGAGATGGCACTGAATGACTTGTTTTTCTGTTCTCTGGAGGATTGGGTTTACTGTCTTTTCTGCATGATGAGAAAACAGGCAAACGGTGGATTACGTACATCACCCTGCCTGTGCCCTCCCCAGGTGTGCACAGGGTGGAAAACAGTCATATTTTTAGGTGAAATACAGAGAGAATACATAGGAATGTTCTCTGACAAGCCCCCAATCAACAGGTTTGTCTTTCCAAAGAGAACTCTTCACCTGTAAGGTCAGGGGAAGTGTCTGGCTCCTTCATTGAAGGACATGCGCTCTCATCTGCTACCAGTCTGGTGGAGGGCAGAGAAAAGCTGTCTTTGTTTGCAACCCTGTCTTCATAACAAGCATGACCCACACGGTACACATTAAACAGCTTAGGCAGCAGACAGCCTGCTGTAGGACAGATTTCTTAACCTTGCAGTTAGGAAACAAATAAATGCACAAGGCATAACACAGCCTACCGTTTTCTAGGTGAATCTCAGCAATTCAAGGATTTTTTTTTAAAAAAACAGATCTCTGCTAGTCCTGGTTTTCTCTAAAAACTGGCTGTGTCTTATCAGGGCCCCTAAATGTGAATTAACTTTACTTTGGGTCTCTTACTTCTGTGTTCCTAAAGATTTTTCCAAATTTCTCTATCCTGCTAGGAAGTTATGTGAGCATTCAAATAAGGAGGATATATTTATTGTATTATGCTAGATTGGGCAATAGTTCAATTGTCCTTGGGCTGTGTCTCACTCATTTCACCAATGAAGGACACATTTTTATAATTCTCTTTCTTAAGTTTAAATTTTCCTTGTTAATGTTATCTGTTTCCTGTATCTTTCCAGGTAGTGCACATTTTAGCAAATACACAATATTCTATGCAAATTGTAAAATACTATCAGGGTCTTTCCTCTTCTTAGTGTATCTTAGAAATCACGTCCATGCCCATTTTCAGCTGCATAGAGTTCCGTTGTAAGGTTGTCACAAATTATTTAACAAACATTTCCAAATGTTTGTTATTTCAGTGTTACAGCTAATGGCTTCGTACATGCATTATTTTACACACATGCTAGAATTTCTGTAGAATAAATTCCCAAGAATTGTTGGATCACAGGGGATGTGCACTTGTAATTTTGATGGATATCACTGAATTATTGCACTTCCTTGGAGTTCTACCAATTTATACTCCAAACAGCAATGTGTATGACTGTCTGTTTCTCTATACTCTTGCCACGAGCATTTTATCAAACTTTTTGATCTCGTAAATCTGATAGGTGAAAAAGGGTATCCCACTGGGGTTTTGATTTGTATTTCTCTGGGGTCGAGCATCTTTTCCTGTGTTCAAGAGCCATTAGAATCATGTTTTCTTTGCATTGTCTGTTTTTATATTTTATCCATGTTTCTAGTTGAACCCTTGGGTTTTTTCCTGTTGATTTGTAGGAATTCTTTTTATATTAACCTTAGCCTAATTTCTATATTATGAGTTGCAAAAATTTTTCTGTAATGTATTCTTTATAACCTCTATGGAAAAGAATGATTTTTGCATAAAATAATTGAAGGCATATTTGGTAGTATACAAGAGTGATGCCTTCTTTGTTTTCAATGAGTCTCATGGAGAGGCACACAATATCAGGTCTTCAATCCAGTTAGAGCTTTCTTCTTATCTGTTTTATATCTTCTCCCATTTGCAGTGTCTGCATTCCGTGTATGTATTTTCTTTGATAGAAAGATAATAGTGTGACTTTTTAAATTATGAAATATTTGTTAGCTGGAATTTATGACCCATTTATTAATTTTATTAAAAATTTGAACTCCCCCCGCCCCTTTGTTGCTTCTGGGGTTAAAACACTTTTAGAAGACGTTGTTTTCCTTAAATAGTGTATTTCTTAGCAAGTAATCTTAAGTTATGTGATACTCTTAACATTCTGTGTCCCAGGACTGCTAATGCTTTGTATTTTTTATGAGAAAAACAAAAAGATGAATAATGTTAGCAATATGGGGAACCCAGATCTTAAGCAAGAGTGATAACGTGTTCAATTTAATTGATGTTACTTCATGTTTTTTGGAAATTAACTTTTTAAACACGTTTTCTGAATGACTTAGTATCAGTTACCAGC
The DNA here is from genome assembly GCF_964194185.1 of Rhinolophus hipposideros. Lineage (NCBI taxonomy): Eukaryota > Metazoa > Chordata > Mammalia > Chiroptera > Rhinolophidae > Rhinolophus > Rhinolophus hipposideros. Next base: position 89,897,861 of record NC_138053.1, read on the forward strand.
AGTAGCTTTCAGGATTTTGAGTTTGAGTTCATAAAGCTCTGACATTTCTTACCCACCCGTTATGTGTAAGATTTTAGTCCTATGTAATATAAGGACCAACACTGACACATGGCCATGACAAATGGGTGTAACTCAAGGCTGCATGAAGTTAGTGTATCTTGAAAATCACGTCAGAAGAGTCAGAGAAAGGATAGTTTATTTTGATGCAATTTGGGGGGAGTGGTGCCATTGTGGAAGGAAGTGATTGTGTGGTCTTCATAAGGAGATTCTGCTCAGACCAGACCTGGATAGATAGGAATGATTGGGGTACATCTAGTATATCATTAACAACCTTCCAGCCTGAAGGAGTTGTACTTAATATTTCGACCAGTATACTAACTAAACGTATGTAATGGCACATGGTAGAGGGAAGTGGGGAAGAGGAGACTGGCTAGGTGTTTCTGAAGACACATTTGGGGGCAGTGGTTACCTCGAAGGTCATACTGTGTGTTCGGACTTGTTTTTTCTCTCTAGCAAGTGGGAACAAAAAAAAAAGCCTTGTTAAAATGTCCATGAACATTTTAATGGATAAGTAAATTGTGATACATTTATTCCTCCCGTAAAGTACTGTATGACAATGAAAATAAACTACAATGGATGAGTTTTACAAATGTAATTTTGGGCTAAGAAGCACACAATATATGCAGATTAATTCAGGTTTTAAAAAGTTTTAAAATGTGCAAAACATTGATTAGGGGTATACACATAGGAGATGAGAAAGATGTTCTTATCCCTGAAATCAAGAGAGTGGTTGTCTCTGGGAGGAGTGAGAAGGTATGATCACAGAGGGGCACATGGAAAGTTTTGGGGGGCAGGTTTTCTGATTTGGGTGGTGGTTACATGGTGTTCAGCTTATAATTATTTAAAAACTGTGTGTGTATGCATTTTTATCTATGTATATATTTATGAAAAGTACTGAAATACTAAACTACTAACACTCAAGTACTAAAATACTAAAGAATGCTAATAAAAATGGTATTCACTCAGAGCTCAGGAGGAATTGACAAAGCACAGACCACGTATATAGTCCCTGCCTCAGAAAGCGGGCTTTCCGCAACCCGAACTAGATTAGGCAATAGCTCAATGGTTTTAGGGCTGTATCCCCCTCATTTTCCCAATGAGGGACATATTTTAAAAATTATTTTACTTTTAAATTTTATTTATTGGGCCGGCCCGGTGGCGCAGGCGGTTAGAGCTCCGTGCTCCTAACTCCGAAGGCTGCGGGTTCGATTCCCACATGGGCCAGTGGGCTCTCAACAAAAATAAATAAATAAATAAATAAAAAATATGTATAAAAAAATATATCTTTAAAAAAAAAAAAAAGAGGGATTTCATTTAAAAAAAAAAAATTTATTTATTTTAAAAAATAGCTAATACCGCCTCACAGTTCAAAAGTTTAAAAGTACAAAAGAGTAAACAGTTTGAAGATCTCTTTCCCACGCCCGTCCCTGGCTACCCAGTTTCCTCTCCGAGGCAGCCAGTGACACCCGTTGTCCCACAAGCACAACATAAAAGAGAATGAACCCAATGAACCAGCAAATGCCCATTTGGTTTCGTTTTAAAAGAATTAACTTTTTGTAGTATAGTATCAATAAAATGCCCACACTCGACGTGTACAGTCAAATGTACACACCTGTGTAACCACGGCCGTTGGCCTTTAGAACACCGCACCACTGCAGAAGGTTTCTTTGAGTCCCGTTCCTGTCAGTACTTAACCCTGGAAATGGATCTGCTTTCCATCACTATAGATTTGATTTGTCTTCACTAAAGTTTCATGTAAAGGATGCCACATATTATGATGCCTTTTGTGTCTGGCTGTGTTTACTCCGCATGAAGTTTTGCGATTCACCACTGTTGTATATATCGGTTACTTGTTCCTTTTTGTTGTTGACTAGTATACCACTTCAGGGATATGCCTCAATTTGTTTCTCCATTTGCTAATTGATGTTCATTTGGGTTGTTTTCAGGGTTGGCTATTATGAATAAAGTTATTGACAAAATTCAGCCAGAGGCGTGGCAGGCTCTGACTCATGTTTTGTAGGCCACGTGACAGTTGCCTCGGATAGGCCAGGGACGGAGCAAAATGCCCCTCTTCTCAGCCTTCCAGCCCATCCTAATTCTGATGCTGGATGCCTTCCAATGCAGCCACCGTCGTAGGGCAGTCAGCCTCTGCAGCCTCCGCTGCTCTCTGATGTGATTTGGTTCTGAACCCACCATTGGGGACCCGGCATACAGAAAAGTCTACTCGGGTCGTTCTTCTCAGAGCCTGTGGCATTGCATGACATAACCCTCCATCTGTGTAAATATTAGGTTGGGGCAAAAGTAAGCGCAGTTTTTGCAATTATTTTTAACCTTTTAAACTGCAATTACTTTTGCACCAACCTAATAGTAAAACTAAGGAAGCGATTTGCCTGAGGTGACCATGCAAGGGCAGGAGACCTTGGGTACTGTGACTTTTGTGGTGTCCCAGGCTGGGCCTGGGTGCAGTCTGGAACGCCTAGGACCCACTGGAAGTCCTTGGCGTGCTGTCCTCTAGAGCTGGTTTGGAAGGTTGCACTCGGTGCCAAGAGCACCTGCATACCCTCGCTGTCACTGGCGGTCCCTCCCCTTGCATTAGGGCACTCCTCAGAGAGCTCTCTGACCTGCAGTATCGTGGCGTCACCTGGGTGCTTGTAAAGATGCAGATTCTGGGTGCTTGTAAAGATGCAGCCCCACGCCCCACCTACTGGACCCCAATCCCAGGATCTGGGCCAGATCATCTGAATTTTCTCCGGCTCCCCCACTCCAGCTTGAGAAGCACTGTGCTTGAGCACGTTCTGGGGTCCTCCGCTCTCTTCTCTATGAGGCAGCGTGTCCATTGCTAGATAACTCTAAGTAGCAAATATCGTTCTTACACTGAGTTACACCCACCTCTTGGTTATCTCTGCAGCGGCCCAAGGTCTGGGCCCCTCCCCAGTACAGTCCCTTGTTTGTTTCAGGATTCATTCTGTTCTCTGTTCCTTCTGAGTCTTCTTCCCAACTGAGAGATCCTGGGCTCATTCCACTCACTGTTTTCCAGAGTCTTCTGGACGTGCCTCCATCATCTGTATTCCTCCTTGACTACGCTATTCCTGAGACAGTCTGAGCAGTGTGCATTTTACCCCCTCTGCCTGGACAGCACACACAGCCTGCGATAGAATTTCTTTATTCTATGGCTAGAAACCCCCTCTGCCAGCTGCCACTGTTGACCAACGTTAGATTCTTAACAAATTAGACCTGTATGTGTAACTGTACAGGTGTACTTTGTCAAACTACAATCACCAAATTTATTAAGGATGTTCACATTTAGTACCTCATTTAAATCTCACAGCCCAGCAAGGCAGGTATTGTTCCCTTATCACACAAGAGGAAACAAAGGCCCCTAGAAATTAATTGAATTATCAAAGATGACTTCGACACTTTGGCCCATACTGTTTAAGAGTATTTGCAGTGATGGAAATAGTTTCCATCTGTAATGTCCAGTATGGGTAGCCTGTGGCCACCTGTGGCTGTTGAGCGTATGCAGTCTGGCTGGTGGGACTCAGGAACTGCATTTTTAATTTTACTTAATTTAAACGTAAATAGCCACACATGGCTACTGGCTGTCATATTGGGTAGCGTAGTCCTAGACTACAGTCATGGGGCTGGGTCATGAAGCCACATTCTCTTTCTACAAATCCAGTGTATTGTTTTTACTCTGTCACTCTAAAGAATAAGAGAACACAGATTATGGGAACCAACAGTCAGCGCCTACATTTACAGAATTACACTTAATGATTTCAGCATAGGGTAAAAATAATTATGTTGGGAGAGGGTTGCTTCTGCATTAGCAGAACCTTTTCAGCCTATTAGTCCAGTCCACGTTCCTCACCTATTTCTATTCCATCTGGGCGTAGCAGCCTTGGATGAGTAGTTGAGTATTTCAGCTCCAGGTCCACGTGGTGCTGGCGCCAGGGGGTGGACCAGAAGCCCAAAATCTGAGCTTGTCTTCGAAAGCTTACTCTCCGATTTAGGAGACATGGCTGTTTCAATGAATTAATTAAAGCAATGCAGCACAGTTCTGAATTGTATGTCACAGTTTCTAGGGCTGTACAATTTAGGAATAGTGGAGATCAGGGGGATTTGGAATGGTTGATGAAAGCTCTGTGCGATTTATTGAATAGGCTTAAAGAGAAGGTATAATTGTTAAAGTGAGGTTAACGGTAAGGGACAACCCCAGGGGTAAATGGGAATGGACACTGGATGCTGTCAGCATGGGAGACTCACCTGCCTCATGCTGAGGGTACATTCTGGGGAGCGGGGAATATAAATTACTGTTCTTGGATTTCTGGAACCAGTGTGGGTTCAGAAACGCTGTAGATGGTCAAAGGTTTAGTGCACTGAGCTGAACTGGAAGATACTCCCCTAGCTTGAATAGGGGGGGGCTCGTGTAAGAACCAGTGGTCTTGCATTGTAAAAAGGCTTCATTCAGTTCACTGAGAGTAGTTATTTTATATCCAGCTTTCAGCAAGTGTTTCGGTGGCCCATGTGCTTTTCATGAGACACAGTGGCTCAGTGGCTGAAAGAGACACAGTGGCTCTTTCACAAGTTCCCATGTAAGGTTCTTCTCTCAGACCTTCGAACCTCTCAGATCCAGGAGCTGCTGGTTGAGGACCTGAGAAATGGGGCTGCTTTCACCAGATTAACACTCATTCTAGAGCCCCGTCAGGTTTTCCTCATCAATGTAATAACTACAGAGCTCATCGTTAGTGATTCTGCACAATTTTACGGTTACGCTCTTTGGGTAATAACTTCACCTCAGCTTCTTTTTGCTACTCTTTTTTTCTTTTTCTCCTGTCGGTCATGAATGTTTTAAAGCTGCCTGATTGATTGAAATGAGTACAGATGAATGAGGTGTATCATTATTACTAGCTGCGGGGAATACAGTGATGACTAGGACACATTCTGATCCCTGGTGAGAAACAGATTGGTAAGCAAATCGTTCGAATGCACGGTTAGGCTGTGAGTGCTCAGTTGTCACACATGGGCCAAGAAGAACCAATGGCACTTTCTTGGCATTGAATGTGGAGGTCTGGTGACTGGGGAAGAGACAGGATGATCAGGATATAGAAAGGGGAAGGAAACTAATGCATAGAGTAGCTGGTACGTCCTAGGTGCTCAGTTAATTCATGGAAGCTTGGACGGGTACACAGTAGCCCTCATAAATATTCACTTATACAGATACATAAAGAGAATGAGAGAGCGAGAGATGGGGAGGGGGAGAGGAGGGAAGGATGGTTTTATGTACTAGGGGGAGTATCCAGAAGTGAGGTTGGAAAGAGAAACGTTAGGGCCAATTTACAAAGAGGTTACTGTGCTAAGGGATTTGGGCTATATCAAATAAGCAGCCTCTGTCTATTACCCTGATACAAATACCATCATATTACTCTCTTTCAAGACCTCCATTCAAAAATTCAGCAATTAGTTATTGAGTGTCTACTACATGCCGACACTGTTCTAGGTGTTAGAGATGTAACAGTAGACAAAAAATATTAGTAAGATCCCCTTTCTCTTAGAACTTCTATTCTAGTGGTGGCGATGGCAGAAAAAGACAATAAATGAATCTACAAAATGCTAGGAGAGTTGATGTTACAGAAAAACTAAAGCAGGGACAAGGGACAGGGAATGACAAGGAGGGGCTACTTCGCTGGGGTGGTCAGTGCTGGTCTCTAAGAGGAGCAGCCTGAAGAGCAAATCGGACTGAGCCAAGCAGCTACCCCTGCGGTGGAATGTTCCAGGCAGAGGGAAGGTGTGTGTGAAGATCCTGGGGTGAGTGGGCTTGGGGTGTTTGTGGAACAGCATGAGTCACTTGTTGCAGCTGGGTGAGCAAGGGGAATCACCGTTAGTTTAGCTTAGTACTTCATGCAGCAACTGTGCCAAATTCTGCGTGTTGGCTTTCCATTGGCCCCAGTGGATGAATTAGGGGAGCGAGAGCCTGGAGCCAGAGACCAGTGAGGAGAGGAAGTGGGGATGTGGGAGAGGAGGTGGGTTCAGTGCCGACTGGAGGTAAAATCAGGAGGACTGAATGATTTCCTGGGTGGGAGAAGAGGCAGAGGTGGGGTAATGATCCTGCCTACGATGATAGATGGGGAGTGGCAGATGTTAACAATTTTGAGGGTCATTGAGGCTGCAGCACGTTGGGGGTTGGGGCGGTGGGAGAGGAGGGGGACAAGCCCAATTTGGGGGTGTGGAATTTGATGTGCCCTTGGGCCATCAAGTGCAGAAAAGATATATGGGCTGATGCTCAGGGCACAGGCCGGGTGGGAGTGCAGATTTGGGGGTGTGGGTGGTGCAGGCTGCGGGCGTGGGAGGGGGACGGTGGTTGTGAAATTTACTTGGGAGTTCTTGCTGGGTAACAGGAGAAGGGAGCCTGGGGCGAATGTTGAGGAAACTGGCATTCACTAGGTGAGCGACTACAAAGAGCCCCTTTTGCAGGAGAGTGAGAGCATGGCGAGCCCCAGAGAGACGTGTTCCGGAGAAACCAGCGAAGTCCTCAGCGGGCATCCCACGGGGAAGCGCTCCTTCGGGAGAGCGTGAGGGCCGGAGCCTTCCCAGTCACAGCAGAAGGGGAGGGTTCTCCTCCCCTCCCCACCACCCCTTCTCTCCCCAGCTGCACAGCTCAGTGTCGGTGGAGGGCAAGACTCCTACCTGGTCCTCCTGGGCCCCTCTGCGATTTCGTCCTCAGGCCAGTTCCTGACTTGCCCAGTGGAGTTCCCGCAGTTTAGGAAATGGGCTTTCTCTCCGAAGCCTGGCTTTCGCACCTACTGAGATACCCTGTTTGTAATGTCAGAAGCCGCCTTTTAGCTGTTTCCATTGCATTCCTCCTGTAGAGTCCTAACCATGCCCCTGCCATTCTCCACCCACTCTTCAGATGCTTGGAGACACCTGGGTGGGGACTCCGAAGGGCCCTGGGATTTGTGGGGATGGAGGCAGTGCCACAGGGGAGGGAGAAGTGGCAGCAGGCAGCTCTGGGGAAGGCTGAAGGGGCTGGGCTTAGGAGACCACTGCTCTGGTACCTGACGACTGGGGGGGTAGTGGGTGTGTCTGTGGTGGAAGTGGCCTGGAGTCACGTGCCACTGGCAGCTAATTTCTTTTTAAAGGAGGAGAATGAACTACTGAGATTGAGGAAGTTGAGGGAGGATGAGGCTGGCTGTAGCTTTCACGGGGAAGGAAGTCAGGAAATCGAATGATTGCAGGAAAATGCTGCTTCATGCCATTGTTTTCTTGGTTTTATTTATATTTGGCCATTTCTTCAGTGAATACGTTTTCATCAGTTCCCTGTATTTTCATCTTTGCCCTCGTAGACCCACTTTTTTTTTTTTTAAGGTGCATTTTTTAAAATGGGATAGTACTATGTTTAGTATTGTGGTCGCTCCTATGCTGTATTACATTAACAGTAAATATTGCATGGGAAATTTCTCATTTGCTAAAGAGAGTTCAAATGTGTCCATGGTAGCCGCATATCTTTACAGACATGCTTTTCATAGGAGCATAAAGCGCTAAAGTATTTTCAAAGACTCTTTAGAAAGGTTTTCTACCATGCTTTGTTCTCTGCTTATTTCAGTTTTTTTGGGGGGGATGAAATATTTTTGTCTTGGGGAATTAAGGCAACACTACCTAAGTGAAAGCATGCTGGGCGAGGTGTGGCCACTTGCATCCTGCAGGTGGAATCTTAGAACTGGGAGAAAGAGCTGGAGTCACCCATAGGGCAGCCAGCCTCCCATCTGTGCCCAGACTCTGACCGGACCTTTCACCGGAAAGACAAATTCAGATGACGCCATGCACTCGCGTGGCCATGCAGACCCACTGGGTTTCTGGACTAAACCAATTTGGCTACTGTATAAAAAGCCAGTTTTAGGGCACACTTTCTGTGGGCTTGTGTGATTCCATTTGGTGATATCTTCAGTGATGATTGATTTTAACAATGGCCATTTATGGGGTTCCTCCTTTGCTGGGCACTTGACATAGTTATTTAATTCTCACACCACCCAGTGAGGGATCATTGCCCCATTTTGCAGAGGGGGAATGGTGAGTCTCAGGGCATTGAAGTCGCTTGCCCCAAGATGACAGTATGTGGCAGAGCTGGGATTCCACCCAGGCTTCTGTGTGTTCTGCCCCCATCAAATACACTCTACTGCAAGGGGAGGGTGCAGCATAAGATGATACTGCGATGTTATATGGCTTATCCCCTCTGTCTTCTAGAGGACAAAGTTAGTTTCCTCCTCAAAATATCAGCTGCCTCTCACATAGCTGGTTACCTCTTATCTGCTTTCGGGAAAGAAGTTAATTTATTTTTCCAAGTAAAATTTTGGCATCCGCCACGGCTCCACACTGCCACCTTTGTTTTCCATTTTCAGGGTTAACTACCAAAACCAGGGATGCATTTCTCTGAGTTGTCAAGTGGTCCAGCTTCATTTCATTTCCCTTATGTGTTTGCCCTTTTGACCTAAGGATGGCTCTTTGTCTCCAGATGAAACGTCACGTGGACTTCCTCAACGCTTGGTGGTACCCAAAACATGTACTCTGGGGTGTGAGCCTGGGTGCGTTAGTGTTGGGCAAGTGACGTCTTATCTTTAGGGAGTGCTTCTGCCGTGCCCTGGTGCCGGGCTGGGCTGTTGGCTGGCACTGATGGTGGTGTCTGTAATTGAAGGGAGCACCGGAGGATATCAGGAGAGCAGATCATTCTGCTCCTCTCTGGCCCATCTGCAAAGCCTCCCAGCTCTGCTTGCAGCTCTTGCCAGCTCCTGGGCTCTCTCTTTCAATCTCCAAGGCTCTGCTGTCCCCACCAACTTGTCCACAGCCCCTTCGCTGTCATTAGTCTCATAATCACCTCCGCAGGGGGTCGTCCCTGCCACCCTCTCCGGGTCTTGCCTGTTCATTTCAAGGTCTGCTTGTATCTTTCATGGCACCTAGTACAATTTCAAGATATTTTATTTTTCTCTGTGTTTGTTTTTCTGATTCTCAGAAACTTACTAAAACTCTGATGAATACCACTTGAGACAAAGAAAAAAATTAAAACTACAGTTACAGAATGTGTGGTAAATGATGTGAAAAACACTACATATGAAAATCAATCACTCTCTTTCTCTCTACACATACACAAACTCTCTCTGGTTTTCCCTTTCTCTCTTGGATCAATTAATTCCACCCGACTTTTAATAAAAATACTGCAGTCTCTTGCTCCTCCACTTCCCCATTCTGTTTCTCAGAGCAATTATTGTTAATTTTCTACTTTGAGCTCTATTTAGGCTTTTCTAAACAATATTGTTAAATTGCTATTTCTTTGTTTTTACCTTTGTAATTTCTTTAACAATATTTTTGAAGCATAATTGAATTACAACATTGTATTGTACAATGTGCAACAGTGTACAACCACAATACATACAGTGTACAACATAATGATTCGATATTTGTATATATTGCGAAATGATCACCACCGTAAGTCTAAGGCCACATCCGTCACCAAACATAGTTACACTTTAAGTGCCAAGTCTTTTTTTTTTTTTTTAATTTATTGGGGTAACAATTGTTAGTAAAATTACATAGATTTCAGGTGTACAATTCTGTATTACATCATCTATAAATCCCATTGTGTGTTCACCACCCAGAGTCAGTTCTCCTTCCATCACCATATATTTGAAAAGTGCCAAGTCTTGATTGAGCAATCTGAGACATTATTTTTTTCCCCTCCTACCCTAATTCACATACACACCCTTCCCCTCCTCCGTCTCCTACAATGACGCCACAATTTGGGGTTTTTATCATTAAAGTTGTGTAAGCATTGTTTATATGTGAACTAAGGCGAATGCTACATTTACAGTTCTTGTGCAACTTTATTTTCCTGTTATTCTTAGCATTTCTTTTCTAGTTGATCTTTTTAACTCTCCAACATTTCTGGGAAACTCCTTTGATAAAGGTCAAGCATATCAGGCTGACACTTCAGTTTCTTTCTTTTTCTCCTTTCTCGTGGAGCCAAATCCTCCTGTTCCGGTCTTATGTGATTGTCCCCTGGGGCTGCGGTCCCTTTAGGACATCCACGTTGTCATCTGGCTCCTTCTGTCCTGTGTTACAGCTCAGTGACTGGACCCTGGCTGAAAACCGGGTCAGGGGAGGCCCCCAATGCTTCTCCTGAAGCATATTCAGGCTGGTTTAAGGCTTTCTTAGGTTTGTTTCTCATTTCTGTTTGTTTCTTCTGTTACTAGACTCTTTCTTGGTGAGCTATTCTGTATTGAGAGAGCACGTGCTCTTGCTCTGAGACTCAGAGTACAAAGGAAAAGCATGTTTTGAGAACTTGTGTGCAGAAACTCTCTCTAGCTCACCCAGCTGATTGCTAGTTTGGCTTGGTTTAGAATTCTGGGTTGGAAGTAATTTTCCCTTAGAATTTTGAAGCAGTGCCCTCCCTGTCTTCTCTCTTGTTTCCAGCGTTGCCTTTGAGCAGCTGGACGCCTTTCCAGTGCCTGGTCTCTTATCGATGACCTGGAGCTGGTCCAGCTGTTGATTTCGGATTTCTGGTATTTAGGTAAGCAGGAAATTGGCCAGGCTGCTCGCTGTGTGACTATTGCTCATGCTTTAGATTTTCAGGGCAAGCTTCAAGTATCTCTTTTTGACTTTCCTACTTCCCAGATTCAACATTTGCCATATGAAAGCTGCATATGACTTTGGCGGTCCGTTGTAGCGCTGTGGAGTTGAGCACTGGGCTTCTGTGTGCCTCCCAGGAGTACTCACACAGAAAACGGCCTGAGTGGCGCCCCCTGGAGCTGTGCAGGAAGACTGCTCTGGCTGTGTGGATCCTGTGGGCTTTGCTGAGTCATGCCCTGGAGGGTGGGTATCGAGTCTGGCTTTGCGGGAACCCTAGATTAGGCTGCACCTAAGTGAACCAAAAGGTAGAGAGGATTCATGCCTTGACCTTGTTAGTACAGCGCTGAAAACAAATACCCTATCTTGTCATAGACCAGGATGCAATGAGTTGAGAGAGTCACTACTATTTTCACTTTAGGTTTGGTTTGGAGCTTCATGCCGCACGGGTGCCACTTTCTGCTTGTCGGCCTCTCAAGAACACCGGGTCCCTTTAGTTCATGGTTTGGCGTTCTGTGTAGCACTGAAGGAAATACGCACACAGCGTAGCAGATTTCAGCCAAAGAATCATAGAATGAATCTATTAAAATCGTCTAGCTCCCCAGTACTTGGAAGGTCCTAACCTGTTTTCCGTATTTCAAACAGCCGATGGAAGATACTCATTTCTACGATCAAGTTGCACTGGCTCTGACCTAGTAAACCAGGTTATTTGTTTTGTTAGCAGCTAAACCCTTTCAAAAGAAGGCATCTGTAGGATGGAACAAGAGATAGGGAGTTTTTGCTCCAGTTTAATCATCTCATTTTAGAGATGAAGAAATTGAGGCCCAAGTCCCCACAGTGAGCTGGTGACAACATGACCCATATCAGAGTCTCCTGACCCCTTTTTAAAACTGCGTGCTGCTAAGTGTTGAAACAATGAGCGTGATGAAATTTAGGAAGGCAAAATAATAATGTTCCCAAGTGCCACGATCAGTGATCAGACTTTTCAGGTCAGGGTGGAAAATTTGTTAACCCAGCCACATCTCTGGGGGCCTTGAGAGTCTGGCGTGGGTGTATTGACAGATCTCCCCACGATTTGCTGGGGCCCTCAAAAGCTCCTGGCTGTGAGCTTCAGACTTCATCATCCCTCCTTACCCCTTGTCATAGCGCCAGAGTTTGTGGAAGTCGTTTTGGACAAAAGGAGACAATTGAGGGACTTGCTCTCGCTGTCAGTCCTAATGGCTTGACTGGACCACACCTACTTGATACAAGATGTCTACCATCCAGCTAATGGCAGTACCACCTTTTATCAAATGATGAGGGTGACTCCATCCGGGAAAACCTTTCGTAGGGAGAGTTCTCGTCACTTGAAAATGCATTTACTGGTCAATGGAAACATTTTTATGTGAACTACAAGTTGATAACTTGTGTTTGCTAAAACAACGCTGAGACTTGTTAACATGGACACGGTCACTTTAATAGTTAGTTCTCAAATACAACGTAAGGGCTATTTTTGGTGTCGACAATAAAACCTCTTTAAAATAGCTGTTGACCTCTTCTCATCAAAGCTCTCCTACACACACACAATTCAGGGTGTTCCCAACCAAAACCCGTACATGCACTCAGTGTTAAAAAAAAAAAAAATCAAGCATTCTTGGGAAATAAAATGTAAAAGTCGGTACCAGAGCTGTCCATTAGAACACAGGTTAGGGACCACGGTGCACAAGACTGCATGTGCTGTCACCAGCACCCGAGGAGAATTTCACCACACGTCAGAAGGCGGCCCCGTGGCCTCTCACCTGGGGCTCAGCGGCTCTAAGTTGGGTTGCTAAAATCCCGATCCACCTGTGTGTGAGGAAGAAATGGCCCCGTAAGCGGGAGGAGGGACGTTACATGGTGGCGCTCCTCTCACCGAGTGGCTATGTTTTGGGGTATTGATAGCATTGAAACCTTACTTTCTCTTTTAATTGACCTTTTTTTAGGAATGGATATATGTTTTCTTAGTTTACCTTTTGAATTTAACTTCCAAATATCTTCTGGGTAAATTCAAAACCACAAGTTGTATTGTTATGGTGTGTATAACATCAGAAAATTTTAGGGAGAATCTCCAACCAGCTTCTTATCAGGGTTTATGCAAAATGGTACATTAAGCTCTTAACCTTTTAAAAATAAATGATATCTAAATATTTAAAGATATTTAACAATACAATTTCACTTTTGGCTCAAGTTCTAAGTTTCCTAAAATAGATGTTTAACTATAATCCAGTGAAAATGGAAAATATGATTTAAAAATTGATTTTCTGTGTTTTTCCCCCAATTCACGAGTATTAGTGAACACTAGCTTTCATTTATCAAAATAGAAATTGATCGCTTTCATTTTTAATAATACCACCAAATAAAGCTGAAAAGTTCAGCATGCTTGTGTGTATGTGAATTGTGTGTATGTGAATTCTGTGTGTGTGCCCACCTTTAGCTCTGCTGTTGCCTGTGGAAGCTCTGCTGTGGGTGGGCTTTGCCTGGTGCAGACAGGTGGATATCTTAAGGCTTACGGGCCCATGGTTGTCACGTGCCTATAGGATTCAGAGAGTGGCCATTAACAAAAGAACCGTTTCTGGGCTACGGCCCCCAGAATGTCATTCATGATCTTTGGCGTCTGGCTAGAGGAACTCCCAGATGCCTAAGAGAAGCCCAGACGTGTGTGGTGTGGTGGTGTGGCTTTTGCCCACACATGGCTTCTTACACTTGAGGGAGGCACGTGGGCTGCCATGCCCCTCGGGATGAGGATGCGTGAGTTGGCCAGGACACTATCTTCCTTGATGTGACCACCCACACCTTGGGCGTTAGCACCCGGGCAGTTAGGAGAGCCAGACTGACTTCCCAATAGCTAATGAGAAGCCCAGGTCTTTCCTTAAAGAGAGAAAAATTAATCGAAGCCGAGGTCCATCCATGTCCATCAGTTGCTTCCCAAAAGGTGTTGGAAAATTGTACACAAATTTTCATGCTGCCCCCATACATTTTGGCAAGCTGTTACTGTTAATGATTGGGGGCTTTAGGGATTTCACGATGAATGAGTATGTTAATGTCACCCCAGCACTAGGTCACTGCCTGTGGGCCAGGCGGTGGCCTAGTGCTGGGGTGACATTAGTGAACAGGAGCAAGTGGGCCCTCTCCTTATGGAGGTTGGGGGTCAAGAAATGATCACAAACAAGTGATCAAGCAAATAAATACACAAGTAGGACTCCAGATGAGTGCTGTGAAAGGAAAACACGTCACTCTGGGAAAGCAATGGAGCGGTCTAATTTGATCACAGGCTTCCAAGGAGACTGGTTTTCAGTGCCATGTGGCTACTGAATGCGACAGCTGTCCATGGGATGGCATTTTGACTCATTCTTGTGCCTTTGACAGACTTTGAAAACAAACGCTTTTTGCCAAAGAGCCCAGAATACCATTTCCTTTTGGGTATCGCAGATTTGAAGGCCCAACGTAGCGAGCGGACTGCATGGTGGGGTATTGGTGAGACATGTTAAGGACTAACGGAGGGCGCTTCTCTGTCCTTTGTCAGCACGGTTTTGCCTCTCATTCACTCCTCATCTGGTTGCAGTGCAGGCTTGTGATTGAAGTGCAGGTCCTGTGCTATTCCAGGCTCATGGGGCTCGCTGACTATGTTTGTGGTTGAGCTGAGGCATTCGTTTTCTTGTTTGTGTTTACCATCAAAGGTTGTAAACACAGCAGCTGAGTCACTCATTTGGAGAGCTTAGTGAGAAACTGTCATCTTTCCTTATTATGTATTCTTTTATTCTTCCCCACATTGTTTTTCACGGGCGTTGTGTGTCTTGTTTGGACTGTTAATATGGTCCGGGAAATCTCAGGCAGAATTATCAGGAGAGACACATGTTTTCCGTTGGAGCTTGGTGAGGGCTGTGCTAAGGGACGGCTTTGTCTCTCCTGTTTAATTAAAGTTGTTAGGGTTGTTTGTACGGCTGAGCACGCCCGTGTGTGCACAGAGGGTGCGGGAACAGACAACCTTTACCTGCTGGGTAAAGGTTGCACCTTCTAGCACCACCAGGTGAGTTTTTAAACTGTATGTGATGAAGGGGACTTTGTTTCTTCCTGCAACACTTCCAGTCACCATTTTTCTTGTCTTGTTTTGCAGCTCCTTTTGGGCAAACAGTGAGAAGCATTAAAAACAAACAAATGTTCCCATAGAGTCTCTTTGAACAAGTCAGTGTGATCTTGCTGTTCAGATTGTTATTGTGGTTCCCGGGTTCTCCCAGGTGGTCGTCTGACATTCACTATTTCACTATTCATTTACTGTGTCTTACTGATTGATATTTGTCATAGTAAGAAGATATGGAAATGTTGTCTGTGTTAGTCTTCTCTTACTGGAGTCAGAAAAGGGACTCCTCATGATGAAGTATCCAGTTCTTAGCCTGAACAGTTCCTCTCAGAACCAAATTTGGGGCTGTCTTCTTGCATCTCAACTTATGGCTTGAATTCTTGTGGGCTAGTCTCAGACAGGAATAATATTTTCTCCTCTGGTTATTTTATCCTCTGGTTATTTTCCTTTTGCCAATTTCCTTATATTTTTGTACTTATTCCGTATTATAGTAGATATTTAAGCTCTCTCCATTGCTTTTTGGACTGCGCTATAGTAGAACTAAATACTCATGGAGGCAAGCAAGTATGTACGTGTGCGTGTGTGTGTGCATGCGTGTGCGCACATGTGTGCACGTGTGTGTGCCTGTGGCTGGGGAGTAGGCTTCTGGAATGAGGTGAATAGCTTCTAGCAAGATGAGCCCAGTTAAGTGCCATAGTCTTTCTGAGCTTCAGTTTCCTCATTTGTAGAAAATAGGCACCTCGCAAAACAGCAGTAAGGATTTTGGAGACAGCAGCCCTTCTTGAGTCTGTGGCCTGCGGGTTATGAATTCACTCAGGCTAGTGACCTCGCCCTGTGGTTTTTTTCCCAGAATCACAGTTTTCCACCCAAAGATGTTCCACTAAATTTCGGGTTGCTCCTTGTTTGTGCTATTTTTAAAACATCACAAAATGTAAAGCACGACATTAAAATATTATCTTATATATAAAAATAACTTTATAGCTGAAGGGAGCCCAATTTATAAATTAACTTGACTTTGGGGTCCAGGTTCAACAAATCTACCTGTGCAGGTTTGAAGTGAGAGGGCTTTCTCGTTATAGTTTTTTGTGCTCTCACATGCACGTGCGCACACACTGCCCCTGAGTGGACATTATAACCTGCATGAGTGAGGGGCTGTGCTCGGCCCGCTCCTCAAACCCTGCTGAGGGGTCCTGGAAGTCCCAGGATCAGGGGCTGCAGTTGAGGTACTTTGGAAAATTGACAGCCATTGAAAGAGATTCATTCTCATCCCAGGTTCACTCTCAGTTTGGAATGTTCTAGAAACAGAGAGTATTATAAGACATTTTGAAGACCGAGGTCCATGAGGCAGCCAGCCCTCTCCCATTCTTGTGCACTCAAAGGCATTCTCTCCCTGTCTCCCTTTCTCCATTTCTGTCTTCTTTTTTAATTGGATGCATAGGAAAGAATCAAAAAGGGTTTTCCTACCTGGGATGACAGAACGTAGTCTCTGGCCTTGAGGCGGCCCTGCCATCAAAATCCACTGGACAGTGTCCATCGGTGTGTGGGCCCAGAGTGCACGTTACTGATACGTAATATTGGTGCCCAAATACTTACCTCTCCTTTCTCCTGTGCCTCCAGTGTGGCCACAGAACACCCGAGAGTCGTAGCTCCCCACGCACTGGGAATAACGGGCCACACGTTTCCCCTCCCATGCCAGCCACTAGGACGTCCATTGCACACACCACAGGCTCCCTTTTTTTTTTTTTTTTGACTGAAGTTTTGAAAACATCGGCACCCTGGGTTAGTCAGGACAGTTGCACCAAGGAGGATTATAATCCTTAGCTTTGACTTCCCTATCCCAGAGTGGCCTTTCATGGGGACAGACGCCCAAGAGTGTCATTACTGTTCTGTCACTTGACTGTATCCAGAAACTACAATGACAAGAGTCCACATCCAGTTCTGGGTATGACATGGTTTTTTTTTTAACATGTTGGCATGAATAAGAAATGAAAGTGGCTGATGTGTTCCTGGGTCAACTACTGGATCTTGTGTTCTGATATTGAGATCATGTCTGTTTGGGAGGCCGCTCCCCTGTGTTCTTAGACAAAGCAGTGTGTTCAGTAACGGGGTCACCGTGGGCCATCTCGCCTGGTCATGCAGCTTCAGTGCTGAAGCTGATAAAGGACACTTGAATTTGGCCTTAAGATAATGGCCCTCCCAGGAGGACAGAACACTAATTCAGTGCTCAGTCTATTTTATGTTTTGGACATTTGAAACAAACCGGACAGTTGCTTCTGTGTCATGTGATCATTTGGATCTTTATTAGAGTGACCATATAATTTACTGTCCAAACCTAAGTACGCCAGGGCAGCGTGTAAGTCAGGATACTGTGCACTCTCTGATCTTAAGTCACCTGTTGGTTCTAATACGCACAGTTCCTTGTAGTTTGTTCAGATATGTCCGTTGTTCTCTCTTTGTTCACTGAGTGTAGCAGCCTGAGAGAATGTTGGCCTTTGTCGCAGGAGTTGGGAGGAGAAAGGCTGAGTCCTCATGTGTGTGGGGCTGACAGAGCCAACTGCAGGGCTCATTAACCTCGACACAGATGGAGACTGCAGCAGGCAGTTCAGTCCAGACACTTGGCCCGTGGGGTATGCAAGGCTCAGTCCTAGTCCTGGAACCTCATGGTCTCAGACTGGGATGGGGAGGTCTGGGCTGTGTGACATCGTGTTGCTGAGCCTGGGATGCTGACAAGGAGTGGTCAGTCCAGGAGCCCGTCTGTATGTGGCCGTCATCTTGGACCATGGGTTATTAGGGTACGATCAAGAGCCATTCCCCTGGAAGGGGACTGGCAGGAACGAGGGAAGAAGCGCCCTGGCAGGGCTCCTGTGGGAGGCGAGGAGGCAGCGCATCACCTGCAGCAGTACCTGTGCCGCCCATCGCGGAACTGCAGGGCCGCGGAATTCCTTTTCGGGACCCTGGACAGGGCCAGGTACATTGGAACGGGCTCTTGGACAAAATGTGGATGTGAGCCAATCAGTGGTTGAGCAGAACTGGATGGGCAATGACAAGGCAGGAGGAAATGTGACAATGCTCTTTCAACTCTGCTCTCTAGAACATTCTGGTGCTTTTGATCAGTTGATTAACGTATGTGCCAGGGGACTCCGTGGAGCAGTGGGCTTGGAGTCAAAGCAAATCCAACTCTTTCAGTTACAGGCAGCACGATTTTAGACAAATTGCTCCATCCTCATCTACTTATGAATATATAATTTCCACATATCTAACTTCATTGGGCTGCTGCCTGAAATGAGATGGAAACATGAAAATACACAGCACATGGTAGGTCCTTGTTACACATTGAATTACACTTATTGGGGTGACATTTGTTAATCCATGGAGTTTCCAGGGTACAATTCTGTAACACATCACCGTTGTGTTGCATTGTGTGTTCACCACCCAGAATCTGGTCTCCTTCCTTTGCCGTGTATTTGACCCCTTTACCTTGTTCATCATCCTGCCAACTCCCTTCCCCTTTGGTCACCACCATACTATTGTCTGTGTCTGTGAGCTTGTTTGCTTTGTTTGTTTGTTGCTTTCTGTTTTATATCCCACATAGGAGTGAAATCACACTTCTTGTCCGTTTCCATTTGACTTGTTTCCGCTTAGATGATACTCACAAGATCCAGCCATGTTGTTGCAAACGGCAGGATGTCTTTCTTTCTTTCTTATAGCCACACCAGCTTCTTTCTTTTTGTCTCGGGTGTGCCCATAGGGTTCATTGAATTTATTAGTGTGTGTCTGGCCCTCTTCCCCACCCACAAGCCGTTCTTCACAACCTCCTCAGCACCTGCCACTGTGCCTTGCTGCCAGTATGTGTGTGGATTTATTTGTGAAGGGAGAGGCCCCAAAGTGCAGCTTGATGTTGGGATCGGTCACATGGTCGACCTTTAGTTTGCAGTTTATGGCCTCAGAGAGTGTTTGACTGGCAGTGGCCAGAGCGACCGTTGCAGTCCAGTGTTGGCAAAGCTGGCTGTGAACACAGTAAATCCCCAGGCCTCACCCCTGAGGATTCCGATCCTCTAGGTCCAGAGTGGGGCCCAGGAATCTGTGTTTTTAGAAAGGGCCGCAAAGTAATTCTGCTGGCCAGCCAGTTTGGGGAAGGGCGTACCTTGCCGGTGCCTCACTTTACAGACGAGAACACTGAGGCACAGAGAGGAGGACGTGGGGTGTTTCTCACTGGCTGTGCCCCACCAGCTTGCTGGCCTCCCTGTGCAGCTGTGATTTGGGCCAAAATTGAACTATGGCAGGTGCCACTGGCCAGGAATACAGTGTATTTCATTGCAGTTTGCATAAAACCCCAAACAAACCAACCAGGTTGCTCGTGACAACAGTTTCTTGACCTTCATGTATTTATTTCTTTTTCCCCTCCGTGCTCCTGGACTTCACGTCCCTTTTGCCGTCCCCTCTTAATTCTCTTTGTCCTTCTTACCCTCCTGCTACATTGCAATGTCTGACTTTGATCGGATCTCTTCTTTTCTAGCTCCTTTCTGTGACCGAATCTGGTGGTTAAAAGTTAACTTACTGGTCACTCAGCTGGAGGGGCTGCAGAGGTACTCTCCCTCCAGTGTGGAAGTCCCCTTCTGAGCTGCAGAGATTACCTCTGGTAGAAGGTGCGAGGCTGTGGATGGGAAGATGTTGTACTCTAGGTGGTGCTAAGGGGCCCACTGCACTGACCTGCTCCTGACTTGATTTGCCCTTGGCTTTTGTCATAAGTCAGTGCAAAGCAGGACTAGAGCAGGCTGATTTCGCTTTGCCTTGACCTTAGATGGACTTGATTCCACTCCAGCTGTGCCCTTGGCTTCTCCCACTCTGTGGGTTCAAGCATGCAGACTCCCTGCTGCCCTCCCCGCTGTCTTGTGGGTTCTCCGCTGTGCCCTGCTGAGCTGGCACGTTCCCTGAATTCACTGGATTATTACCCTGTCCCCCATCTCCACCGCCTGGACACTTTCTGGTTGCTACCACCCAGCGTTTCCCTGCCTGTGGGTGCCTTCCAAAAGTTCTCATCTTCCTGTAGAAGGAAGCTCACCCCTTTATTTTTTTTTTCATATTTCTCTCCTCTCTTGCTTCTAATTTACGTTTTTGGTCATCACAACTAAAGAAGTACTTCTCTAGGAAAAAAAAAAGGCTTCTGAGTTTACTCTCTCATTTGTAATTGAGTTATTACTTTACCTCACTCCATTTTGATAACGCTTTTGTTTCCAAGTTATTTAAAACTCTATATTTTGTTGAGTTTTAAGAACTAGAACTCCGCCTCCCCAACATAACACACATTTAAACAGGTGTGAGGCTTGGATGCATTTTACAATTCAGAGGGTCATAGTTTACTTGGCACCTTTATTTTTTCTTAATGGTGAATAATTTAGTTTCATGTAGCATCTTCAGACACTAGTTTTGCAGGATCTGCATAAAAGGCCAGGGAAATTAAAGCCAACTTTAGTTGAAATTCAGAATTTTGTGATAATCAGGCAGATAGATGGCTGCAAGTATGCCAAACTCCTGGGAAGATGACAGCATTATTTTTCAGCAAAATGGGATGATCTGGACTTTGAATGTTGTTGGATAAATCATTATGCCTTAGGTGGCCCTTCTTTTATGATCTAAACCACCATAATATTAAATAAAGCCAACTACATAAAGGACTCCGTCTAGGCAAAGTCTATGGTTATATATTTCAGTAAAGGAAAACAAAATCCCCTTTTTGGATCTCTATTTTGAAAGATTTATAAGCAAATACTATAAATTAATTCCGACATCAGAACTATGGAGGACTCTAGTGCTTTTGTTCATAGATTTTCTTTCTTTGAAGATAAAAAACAAAAATGTATATTTTAGCTGTTGACACTATTCCTTTCACAGAAATGAGGGTTAGGTTTTAACACCTAGAATTAACTATTGTCTTTTTTATCTATTACCAAAGAAGTTTTTTTTAATTTATTTTTGTGAATTATCCCTTTCTTTTCTTAATAAAGTTGGATTCTGTTGAGCCATTTAATTTGACTTTGCAGAACTCATCATAAAGTAATGGAAAATTTAGTTAGATTTTCCTTGTCAAGTGGATATACAACTATTTTAAACTATTTTTAAAGATTTGTAGTAACCGCTGAGTGACAGTGTCTGGAAGGTAGCAGTAGTACCTTGGTCTCCTTTTTGTCATGTGACTTGTCCACACAGCCCAATGCCTGTCCTGGCACTCTGGCCAGCCTGGTCACTTTGCTGTGACTTCTTGCATTGCCGAGGCTGAGCAGGCATCCTGGGGCCCCATATGCATGCAGAGTGCTTGAAAGTCAGTAAAGGGACAAGACAAAGCTGTGACCCTGACTGATGGTACACAGAAAGCCAAGATGGCAGATTACCTGAGAGTAATTTAGTTCGCAGCCTGGCATTTCGTTTTGAACATCTTCATGGGGTTGGTGCCCAACTCTCATGGATCTGACTCATGAGCTCCAAGTGCAGACTGATTTGATGTTAGTCAGAGCCCGTGATTTGATAGGAAATTGTTCCTTTAAAATGGTGCATTCCACAGTGGACATAAATCGGGGATTCCCCAACCTCCTCTATTTTTTTTTAACCTTTTGTAGAGGGTTGACCCTTACAGTCTTTTAGGCTTTCTTGGCATCTCTACCTGTTTTCCTTGATCATATGGATCAAGTCTGATTTTTAAGCTGACACAGATAACAGAGACTAATCCTGTAAACCATCCCAACAATATCAAGTGGGCTATGGCAGTCGGCTTAAAAACAAGACTAAAATTCAAAATAATATGGCCAAAGCAGAGAATGAAAAAGTATAACAAAAAGCAGGAAGTAAAAAGCAAACAGACAAACTTTGCAATATAAAAATGAAACAGAGGGCCGGCCCTGTGGCTCAGGTGGTTAGAGCTCCATGCTCCTAACTCGGAAGGCTGCCGGTTCGATTCCCACATGGGCCAGTGGGCTCTCAACCACAAGGTTTTCAGTTCAATTCCTCGAGTCCCACAAGGGATGGTGGGCAGTGCCCCCTGCAACTAAGATTGAACACGGCATCTTGAGCTGAGCTCCCGCTGAGCTCCCGGATGGCTCAGTTGGTTGGAGCGCGTCCTCTCAACCAAAAGGTTGCCAGTTCGACTCCGGCAAGGGATGGTGGGCTGTGCCCCCTGCAGCTAGAAATGGCAACTGGACCTGGAGCTGAGCTGCGCCCTCCAGAACTAACACTGAAAGGACAACAACTTGAAGCTGAATGGCACCGTCCACAACTGGACTTGGAAAAAAGTCCTGGAAGTACACACTGTTCCCCAATAAAGTCCTGTTCCCCTTCCCCAATAAAATCTTAAAAAAAAATAAAAAGAATCAGAAATGCTTCTATATAAGCAGGGCTAGAAATCATCTGTGGCCTGTAAAAATCACAAGCTCATCGTGAGTCAGCTGGGTAATGTGGTACTTTTTAAAGCAAACCATCGTACTGAGATGTAGAAATTGGACGCAGCTTGCTGAAGGAAAGGACATGTAGCGATTTGCAGAACTTCTTTTCTGATAGCAGCTAAACCATACAGTATGCCTTTGTAAGACAAATGGGTATTCGTATACACATAAAATTTTATATACAGTTAGCCCTCCATATTCACGGGTTCCATATCCATGAATTGAACTGACCATGGATGGAAATATTCGAAAAACAATGTTATGTTGTTGCAGACATTTACTGTATAGTTAGGCTTAATGGTTACATCTCTTTTGAACATTAATAGACTTTTTTTCTTTTTCTTTTCTTTTAACAAGAAAAAAATGACCAAATTTAATTACAATCTGTTAGAAAACAAAATTCAACTGAATAAATTTGGAAATCTAATTGGTTTTATTAAATGACTCATGAATGGGGCAGCACCCCAACTAGCAACTAGAATGGCTCTCTAGACTTTTTTCTTCTCCTTATTGCCTAAACAGTGCAGTATAACAACTACGAGTACTTACATAGCATTTACATTGTACTAGGTATCATAAGTAATCTAGAGATGATTTAAAGTATACAGGAAGATGTATGTTTAAAGTATACAGGAAGATTTAATGTATACAGCAAGATTATATGCAAATACTACACCATTATATAAAGGACTTGAGGATCCACGGATTTTGTTATCCATGGGGTCCTGGTACCCTACGGATACCGAGAGAAGACTGTATTTATAAATGTGTGTTTGTATATGATTTTGTATATTTATATATAGCATAAATTGTCATATGTAATGTTTACCTATCAAGATATGTGTATATGTATTATAGTTGTTATATATAGTGTTTGCCTGTTTTGGTTTCCAAAATCTGGAATATACTTTGTCAGATAGAAGTTATGCCTTACTCATATGTCAGCAAAAAGAAGTACATGTAACTATTTTAGTAAACAGAAATGATATTTAAAAAGATGGAATGGCTTTTGTTCTTTAATTGCTTATAGAAAGCCCATCAATCTACAGGAAGATGTTATGATTGCTGGAGATGTAGAGATGTGTAGTGAGTGGTGGTCTCGGTTCTCGGACCCATCGGTGCAGCCACAGGTCTCAAGGCGAATTTGGATAAAGACAAGGGTCAGTGTCCTGCTTTACTGAACTTTAAACGATTTTAAGGAGAAAGAAAGCCTTATTGGTCAGTAATGGGGACCACCCCTCCAAGATACGATGAGGGTGTGGCTGACTAAATGGGCGAGTGGCGTGGATGCTTGGTGAACACAGAGCCTGGTGTTCAGAAGGCCCGCCCTTGGGGATTAATGCTCTGAGGTGGCTGTCTTGCAATTCTGACTGATTTCATCTTTCAGTTTGTATTTTGTAAGTGAAGTCTGACAGGTCAATGAAGCATGACCGGGGCGGGGGGGGGGGCTCGGCTCACATGTGTTTCCATCTCCCCGGGATGGGGTTCTTGCCTGCCCCTCCCTGCCACTTGGTGCCAGTTCTGCCCAGCCTCGCCCTCCCCACCCTGCCCTGCTTGACTGCCCAGGATCCTCTGCCCAGCGCCAGGTTGCATCAGTGGAGGGAGGCTTGTGTTCCACTGTGGCCATCTGCCCCTTGCTGGGGCCTGAGCACAGGTGTGAGAAGGCTTCTCTTAGGGCACATGCCTTGTAGCTGCAAGCTAAGGTGGTCACCTGCCTTTGTGCTTACTGGTAGCACCTTGGTGCATTGAATGGTGACTGGGCAGAGGCCTCTAACCCACCCTGGATCAAGGTCCCGATCCCTGGAATGAAGGTTCCAGTTGTCTTGGGGATCTCCCCTTTCTCATGGCTTGGGGATATAGAATAGTGGGATGGGGATTTTGACTTCTCCACCCACAGTGAGATCTCTGCATTTTCAGCTTGCACTGGACTTCAAAAATTAGGCCCTCTGAGAGTGGCGCATATCCACAGAACATCTCCCCCTTCAAAGTCAGTGACCACTCTGCTTCTCCTGGTCTCTTGGGCATCCTGCATTTTGACCACAACCCCTCTCTTAATAATTATTCTGCAGCATTTAAGAATCCTCTGACCACTAGGTGTAGCCATCTTTGCCTCCAGATTTCTCCATGGGTGAGGTGGTCACCACAAGTTTCTGTGAATTCTGTGACCGGGCATATAGCAGGGCCACCCCGGGGCTGAAGTCAGGCTGTGCCAGGTGATACCATTTGCCAGGTTCTAAGGGTGTTTGGTTCTTCCACTGAGAACAGCTCCTTACCTCAAAGTAATTCTCAGCATCAGCCAAGCCAGTCAATACTTCCTGACACTTAGACCTTAGGAATGCAGTAGATTTTAGCAAGATGTTTAAGAGAATCTCACATTATGTCTTTGTGGACAAGGTGGACTAATAGGGACAAGAATACAGTGGCAAATTGGATGACCTGCCATCTTCGCAAAGTGCTGATTCGTAAATGGAGGTCCCTCTGGGCGCAGTTGCTAATGGGCAGCGATGGAAATCCAGTCCTGATGGATCTCTTTGATCAGTTGTGTGGACGGGGACTCATGACATACGGATATCAGATGTGTGGGTGTCGTGAAGCTGGACAAGAGAACGGGTGTGATTGATGGCACCTTTACGGCTGCAGATTCGAATGATAGGTTGTGTCAAACAACATCAAATTCAACAGGACATACTTAGATTCAAAAAATTGCATCTGAAAAATAGAATTTTTAGGGGTTTTAACTGCCTGTAAATTCAAAATGAGCACAATTCAAAATCAGCACACTGATTGAGTTGTTGAAAAGAAGTCTGTGACCAAAGAGGTTGAAAACTTACGAACGCACAAACTCCTACATGTAAATTTTTAGAGCAGTTTTATTCATAATTACCCCAAACTGGAAACAGCCACGCTATCGTTCAGTAGGTGAATGGATGAACAGGGCACGTCATCCAATGGAATATTATTCAGAAATAAAAAGAAATGAGCCACGAAAGACACAGAACAAACTTAAGTAAATCCTGCTAAGTGAAAGAAGCACATCTCCAAAGGCTAGAGAGGGAGGCATACACAGAAGAGCCAAGGACGTTTCAGGGCGGTGACAATACTCCGTATGACACTGTAATGGTGGATCCATGCCATTAGACATTGCCCACACCCATGGAATGTACAACACAAAGAGTGGCCCTGATGAGAACTTGGACTTTAGTTATAGTGTATCAGTATTGGGTCATCAATGATAACAGTGATCTCACTGAGGCAAGGTCCTGATACTGGGGACAGTACACAGGGGAAAGGGGACCCATGGGGACTCTGTACTGGCTGCTTAGTTTTTCAGTAAACCTAAAACTGCTCTAAAAAAATAAAGTCTAGTAATTTTTTCAGAAAGCCTGTAGTAGAGCTATGGCGTCCAGAACAAAGGGATTTAAGGAGCCTCCCAGTCCCCCGACTCTGTAGGGACCAGACGCTGTGGGAGCATTTGGTATGAAGAGTCACCACCTGGAGCCTGGCCAGTGGAGGGGTGGGATGCGTCAGGGAGATGTGTGTCCCGAAGACCACAGCGCTTCAGGGAGGCCTGCGCATAAATCCCCAGTGCCTGCAACTCTGGAGGGGACTGCTGGTGTCTTTGAGGTGCACTCCCGGCATCTCCGAAGTCCGTTTGGCACACCTGAGCAGACCCACTAATGAATTGGTGACAGGCCTCCCAGCTATTTTCATGTGATAATAGGCAAATGGAGAGGCAGGAACTTGTGTCTGGGAGATATTTCGCAGAGTGGTAAGAGCCTGCTTAGAGCCAAGCGTCTGGACTCACCTCCTGGTCCCATGTCTCCCTGGTCTTGGGCAAGTTGCTTAAACTCTCTTTGCTCACCTGCGAGATGGGGTAATGGCAGTGCCTTCCTCATGGGATTCGTGTAAGTACCGAGTGAGTGACTACATGTGAAGTTCTGAGAACACTGCTCACACTCACCGAACATCAGCTATTTCACTCGTCCACAGTTTGGTTCCGGAGGGCAGAACTGGGTCGGGAGAGGCACACTCGAAGAACAAGCTTTCTCACCCTTCTGGCCTGGCCTCCATGCACTCGTGCAGTTCCCTTTGCTCATGCCATTCCCAAACCTGGGATGCATTTGTCTCTACCTGACAAAGTCCACTTCTCTGGGAAGGCAAAGCTTCAACGCCACCTTCTCTGGAGCACTGTCTCTGACTTCCTTATGTGCTTGTCGGCTCCCGTTTCTGCTCCCACAGCATTTTGAATGGTACTAGGGTTAAGTATCGTTGTTTACTTGTGTACTTCCGGCTCTGCTGGGCAGGCGGAGGCCTGGTTGTCGGTGTACTCCCCACGGCTCCTCTAGCATCCGACCAACACTCATTATGCAATGAAAACAGAATTTGCCCTTTCCCCAATGATCATAGGGTGCTGCAGGAAAGGCTGAGCTTCCTGATACGAGATGTATTTCCCTAGCGGTGGGTGGTGCTAACCGAGGGAATTCATGAGGGAGCAGAGGAGAGTGTAGCGTTTTCCTGAGTGGTGCTACAGAACGCCAGCGTCAGATCACCGAGGACCAGACAGGCCGTTTTTGGGTGTTCTGTCCTATAAGACAGTTTTCATTGGTTGGAAACTTTAAAAAAAATAAATTTCGATATAGTAAGGTCACATATTCAAAACCCTCATTTGTCTTTGAGCTTTGAAGTTTAGCTAACATAACCTATTTTGTTTATAAATCGAGGAGATTTTAACAGCCATTTCCAAGATAGTCGTTGATGAATGATTGGTTCCATTAAAAAGTTTAGTTACACTCCTTTAAACATTTTAAATGCATTTGTAAATTTTATATTTTCTCTGTCCCTTTAAAGTACTTAATTGTCAAAGATGACGACCATTGTTCCCAAGGGGCTTGGGAGCCACCCTGAATTAGCTCCCGCCAGCCAGAAGGGGACACTTGAGGATGAGTTGGGACAGTGCCACAGTGGACTGAGGCACATCACATATGTTCATAGTAACGCTAAACAAACAAAAATATTGAAGAAAACCAACTTCGTAACCTTTAGAGCAGGGATGGCCAAACTTTTTTCAGTGTTTTTCACCAAGGGCCTTATGCGGTAAAATACACACACAGCCGGGCCACTCACTGGAGGTGAAGTACGTATTGCCTCACCTGGTTTATTTAAGTAAACTAAATATATTTTTGGAATTTGCTGCGGGCCAATCGAAAATGGATTGCGGGCCTTGGCCCACGGGCCGCCCTTTGGACACCCCTGCTTTAGAGGACACCAAGGAACCGCCCATTCTCTTGAAAGCTGGTAAATAAAGAGAAAGAATCAAGTCCTGACCCTGCCTCCTCCGAGATCTGCCTCTCACAGTAATCAAACATGGAGGATGGGAAGTTTCTCTTTGTAGATGTGATCCAGGTAACACCTGTGGCCAGAATGAAGGGCTGTCACCCCCACGTGTCTCCTGAGGAGTTACTAGCCCGACAGGCTGCATCAGTGGCTGCCAGTATCACAAAAATAGGGACACCAGGCACGCAGACAGTGTGTACCTCCTGTTGGAAATACACCTATCCTGTGGTTTTACAGGGGAAAACAGTTGAACCTAAATCTGTTCAAACCTCTAGACCCAGCTACCAATTTTTACAGTCTGCACAAGGAGTAGAGGAAAATATTAAACTAAACCACAAGGATACAGTGAGCGAGTCTCAGCCTCTGGAAAACTTTACTGGACAAATGAGTCTGTTTCTTCCACAAAAAATTTCAAGCCAAAAAGAAAGAGAGAGTGAGAGATGGCAGGAGACCTGTAAATTACAGGAAACATAAAATGTGCATCTCTCAATTTCATTGTATGACTTTTTTAGATCCTGCGTGTGTGTACATGTGTACATGTGTGCATGTGTGTGCAAAAGATGATTGGGAAAATGTGGATGCTGACAGAATATATGATGACCGTAAGGAATTAAAACAATTTTTAAGGCATGATAGTAGTATTGTTTTTAGGTTATAAAGTCATTTTTTGAAAGTTAAATAAATGGCAATATTTGCAAATTATATGATGTTTTGGATTTGCTTCAAATAATCTCGGGGTGGGGGGTGGGGGATGAGGGGGTAGAACTTAGTGTGTGGGAATATAAATAAAACAAGATTGGCCATGAAAGGACAATTGTGGAGGCTGGGTTTGTTATACCTTAGCCTCCCTTTTTGTATATGTTTGAAATTTACCAAAGTAGAAGCTTAGAAAAGTGACATCTAACAATCCAAGCCCTCCCAAGTATCAGGCAATTTCTATAAAATGAATTCAACTCAAAGTGTTCCTAAGATTTTAATTTCAAATCACAAGTCTGAATTATACAACTACATATTTTAAATTGGAGCCATGAGATATGAATCATCTTAGATAGTGTAAATAATTAAAACACCAAATGTGCACAGGTTTTTCTAGATCCAAATTATTAATATTAGGGATTCATTTCTTGAAACATGTCTGTACTTAATTCTTGGGATTCAAAGATCCTAACCTACCGAAGAAACAGTCATGTGACACCATGCAATTTTGGCATTACCCCTCCTCCCCCAGGCAGTTGTTGGGGTGGCTTTCTCATGGGGCTGAGGATTTGTAGTAACTATTGAGACCTTTGGCCAACATGCCAGGATACTTGGGGGCATCATCTTCAGTGCTCTTCCGAGTTGCTACGGCAGTGGTCTTCAAATGAAGTTTTCTGGAAGCCCTGGCTCTGGGCTGAAGTCCTGGCATTACCTAATTTTTCTATTCCTGGAAGATTGCAACTTCCGCTAAAAGAGTAACTAATGACCTTCACTATTTCAGTTGGTTTTGCCCCTTCCTTCCTTCCTTCCTTCCTTCCTTCCTTCCTTCCTTCCTTCCTTCCTTCCTCCCTTCCTTCCTTTCTCTTTCCTTCCTCCCTCCCTTCCTTCCTTCCTTCCTTCCTTCCTTCCTTCCTTCCTTCCTTCCTTCCTTCCTTCCTTCCTCTTTTTTCTCTCTTTCTTCGTATTTAAATGGCTTCTTCCTGGCTAGCTCTAAGGATCTTTACACTTGAGGGAACTTTCTCTCTCTCCTAGGGCTTTGCCTGATTCTGCAAAGGCCGAAACACACTAAGCTAACGTTTGCAGATTGCCTCTGAGGCAGTGTGAGTCAAACTGTGAGTGACAACTCGTGTGTGGATCCTGAGTCACCTTAGTGAGTCACAGTCAGCATTTAAAAATAAAATAGCGCCGAATGGAAAGTACCAGAAGGCATCACAGATTGTGAGGATAAATATTATTTTTAAAAATTTTGGTTTTATTTGTATATATTTAGATGTAAATGAATTTCTTACTGTGGGTCACCATGAAAAATTTTGGAATTGTGAGGTGGGGAATACTGAGTGAGCCTGGCACACAGAGGATAGCAAGAATTAATCATAAACTGATAGGGAGCTGGTAGGCCAAAAAGAAAATAAACACCAAAAAAAAAAATCTTGATTAAAACAAACATAAGAACTCAAAAAATAGAGTAAGCAGTGGTTGGTTAGTGGAGGAAAAATTGTTACCAAAGTCATGAATATTGGCATTATGTTTTGTTTTGTTTTGTTTTTTAATGTCTGTTCCTTCCCTCTGTGCTTCTTGTACCCTTTTGGTAGCGCTGTGCCTGGCCCAGTGTAGGCAATCCATAAATATATACTTATTGAATTTAAATATTAGTAATTAGACTCCCTGTTTTAGAGGACCGAGAGGAGGACCCTGGGGTCTGGGAATCTGAATTTTAACATGCTTTCCAGGCAGTCAGCCTGGTGGCAGTTGCAGACCAATATTTAAGAGCCCACTGTTCTACCCACTCATTTTACTCATTTTACTCATTTAACTTATGTCACACACATTTAACATTAGAATCAAACTGGAAACTTCGGCTGCCCACTTTCTGGTAGAAGGCTTTACACACAACTTCACCAGTAGCTCATGTTGCCCACTTCTTACCAAACACATTGCATGATCTTCTGGTAAATGTCCTGGACTCCATGCTTCTTGCCTCTCCCACCTCGTCCTCTCTGCAGCCTCGAGGCATTTTCCTAAATCACTCAGCATTTCATTTTCCTGCCCTATACCTTTGGCTTTCTCTCTATTGCTGGCATCGTTAAGACAAATGCCCTATTTATCATTCAGAGCCTGCACAGTGTCTGCCCCCAGCCTGTTTCCTCAGTCTCTTCTCCCTTTGCCAGTCTCCCAGCCTGGCTCTGATCTTCTGTTCACGTTGTATCCTCCAATGGGAGCAGCCTTTTTTCCTCTGAATTGCATCCATCCTCCCAGACCAAGGTCATATGTCACTTCTGTAAGTTTTCCCCTAACGTAGTTAAGCCATTTCTCTTTGCTTCCTTGCACTCTTTGCTCATGTTCTGTTATAACACCTAAGACTCATTGTCTTGGGCTTTGTTAGCTCAGTCTGTGTTAGTCTCTCTGATCGGGAAGTAAGCTTCTAGAAGGCAGTATTCACATGTTCTTGAATTCACTATATTCTCTAAAGGGCCTTGCAGTTAGCATTGAATGACATATGTTAAGTTAATTTTTCTATGCGTTATGATTACATCAAATTTAATATTAATTGGCAACTTAGTAGTAATTAACTTGTGTAAAATGGGCTTCGACCTCTATATGAAGCCTCAGAGTTCCTTGTGACTTTCCATTTCTTTATAAGCCCAATTAAAAAAAAAGTACTGTAGGGTTTGTGTGCCTCATGATAAAGGATTCTTTGTTTTCCTCTGGAGAGGAGGTGGGCAGATACACAAAAGGGTAGTGATCTTAAAGAGAAAGCGTTAGCAAATTGGATCCTTAATAACTGCTTTTTTTTTTTTAAGAAATTGGTGGGGAAGGGGTAGTAGTTAAAGAAATGAATATGGCATAGAGTAAAAACAAAACAGAGGAGAGCAAGTAAAGGGCATCTACGGTAGCTCTGCTGTGCATATTAGAAAACCCTGCAGCTCTGCCTTTTTAGCCCATCATAATTCTGTTTCAGGTCAATTCCATTCTCCATCTGTTAGCAAAGCAATATTTGGGCCATACCCAGGCCAGCAGATCCTCTGTCCAAATTAGAGTTTAGAACAGAAAACCTAGCACAAAAATACACAAGGTTCAAGCATTTTTATTTTGCTTACTTTGGTGCCTATTAAATAACTTTCATGTGGTCACATTGGGCTTTTGAAAAGTGAAATCATTGTTGAATGTATTTTTTATTTCCTGTGGCAGAAACAACCTAATTTGGAAAAAAAAAAAAGATGAAAATCCTGAAACCGAAATAACAATTTGTCTGTTTTTACTGTGATAGGTTCCTTGCACTGACTCCATGGAGAGTGTATCACCTGATTTCCATCATGATACTTGGGCGTGTTATTATGCAAATAATAAAGGATATGGTTTTGTCTAGAACGAGAGGTAAGAAAACTCAGAATTCATTTTTTATGGTATTTAATTTTCTAGACCCTGAATTTCCAATCTTTGTGTAGGCACTTTCACCAAAGTAGTCTTTTGAAAAGGAGCAAAAAGTCAGATGATACAGGCATTGACTGCTATTTTTAATGTTGATTACATATTTACTTATTAAACATTTATTTAATGTTTGTTATTTATTTAACTGATGTTGTCCCTAGTTATAGCTGCTGCTCTTGGGCCAAAGGGTTGTATATGTTGGTTTCTCTTTTGGATCTAAGTGCTGTTATTTTTAAATACCATTTTGATACTTAAGTAGGTTGCAATGAGGATAACAGTTAAATATTTAGTACATGCCACATGATAAAACTGGGCCATTGGAAAATGGACTAGTTTATATAATTTTTTTTCTCCCTCAGTGGGCAAAAATAATTCAGAGCTTACGGACCATTAAGTAATGGTTACATTTTTTTTAAATTAGTTGGTAATGAAAAATGAATTAATTTTAAACATTAAATTTAAAAGTGAGAACTTGAATTATTTAAAAAAATTTCTTAAAGTATTTTCTGACTAATTTGTCTGTTTTATAAATCTGAGTCAAGTTTTTCCATAGTTGGAGGGGCCTCTTCTACCAGGCTTGGAGCTAGTTTTGTAAATGGGCAAAGAGTCCTCCTTGGAATCATTGAGCCCTGTGAACCTTAATGTGGTATGATTGATTTGATTAAAAATAGCTAAGAGAAGGTTACAATGAGGCATTTGATTTCACTAAATGTAACCCCAAATGGAGGGATAATTTTGGTTGGGGTCCATAAGGATCGGTGCGCATAAGACCTATCCAGAGTTCAAGTCCTGGCAGGGCCACCAAGACCTTGGTGGGGGGCACTCGTCTCCTCCCAAATGCCAACTCAGACCAGGGATGAAAGCTGTTATGATTTACCATCATGATGTTTTATGGTGGGATTAAATCCAGTGTATATTTTAAGTCTTTGTAGTTATAAATTAAATCATATGTTAACTATTTTTTTTTTAAATATGTTTGTGTGTCTATTTTTACATTGATGTGTCTTAAGATTTGAAGGTAATTTCTTCATTCTAGTGTTTTGGGAAGGTGAACAAATTTGTTTTTGTCCAGCTACCCCTTTTCATGAATCTGCAGATTTAGATTATGTTCTTGCATGTGCTCTTCCTCGTCTCCCTCTCTTCTCCTCTCTGCCTCTCTGTCCCCCTTTTCTGTTTCAGAGAACAGACTCCCTGACTTTTCACCCTCGCAGACACTTTCCCTGATACTCTCTGTTTATGCAAGATGTGTTAAGGCCACGCAGAGGTGGCCCATTCCAGTAGGACATTGCATAGGGTCGGCCACATCAATGCCTCGTGGTTCCCATGTTTGTACCTTGATTCATAACTTACATAGCCTGTTTTCCTTGAATCAACTTTGTAACATTTTCACCCTCCAGGACCTCTTAGAAGAAATAGCCTCTAACAAGTTTTATACCCAGTCATTTTAGTTTAGTGGAGGAAGTTGACTCACAGAGCAAGCTGAGCATCTCAGTCTTTTCAGTGGTGTAACAAACTTGGTTCCAGGGCAAGTTACAAGGAACAGACAAATATGGAAGGCCGAGGATGAAATTGAAAGATTTCATAACTGTCCTTTTCTCACTCTTGGTCCCTTACACAGAGATTGTTTGCAGCACTGACTTATTGGCTTAATGTTCTTGCAAATATGGAACTTTCATATTCACCAATTGCTGGAAACATCTGCATTGCAAACACTCAGTCCTCTGAAAAATTAAGGTGCTAGAGTTGGAAGAATACAAGCCTAAAGGGTCTAGTTCTTGAGCTCCTTCACTTCATTTCTGAGCCTTCATAGACGGTATTAGTTTCCTGTGGCTGCTACTAAACTTGGTGGCTCAAAACAACAGAAATTTCTTCTCTCACAGTTCTGGAGACCAAGAGTACAAAATCACCATTCCTGGGCCAAAGTCAAGGTGTTGTCAGGGCTGTATTCTCTTCTAGGGAAGGTTCTACTCCCTTCTTTTTCCAGCTGGCACTTGAATGTGTCCTTGGCTTATGGCTGCGTCACACTTTGGTCCCTGCCTTCACGGTCACATTACCTTCTCCTCTTCCTGTCTGTGTCTGGTCTCCCTCTGCCTTCCTCTTACGAGGACCCTTGTGATTGCATTTGGGGTCCATCTGGATGATGCAGAATAAACCCATGGTTCTTAGCTTAATTGCATCTGGTAAATCCCTTTTCAATGCAAAGTAACATTTTACAGGTTCCGGGGAGTAAGAGCTGATGCCTTTGGGAGCCATTGTTCAGCCTCCTACACAATCTGAACCTCTTTGTCCTGTGAAATGGGAAAATCCAACACCTACCACAGGGCTGTGTGAGGGTCGAATAAAAGGGTAAAATAGCAGTGCTTCGGGGACAGTAACAGTCTGTTCAACTCTGACACGTAACCGGAACCACATGGGGTTTGTGCCCTCGTCAGTAAGTCTGAGTGCCTTTGAGTGCCAGGGCCTGTTGTAGGTGCCAGGCTTCCAGTGGGGTCCACGCGCACCCTGGTCTCTCTGCCCAAGTGGAGCTCTCACGCTCCATCCTGTGGGGTAGATAATTGTCACAGGCCAGTGTTTCTGTCAGGGTTTTTCCCTGGGTGACATTGCTCTGAATACAGCATTTTCTGCTGCGTAAAAAGAAAAGCGGGGTGAGGGTGGAGGGAGAAATAGGATTAACGCTTTCCTAGCGCTCCTCAGTCTGTGACTGAAGAAACACTGGTGCCTGCTTCATTCTCTTAAGTAGTCTTCTAGGACAAAGACTCATTTGAGGCCTGTAAATAGTTGGCGAGAGCCCAACTTGACAGGCCTTTCAGCCCCAGGGCCCGGCTGTGATGAATTGGTGTTTTGGAGGCCTAGAATCGGCCTCAAATTAGATCCAGATGCCATTATGGTAATGCCATGGCTTCAACCAGAACTGCCAGACACTCTCATTAGCTACCCTGGCTTATAGCACCACACCAGCTACAAGGAAAGGATGATAAAGTCATGAGGGCTCATGGGGCCGTCCTGTCTCCTTCCATCTCTCGACTTCCCCTCCTCTCACAACGTTTTCTGGGAAAAGACATTAAACTTCTACTGTTAAGTACCTAATTGTATCTGTCCTTCCCCTCCATTATTATCTCTAATACCATCTTAGATGCTTCATATGCAATAGATGAGTGAAAGTATGGAGATCCTTCTTGTGAATTAATCTTTGCGAAAGCTCCGGGAACCCAGGTCTCCAGCACGAGCACCCTCTAGCTAGCCGTGGTGGGTTTCTCTCTCACTCTTACTGTTGTTTACTTTGAGTGTGTAGTTCCCGCTTTAACCCCTTCGTCTGGGCTCCGGAGGACTCTTCTGCAGTGTGGAAAAGCCTCCTGCAGCCTTAGGCTCTTCCCTAACCTCCTTCTGCTTCTCTCTCACTGCAAAAGAACCAGGTTTCCACCCCAGCTCTCTTTAAGATGCTCTTCAACTACTGCCCTGGGCAGTGGGAGGGAGGAGGGCTCAGCAGGCTCCCCCGTTTGCAACCCCTGTCTTTTCCACCTTTCCCCTGTGAAATCCACACCATGTATTTGTGCCACGTTCTGGCTGCTATTGAACATGGAGCCCCCGTGGCTTGTGAACCGCCCTTTCTCTGTCATTCTGCCTTATACCCTGATGATTTGTACATCAGTCCAGATTCCATCACCTCCTCATGTGGCTTCGTCTTTGACCTTAGCCTTTGACCTCCAACCCTTACAGAGGCTGAAAGTCAGTCCTCAGTGGACCCTCTGGCCAGGCTGCCCCCCGTGCTTCTGTTGAACCAGCTCTTTGTCCTCAGTTCAGGTGTCTCCCTGCTCAGCCTCTTGCCATTGCACTGTCCCTCGGCCCTATGCTGCCCCTACCGGGCCTGTGCTTAGTGACTGTGGTGATGCTGTCTTTACCCTTCGAAAGGTCCCTGTCCCCTTGCCAGCAGCCACACTCATTCTTTCCAATTTTTAATCACAAAACGAACACGCAAACAGCCCACACTGTTAACCGCTTTCTCCACTCTTGGCTCCACTGTTGTCAGAGAAATGTCATATGACAAGGTGAGTCGGTGCCCCTAGAATTTAGTCCGTCCAACTTTCCAACATTAGTGGAGACCTCGCGAGTGTTCATCATTCCTTGGAGTCTTTTGTGTTGTTCATTTTCTTTGTTTTGATATGCCAACTGACTGTGGAAGACAGCTTACAAAATGGAGGCAGAATATAGAAACTAAGGCTGCATACGAGAGGTCTAGCAGGAGAGTAGGAGTCAGTCTGACGTGGTGACCGTGACTGCGCACCAGCTTTATCCTGAGCTGACTGGCAGTCAAGGCAGAAGGGGAAACAGCACCAACCACACAGTTCTGATCATCCGAGGAAAGGATATGAGCAATTCTGAGAAACTTTTTCCTGCAACTAAGTTTTAAGAAGAATTGAGGACATAGAGCTTTGATAGGAGGCACTGAAGAACAAAAGAGACAGCATCTGTGGCATTTGTTTGATGGAAATTGCAGACACTGCCTCATGGCCATTTCTTACATTGGACTTTGTTAGAGCTGGTAACTGGGAGTGTAATATTAAGACATAGTCCAATGAAGACAGTTACTGGAGAATTAAAACAAATGAGGGGCGGCTGGATGGCTCAGTTGGTTAGAGAGCGAACAACTGGATGGCTCAGTTAGTTAGAGTGCGAGCGCTGAACAACAGCGTTGCCGGTTCAATTCCCGTATGGGATGGTGGGCTGTGCCCCCTGCAACTAAAGATTGAAAACGGCGACTGGACTTGGAGCTGAGCTGTGCCCTCCACAACTAGATTGAAGGACAACGACTTGGAGCTGATGGGCCCTGGAGAAACACACTGTTCCCCAATAAAAAAAATGTAAAACAGAAAAAAAATAAGTATTTCCATCCATTTTTTTTAAAAAAAGAAAGCAAATGAGATCTATGTACATATTTTTTTTCCTGTTGATTTCATTTGAGCCTAGATATAAGCTCTAAATACCTAAAGAATAAATACTCATAGGTAAAAATCTTCTTTCTCAAATAAGATGCCTTCGGTCCCGTTTTGTCAATACCATGTCAAAGCTCACTTTCATGCCACCCCTGTTTTTGTTGCCTTCTTGAGCAGCCACATTTTGTGCCTTCCGTGCACTCTCATGGTTTGTACTGCGTGCATAGTTTCTGCACCCCCTACGTTGGTCCATGTCTACTTGCGTGCAGGTTTTGCCTGCCCCACTGGGAAGTCTAGTCCCCAAGCCAGGTCCATATGTTCTACAATGTTCCATCCCCCATGGTACCTAGTCGAGTGTTGTGCATGTAGTAGGATCTCGATAAGTATTTGTGGACTAGTTGCCTGAGTTAGTTATGGTATCGAAGGTATACGCTGTGTGATTGGATGGTTTCTAGAGTTTAAAGATTTAGCATTGCATTTTAAGTAGGTCGGAGTATTTCTAAGTTGAGAAATGCCTCCACAGAACAATGCCGTGGTTAAGTTTCACGTGTTACTTTCCTTATTGCAGGTGCACAGTTGTGGAGGAGCCTCAGTGAAAGGTAGGGACCTTCGTCGCAGTGTTGTGGCTCATGGAAGGCCGGGGGGAGGGAGGTAACTGAGCTGCCAAGATGGGTCTCTGAAATAATATTTTAGTGACAGGGACCTTAATCCTATAGTAATGTACAAGAATAGGAAAAATACAAGAAAATTCAATTGAACTGAGGGCAAGAATCAAGATAAGCCTCGTTCTAAGGAATAGTTCATATCTTGCTATAATATTGAGCAATGTTGATATATCGTGACACCCAGTGTGTGGACCGGAAGTGAAGGGAGGAGGCGTTTTCATTGGGGATTTCCTCTCAGGCTTCATGTTGGGGTGGGAACGCACTGCTGTAGTGGGAGAAGAATAGGGCAACACAAGCGTGGGATTCTGCTGGAACATTCGTGAGGTTAACATGCTGTCAGTTGTAGGTCTTTGGGGTGGGAGGAGCAGGTGCGAAGCTCTTGGGGGTGCGGGTGCAGCAAATGTTGGCCGACCTCTTGACTCCTGGCCCAGCCAGAGACAAGTCGTTTCCCTTTTCATTTGGCGTCACCCATCCTGAAGGAAAGTGCTGTTTGCAAGTGGGAGAGAAAAGAGCAAGGGCAGTTGATGAGGGGAACATAATTCACTTCGCCAACTGCATATGAGAAGTGGAGAAATGAGGAAAGCATAAGGATTAATAGCCTAGTAAAATGAATTTTATAGGTACTTATTTTTTTTTTAGTTCTGCCTTAAAAATATTCTTAAAGAGAGGTGGTTGGAGTGCTCGATTTATATCAACGTGGACAGCATGAAATGAATGCACAAAAAGTAGGATAAAACAATGCCATTAAAATCCTATGGGGAGAAAAACATAACTTGGTATTTTGTATAGTATAACTTTAAAAGCTGTGCTCTTGGAAGTAATGCTTATTTCAGGTGTAAAGGGTAATTTTATGACCCTTCTGCTCGCTTTTGAGAATTTCACACTTAATATCGAAGCTGTTTTGGGTGTTTGATAATCGTTTAGAGAAAATATTAGCAAGCACAGCAGGACCAAGGAACTCACTTTGCTCATATTGAGTTTGGTCAAGGAAAGCTCCTTATAATAGGGCTTTTCTTTTTTTTTCTTCTTCTTCTTCTTTTTTTTTTTTTCTTTTTTAGATTTGTAACATTTTAGTGCTTGGGGAAGGGCATGATAATGGAAATAACCTTTTTTGGCAAAGGTCTCATTCACTTCAGAATCACCTACATGTATATTCAGGTGCAACTAATCTTCTGTCCTGATTTCAACAACCCCTCCAGTTAGTGGTCTTGCCAAGTTCATTTCTCTCTTGGCCTCAAATTTTCTCATCTGCTGAATGAGAAAGTAAGAGAGAGAATCATTTTGAATATGCCACCCAGTCCTAAAAAGTCTATGATGTAATATGAGAGATTTGTGTTTGTGATCTTGTGATTTGTGATAAGAAATATGTATTTGGTCTCCGTCTCCGTTTCTGGCTTAGACCTCCTAAAACCATTGGGTTTTCCTATATGATGAAGGGGATAAAGCTGTCTTATGTTATGTTAATGAGGTGACTTTTGGAAAGCACCAAGGATGGGCGGCAGGTTGCCAGTGGAGCTAACGATGTATTAGGAGGCTAGAACTTGCAGTTCCATCCCCTGACCTCTGGGAGGGGAGAGGGGCTGGAGATTGAATCAGTCACCAATGGCCAGTGATTGAATAAACCATGCCTGTGAAATGAAGCCTCCTAAAACCCCTAAAGGCAGTGTGGTACCTCCAGCATTGTTCTTTTTTCTTAAGATTGCTTTGGCTATTCGGGGTCTTTTGTGGTTCCAAACAAATCTGATGATTTTTTGTTCTATTTCTTTAAAAAATGCCATTGGGATTTTGATGGGGATTGCATTAAATCTGTATATTGCTTTGGGTAATATGGCCATTTTAACTATGTTGATTCTTCCAATCCATGAGCACGGAATTTCTTTGTGTCATCTTCAATTTCTTTCAAAAATGTCTTATAGTTTTCAGCATATAAATCCTTCACATCCTTGGTTAAGTTTATTCCTAGGTATTTTATTCTTTTTACTGCAATTGCAAAGGGAATTGTTTTTTGTATTTCTTTTTCTGAGATTTCATTGTTAGTATATAAGAATGCAATGGACTTTTGTACGTTGATTTTGTAGCCAGCAACTTTACTGTATTCATTGATTGTTTCTAATAGCTTTTTGGTGGAGTCTTTAGGGTTTTCTATATATAGCATCATGTCATCTGCAAAGAGTGATATTTTAACTTCTTCATTCCCAATTTGGATGCCTTTTATTTCTTTCTCTTGCCTGATGGCTCTGGCAAGGACTTCCAACACTATGTTGAAAAGCAGAGGTGATAGGGGACAGCCCTGTCGTGTTCCTGAACGTAGAGCAAAGGGCTTCAGTTTTTCACCATTAATTATGAGATTAGCTGAGGGCTTGTCATAAATGGCCTTTATTATGTTAAGGTATTTTCCTTTTATACCTATTTTATTGAGTGTTTTAATCATACATGGATGTTGTATCTTGTCAAATGCTTTTTCTGCATCAATTGATATAATCATATAATTTTTGTCCTTTATTTTGTTTATGTGCTGTATCACATTGATGGATTTGCGGATGTTGAACCATCCTTGTGCCCCGGGTATGAAGCCCACTTGGTCGTGATGAATAATCTTTTTAATGCATTGTTGTATTCGATTTGCTAAAATTTTGTTTAGGATTTTTGCATCAGTATTCATCAGAGATATAGGTCTGTAATTTTCTTTTTTTGTGTTGTCCTTACCAGGTTTTGGTATCAGGGTAATGTTGGCCTCATAAAATGAGTTAGGGAGTACTCACTCTTCTTCAATTTTTTGGAAGAGTTTGAGCAGCATAATGCTAAGCGAAATAAGTCAGACAGAAAAAGCAGAGAACCCTATGATTTCACTGATATGTGGTATATAAACCAAAAACAAGACAAACAAATGAGAAACAAAAACTCATAGACACAGACAATAGTTTAGTGGTTACCAGAGGGTAAGGGGGGTGGGGGGAGGGAGATGAGGGTAAGGGGGATCAAATATATGGTGATGGACGGAGAACTGACTCTGGGTGGTAAACACACAATGGGATTTATAGATGATGTAATACAGAATTGTACACCTGAAATCTATGTAATTTCATTAACAATTGTCACCCCAATAAATAAATTAAAAAAAACACCCTAAAGGACAGGGTTTGGGAAGCTTCTGGGTGGGTGAACATGTGGAGGTTTGGAGAGAGTATTCCCCAAGGTATTCCCAAAATCTTGTTCTGTGTATCTCTTCCGTCTGACTGTTTCTGAGTCATATTCTTCTATAATAAACAGGTAATCCAGGAAGTAAAATGTTTCTCCGAGTTCTGTGAGCTGCTCTAGGAAATTAATCGAACCCAGAGAGATGGGGTCGTGGGAACCTACAATCGATAGCTGGTTGGTCAGAAGTACAGGTGATAACCTGGACTTGTGATTGGCATCTGAAGGGACGGGGGCAGGGTTGTAGAACTGAGCTCTTGACTTATGGGAACCTGACTCAGTCTCCAGGTAGAGAGAGTCAGAATTGAGTTGAATTGTAGGACATCCAGTTGGTGTCCGAGAATCGCTTTGGTGTTCTGGGGGAAAGAACAACTTCACACATTGGAATCGGTACCACAGTTATAATTGGTGATCAGAAGGTGGGATCAGAGTCAGAATCATCAGTATTCTTTCATACTGTCATCCATTTTTGTCCTTGTTTGGCCAGTGCCTCTTTCAACGTGATTTAATTCACTCTAGAAGGGATACTATCCAATATTTTTTCACTGCAGTTTCCATTTTGCAATGTCATTCTTTTCTCTATGCCTCACACTGAATATGTGAAATTAAAATGTTTTTTTTCCCCTGAATTCTTTTGATGATTTGGTACGTTTTTTGCAGTGATTCTTGGCATCTAGTACGGATAGTGCTTATGTTTTTAACATTAAAAAATTTAAAACCACTTTAAGCGTAAAATACAGTGGTGGATAAGAGGATCCTTGGAGGCAGAGAGACATGCTGTCTTGCTCCTGGGAGCCATGTGGGTCAGGATCTTTCCCCTTTCACGGTCTCAGGTGCTGAGCTTAGAAGCCTCGTGCTTCACTTGGCAGGTGTTAGAAATCAGCACCCACCACCACCATGCCCTGCACAGCTGGGGTTCCCAGCTTAGCAAACCAGAGTTAGTTTTTCCTCTCTCTGCATTGGCTAGTAGTTTTTCAGTCGCAGAATGAGCCAGACCTTCTTTTCGTGGGACTTTACTTGGTTCATTTAAGGATCATACGTTCACTGTTAGAAAGGAAGCAAATAACAGACCATTCTCTATTCATAAAGCCATTGTAAAGCTTGTGATCCTACAATGCCAGTTCTGGGTATATATGCAAAGAAAATGAAAACAGGATCTTCACGAGATATCTGCACCCCCATGTTCATTGCAGCGTTATTCACAATAGCCAAAACATGAAAACAACTTAAGTGTCTGTTGGCAGATGAAATGGATAAATAAAATTGGTATCTATTCACAACGAAATATTTATTCAGCCCTTACAAAAAAAGCAGGAAATTCTGCCATGGATGGACCTTGAGGGCATTGTGCTATGTGAAATAAGTCAGACAGAGAAAGCCAAATACTGTGTGATCGCACTTATATATGGAATCTAAAAGCTGAACTCAAAAACAGAGTAGATTGGTAGTTGTGAGGGGCTGCGGGGTGGGGAAATGGGGAGATGTTAGTCAAAGGGTTACAAACTTTGTTATAAGGGGAATGAGTTCTGGGGACCTAATGTAT
This sequence comes from Rhinolophus hipposideros, assembly GCF_964194185.1. Classification (NCBI taxonomy): domain Eukaryota; kingdom Metazoa; phylum Chordata; class Mammalia; order Chiroptera; family Rhinolophidae; genus Rhinolophus; species Rhinolophus hipposideros. Next base: position 89,939,854 of record NC_138053.1, read on the forward strand.
ACAGCGTGGGACTATACTTAACACTGTATTATATACTTGAAAGTTGCTAATGGAGTAAACTTGAAATGTACCACAACAACAAAATGGTAATTATGTGACGTGAAGGATGTGTTAACCTTATGATAGTACATAACGGTAGAGCCAGCATCTAATTTCCAATATTGTCGTCAACAATAAAGATTGGATCATTTTAATCAGATGTTTTTCACATATTGATTTTTGTACCTGGAAAGTTAATTCCGTGTAAACGTGATTCTCAGTGAGGAAATTCCGAGAAGGGCTCATGCTTGATCCATTTTTTTTAATAAACAACAAGCACTAACTCTACAATCTGTGAACAGGATTTATACAGAGCCGTCTGTCCACCTAACCAAATCAACGTCTTTTATGACTACTCGTTCCTAGTATTGAAATGAAACTTGATCTATACATAGTATAATATTAAGCTTTTTATTTCTGCATGTGACTGTGGCAGCTGACTGAATAAAATCCTTAGTTAACAAAGGAAAAATTGTGCACAATATATTTTAAACACAAAATTGTTTTCAGTTAGGCCAAGTTTTACTAAGTAAGTATAAATCAGAAAGAAGTGTGACTTTACTTACATACATATCAATAATTCAAAAAAAGTTTTTACCTAGTTCTTCAACAGTTTTATACATTATAACCCAGATTAAGGAGCTGTTCTCATCATAAACCTTGTTTCATTGTTCAGTGCCAAATTACAGAAAATACTGGTATTTTTCATGGCAAGTAATGATTTTGAATATTATGGCTGTGGGCTCTGGGACTTTCTAATAGACTTCCCCGGAAGCCCCATGCCTCCGGAGTGGGCATGGTGTCCTTCACAGGAAGTGGAGGTGGCTTTTCAGTGGTATAAGGGGCATCAGATCTAGTTACCTTATCTCAAGCACAGTCAGTCTTTGTAGAGCTAGCACGGATTAGCAGGAGTTGTGAGCTCTTTACCTCTAGCTTGGTCACATTGCAGGATGGCTCCCATTAGCCAGACTCTCTCTCACCTGCTCTTAGGAGAAGCAGTTGTGTGGCCCCACTTCATGGGATGAAATGCCCTTTGTCCTGTCCGTTTCCACATAGCTACCAAAGCATTCTAGCTGGTTCTCCCCCCTAACCCAACCCCCTGGAAGAGGAGCCAAGAATCTTTGGTTATAAAACCCAAGTTCTGAGCTTGCCCCAGCTCATATGCTCAGAGCGAGTTGGGGCATTTAAGTAAGAGATGTCTAATTAAATCATTGAGCACAATATTATGTCTCTGTTAAAAGTGAAAAGTCATCTAGCATTTGCTAAACTGTCTCCTCGGAGGAATAGGCTTTAGTGTGTAAACTGTGTATTCTGTATTTATGAATCATCATTACTCATCAAAATTGCATAGACAGGGTGAATTATCAGGTAAAAAGCATTAAATAGGCACATGTGTTGAATAACAAAAATTCAACCTGGTAAATTTTAAAGATCTTATTGGCTTTATCGACCATTTTGTGAATTGGGCAGTATCTCATCCAGTAAATAGAAAGGCGCTCCAAGGAGCTGTACAAATTGGAAGGCTTTTATAGGCAGAAGGGCGAAGGAATAAGGAAAGCTGATTACCTCATCTTCCTTTGGGGGATGGAAAGAAAGGGCCCATGTGGCAGATGATCTCATTGGTGGTCACCAGAAAATTCTAGACTGACCAGTTAAGATTACATTCCTGGGGAAGGTTGAAACTGCAGTTAGGACATGTACTAAATATTGATTCGGAGACATGAGCTTAACACAAGTGACTCCATTTTGGGCCTGTTTCTTTTTAACATGGTAGTTTTAAGAGTTTCTTTCTTTGTTGTTTTGGCACAGCAGTAATTCTGACTCGTGCATTGAAACTACTAGATTTTATAGTTTTAGCGTTTTTTAATGTGTTTATAACCTGTATTTTGTAACTTTCTGCTTTGTACCTTTCTAATAAGGCATAATATTTGGAAGCTGTATTTTTCAGTTTAATTGCAATCAGAACTATAGACAGGGACCCACACATCTCCATGAGTTTTAAAAGAAAACTTTGCTGTAAAGGATACATTAGGTTGCATTAAATGAGAAAAAAAATCATTTTCCTCAGGGAAAGAAAAATTCACTTAAATTCAGAATATGCTGGATTGTAGCATAAGCATATCTATGTGCTTGGGTAAGTTTTTGGCAACAGAAGTCTGGGGTAGCCTGGGAGCTAAGCACCACTTTTAAAGTCTCTATCCTGCCAAAATAAAAATCCAAATAGGCCTTTTATTCCCTTTAAAAAAATAATAAATGAGCACAATTCTGTAGTATGTGTTGCACAATGGAAAGTCAAAGCCCTTTTCTTCCTCTTTCAGGAAAGAGCGGATCCATTCATTGACGGATAGATAGCTCTTAGCCAGAGCTACTGAGAAGGGTCTAAAAGTTTCTCAAAGTTCTTCATCTGGATTCTATTCTGTTGTGTTCATTTTTTAAAAGTGGTACTTTGAAAATTACCCCATTTGCAGATAAGCATGGAACAAAGGACGATCAGCAGTTTTTAAAGCTGTTTTGGAGGACAGTGGTGTGGAGAATTCTGCTTTATTCTTCACCATCGGTGTGTACCTATAGAAAAGATGGTTTATGAGTTTTTAAAAATGCCTTATGCTAGACATGTAAGGGCCATTCTTTTCTCTCAGGTGTCTGTCAAACTAAAGCACATGCCTGGATTTTGCGTTCAGGGGACAAGCCATCCATGCGATTGACGTGGATCTTCCTGACAGTAACTGATAAATTTCTTGAGGCATTAAAAATAAAATGAAAGTGGAAGTGCATTTCATCACCCACTGGCTTCACTGACAAGAGCTGTGAATTGTTAGACCTGTTTCTGGCTGCATATTCCTTTCATGAGTAACACATGCTCCTTACATTCAAGCAGATTTATCAAGTCAAAACATGGGCAAAATCCCAGGGGTCCGGCTCCCCGGGGACAGCAGCCCTCAGGTAACCATAAATGACTTAGTACCTAGGTCTCCTTAGGTGAAAAGCACTCTATTACACTTGATTATACTTTTCATTAAATTAAATTAACACTTTCATTAAATAAATGAACATTTAATGTAATTCCATAGTAATCTGATTTAACATGAGTTCAGTAACCATTTTCCCCATTATTTTAGAACTACATCTTTGCATAAGTAAAAGTAGGTGCACATTGTCATTTCCCATGGCAGCCCTTTGGGTCTCAACCAACACTTGATAACAAATGACAATTCCAGCTCTGACCATTTTAATCCATGTTTGCAGATTTAGAGTCTAAGTTATTAAGTATTTGAAAATGTAGTTCCTTTATAAATATCTAAAATAATTATACTATACTAATTGTTTCCTAATAGCATTCTTGCATCAGTAAATTTAAATTATCAGAGAAGGAAGAATGACTAGTAGTTAACATTTCTCTTAACTGCTTATGTTGCAATTATTTGAATATACATTAGACTTCACAGGTAGTTGGAAGTCTCTCTCTTTCTCTCTACATATATATATATATATATATATATATATATATATATATATATACACACACACATATATATACATATATATAGTTATATAGTTCCCATATATATAGTTATATATATATATTTCCCAAACATTGTTATAGTCATATTTGCCTAATAACGTTTAAAATATAACTTTGTTTTTAAAAAAGTAATACATGCTAATTTGGAAAACTGAAACTGAAACTTATTAAAAGATGAAAACCCAAATCCCTTATAACCCCATTACCCAGAAATTAAACTCACTTTCAATTTTTATTTTCTTCCAGTTTTTTGTAAGCTTATATATATGTGCTTATTCATTTATCGATCCTTTCAACAAGTATTTGTTGAATGTCTTTATTGCCAGAACTTCTAGACATTTGTGGAAGGAAAAAAGGCAAAAACAGACAAACAGCCGTCTCCTCGTGTAGAATGTAGTTGATGTTCTAGTGAGTGAGCCAGAAAATAAATACGTACTACAATAGATAATGTTCGATGGTGAACCTTGTTTCAGGGAAACTAAAGCAATTGCGGGGATTAGAGAGTGTGAAGAAGGGCAGGGAGGGTCAAGTGTAATAAAGTGCCCAGGAAAGATTTTCCTGAACAAGGTTTTTGAGCAGAGACTTGAAGGAGCGAGGTAGTGAAACATGTCTGGAAGAAGAGCTTCTAGGCAGGTGGAATAGCAAGTGCAAAGGCCCTGAGGTAGAAGCTGTGTATGATACTGATTTTTCTTTTATATCATTAAGGGTTTTTTTTTTTTTTAAATGCAGGCATAGTAACTGGAATAAATAGGATATTATATAGCTAATTCAGATCATGTTGTAAAAGAATATTTAGGGATATGAAAGTTTACCCTTTATTGCTAATTACAAAAAAAATTGTAGATTTACAGCAAGTGCAGGGAGGTATAATACATAGTATATTATAATTCCATGTTGGTATATAAATAAGATATCTCCGTGTGAAGGGAATACAGGTGGATTTTGTTTTCTTGATTTTGTTTCCCTTTATTCTTTCTCTGTAAGGAACATGCATCGCCTTTATCATGAGGAGAGATAAGAGGGTCGCTAAAAGTGGGAGGAGGGTGTTGTACCAGGCAGGGCTGGGCCAGAGACTGGAGATGTGGGAGGTGGCACGTGCAAGCAGTGCCATGCCAGGTATTCGGTTCACCTAAGTGCCAGAGAGCTGCCATCCAGCGATGGGGTTCCGGTTACAAGGAGAGAGACTGGCACGGCCCAGTCATTGAAACAAAGGTCAGGGCCGAAGTCCAGAGAAGCAGCTGAGCTCAAAGGAGGGGATGGATGGAGCCTCAGAAATAAGTCAGAGGCATTGTAGCCTGACCAGCCCCTGTGTTCCTTGGCACTGAGTCTCATAGGATTGGGTGAAGAAAAATGACCAATGTATTGTTAAGTAATAAAGCGATGTTATTATTTCCAAGGTCAGGTGGTATGCGAGGGGTGGTATAAAAGTCCTTTAATTCTTCCTATCGGAGGCTCAGCGACAATCACAGTGAAGTCTCCTGGTACAAGGTGAAGGGGGCTAAGTGCATATGCTCATGATTTAGGTATCCATCCTCCAGGAATGTTTTCTTTAAGGAAAACTTGGAAACTCTTTGTGTCCAGAGGAAGACTGATCTCCACAGCCTTATGCTCCAAACTAGTTTTTGGGCCAAACAGGAATGGATCTGGGAAGACATCGCGTTCTCTTCTGAAAGACACATACCTGGGTTCTGTTGGACTATCTGTCTGTCTGTCCATCTCTCAGCTATCAGCCATCAATGTGTCAATCTATCAATCGACCTACCTACCTATACATATTCTTTAGTTATATTTTAGTGATCATATTTGATATGTTCAAGAATATATGTAATGTACACATAAGTTGTAAGACATTACAATAAAACGAACACACGGGAACTTGTCTGCCAACCAGGGCTGACACTCCCCTGTCCCCTCCCCACACCAAAGGCAAGCATAGTCCTGAATTTTGTGCTGTTTGTTCCTTTGCTTTTAAAAATATATACATATAATGTGTGTATACATATAAATATGTGAATATAGAGTATAAATATACATATAAATATATGTATAAGTATACATATATTTAAATTACATGTATTCCTACATAAAATTTTTGTTTTCGAGGTCTGTAAAAGTCGTACCATATTTGTATAGTCTTCTAGAACTAGTGTGTTAGCACTAAACAGTTTTTGGAAAAATTAATCCATGTTGCTGTGTATAGCTCCGCTGCGTTTTTTTGTTGCTGTGTAATATTTCATCATGTGACCATAGCACAATTTATTTATACGTTCTATTTTCACTGGACTTTTTTTTTTCTTTTTTTTACCAGACAGATCGTTGCTTCTGTGAGTTTGAGTTTACCACAGGGCAGTACCAACGATCACAAAAAGAAATGCCTAACACAGAAAGTGAACAGTGCCCTGTATACTGTATATTTGAGAGCTTGTGTAAAATCTGTACCGATTCTTGGTACTACACCTATTTTAGTAGTACTTCCTTGCAGGACCTGCACTGTTCTTGTGCTGGCCGCCACTAGAGGGCACACGAGAGATGGGACACAGCATGTTGTAGAAGCGAAGAATGATAGCTACTGTTGAAACCTAGCTCGCTTCCTGGCTCCAAAGTGTTGTTAGGACCTGCATATTTCATCAGGGCAAAAACATTAGTATGGCTCCAGTTACAAGAAGAAAATACAAGGAAAAGGTTACAAGAAAAAGGTAATGTTTGTATACATGCACACATATGCATGGGTACACATGTATTTTAAGGTGGTAGGGGGAGTGAAAAAAATGAACAGGGAGTAAGAGAAGGGCTAGAAGGACGCATCAGTGGAGAATAAGACAGACTGGGGGGAGGAAATTCACACGTCAATGACAGTTGACTGTGCTTCTTAGTTTAGGGACAAGCTGATGATTTTTGAGGCCTCTAAGAACTCAGTGGCACTTTGCGTCACCATTTTACTCCTTATTTCTAGCCACTCTCTTATGAAATATTTCGAATGTTGTTTATTATGTGCTCTCAGGAGTCTCTCCTTTCCTCACTGGTCCCTGACTTAATACTTTTTCCTCTGTTGGAAATAAATGGGAACATATGGGTCCCTCTTCCCCCGCCGCCGCACACATGCACACACACGTGTTGAGCTCTCAGTATTCTTGAATCTTGAATTTCAAAAAATTGCTTAGTTTGCACTTTCATGGAGAGAGGACTTCTTGGTGAATTCTTGACCTCTAGGTGTGAATTGACCTGTGAAATATTGAGGGCAAAGGTCCCTGCTTGTTAGAAAGTGTGCAAAAGAAACGGCTGCGGAAGCCTGTCTTGGAGACCTTGGAGTGTTTGTGGTAGACTGAGTAACCCCTCCACATCCATCCCATACCCCTGAACTGCCCCCCCCCCAAAGATGTCCACATCTCATGCCATAGCACAATTTATACATACAGAACCTGTGACTATGTTCCTTCCATGGTAAAAGGGACTTTGCAGATGTGATTAAGGTAGGACAATAAGATGGTGAGATTACCCTGGATTATCCAAGTGGCCCAGTGTAATCATAAGGGTCTTTATAAGAGGGAGCAGGTGGTCAGGGGAGATAAGATGCTGAGCCTTTGGCTTTGACAATGGAGCGTGGTGCCACGAGTCAAGGAATGCAGGCAGCCCCTAGAAAGTGGAAGAGGCCGTGATTCCCCTCCAGAGCCTCTAGAAGGAATGCAGCCCAGCAGATCCATTCTGGGCTCTGATCACCAGAACTGTAAGGTGATAAATCTGTGTGGTCTTAAGCCGCTAAATTGGGTAATTTGCAGCGATGATAAACGAATGTAATGTTCCTTAATATGGAAGAGAACCAGCTTCCTTTGAAAATGTGGAGGGTAGGTTTTCTCGGTCACATCTCTGTCCGTTGAAATACAGTTTGAGCTCAATTAATGGAAGCTCTGCATCCTCAAACAAGGAGGGTTAGAGTGATGATAGCCCAAGGGATCAAGTTGTTGAGACAGTAGAAAGGGACAAGGAACCCAGCCCAGCCTGGGAGACTGTTCCTGCTGGGCAAGGAGAGCTGGAAAAGGGAAATGCGCGGTCAGAATGGCCGAGAAATGCCGTGAAGACCCCACGCATGGAAGCCTGGAAGGGGCAGAGTGTTTCAAGGAGAAGGCTGTTACATGTGCTCTACAAGCACTGAGGAAGATCACTGGATTGTATCAGAATGTTCGTGGAGACTGTTAGAAATCGTTCTCCATGCTTTTTGTTTATGTGTATGGAGAAGGAGAGTTCTTTTGGAGTGAAAAACCAAAGTCAGGGGCTTAATGATAAGAAAATAGAGGTTGGTAGCATGAACCACACATTAGAAAATATGGTGAACAAATGGAGAGAAAATAAACAGTGACCAGGAAAAGCAGCAGCTTGTTTTTTGTTACTAATTTTTGATTGTGGTAAAATACACGTAACATAAAATTTACCATGAATGTACCACTAGTACATTCACAGTGTTGTACGAACCTCACACCGTCTAGTTCCAGAACATTTTCATCTCCCCAAAAACAAACCCATAACCGTTAAGGATTCCCTGCCCTCTGCCTTCGCTCCTGGCAACCATGAATCTGCTTTCTGTCTGTGTGGATTTGCCTTACTCTGAGTATTTCTTATCAATGGAACCATACAATGTATGGCCTCATTGTGCCTGGCTGCTTTCACTGAGCATAATGTTTCCAGGGTTCATCCATGTTGTAGCATGAGTCAGAACTTTGTTCCTTTTTCATGGCCGAATAATATTCCATTATTGGATAGACCACATTTTACCTATTTAGTCATCATCTGATGATTTAGATTGTTCCCACCTTTTGACTACTGTGACTAGTGAGAAGTTGTTTGTTTGTTTGTTTCTTGTTTGGTTTTGTTTTCAGAATAGAACAGTGTGACGGTGTGGGTGAAGCAGACGCGGTATGTGGAAAGGGAGAACTGTGTTTCACCAGCAGTCAGGGCCTTGCACAAGCTGTCCAGCTGCTGGGAAAAGCTTGCAGGAAGAGTCTGGGCTGTCACTAGGGCCAGGATTATGTCTGGGGCAGAGGGGGACCTGGGCAGGGGATTGGTTTGCTCATAGCCCATAAATCTCTACTGGAAAATTGAAGATAGCATTAGGTAAGCTGGCAGATGCTGGAATGCCAGTGGGAGAAGTTGCGTTCTAGGCAGCCTCGGGACCTCCAGCAGCAGGAGTGATGTTTCTGAAGGGAGGACCCAAACATGTGCTCCTCACGCGTCGTTTTAGTCACGTTTCCTTTTCAGTTCTGTTTATTTTTGAAAGAGGAAGGAATACGCAGGAAGGAGGCAGTTGAGAGGGAGACCACATTATTATTTAGAGGTATTTGGTAAAAAGGGGGAAAGGCGAATGATGTAGTACTTTTATTGGGTAGATTGTGTTACTCATATGCTGTTTGTTAGTCTTTTTCAAGGCTATTCTTACTTGTGCTTGTTTTTAATACCTGAACAACTGGGAGAGAGAACTTATAATCCTGGAGTCATTTGGCTTGTATTCTTAGAGAGTATTTTTAAACTATAATTTCAGAGCCATCTAATGCCATTTAAAGCACAAGAAGTGCTTTCAGTATTCAGTTCTCCTGAGCTGCAAGCTTTAGATTTTGAATAGTATTATTACTTCCACTGAAAACGCATTTCTAAAAGATCTTTTCCTTGATGTTTGCCTCAGTTTTGCGGGGTCAGTTGTGTTATCTTTATTAAAACATGTGGTGATATTTTCAATCATGACTCAGGAGTCATCTGTCTTGGAAAGAAAACTGTCTGAATTCCAGCGTGTGTCAAGCTAAACATCCTCGTCAGAAATGGATATTACTTTTGAATAAATTGTACATTTAAGGTCTTCCCCCACCCTCTGGAGCTAAGTTGGAATGAAATCATCTTGCTTTGAAGGACTTTTAATGGATGTACCATTCTTGGAATAGATAATGAAGACTCAGTAATTGAATGAAATTCGAAATGGAAAAGAAATTGTATTTTTAAATTGAGAAGTAGATCTGAAACTAATTTGAGGGCAAAACAGGACTGTCCCAATCTAGGTCCTCACTAAACTGGACTGGGAAAGGCCACCTTTCCCCACAGTTTGGCTCAGATACAAGATATTCAATAAATGTGTCGGTGCGTGAGTTGAGCCATTTTTACTTGCCTCATGGAAGGGGAGACATGTTCCTGGTTTGGGGGAATTTATGCTCTTTGTGTGGGGCATGTGGAAAGTTAGACATCAACTTGTAAGTTTGTCTTTGTTCTGCGTTCAAGGCATGAAAATCCACCAACAGTGAAAGAATACACAGCTTGTAATAAATGAATTTTCTCCTGCTGGTTAGAATATGGGGTCAATAATGTAATCAATAGTCGGGAGTAGTTAGCTAAAATCCTGGAGAGTTTTCCTCTCGCACTAATAACTGATTTCTGGAATGGAAAACAAGCAATTCTCTGCTCAGCAGGTGATTTTGAGAAGTAGAGGGAGGCCAGTGAGAAGTGGATGAGGCCGCTGTGACCGGGGTGATACCCCAATACTGCGTCACTATTGTTGCCCGAGCTCACTGCCTGGACCTCGTGTAACCTCTTGGCCTGGGGTTCTCTTCCTGCCCATCTCCCCCATTTTGAAGTGAATAAGGAGGGTAAGCAGAGGGAGTTAATTGGCTGACACAAGTCATAGGAATGCAGAATTAGAGAGTAGGATAAAGCTACCAGTAATCCAAGCCTCTGAAAAAAGATGGTAATGAAACAAAATCATTAAGATAATCTGTCTAGCACTCAGATTCCTAGAGAAGGAATTGTTTGCCAGTCCCTTTGGTTGAGTAGTTCCAGCATCTCACGACCCGCTTAGCTACAGAGAAGTGCTCCCTTTCATATTCTTTTTGGAACCTCCTTCCTGCTATTGCTATTACTCTCCGGGACTCCTGAATTACAGGAGTTACTTCAGGGGCTGTTCGGATGCTTTGCTGTGGACCATTTTCAGTCACAGACTCCCTTCGCAAAATCAGAGCAGTTAACTCAGGAATAATTTCAGGATATGAAATTATTGGTAAATTTGACATTATGATGGCATATTTGTGTGTATTCATATATTCAGGGCTAAAGGGCTTTAGAAAAATCCTGCTTTTACAGGACTGAACATACTGTGTACCCTTATACTTATGGAAGGTCCTCTTTGTACACATTGAAAGGGGAACTTGGAAGAACAAGATATAGTCTTGGCAAAACCATCAACCTATTTCTGCAGCTTAAATTAGTGCTGTTGAAACAAGAGTTAATGCTTTTGTATCATAGATTAAATTCCCACTGTTGGTAACACTCATGGTTATTCAATAACAGTTAACAGAGAGCCAGCTGGGAGCCGGACTCTGCAAGAATATGGTCGAGACGTGACTGTAGAATGTTTTAAAAATGTTGTTTTTATTCCGAAGTAACCAAAGTCTCCTGTTATCTCTGCAGGAGTCTATTAGCCATCTATGCTTTCCCCTGAGAAAATATCTTTTATTTTGCATATGACTCAGAAATTCTGCACTCGAACCTCTTGTGATATTCATAAAGGGATGAAACGCTTCGTAAATGTCAATCTGTTTGTTTGAGAATAGAGAAGGGGTGGGCACGTTTACCCTGGGTACCCTATAGGTCTCTAACAGCTGCTATGTTGGGTCCCTACTTCAACTTTGGGGCCACTTTCCCTGTCGGTGTCTTGAGCTTGGAAGTGGCTTCGTTTTTCCAACATTTAGTAATGTCCTGCTACGCATAAGGCACTCTGCTGGAGATCTAGCATCAGACCTCATATCATGTCAGGATTTTATTGTATTTCCCTTGATGTTGGAACAAGGGAGAAGGTCTCAAATGTCAGAGAAGTGGTAGGAATAACAAGAGTTGTACATTGTCAGGCAAAGTTGGAGCTGTGTCATTTTCACTTTTCAAGTGATTTTTAAAGAGCTTCCGTTGCTATTTGTTCTACATAAAGAGAGAGAGCCTGTGGCTACAGAATAAAAATAGCTGTAAGTATTAATCATCAGAGAAAGTTTTCATGGGTATATCGTGCCTTCACGTGAGCAAGTCCACAGCTGTAGTTAGATTGGTTTTGTTTTGCTCATTGAAATAATAATTTTAAGACCAAGTAAGAAAAAGGAGGGGGAGGGATACTGGAATACGGCCACCAAATTTATATTGTACGCGTTGATTAATATTTCAAACTTGGGGTGAGGTGTTAATTTTTGTGTACATTAAATCAGCACCCTCTTTATTGCTGTTTTCCAATCACTTGCTATAATTACGTCTCATATTTAAACTATACAACCATCTTTGAGGTAACATGTTGCTTCTAACACGTCTTTTCAGATGTTGAACGTTTATCAAGAATAGGAAATTTCAAGGTTTTGTGCAATGGGAAAGCAGAGGTACCAAAGCAAATTTTCATTTTAGTGTTTTTTGCCCTCTTGGGATTTTGGTCATTGAATCTCATAGCTTTGCAGTTTATGACCTGTGAAGACTGGACTTGTTTTGAGTCTGTCACTTGGGGACAAAGGCTTTTAGCTCACTACCCGTGTGGTACGTTTTGTCTCAGCCAGCGGCATCCATCCAGCACTCCTGGCCCCCAGAGCGACAGTGTTCAAATGACTCAGAGCAAAAAAAAAAAAAAAAAGCTGCTTTGTGGACACAGAGAACGGTGAGTCTTGGGGAGCTAATTTACCTATCTTTCCAAGGAAGCTTCTTGGAAACAACAAACAGAAACCGCTTAATCTATCTTTAATAAAGGAGGAATTATTATTTGGACTCAGTATTGTATGAAAACTGGAACGAAGAAATACAAGGACCCAGGAATTGAAGCAGCTTGAAGGTGCCCTCAGGAATCTGAGGGAGCTGACGTGGCGCTTGGAGTCCAGGGAAGGGGACGTTGGAAGGGTGATGGAATTGTTCATTGTATTGATTTTGGTAGTGGTTTCATGGGTGTGGAAATGTCAGAAGTTATTAAGTAATGCACTTTAAACACGCACAGTTTGTTGTGTGTCAATCATATGTCAAAAAACTGGTTCAAATAAAACAAAGCAAGCACAGCTGTCAACACCAATACGTGAATGAGAACACAAATAAAAGTAGGAGCTGTTCCATTTAGAAGCCAAAAGGAATTTTATTAAACTTTCTACAGATGGTTCCAGAACTAGTTCCGACACCCTTTTATAACGCTGGGGTGTCCCTTTCATGTGTGCTGTGTGGCACCTATGTCTTTCAGTCAAAATTATTAACAGGTCCTTTGACTTTTGAGAATAATGTGTTACCCACTGAAAAACCAAAGGATGGTTTGTGGAGGCACAGTGTAAAGATGGACAAGTGTAGACCTGAGGTCTGAGCGGTGTTTACTTGGGGGATGGCTTTCAGTTTCTTTGCTTACCTGTCATAACAGCAAAAACCAAAGAAGGTTTGGGGGGAGGGGGAGGCAGAAGGTTCTGCCGACTCGATAACTAACAGTTCCCCACCCCCAGGCCTGTCTTCTTAGGAAAGCCTGTCACCGGCTATGGTTGTATGTAGATGAGTAAGGGGAAATCAATACCCCCACCCCCAAACTGAAGAACCTTCAGGTACAAGTCAGATGGGTAGTCCCCGCCCCCCAGTGCCATTAAAGCTCACGCTTTCACTCATCTGTAGTGACAGAGAGCAGAGCAGCAGTGGTTTTCTGGGGCTGAGTTGGGTTTCAAAGGAGTGTGACTTGGGTGGCTGGGTGTGTCTTAGGTGGGCATAGAAGGTGTTCTGTGTCCTCCTTGTGCTGGTAGCTTCGTGGGTGGCAGTGTCTGTCAAAATCACCAGATTTTGTGCTGTAAGTGCATAGTTTATTTTCTGTAAATTATACCTCAACAAAGTTGCTGCTTTGGAAATGACACGTTTCTGTCCTCAGATCTCAGAAACGAGGCTGTGATGGCCCCTGCACATACACACACACACACACACACACACACACACACCCTACTTATGTTTTAATGAAACAATCATGTTGTTTCCCCCCCCCCCCGTAGTTTTTCTTAGGCAACAAGAATAAAAGCACTCTTTTAGTTGTTGTTTCAACCATGGGCATATACATTAGTTTTTATTGTTAAACTTGGATATTTCTTTACATCTAAGGACAAAGTCAAGTGTGAAATTGAGGCAGTTTTAACTAATAAAATACGCAAAAACATGTGATGATTAGTTGAGTCTCCTCACACACGTAAACCGTGGGGTAGGAGCAGGTCTAAGGTTTGTTCCTCCTGGCACCTCAAGCAGTGATGTCACATAAGCACTTGTTGACTTGTCAGTTGACTGAATTGATTCAGTTATTCAGAGTCATCCCTGTTAGGCAGCTGCTCTACTCTCTGATCCCCCCAAAAGACGCCCAGGACATATTGGCCAATTGTGAAAAATGTCTTCACAGTCACTTTGCACCCTGGCCCCCTTCCGTGCTCAGAAAGGTCTTTTCTGTTTGGTTGCTCCCAGCATGCGGGAGCTGATGGATGTGGGGTGCCCAGCACCTGTGCTTATCTGGAACAGGCACACTCTATCCCTCTCCTTCCTTTCCCTTGTATATAATCATCAGTTAGTTCCAAATTACTCATTAACAAGCCTGCCTTTCCCAGATTTGATTTCCTGCAGTGACCGAAGTGAATCATTCACAGGCAGGTGTATGAATTTCCTGAAGGGCTCGGAATCAAAGGGGTTTCAGAGTCTCAGTTTTTAAGATCCTTTCTGTCATCACTGAATTCATGGTAGAAATGAATCCATCATGTAGCCCTGGCCTGTGTCCGCAGAGGACGACCAGTGTGAAGTCAGTCCCTTAATCCTGAGTTCCGAGTCCAGCCTCGTCAGTTCTCCCACCGCCTTCCCACTTAGCAGTACGCTTTGTCCTCTCAGGGTTTATCATTATTGACTTTATAAGTGACTCTACTCAATAAACAAGTGTAATGAGGTGATTGACTTGCTCATAAGAAATTTACAAGTGCTTCAAATGCGTCAGTTGGATAGCGATCACTGCCACTGGACATACAGCCTATTGTGTTGGTCACTTTTCGTTGGGGAATTCAGGTCGGAAGGAGAAAGCTGTTGTTTAGATGCCTAGGCCCCCCATCAACAGGGGATCCGATTTGGGTGAGCGACTCAGTGAGTGTCTGCGTTTTTATCAGCAGCCAAATGCTCTGTCCTAACTGAAAGCAGCCAAGAATACAAATAAGATCATCATAAGTTTTACATTTAAAAAGAAATTATTTGAATGTGTGCTTCCCTTGGGCAGAATTCTTATCTGTGCATGTAAGTGTCATTCATGTTTTCTACTCCCGGCAAACATTACTTTAAAAAGGAAAGTTACTTTAAAACATGTCATTCAATTCAGGCACATTTATTAAGTGGAGAATCTGTTACCAGTGATTATTTGGCATCTAAATCTCTGGTGAGTAAACTACTCGTTAATTTTGGACAGTTACTCAAAACATGTTGAAGAAGAAGGGATGAGACCTGCCTTCAGCGATAGTGAAATGACACAGCAGGACGTTCATACTGGGACAACTGGTTTCCTGGTGGTGGCTGAGAAGGGACAGGGCAGCACGCAGGGAGCAGTTTGTGTGGGCAGAAAAAGATGAGGCTGGGTGTGGCAGGACGAGGGGCTGTGTTTTGACCTTTCCTGTCTGGCTCACTGAGTCCTGGCCCTAGATTATGAAACATGTTCTGGAAATTACTTCCAGAGGACACACATCCCTTTGGTGACAGCTTATTTCTGGATTCCCAGTGTAAATGCCTGGACTCTGATGACATTCAGGGGTGTGTTTCACGGCCCATCATCTGATTAGTCACTGAAGTGTAAGGACTCTCCCGCTGGCTTCTGGTCGGAGCACGTGATCACAAGAGCAAAATAACTTGTTTATTTCCTCCAGGCTCATTCTAACAGAGAATTAAGTCAGGCTTTCTCTCCTTCCCGGGGAAATGGTCTCTAATTCAGAGCTCTTTGAGGCGCCTTACAATGACATGTGAACTTCATGTCTGAAGAGATGATTTCAATCCCCTCTGGAAAAATCTCGAAATACAAAGTGTGTCCGTAATAGATTCTTATAAGCAATCAAGCGCTTTTGTTCCTTGTTGAGTCTAAGGTGAGGTCCGTGACTCCGCTGGCAGGGTAGGTCTCCCGAGGTCAGTGGTTGTACCGAGTGGCAGGCTGTGTGGGTAAGACAGGCTGGAGTTCATACCTCTCGCTGCCTTACTGCGCTCATGTTTAAAGGGGGTGTAATAGTCGATTCTCCCCGCGGAGCTTTGAGGACGCTTGAGTGAAGTCCTGTATGTACAGCATTTAATACAGAATGGTGTGCATTCAGTTCATCTTAGCCACCTGGCCTTGTTATTATTTATATTCATTGTGTGTGACAAGTAGGAGAGCCCCTGAGTTGAACCCACTTTCATGCTCAGAACAAGACTCCCAGGAGGAGCCAGGGCCCCTCTAATCCTGCAGCTGCCCGGCAGTCACTGACCTCACGGTGTTTTTATTTTCCCCCCCCGAGGTTGGCGGCTTGGTCGGCAGAGTGGAAGCCAGGTGTCCTCTGCTCCCTGTTTTGGATAAGGCAGGTGGGGTGGGGGAGTTAAGTGTCCTAGTCCCCTCCAAGGCTGGGGGCTGTGCTACAGACTGAGGGCCCTGCTGTGCCCTCGCAGACACCAGGAAGCTGAATCTCACTTCCTTCCCGTGTATATCCATGAGAGCTGAGCTGCTCCATATTCTGTGATATACCTGAGGCTGGGAACTCCTGTAGTTCATCTGCCCAATATGTGCTCCCAAAGCAGTGGCCCTTGCCTACTAGCTGACAGTGGTCCCAGGCAGGGCTGTCACTCTCTCCCTCAGACAGAGGGCCCCTCGGATGTGAACGCACCACCTGGAAGGTGCAGTCCGCTTTCTCCTGCCCCCCACCCCATCTGTGCCTCACACTGTCCTTTTCCCTTTAAAGAATTAAAGCCTTCATGTGATCTGTGGTGATAGCCACACACCACGCACGACCCACTGCCATGCCCATGGTTTAGTTCCTGCAAATGTTGGCAGCTGGCAGCCTTGCTGAGGCCTGGACACCCTCGCTGGCAGCTTCAGGCCACTAGAAGAGCCATTTACAGAACATCCTCACCTCGCTCTCAACAGGTACAAGGCCTGGACAAGTTCCAAAACCTGAAAGCCTCGTTTCCTTACTTTTTCTCTATGGGTAATGCTATAATTCAGGGAGTCCTGGTGCGGATGAAAGCCCACGCAAGTCTGCAGTGTGCCTGGCCCCTTGGGAAGGGCTCAGAGAACAAGTGGTGTCAGGTCCGTACAGCTGTTTGGGACCAGCCCTGGAGTGTGTACTCTCTCACCCTGAAGGACAAGATGGGCAGAGTGGGATTGGCACAGGGCTCATCTGAGGAGAGTGGGGAAGCGTCCAGAAGGCAGTAAGTTGACATTGGACCTTTTTCTATCTTGGGACCATTGCGGCATAAGGTACAGTGAAGAACCCTTCCTCTGACCATGCATACGCCTTCCCCATTTTGGGAGCTCATCTGGGGCTGGGGGAGCTCAAGCAAATCCATATTTGGAAGGTATTCTTTTAGTCTTCCAGAATGCTCCCCCAAAACAAGATGTCAAAGTCACAGCCTCACGCATCCTTTTGCTTTGGTGCCGCCAACACTGTGCACTGACCTCCAGTCTCGGCAAAGCACTGAACTGTGCCACGGTGACCCAGGGGTTTTCATCCAGTGTCCTGGGGCACGTCAGTGGTGGTGGTACTTCCTCTTGGGTGGGATGAGAGAAAATGAAACGGGAAACATACGTCCTGAGATTGTGTGTGTCTTAGTGGCACCTTGGCAGAGAAGTTAAAATGTGTTGAAGTGTTGACATGTCCAGGTCCCGGGGGTGGACCAGGTTGGCGATTTCATGTGTTGTCAGGTCACCCACTTATGCTGACTCATAGCCCTGTCACTCTCCTCCACGGTGAGCAGGCCGCGTCTTCCTGTTTGAAACCAAAGGACTGAGTCTGAGTTTCTCTCAGCACCATCTAGCTTCAGGGCGTCGTGTGAGCGCTTCCTTCTCTCTGGGAGTGAACGCGGAGGCTCACTGATTTCAAGGCCACCTCCTTTGTGAAAAGCTGGCCTGAAAATTCTGATCCATCCTGGAATTTGGATGGTCCATTTCCAGCAAGAGGAGTGAAATGGTGGGGAGGGGAAGGCGGTCTCCAAAGGTGATAGTGAACTTGTAAAACTCTGGCTTTGCATGCTCCCCTGTGATTTTAGGGCAGGCCGATAGATTCCCATGGCAGTTAAGTCTTCTGTCACTCCCAACTCAGTGTGTGTCACAAACCACAGCGTCCGTTTCGTGGAGGGGGCTCTCCCCATGTGACGTCCCTGATATCAAATAGAGCACGTCCCTATGAGATCAAGTCAGATCTCATAGGACGGACACGGACGGAAAATACATTTGCATGTATTGGACAGCAGGAGCCGGAGGGAGAAGCAGAAAGACAGTACAGGTGTTCTGATTGAAAATTGACCTCATTAGGCCCCACCTTCTCCTAGCTCTTAACAAAATGTGTCTATGTGATTATTTGTGTTCACTTATTTAAAATGCAGCTTCACTACCCTGGGAGCTCCATGAAGCAGAGAACATGCCTCCCTCATCCACCGCTGCATTTCCGAGGCCTAGCACAGCGCCTGACATTTGATAAGTGGTCAGTAAAAATACTTGATGAATGTATGTATGATCTTGTTCCCATAAGAAGAAAAATGGGAGCCGAAGACATTGCCTGTTGGAAGTTTGGCGGAGATGTTTCATCAATGTAGCAACTCTTGGTGTTAGAGTATACTTCTGAGGGGACTTCTACTCCTAGCAGATGAATAAGACAGAGGCTGTGAGTGGCATGTAAAAACTCAGAAAAGGAAAATGAGAGCTGGCTAGAGTTGAAGTGTGAATGTTGATATGAGTACAGAAATACCCGGGCTACCCCTTCTGATTCATTCACACATTATCACATGATGGCCTTGGCCTTGAGACGGTTGGCTGAAACAAGCAGGGTAATCTCTCCTCTCTGCCCGCTCTATACATCGTTCTCGCCTTCCAGTGGGGCTGGGCAAGTGTGGAGTGCTCTGCACGTCAGACGATAACCTCGGGGAGCCTGTCTTCTCACGGCTCCAAACCAGTGGGACACTTGTATCTCGGCTCTTAGAGTGTGTGTAGACAGTGTAGTTCTCACACAGAATCAAAGTCTCGGCTGCTCTGAATGTACTCTGATGCTCAATTCTTTTGGTTGGTAAAATGTTCATTATGGGGAACCAGTGGGTGCAAGGAAAACACGTCATTCTCTCTGGCTGCCCAGACCTCTGGAAGCGCTGTCCCATGAAGGGGAATTTTCTGCCTTATAGGTCCATGCCTTGCCAACATAGAAACCACAGCTCACTTTCCCAGCGTCCCCTGAAGCGAGGATGTAAGCAGGTAACTCAGGCTCTGCCAGCCCGATGGATGGACCTCAGACGGAATTAGAAGCTGGTCATGAAAGAAGCAGGCTTTCAGGAACCCATTCTGGTGAGGGTGGCAGCCTGTAGACCATTTTCCGAGGTAGCAGTGGTGAAGATTCTAGACTCACCAGTATTCAGTGGGCTGCCAGGTGTTTCCACTGGTATTTCTGGTGGTGCTGTACTGTGGTGACATTTAGGCAGCATTGTGACCTGGTTCTCTGGCCCTTTGTGAGACTTCCTGGGCTGCTTGTTAGTGAATTCCTATTCTGTTCAAACCAGTCAGAGAAAGTCAGTCTTATTTGCCACCAGGAATCCTGTCCAGTTGTAGAAACATGAGGATGTGAAATGTCCCCGTAATCACCTTGGAGCTTCATGTTGGACCTCTGCTGATTCCCACAGAAGTTTTCCTCCATTCCTGAGCACGAGTCAAGGAAAGGCTTAGACCTGGAGACATGTAGCTTGGTCCTGCCTCAGACAGAGTCCCTCCCCATTTGAAATGTGTCACTTGTCCTCGGAGGGGGTGGGAATTGGGTGGTGATCAGACTCTTGGGTTAAGCAGTTAAGAGAATCTGAGTTTACATAAGGCTTTTGATGTTTATCCCACTGACTGCTGAAGCATGCATTTCAGGCCTTTGCAAATCCCGTTCGACTCCGAAGTCCAGAATCTAGGATGAGCATCTTTCTAAAAGGGTTTTCTTCATCTTTTTCAAATCTTTCCAAAGTGCCATGTGCAGTGACTTCAGATAGCATGTTGTATAAAATCACATTTGGCTATTTTGTGGGCTGAAATAATTCTAAATTCTCGACCTCCAAAGTCGGCATTGTTTTAAATCTCACCGTAGTCTTTCACAGCAGCTATGTTATATCAGCTCTAACAGTTTATAAAACAAAGATACTGATAAGCAGCAAGGCATCCCAAGGCCGACTTCCGCTGTAGTCACTCAAACTATAACTTTGTACAGAGAATTCATGCAGTGAGCTCCGTGTTTAGATAATTTGTATAAATTTCTTCAGAAATATGCGTATAATACAGGCATTGTAAAAATGTTTTAAAAATTTTTGTCTAGGTAATTGCTTTAGTCTTTCCCCCTTATTGTCTGCATGGAGAACCCACAAAAAGAAGAAACAGAAAGGAAAAAAAACAAAAAGGAAAACGTTTGGACACTAACGAGTAAGTTGAGAGGAAACCCCTGATGGTCTAGAAAACTGTGCACCCTGATACCCAAAGACTTGAGTGATAAACAGACGACTAACACTGTCACCAGGTATCCACTGGATGTCAGGACATGTGTGGTCTAAGTGTCTGCCTCCCTGTGTCTTTTCTAAGGAAGATTTTTCAAGGCTGAGGAGGACGTGGGTCCATTCCCTCCATCCCAGCGGAACGAGGGGGCTGGCCTTGGGAGGTCTGACAGGTTCCCTGATGCTCTCAGAACGACCTTCCTCTGTAACCTTGAAGTTGGCAGAAGGGCACTTGCAAAGCTTCCTAATCGGTTTGCCCACAGCGTGTGTTGTGAAAGAGAAGCCCAACTCGGGGCTGTCTGCTGCCTAATTTGTTAACAGAAATCCTGTTTAGTGCTTGGTGGACCCTCGTGTCCCTCCTCCAGTTCTCTCTGACCAGCCCCCTTTTGGTCCTCAGACCTGCCATGAGTTGTCTGGCTTCCCCCTGGAGTCTCCCCGCTCCCAGCCCCGCCGCAGCAATCCTGTCCCATCACTAAGACAGCACTTCCCGGGGAAGCCTTTTCTGCCACCACAGCCCCCAAGCCTGTCTCCCGGCTCGTCGTGTGTGACTCTCTGTATTGCTGTGCTCTCCCTGTCACCATAGCACTGATCACATTGCTTTGTAATTGCTTGTTGAGTTGTCTGTGTCCCTTACCAGACTTACACTTGGTGATGACAGGGACCGTTTCTAATCTTCGTCCCCCTAGTGCCTGGCCTGCGACTAGCATCAATCAGCAGTTATTAAATGAACCAGTCATTAACCAAACTAGTTAATAAACATCTAGATGAGTCTGGAACTGTGCTATGAGCAGTAGGTGATTCAGGAGAAGAAAAACATGGCCCTGGCTCAGCCGTTCACAAGCTCTGTGGCCTCGGACAAGGTACCACGCCTCTCAGTCTCAGTGTCCTTATCTGTGAAATGGAGTAAGAAGCACCACCTTCCTGAAGACATTGTAACGATTATGTGAAATGGTTAACATAAAGCACTTGACACATAGTAAGCTCCTTAGCTGCTACATTACCTGTCATCAAGGAGTGAACTGGCCAGCAGTAACGAGGGACCAAACATGAAAGAAGAGGAAATCTAAAAAATTGTTGTGTTCATTCATTCTTTCCTTATGTTGATATTCTGGCAAAAGTCAGAGAAGGGGAAGATCACTATGATTGAAGAGAGCAACATGAAAAATGTGACATAAAGTGTCTTTATCTCTTGAGTATTTTTTAAAGCAGACCCTTGAGTAGGACAGTCCACATGCCGACACTGTTCTCAGTATTTTGTGTATGTTTACATTCTCATGCAATCTTATATACTTAATCCAGTCCAATCCACTTCACAACATTTACAGATGCATTGTCTTCACAACTGTATGAATGCTATTATTTTCCCCATTTTACAGGTAAGGAAACAAAGCACAGAGAGGTTAAGTAATTTGCCTGAGATCACACAGCAGGTAGGTAGTAGAGCCAGAATGAGAACCAGGCTGGCTGGCACTAGGGGTCACGTGGCAGAATTGCCCCTTGGAGAGCATACACTGAGCCCAGTGCAATGAAAGGCTCAGATGCCACAGACTCTGCCCTTCTGTGGTTGACTGCTCAGGCCAGGAGTTGCAATCCATTTGAAAAGTAAATAAAATCTGCCAAGAGAGGAGAGGACTAGAGACAGGGTGGGTTTCCTGGAAGTGGTCTGTGAGACGGAGATGCATGTGCAAACCTGTTTGTTAGGATGTGCACCTCGGATAGGCAGAGGGGAAGGGGACCTGCTGTGCAGCCTAGCCTTCTGGGGCAGGGTGGACAGACTCAAGTGATGGGGAGAGTCCAGGGCACAGCTCTCTGGACGCCAGAAAAGCTACATTAGGCTTCGCTTAGACTTGACGCTGGTGGAAACAGAGGTTGAAAATGAACCTGACCACCACGCAGGATAAATGGCAATAGTGTCTTGATTGATGGTGTGTTTGCACCTGAAGGACACTCAAGGTTAAATTTCACTCTCTGCTCTGTCCCATGTCACGGTGAATTAACAAAATGCGCAGGGATGCAATTAAAAACATGAAAAAAGGAACTAAAGTGGATGAGCTAGCTGGGAACTTATCAAGATGCTTTATTTACTCTGCTGTTGACCAAAGCTGTAAAACAACCGTGCAGGTACCTTCGGCGGGATGGTGGTGATAGTCAGATGCCGATACATGAAAAGAGGGTTTCTAGTTTGTCCAATTACCACATTAACAGCGAGTGCTGCTGGTTTGATTTGCACCTGATATGATAAGAGGCTAATTATATGACAGGGTGACCCACGTGGCGGGACGATTTCAGTCATAGCAACACAATATTTATCTGAACAGCAAACAGGCTGCTAATTCAAGATGCAACCTTTTCCAGAGACTCGGCCAATGCAGTGAAAAAGCACCTTTCTCTGTTCCTCACACAGACAGACACGCTCCAGTGCAAAGGGACACAAACGACAAGTTATTTTCTTGTCAACTAGCGGTTTAGCATTTATTGACTGATGACCTTTTTATAGTAAATTGTTTCCATTTAAAAAATAAGTACGATCAATGACAAGACATCAAAACCCAGAATCCCAGACTTTGTTTTCATTTGTAGATTTCAATTTAAAGGGATGAAAACTTTTAAGATCTCCTTTCTTAGCAACGTGCAAATATACAGTACAGTTTTGTTAGCTATAGTCGCCAGGCTGTAGATCCCCTGGCCTTATTTATCTTATAACTGGAAGTTTGTACGTATTGACACCTTTTTACCCAATTCCTTCATCCCCCAACCCCCACCTCTGGCAGCCACCAATCTGTCCCCCAGCCTGCATCACACGACCACTTACTATATGACTTCTTGAAATGTTTGAATAACAGCCCCTTCCACTCTGAGGTCACACCCCCACAAATAACTATGAATTCTGTGATCTTTCTCTTTAGTTATATTATTATTGTGATTAATATTATTTTACCACTTCTATTCGGTCACCTTTCTGGCATCTAAAGGCTTCCCAAACTAGCATTGATTGATGTCATTTCAGCCATTCCTCCTCCACCACTACTTTTCTAAGTAAAGAAATTGGAATGTATAGCTCTGTTACATGACAGATTTGGTAAGACCACAGACATGTGGCCACATCCTGCTTTTGAGGGATAATTTTAAGTAAAACAAAGCAAAGCATGTTTTAAAGGACAGTTGCCACCTCCATGGCGGACTCTGTGAGACACCACCCACCAGGTTCCCCTTTGGGAAGGAACCCTGGCGAACAAACCTAGGAACCCAGTGTTTGCTCTTTCTCGTTTCCCAGCTTTGGCTGAGC
Organism: Rhinolophus hipposideros; assembly: GCF_964194185.1. NCBI lineage: Eukaryota > Metazoa > Chordata > Mammalia > Chiroptera > Rhinolophidae > Rhinolophus > Rhinolophus hipposideros. The sequence continues at coordinate 89,963,400 of NC_138053.1, forward strand.
TTGTGTCATGTTCGTTGGAGGACCCGTGGACACACAGGCCTGAGAAAGGTGCCATCTCATCCCCTGAAGCCTATTTCTCATAATGAGGAGCCTCGCTTTGCCTTTGGGGTTTGTAATTCCATGTTACTGTGAAACTCCCAGGAACAGCTGTTTTTCACTGTTGGTGAGACTCCCTGTTTATCTTCTTACTTGAAGCAGTTGCACTTTAATGGGGGAAGAAGGGGACCTGGCCATCCATAGAAGACGTGTGAACACGATATCCGTCTTGCACCTCCATCCACAGACGGTGTGAAGACATACGTTGTTTTCTGGCCTCTGGTACAGCTTCTGACACAGTGTGTCTGTCCCTTGCTCTTCACTTATATTTAGGACTGAGGTGACGTTTACATTTTAACGGGACACGGAAGCTAGATCCGGGTCTTAAAAAGTCATTGCCCTCTACGGATTTCAATACAACTTGTGATTTTATTGTCTTATTAAAAATATAAAGTCAAGTTGGATATAAAAACTGCACACATTCGTTACAAATAAGCAGAGTGAAGGCAGCATCTGGCAGCGTGAAGCTAGGAAAACCTATGATGAAGTGTGTGTATGATATTGTAATGGTTTGATGCTAAAAGCAGGCCCAGGTCAAGAAGCCAAGTCTCGTTTCCATTTTTAAACTGTGGATTCCCTCTAATACTCAAAATAGGAAAGAAACGTGGAAGGTAAGGACAAACAGCACATGTAGAAAGGACATTGGAACTCCATTTCAATCCTGGAAATTTTACCAGAGCAAGGAAAAGAAACAGCAGGTTGCCATGGCTTTCAGCAGAATGCACTGGCGGCAGCTCACGCGTGCGCACAGCTCACCTCCAAGGACACTGCCCAGAGCACCTGGCACAGCACGGAGGGGCATAAGCAGTGCCCTGTCTCACAGATGTCCTTGGAAATGGATGAACACGCGTGGGCTCAGGCTTGTGTTCCCCTGTGTCGGCCCACCTCCAACTTCTGGTTCCCTCCCCGCGTCGCCTCTTGGCTGGTGCTGACGTAGGTGGGAAGGAAGCAGGATGGTCGTGGAGGGGGCTGCGGCTCTGTGATTAACTCTGAACTCGGCTGGAGAGTGTCGTCTGGCCAGAGTTGGGCAGGTCTAGTGGCACAGTGCCAACAGGACAGAGAGGTGGCCTCTCCAGGTCTCTTCGTTAAGGGGTTAGAGGAGGAGTTGGAGCGGGCAGGGTGGGTAGAAACAAGCTTGTGGCTGGAACAATTCGAGCACCAAAATCGATAACATAGAAGTGGGTTATAACGCAACGTCCTCATGAGGGCACGGAAGCCCTCACTGACATAAATGATTGAATAAGTAGGTGAGGGAGGGAGGAGAAACAGAGCAATTTTGATGTCTCTGTAAGTGAAGGCCCTCTCCTTTCCCACTTATCAAGATCAGCAGATGCCCAGCTTTTCTTGTAGCAAATGCTTCTAAAGGGGCTGCTTCCTCTTCAAGAATGCCTAGAAGCTGTAGGATATTGGTCTCTAGCACATTTCCTCAAACCCCATTGCCTGGAGGAGAGGTTCTTCCCGAGTCTGAAGAGATTTCTCATCCCCATCCACGGCTGGGTCAGCAGGTGGAGCCCAGCCAGCCAAAGCCACAATGGTGTCACATGCTACAAAGGAAAAGGGACTAAAAGGAGGCTTTCTGGTCACCCAACCCATAATCTCCAAACGGGTGATGAACTTCACTAATCATTAATAGGGAAAACTAATATGGAAATAATGGTTAACCGTTGTAGGCCTGTTTGGCTGGAAAGTCTCCATTCAGTTTGGCTTCTCCACAAAATACTGAGTAAATGTATAGCCAAGCATCTTATCAGGCGCTATTTAGGAATGAAAAGTATTGCGTAATCTGTAGTTAAATAAAAGGTTCTCATTGCCCTCTGTCTTGCATTTTGTTTTTAAGCTCAAGAGATAAGTTTTATTTTGAGCTGTGTGCCACTCTTGGTCAGCCACTCTAGGGCTTCCCGTCCACAGAGACCTCTGTCTCTGGGACTCGTGGTCTTAGAAATTTTCCCTTTCCTTATGTGTGCTAAGAGCAGTGAAGTCTGCCAGACTTCTTTTTCTCCTATGGCTGTTTGTTCTAAATTTCTTGGAACCGAAGACTGTCAAGGACCTTTACCCCTGAACTACACATAGAGCCTTAGAAGAGAGCTTTATATAAGAAAGCAAGCAAGATTATTCCGAACAGGTGTGTTCTGTGGCTGGAAGCTTGAAGCAATGGTAACATTGGGCCCTCTAGGAATTTGATTTCTACCAGTGTCTATACTCCTGCTGGAATTTTATAGATTTTGGGGGGAGGTAGGGAAGAGAGAGGTTGGGGAAGGATGGGAGGGAGAAGAGATAAAGAAAAAAATGGATTTGATAGAGAAGCATATCAACTATACTTTAAGGAGAGAAGGAATGATGAGGTAAATAGAACCAAGACTGGACATAGGTGACCAACAGGCTCTCGGAGAGGGGATCACAAACAAGAGTTTGTGGAGACCGTATTTAGTGCAATAAAATGGGCCTCAGAGAAGCACATGATAAAATAAAAAACAAACAAAAGAACAGGCCAGTGAAGTAGGGTGATGTGACGCCTGAGCACATGTCTCGTTTCACATAGTCCTTTTCTCCTCTCTTCCTTAAGCAGTCGCCAGGCTGCCTCTTTTTCCTGTCACTTCTTTTTCCTGTCCACCTTTCCCGAGGCTATCTCTGTACTCTGAATTCACTGTCACTTCCCGCTCTTCTCCACCCCCCATGCCCCCAGCCTTCCTGCTGTGAGCCCACTGAAGGAGTGGGGACATGGGTTATTTGTGGTGTTTACGCTTAGCGTCATGGATTCAAATGGTCATTAACTCCTAAATATCATAATTCAAAAGTTAACAACATATAATGAACTTCATTAAAAAACACGTTTGATTAGAAAGTTAGGACACCAAAGAGACCCCCAAAGAGATGAGCATGACAAAGGTGTAGCTGGCACAGGAGAGAACTCTGGGGCTTTTGAGTCTCTCGGCTTGCTCCCACCCAGCTTCTCTCCTTGACCCACTTTCCCTTCCTGCCTCTCTGACTCTCCTCCCATATTTGTCTTCCACTCCTGGTCTTTTCACCTCCACCAGCCTGGCTCGTTTCCAGGATCCCCTGGGCTACTTCACTCCATTCTATCTAAACCACACTTTCCAGACAGCTTCACTTCAGTATCTCTTTTGGGGGAACACAGTTCAACCATAGCAGGGTCAGACAGCAGGTGTAGAATGGACAGGATTGGAAAGGTGTGAGAGGCACTCACTGGCCACACTGCGTGGTCTGTGGCAAAGATTTGGCTTCAGTTGGGGGTCCCCAGCGAGACCATAACAAATTATGTGACAAATCAAGACATGACAGTCCAGCACATATTAACAAAATAGACATGCCGACTAGTAGGGGAAAGAAAATGGTGATCTCTTGGGTTACCCTACAATTGATGGCCCAAACAGGTGCATTGATGACAGTGAAAGGGGTCTGTTATTAATCATATCAGGAGAAGAGGTGCAACTGGGGGCTGACTGTTCCAGGCTGGGAAGTAGGGTGACTACAATGATACAGCAAAAGAAAGAAGGAGGTTGACCAGAAAGCTGAGGGATGGGGGTACTTCACAGGCTCTGTGTGTTGGTTTTAGAGAGCCGGGTATTTTTGGATGAAAAGAAATTTGAGGAAAACATTCCATGTGCAAAGCTTTAAAAAGGTAAAAAGATAAAATGGGTAACTGAATTGAGTCTGTTCTAATTATCATGAGAAGAGACTGTGAAGGAAAGTTCCCACTTTCTCTTCCTAGATGATCTGGGTCACAGTTTTCCAATTGCATTTTAAGCAGCTCTGGGTTTCCTAGGACCCAGTTCAGGGGCTGCCTTGATGGAGAGGTGAGGCCACGTGTCAGTGCCCTGCCCCCATTTAAACCGGAGTAACTTTTTTTGATGGTTGTATCTTATATACTAAGGTTTGGCCATAACATACCATTTGGGGGAAAAAGCTTTTATTGCTTTGAAAGCCACCGATCTAGGACAAATCTCAGTATGATTTCACCACCCAGAGAGCAAGAGAGAGGGGACCATCTCTCAGTAGTGTGGCATGTTGTGATTATTCATCAGATTTGTCATTACCGAATGGGTCATTCATACCATGTACATACATGATGGTTTGATTCTTTGATTATGTTTTTTTAATCTAAGAAAAAAATGCCCTTTTCCGCTTGGCATTGATACTAGTTCCATATCCTTATTTCACTTTTGCAAAGTGGGTGATACATAGTCTGAATTTTTGTGGTAAACAAATTCTGTATCTGCTGAACTTTAGAAGTCGCTGGTGGGATATGAAACGGGGAGGGTAATACTTAGACCCCCGAGGCAGTGTGTGGGGGGAGGGCTGGCTTGGATTTCCTTTCTCATTCTTTCTACACATGTCTACCCAGACAGTCAATTCCCAAACTCTTACAGATTTTGAAGCCTGGTGCTCCTGCCGGCCTTAATTACCATGTGAAAGAACAGGGATTGCCCCCACCCCCTTTGGTGACAGGAAGCCACAGAAAAATGTTTCCCCTTCCATTTTAAAGTAACATTTTTTCTTTTTCGTATTTTAAGACCAATTTCTTTTTTCCTATCACAAGAGCAATTTGTATTTGTTGCTGAAAAATGGAAAATACAGACAGGCAAAAAGTATGTAATGGAAAATATTCATTATTTCCTTAAGCTGGAGAAGAAAACTACAATTAACACCTAGGTATAAGTCCTTTATGATCCTTTTCCTTTCTCTTCTTCCCCTCCTCTCCTCCTCTTTCTTCCTCTTCTCTTTCCCTCATCCTTCTCCCCTTGTCCTGGTTTGCCTTTCTTCATACATACGTTTCCAGATATTTCCACATATATATTTACATGACCACAGGCCACTGGTTAGGACCTTTGGCTGTACGGGACAGAAGACAGAGGTTAGTAACTAGGGGATCTGTGGGCAGTGGTGGGCTGAGGGGAAAGAGCCAGTAGAGTTCGGGAGGGAGAAGATGGATCATTGGTGGTACCAACTGGAGGAGAGAGGAAGGGAGGGAATCAAGAACTCGGGATCCAGCCCGGCCTTGAAGAACTTACCAGATCTTACTCTTGTCTTTGGAGGCTGGAGGGAAGGAAGAGGGTTGTAGGTGGAGAAAAGCAGAGGCCAAGATATCGAGGGAGTAAATGTTCAGTGGACTCTTCTCAGTACTGTCCTGTCAATTGACTTTTGTAATCTGTAGTCTTTTCCCTTCTGATTAAAAGCTATCCCGGAAGCGTTTTTGAAACAGTCGGCAAGACTGTGTTAGTTAGCTCTCATAGTAACTTTTGTTTTATGTCTAATTTAGGCCAGTTTTGTCAAGGAAGTAGAGAATTGTAGCTCTAGAGCTGTACAGGCCAATGGAAATATAATGTAAACTACATACATTGTTTAAAATTTCTAGTAACCAACTTAAGAAAAAGTGAAAAACAAGTGTAATTAATTTTAATAATATATTTTATGTAAGCAGTATTCCCCAAATATTATCATTTCAACATGTAGTCAGTATAAAAATTAGTAGTGAGATGTTGTACATTTCTTTTTTTCTGATTCTGCCTTAAAAATCTGGACTAGCCGCATGTCATATGCTCGGTAGCCACGTGGAGCTGCCGTGCTGGAAGGCCCATACAATTTTAGCACTGAGTGCTAATCTAAGAAATAAAAATGTGCCTGCTCTTAAGAGGTGACAAAGACCCTCTCTTGGCCAAACTGTAGTCAGCCTACTCTGAGCTCGTTTTCAACAAGACCCTGCCCTTGTGCGGGTTCTCAGGAATCCGTTTTGTCAAGAATCTTGTGGGTAGGATTTTGAAAGAGTATGGATGTAAGAAACTTAAACAATGGAAGTGTCTGGCCACATGAGCTTTCCCGAGAATGTGCGGGCTCTGCTGTCTCTTCAGCTGGCATAGGGAAAAGAGCACTTTGCACTGGAGGCGGCTCCTGGCGTTGTCACCTGCAAGTCCCCTAACTGCTGGGCCCCATTTTCCGCCTCTGAAAATCCTGGGTAGCTTCTCTGGCCTTCGTCTCTCCCACCTCTGTATCCTTTGAATCCTCCAATTCGGGATGCCCAGTGGATTTCAGGTCAGCAACGATGAGGGATCCTTTGGCACCCCAGTCCCACGCAGGGCTGAAGGTATCATTGACGCAAGGAAGCCACCCTTTGTGTCGGTCATGTAGTTACACTCTTGGTTTTGTTATCTGTGCTGGCTGTGTTTTCCCTTCTTGTCCTTGTGAATTTCAGGAGTTAAAACAAATATACGTAAAGGGGAATCCATGGTTGCAGCAAGTAGTTTAAAAACACATGAAGGAGTGCTTAAAGGAAGTATTTTAGTAAATATTTTGTGGTAGTGATGGGCAGTTTACCTGTTATAGCACTAATCAGTTAATTGTCCTTTAAAACTGAGAGGCTGGTTTTAGGGATATATTCACTGCTGTAGTACCCAGCATCTAAGTTCAGCAAAAGCTGTGCTCAGTTATCAAGAAATAGTAACATAGGAGCTTAGGAAAACAAAAGGTAAAATTAACGGGGTCGAAGTATCAGAACTGAGAGACAGAATTAGCATTTTTGTTTTTGTTGATAAGGTTAAATAGAAGTGCTGTAATGTTCTCACTGATAATATTTTCAGTGTTTCAACGTTTCAATACTTTAAACCTGGAATTTCTAACAACACAGCCCATTGCTTCCGTTCTGAGAAGCTCCTGCAAAACCTGATCTTCAGAACTCTGCCTATGACTGTTTTCTTTCAAGGTCAACGGTATTTGAGTTATGTGTTTGAGTACCTGCACCAACCTAATCTTAGACTTTGAAGTCTAAAACTTTAGATCTTGAGTGAAATATTAAAGAATTGTCTCAAACTGTGACATGCATGTATCGCAAAATAGCTAACACTTTCAAAAGGAATTAGATTAATATGTTATTTGCTTTGACTCTTCAATTCTTTAATGCTCTAGAAATCACTTTGACAAATATAAATGTAAAATATGCGTTAGCTATAGACACATTGCTCTGATTAGTTATAACGTGACAATAGAGCACACATTTTTTTAAAAAGTTCGTAAAAACAAAAAATATATATATTGTTTCAGAATAATTAGATCTTGCTTAACTGCCTTACTTAATGTCACCAACAAGGAAAAAAAAGTGGTTTCAAGTTTTTGTGCAAAGCTTTTAGGGTACATTCTTAAAGGAATCTCAGTAATATTTCTCTTAGCCGGTTTTTCTTTTTAATGAACAAGGAGCTATACTTTCTATTTTTTTAATTGAAATATAATCGACACATAACATTGTATGAGTCTCAGGTGTCCAACACAATGATTAGCTATTTGTATATGTTATGAAATGATCACCACAGTAACTCTTATTAACACTGTTGTCACATAGTTATGTATTTTTTTCTTGTGATGAGAACTTTTAAGATCTGCTCTCTTAGCAATATTGAAATATGCAGTGCAGTTTTGTTAGCTGTAGTTACCATGCTGTACCTTACATCCCATGACTTGTTTTTTTTATAAATGGAAATTCGTACCTTTTGACCACCTAGGAACGAACTTTTCTCCCAGCCTTTTTGGAAGCAAGTAGCATTGAAGTGATTTTTGTCCTACTCTTAGAAGTTGCAGCAAATGAGGATACCTAGTGATTGATGACTCCTGTGCAGTGATAAGCCACGCTTTAAAAACATCTCAGGCTCACAGCCCGGCCATGTGCCAATGTCAGGCTGCTCCCCGGTGATAGAGGGAAGTCCCGCGGGCGAAACCATGTTGCCCAAAGGAACACAGGGACTCACATACGTGTGCATACTTACTCCGAGTTGAGAAATCTAGATGACCCAAGGAAAGATCTTCTTGCAAAACAATGTCCGTCAAAACACAATTGTTTATTGGCATTTTTTCCTTTCTTTTTTTCTTCTGTTTTTGAGTGAGCGCTCTTTTGCTGAGTGGCTAAGCGTTCTCAGAACAAACAAACCTCTCAGTTCTGGCACGTACAGCCCATTTTGCTCTCTGCCCTCCAGCTCCCTCCTGTGAGTTAGAGATCTGATAGCCCAGGCTGAAGTTTCCAGCTCCCCGAGGCCACGCCACCCTCCTGTGGGGTGCTGGTCATGCCAGGAAAAAAAAAGGAAAGAGAAAGGGTAGGCAGGACTAGGCGAAGTCATCCCAATAAAGGTTAATAGCTGGGTGGTGACACCTTCTCACACGACTGGACAGAAAATGCTGGGCAGCTGGGCAGTGCTTGCTCCCAGCTGCCTGTCACGGTACTGGAGTAAGAGGTGACCTATTTATTTTTAGAAGACAGCAGTCATAATAACTCGGCTCTTAGCTTCATTCAAGGCAGGCAGGCGCTTTGGAAGTTTGTAAACACCTACTTTCTGTAAGGGAGGAGTGCTTTTTTCCAAAAAGGAAAGAACTTGATCACTGGGGTTTTTCCCTCCTGATACTCGTCGTTACAGTGGAGGAGAAAACATTGCGGCACGAAGTGTTGCAGCTTTCTCCACTGTGTTAGTATTTTCTAAAAGGCAGAAATGCCTGAAGGTGAGGACTCGGGACCAGGCAAAAGGTAATTATGATATATATTTTTTATTGAGTGTATTTCATTCGCTAGCTATCTTTTTAAAAACATTATGACTAATTTGAAAAGTAGTTTAAATTAAAATTTAAAAAAAAATTAGGACTGTTATCCCTTAATTCCAGGAAACAATTTTCTTTACATTGAAGAGAGAGAGATAAAATTAGCATACCCTTATATAGCTTATCCTAAACTATACCCTTAGAAACATGTGTGAGTGTTTTTCTTAAATGAGGAGATGATGGGATGAAAATTTTAAAAAGTATTTCCCTCTACACCATGTAAAGTCCACTTGAACTTTTTGATTTTTAACTTTAGATGATAGTTTTTGGAAATCTAAGCTAGTGAACATTTTGTAAAATGTTTGCATTTTAAAGACTTGTTGAACATTTCTAAAAGCTAAATATTAGACCACTATACCAATTTTGATATGACAGCACTTTTCTTTTAACCACAACTCTTGTCTTTGAAAATATGATCAGTTGAGCTCCCATATTCAGTAAATTAATTGTAGCGATATTTTTATTACTATCTAGCTCAAAGAAGGGTACGGGATAGAGACGGGAAAGGAAACAGGCAGTAATTCCCACTAATATGAGCATAATTTGTGCCTGTATTGAGGGGCCCATTTCTATGTTAACAAAATTTGTATGAATCAGTTTCATTGGAATTCTAATTAGGATCATGGAAATTAGGATATGAAGAAGTAGAAAGAGAGCTATTAAAATAGGAAAAAAGGGAAATTGGCAATTTTGTCAAAGAGGGTAGAAACTGGTAACTCTCTAGAAACAGGAATGCCAAATATATATATATATATGTATATGTGTATATACATATATATATATATATGTCCCTGTCATGAAGATAAGTATCTCTTTACAGTGTAGTTATATGATGTGTGTGTATGCGTGTGTGTGTATTATAATCAGTTACAATCATGTCCTTCAAAGCTACTTTTCTGTTTAGTTTTCTAATTTTTATTTTCTTCCAAATTTCTTCCCAGTACATCGAAGGGGACATTACGTTGACATTTAATTGAATAATGAGATAATTTTCTATATGAAATGAGAAATTAAATCAAGTACTTGAAGATGCTATTTATAAAAATGCCGAGGTTTAGGACATGGACTAACTAACTAGTTAAAAAAACATTTTCAGAGAAATGTAAACGTCAGTCTTGGTTTTGAGCGAATGGATTGAGCTACCTGTATTGTATGTATCATTCCCACCCCCATGACATTTTAACATTTCTGAAAATAGGACTTTTTCTTTTTCTGTTAGCATCTTGGCATTCCCACTAGCTCTCTGCATAGAACTTTATGCAGAATTGGCATTTTTAATTAATACTTCTTGAATGGAATGTATTTATGGATGATTTTTATACCTGCAATAAATACGAGTATCTAGGGGGCATGATCATTTAGAGACTGACAGGAGAGATTTGGCAGAAATATGATAATGGTTGCCTTAATGAAATGTAATACCACAATTAAATTGTAATTGTGGATAATTATAACTATTTTGAACTAAGTTTGTGGTTTAAACTAAACAAACATAAGATTATTTTCTAAGAATATTTTACTGGTTACAAAGAATAAACATAAAAGGAGAGTCCATATCTAATAAAAATGATTATTACCAAGGACTGATAATATATCTGCTGAAAATGGGAAACTCCCTCTCCTTTGAAGTAATGTACCCTTCCCCCCGCTTTTTTATTTCAATGAGGTAACTCCCAGCTCTTAACATTTGGTGGTTTTCTATACAACATACTTTGCTTTGCTTCGATAGTTTCTTTTTTCCCTATCTGTGCGGAAAGTTAGAAAGGGCACCCTGGACAGAGGGAAAGTTTAGAGCTAGACTAGAAATAAAAGATTACTCTTGAGAGGGAGAGAATTTTATTCTTGCTAAATTTGAGCTTAAATGCCACTGGACAACTCCTTTGGTGATGTCTAAATGAGAAATAACTATTATAAGTGGTAGATCTGCTGGCACATCTTGTTTTTAGGGCTTGAGTGGAACAGATTATGGTTGAATCTCACATCCAGGCTTCTTCATGTTATATTAGTCCCATTTTGGAATTTGGTGACTCAAATTGCTCTGTAACTGACAGTGAGCTAAATCTGAATGTAGTCTTTTTTTTTTACTTTAATTTTATTGGGGAATATTGGGGAACAGTGTGTTTCTCCAGGGCCCATCATCTCCAAGTCGTTGTCCTTCAATCTAGTTGTGGAGGGCGCAGCTCAGCTCCAAGTTCAGTCACTGTTTTCAATCTTAGTTGCAGGGGGCACAACCCACCATCCCATGTGGGAATTGAACTGGCAACGTTGTTGAGAGCTTGCGCTCTAACCAACTGAGCCATCCGGCTGCCCCTCCGGAAGCTCAGCGGCAGCTTGTTCTCTTCAGTCTAGTTGTGGAGGGCGCAGCTCACTGGCCCATGTGGGAATCCAACCGGCAACCCTATTGTTCAGAGCTTGCGCTCTAACCAACTGAGCCATCCATCCACCCCTGAATGTAGTCTTTTAAATAACTGAAAAAAACAAAGGATATGAAGCTTCATCGGTGTGTCGGGATGTGTGCAACAGCCGCCCTGGCTCTGACTGCTTTCTACACTCATGGCCCAGCGGCTCTGCGGCACCGTTTTGTACTCACCAAATGGAAGCACAGGAACATGACTGCCGGGGAGGGGAGGGAGGCAGGTGGGAGACCCTCCTCCTCACTGTTTACCATGTTGCAGTAGTAAACGCTCTTGGTGAGAACCTCTAAAGGCTCCATTCCAGTTTCAAGGTCAGGAGATGTGGGGAGACGGTGTGAAAGAATGCCATTCTGCAGGATGCGGAAGGCCGAAATCCAAGCAGGAAGCATGGGGTGCCAAAGAAGAAGGAAAAAAGTGCGGGCAGTGACTGGGGAAGCAGACAGGATCAAGAAATACGAGGAAAATTAGACTCTGGCCAGAGGCGTGGCTCTAGGTGTTTCCTCGTCCCCCCTTCTATAAGGCCCCACTGTGGGGGCAGCAGTGCAGGCCCTCAGATGTGGTCCGTATGTGGTGGAGGGAGGGGTGTGATAGGCGTGATATCCCCTTTTCCGGTTGCCAGCAAGGGGGCTGGACCCTGGGCCATCGAGACCAGCTCTGAGTGTCTCATGGACGCACTTCCACACGAGATCATTATGTCCTCACTGCCTGGTTCACTCTGTATGTACTTACAAGGGCTGCACCTGAGCCCAATGCTCTGCCAGGTGCTGAGAGGATGGGTCAGGCCCCTGCTCCCATGGAGCATACAGTCTGGATGGGGGAGACAAGACACTTGCATTAAAAAATAAGTGAATATTTCAGACAATGAGGGCTGAAACATCTTTTTAAAGGTAATGTGGGAGAGTACCTTGTAAGTATGTGTCATGGAAGCCTCGCTGAGGAGGCGCCCTTGGAGCTGAGGTTTGAAGGAGCCAGCCGTGTGAGGATGTAAGGAGAGTGCTCTCTGAGAAGTGGACCCAGCATGGGCACAGGTCCTGACGGGTGTGTGAATTGACACCTGTTAGGAACAGAAAGGCAGGAATAGAGAACAATGAGGGGGGAAGAGGTTTGGCCAGGCCTGCAGTGTCTCACAGGTACAGTAGGAGGTTGGACGTTAATTAAGGTGGTAAGAAATCATTAGAGGGTTTGAAGCCGGGGGTCGGGGGGAAGGTGGGGGCCACTTAAATACTACAAGGTAATATGCTTTTGTGAATAGGCCTAAAAAACGTCACCATTTATAACTTTTCATGGAAACATGGGTTCTGAGGTATGAAAATGCTAACTTTGGAACAACTAAATCCGTAAGTTGGGAATTAGGTGGATATGCATTTCAGAAACCAGCATACATTATACATCAAGAAAACCCAAGGGTGGAGGCCGATATACTGGAAGTTCAAGACAGCACTGTTTATTACAGCGTAGTTTGTGGTCACCCACTGGGTGACAGAGAACTGGTCCTCTCACCTGTAATAGGTCCTTGGACTCCTGTGAGGGGCTTTACCGTCTGCAGAGAGAGAACAGCTTCTGACAGTGAGTCTGACCCTGCAGCTGACCCATTAGGGTGTGCTCTGTGTGTGCGACAGGCTTTAGTGTCTTTCTTTTGGACAAGACTCTTCATAAATCAATAGTGAGGAAGTATGACTTGGTGTCCTGCTAACCATGGGACAGTCACAGACAGCAGCTGGTTTTCTAGGTTCTTTCGAAGGGTCTACTATTTAACCAATGAGTAGAAAACATGAAGTTTCGTGATTAAGAAGCAAAATGTTGACTGTTAATACAGGACTCTCTGAAGCATTGTTGCTTGACTTGTCATATAATGTGGTAAAGACTTAATTGACCCTTTGATTGAAAAAGGCCGACTGTAACTCTGTCGTGGCAATTTCAGTTGTTCACAGATCTTACTGCTCTGGAATGGTGAGGTGGCCACATACCAGGCTTCTGGACAGACGGAGGGCTGTTTCATCTAAGAAACCCACAGCTCTTTAAAAGCACGTTGGCCTGGTTAGCATTTGGAAATGGCAGCGACCATCACCTTGAATTTTACTCTTGGAAGGCTGGAAAGAAATTGCTTTAAGTAGACTCTTTAATCCAGATGTTTGAATAATTCAAGTTGGCCCATTACAGGATTGATTTTACTATATTGATGAAGCCTCTCCTTTGATAGTGCTGTTTCTTTAAAATATGAGGCGAGGCTAAGAATAGCCTCAAAAAGAAATCTGACTAGTGTGCCCATCTCAAGCTTTGTGTGAAGTGGGTTTCCCGTGAGCAAGCTTATTTCAGCGTTTGGTTGCCTGAGAAAGTCCGTTGGAACTAGGCGCAGAGAGAGCAAAGTTGGCGCGGCCATGAAGTGAAGGACTTGCTGTTTGAAGACAGGCTGCTGAGTCCTGAGCCTGTGCAGTTAGACACACGTGTGGTCATATGGTGGTGACGCACTGGGTGGGTGTGACGCTGAGAAAGGTCCGGATGGTTGGCACCCAGGAGGAAGGAGAGAGTGGCAGAGGTGAGTGGACACAGATCCAGGAGCCCGTCATTGGGCCGTTGTGGGTAATGTGTGCTGGTCAATGACGTGTAACAACTGGCTCTCTGGGGGACGGGAACCCTGATCTACCATTTGTTGATTCCTTGTCAAGCCACCCACATGAGGTCACTGAGAGTGGAACTGGGCAAAGATGTACCAAATTGGTTCCGAAAAGCTTGTGGAGGTCGGTTCCAGCACACACATTGATTGTGGGCTGATGAAGGAGTTAGCGTTTAATTCTGTGTGACATCTTATCTTCTTCATGGATGCAGCCCCAAGATATACACGCATTTCAGTAAAGACTTGTCAAAGGAATTAATAATGGTTTCTTTTTTTCCCACCCTCCAACACAGTCATGGAAAATCGCTCTCAGGCATAGAAAATGTTTACCACTTTTGAAATCCTACTTTGACCCAGCTGGGCTAATATTTGAAATTGATTAAGAACACAGAGAACAACACAGTCCGCCCTTGTTACACGAGTTTTTTTCTGTGTGTGATATCTTAATCAACACCAGTGAACAGGCAGTATGCTTCCCAAATCCTTGGAGCTCCCCAATAAGCTTCCGGTCATCAAGCCCCTGTTAAAGCTGATTTCTATTTTATGAACATGGGCTGACCAATTTTTTGACATCCCTAAAATGTGATGAAGGTGTCTTTGGTTTCCAGTGCCAAAGGAGGGTGGCAGCTACTGTGTGGTGGGCCATTGGAAAGGGCTGTCCCAGGGCTGCCAAGAGAAGCTGTTGCTAACAGGAAAAGGCCATTGTTTGGGCTTTCCTTTCTCCCAGCGTTTCGTCCCTTCGTGGGTTAATCTGTGTCCAAATCCAGTTGTCTGGCTTCTTCTCCTCACTGTGTAAATCTGGGGCCCACAGAAGGTATGTGAGGACACGGGCTTGCCTGAGGGGCAAGTCTCATATGCAGTCACGTTTTTCAACTAAAAGATGTTAAAACTGTTTATTTGGAGATATAAAAATAGTGTGGGGAAAATGCATTTAAAGAAGAAAGGATGAACTGTCATCTTACTACCCTAAAAAAAATACTGGTATATTTTGCTTTTTAGTATTTCTTTGGACAGATTTTCTTGGCAAAGTTACAATAATTGTATATATGTTACATACAATTTTGTACACTGCTTTTCTTCCCCCTCTCCTGAGCGCTTCCCAATGGCATCTAAACATTTTTGGAAGCATTTTTTTAATGCCTGAAAAAGAGTCTACCCTTTGGAATTTCCTACATGTATCATTACTATATTATTGAAAACAGTGTTGCCCTACAAATGAGAGTGATATATCACATTTAATTTTTCTAATTAGGGAATGATTGGATGGGAAGGTGTGAAATATGAGCGGCTACTTTCCAAAGGCTGGGCCAGCATCATTTCCCCTACATCCTGTTGGTCAAGCAGCCAAAAATTCCAGACTTGAAGGGACAGTAGATGGGGCCTCACTTTACCTTGGGAAGAAAGAATTTGGGGGCTTTCTTATAAAACTTCTAGAAAGAGAAAAATTTTTACTTTATATTTGTTTTTATAAAAATTGTATCCGTTATCATTTGAAAAAACATCTATGGAGAAACTTTCCACCTGACTCCACCGCCTGCTCTTAAAACAATTGCCTACCGATGACATCTCTTCCTAACAGAGGACTGCTCCAGTGGTCTAGTTTCTTGATGACTGTACTTACTTATATAGAATAACTTTTTATTTATTTGAAGCTCATATCTTTAGGCATACACACCTATCTATTTTAACCATTCTGTAGAGTGACGGTAACAGACATGGTCCTTGGAATTACGCAAAGTCGTTTTCAATCCTGGCTGTAAATCCCAGCCTCACCATTAACTAGCTGGGTGACCTTGGGCAAATCTTAATCGCTTAATCACTCTGGATTTCATTTTGTTTATCAATAAAACAGGCATAATGATACTTAGTTTTTATAGACTAAATATGGTGATCCACATTAAATATTTAATTTTAGTAAATGGCTCACTGTAGGTCCTCACAAAGTAGTTAATAATAGTAATAATAATAATAAATAATAATGATGCTTACTTAAGTTAAACCCTGCCTTCAGCAGTACAAAACAGGTCACTTTGAGTGAAAACACCTCAGTCATCCGTGGTCTAATCCCTGTGAATATCCCGATCTCCAGTCACCACGTGTGTGGGAGACTCACCTTACGCCGTCCATCCGCTCTGCCTCCACGTGGTCTCAACCAGGGTGAATGCAGGGTCGCCCGGTGCATTCCTTGCTGGTCTGGTCTGGACAGTCTGCATGGTCTTTGTGCTGGGAATAGGGCCACGAGGGGTGTGTGCTGGGTCCATACAGTTTTGACCCTTCGTAGGATTGCTTTAACCCAAGTGAGTGTGGGTGTCACACCGCAGACCTGTGCTCTGAGTGAAAGGATTTGCCACTTCGCGGGGGAAGCGAGGATATCTGCATAGTACAGCTGCCAGCGAGCTGAGAAGCCACGGGCAGAAGTTACGTTCAGGACATGCATGAATCTCTTGTGCAGTTGGTCTGTTTTAATGATAGGAACACTGTGAATCTTCTCAATGTTCATAATTCTGTCTTTGATGTAGCTATTGGGAGGTAACATGACCGCTCACCTCCAGCAAGTGTATGGAACCCTCTGGAAGACACCTTTGTATGCTCTTCTTCCCTCGGCTTTCTTGTTTTCTTTCCCATCGGGCCTCTTAGCCTCATTCCCTTGTAGGGCCACCCCGCACGCATGGCTGGAATGGCTGTGTACTGAGGGACCATGTACTAAGATCTGGTGAGGAGCTGATACCCATCCCAGCCTCTGTCCCCAAGCCATGGGCCCGGGTTACGGGGCATCATTTCTGGGCCTGTACACATGCATCCTGTGGACAGACTGGCTCTGCTCCCTGGGTGTTTATTTTAGCCCTTGTTTTCTATGTATTATAAACGACCTCCTTTATGGACTGGACTGAGGTACAATAATTACCAAGAGAACAGCCTCTGCCACACACAAATTAAATATATCCATATATATAAAGAGCCAGAAAATGAACTGTTCCATTCACCTAGTTTTTAACTTAGGACTAAGGGACAAAAGTGATTCAGTTCTAGAGATCAGTTACTGTTGGAGAGAGGGTGAAAGAAATGCCTCAATGTTGTGTGTGAGAAAATAGGGCATCAGCTTGCAGTGCCTCAAGAAAGGTGGCTTTGAAAATCAGTAATTTGCTTCAGCAATCAAACTTCTCTTTCAACTCAAATCCAGGGATTTCTGTTTGTTTCTCCAGAAACAAACAGGGTTGGCCCCCTGGCAGCCTAGGGAGACTGTGTAACGAGAATCAGCCCAAACTCAGGGGAAAGACCTTCAGGAACAAGTGAGTTAAAACTCTGTGTTTTTTCAGCTGTTCTTATGAAACCACCAGTAAACTCTGAATGGGAAAATAAAAATGGCCTCCAGGGGGAATACTGGCTTCTGGCTCTTTGGCCAGAGTAATATGACCTCATCCAGTTTCTTCTTTGAGTGAGATGTAATCGGGCAAGACAGTTCTGCCCCTGCTCTGCTCTTACCCGTATTTTTTTCTGTTTTTTTTTCTCACATACATTGATCTATTCTCACTCTGATCTCTTCGCTCCCTTGTATCTTCACACCACCAACTGCCTTCTCTCACCCACGGTACCGGCTGTCTCTGAATTCCAAATTGGCAAAGGAAAGGGGCAAAAACTGGATGTAGCAATCATGGCACTCCATCTAGGTCACAAAGTGTCCTGATGCAGGAGTTGGTAAACAGTGGGAGGGTCCCGGCTCTCCCTGGGGGACACATGCATTAGGTGGTGGTCAAGAGGGCAGTGGTGTTTTCCTTGAAAGGAGGCTCCTGTCAGCCTTCCAGGCCCGGCCATCCCCCACCCCCCCCCACCCCTCCCCTGTTACAGCCTCATTTTTTCAGGGTTGGCCTGCCTTGGGTGTGATTGTCACCCACTGGGGAACTGCCACTGAGGGCTATTAAAGATGTTGCTCTGTGGTTTCCGTAGTGTCTTGGGTGGGTGGGAATCCAGACTGTGGATTCTTTGTCTTGGATGGAGGAGTGGGGGGTGGGGGGGCACTGCAGTTGTGAGTGCCCCGTGTGGAAGAGGTGAGGGAAAGGCTCAACACCCCAAAGTCCCCTCTGCCTGGAAACTGATTTATGCAGAGCGCTGTATTTCAGGGGTGGAGCCTGGAGCTCCAGAGTCGGGCAGACACCCACACGTGCTGGTGCCTGAGGAGTGCCGTGTAGTAATTATCATCATGATGTGGCCGCCTTGCTGGCTGTAAACAGAACAAGCAGCTGTGCACAAATACTGCTCTGTGACTCGGGAAGTGACATCTCCTGGTGGTGTTTTAGTTGAACTATAAGCAAGTGCTTTATTTTAAAAAACAAAACAAGCCCATCAATCAGTGGAGCATTTTCAATGTATACCTATAAAATGTACACCAATAAGGTGAGGCGATTACAAATGTGTTTATACTTTTTGGAAATTACTAGTATCTATTAGAGTATTCTATGTAGGACTCACAAATTTTGTGGCATTTGTAGGTTTAAACATGGATCTCTTTTCTAAGAAGTTAACAAAATGTTTCTGGAATAGCTTATAACATAACTTAGTGGATAACTTTCCTTACAAAGTAATTAAACTGAACATGAATGCTGAACAGTCTTAGCTTCTCCATTTTTCAATAATTTGAAGACTTCCTTTAGAAGCCTATTTGGTTTTGCAAAGGAAGTCTTTGAGATGTAGATTTTGTTATAAAAGGAATACACAGGTAGATGAATTATAAACCTAGACTGAATGGATTTGCTTGCTGAAATGAGATTTGTTCAGTAAACGAAGGTACAACAAACATTGGCATTGATAGTAAAGGAAGTAGCTGATAATCCGTTTTTGGGGCACAGCAACGGGGAAAATGGGATGCTTTTGTGTTCCATAAGGAAGGTATGAGGGTTTGATGGCAGATGGCTTCATTATCTCGTGCCAACTCCTGTAAGCTGGAAATGGTGCCTGGAGTTCTGATAAGGATTGTGAGGGTTTGTCAAGAAAGTTGTGGAAAGAATGTTACGACAAATTAGTGTGATCTGCCATGCTTGGGGAGAGGGTATGATTATGCGAGTGAAACACGCTGTGCCAAGGTGAGAATGGAAGTGAGGGGTTTGGGGGAGCGGTGAGGGAATAATAATCTTTGTTTATTTAACTTTGAAAGACCCTAAAAGTTTCAGTGATATTGCTGGCACTTTGATCCCCCCTTCCCCCATTAGTTACCTATGTTCTGAAGCTTGAGGGAGTAGCAAGTTTAGCCAGGAAAAATTTGAAGGTTAGATACCTCTTTGCTAAATCCTGGATAAGCTTCTAGGGCAAGGATTATTTTAAGATCACAAGGAAACCTTGTAATACTTTACGAGTCAAATCTAGCATATAATAGTTTCACTAGTAATATGACAAGAAATCGTGTGCTTGTATTTCATTTATTATTAGCAATAGGACTCTTTCATATAGCTGTTGGAGAACAAGTCTGGGAGGCTGATGGGTTGAAGCTGGAAAGACCTGGAAAGATCTGATCCCGGTGCTGCCACTTCTTAGCTGGGTCTGCATTCTCATGTGGAAAATGGGGACATTTACCCACCATGTCAAGTTGTTGTGGGGATTAGAGATAATCTGCTAAAGCTCCTAATGCAGTTCCTAGTCCTTGGTACACGCACAATACGTGAGAGGTGTTGTACGGTAGAAGCACTTTGAATGGTTCCCAGGCAGCTTGTTGGGTTAATCACTGATCTCTATCAACGCCGTTTAGCCACATGGCTGACGTCCATGAACCCTTGAACCTAGCAGACTAGTTCAGCCTGGAGGCCAAATCCACCCGTCAGCCTGTTTTTGTAAATCAAATTGTATTGGAACACAACCGGGCTCTTTCATTTGCATGTTATCTGTGGCTGTCCTCGTGCTGTCACAACAGTTGAGTACAGAGACCACATGGCCAACAAAGCGGGAAATATTTGCTATCTGGCCCTTTTCAAAAATGTTTGTCTATCCCTCCTCTAGTATGCAACTGCTTCCACTATTGGAGTTGTGTGCTTACCAAATCAGTGTGTTTGTTTACAAATCTCTTTATGATGCTTTTGTAATTGTATCATTTTAATTGTAAATTACGTAAACTGATGAAATAAGAGATCAAAAAAAGTATTGTTGTGGGAAATTCTTCTCTTTGTTTGCAAATACCCAGCTTTCCTTCCTTTGGTAATACAGTCTCAAGTTTCAGCTGGATGATGGCCACCAGTAATTCAATTACATTTCCTAGACTCTCTTGCAGCTAGGCATGGCCATGTGACTAGGTTCCAGCCAGTGGGATATAGGTAGAAGCTTTACATGCAACTCACAGGCCATGACTTTAAGGGAAAAGGTGTGCCCTCTGGTTCCCTTTTCTCCTTCCTGCTGGCTGCAAATGTGGATGGGGTGGCAGGAGCTGCAGTGATGATCTTGGGTCATGCAATGGAAGTGTGTGATGTTGAGAGTATCTGAGAAACAATGTAAAAAGAGCTTGGATCGCCAACATTATGGAGATCCCATATCAGCCCAGGACCACTCTTTTCTTTTGTACACAAGGGAGAAGTGAAGTTCTATCTCATTTAAACCACTGTCACTTTTACTTTTGAAATGATAGGTCAACTTATATCTTAATACATAACAGCTGTTTACTTCTTTGGAAATAAGTTGAATGCACTGGAGAGAGTCAGTAAGGGCAAGTTGCAAATAAATATTGCTTTTTTAAAAAAAAAAGTGGACAAAACTGAAATGGTTGGTTGGGGATGTGCATAAGAATGATTCTTTATATGGGTTGTTTGACTTATCATTAAATTATTTCTTTAAATACATGAAACCAGAAATCACAGATAATTCATGGGGGTGTATTTTATGCAAGGCACCGGTCTTTGCCCCATACCCTACATTAGTTGGCAATTTTACAGTTCTCACAGTATGTATATTAAGTTAATATTAATTGAATTGAGTTAATGTACTAGGTTGGTTTGTTTGTCTCCGGTCAGCATTCAAATTATTCCCCAAATCTGAGAATGTTCATACTGATTTCTTGTAAATAAGGTTTGGAATGAATAGATAATCTATACTATTCTAGATAAAGGAAGGGGATGTTATCTAATACTGGAAAAACAGCTTAAAATTGACCATTGTTTATAATATATAAGGATATGTTAGCTGTTTGAAACTCCGTGATGAAAATTTGAGAAAAGAGTTGTTAACAACTCTCGGATGATTAGGTCCTGATGGATAACAGCACCCATTGTTTTGGGTGAATTTGCCTTTACATTCTAATCCCCATCTCTGGAATTTCCAACGCATGTTTCTAGTGAAATCATAGGTCATTGCTTTGTCTAAACCCAGACTTCCTAGTTGTGTGTTTTACTGAAAGGGAACAAACCAGTGAAGGTTGCAGCATCCAGGCCGCGTCACAGCCCCCGCTGGCCCAGCCTGCAGCAGGCAGCCGTCAGGACATCTGCTCTGGCCTCGCGGCATGGGTGGCCTGGGAATCAGCATTCCATCGGCTGTAAGCTTCTCTGTTACAGGACAACTGAAATGGGCCATTTACATTTTTAATATCCTCATAGCCTCAGAGAGTGGAAGTGCCTGGCTTTGTCTCGGCTTCTTAGGAGGTCTGCTCGCTGGGAAACTCTTTCGTCCTGAGATCTGACACTTTGCCATCAGTACTTGAAGTGTTACTGACAGCTGCTAAGATTTTCTTTTCCATTAGTGTCACCAGAGATGTTACAAGGGACATCGCCAGCTTTAAATATTCCTCTTTCAAATCTGCTTTTTACATGAGAAAGTAAGTGTTGTTTATTTCATAAAAGCTGAAGACTTATTCAGTGTTTTTCTAAACTCAGTTTTTCAAGCAAACGTGAGTGGATAGCCGATTACAAAATCCTTAAGCAGAAGATGTCATTGGTCATCCAATCCAGGAGTACTCAACCCATGGACCCTCTGATTTCCTGAGGTGTGTCAAGGGGGCCATGATTCCAGAACGGTCACTATCCGGTCTGGTCCAGCTCCTTCTTTTACAGATCTGGGAAACCCAGGTCCTCCTCTGAACTGGTCAGAAAGTCGAATGGCCTCCTGTGGTCACATGTGCCTGATATGTAGTGTTATAGCCCCACGTTCTTTAGCATAGTGTGTTAAAAGAACATGAATTTTATTTGCTCTTATAATTTCAAAGAGTTGATTCATAACAATTCACAGAGTTGATTCATTCCTGGCCTCTGTTCTATATCGTCAAAGTAAACTTAATTTTTGAGTGAACCTAATCATACACTTAGCTTCTGCGGTGTCTGCTGGCTCTATGTACAGAGATCATTCAGACCACGTTGGAGCTGGATAGTGTGGTTAAAGATTACATAGATTAGAAAATACAAGGCTTTTGTTTATCACAGGAGAAGAAATGGCATATATCTTACTTAAAAAAGAAGCCAACATTTTGATGAGCCATTTTTTTCCATTTCTTGAAAATGCATTATGGTTACATGAGGTAGGGGGAAAACAAGAGGAAAACAAGCATGATAGATTCAGTTCTGATCAAAATACAAGTAAGTCTAAAGCATAGAATGTATTCCAACGTATTGACTAAAGGATATATCCATTTCCCTCTCTGTCTTTCATCGCATGTTTGTTTAAAATAGTCCTTGTGTTGTTTAATGACAGGTGACTTTCTTTGGCTATCTGGCTCCATTGGTTCCATTTTGGCTGTGGTCACTTCCCTAAATACTTGTTATACCTGTATGGCTCTCACCTAGAGTTGTGAACTCCCAAGTAGCTCAGGATAAAATGTGTAGCACCACTTAATTGATCTAATTAGCTGGGTGGAGACAACCCTTAGAATGTCCAGGCCCAGTTAAATGCTACTGTGTTTCCCCAAAAATAAGACGTAACCAGAACATAAGCACTAGCATGATTTTTCAGGATACTCGCAATGTAAAATAAGCCCTACTGCGTCTTTTGGAGCAAAAATTGATATAAGACCCGGTCCTATTTTGGGGGAAATACGGTAGGGCTTATTTTATATTACGAGCATCCTTAAAAATCATGCTAGGGCTTATTTTCCACTTAGGTCTTACTTTCGGGGAAACACGGTATTTCACAGTAGTTTTGTCTCTGTGGCTCTGGGTGGTCCTCGCCTAGGAAAAGTAAATAACTGAAGTAGATCAAAGAATTATTTCATCTTACTAGAGGATCTTACCAAGTCTGTTTCATATCACTGAATTGCAGAGTACAAGCAGAAAATGGAACAATAATAAACTGTATATGGAACAAACCAGAAGCTATTTAAAATTGTACTGACTGACCGGCAAGTCCAGTAAAAGTGGCCTAGAGTGAGAGGAGTAAGGTTATGGGCTTAATACTGTGCCCGAGGGAGAAGGTAGGTGTGAACACACACATCACTTTCTTATGCTACCTCATTGACTGAAGGTGATTTCCTAGAAATGGCGAGAATATTGGGCAAGTAGATCCCCAGTATGCTTGACGGTTTTCCCAAGCATACAGCCCACATGGCAGCAGTCAGATTCTCCTAAACACACTGACAGAAACTTGAATTCTGGAAGCAGAGACGAATACCTGAATAGGTAGAAGTGGAGGGAGATGGAGTAATAGGCAGGCCTCTCTCACTGGCAGCATCACGTTCAGCGGAGATCATTCGGGTCTCATTGACGTGCACCGAATTACATTTCACCAAGGAATACTAGTTTTTAAGAAGGAGGATTTTTTGAGCACATGAATATTGTGAATGGAAATGAAAATGTTGGAGGAACTCTGTATTTTCAGGAAATCTTTAAATCTTCAGCTATAAAACACGCAATAACTATTATAATGATAAGGAGGAATGCACTGAAGGCTGACTCCTTTTCTGTTCATTATGAGCCCAATTTCTATTGTCCTTCCCTATGTATGAGAACGTGGAGGAGATGCATTCCTGTAGGAACTCTCTCTAAAGCACACAGGCCATGTTAATTTAAAAATGATTATTTTCCTGAAGAACCTATTAGGAGGAGAAATAACTTCCTTTGAAATCTGTCCTCACTCCATAGTATAATATCAACCACCGTACCCCGCCACACATTTCGTGTGCTGGTATCCATCTCTACCTGCTCTCCCACGTGTCCCTTTCTAGTTTGTGCCATGCACACTCCCAAATACATACCCATGACCCCTGCATGCTGTCGTTGAGTATTGCATTGTACTAATTTACCATGAACACATGCTTATTCAAATCCGCTTTTGAGGGAGGCTGATGGCAGGTTTAGCAGGCTTTGAGACACTGTCGTGAAATTCTTCTTTCTATGACTGATGAGAGTGATCCTTTTGGTAAGGGTGTGCTCCTTTAAAGGGTGTGCACAGATGTCATTCCATGGCTGGCTTGTAAATGAAGATAAGTGAGAGCTGTACTCTTTAAAGAACTAAAGTGAGACTCTGTCCTATAATTTACAGCCCAGCATCTCAATAACCGATAGTCTGATAGTCACGGACTCCAGATTTGCCGTATTCCAGGGGAACGCTCCCTTACCACAAAGACTGACGACAAATTCTCCAAACAAAGTTAATTCTAATTGACCTTCATAATAAACGCGCTTTGGAGCAATTTAGTCATTTTGTCTGTTTGGGTTGTATATACTTGTGCAGGCCCAATGAGATGGGTAAGGTCTCTGAGAAACAAACTTAGGAACTATATTGTTGATGAAAACTTTTGCACTGTAAGAAATATATCCTTTAGTATTGTCACAGTTTAGGTTTCAGATAACTAGGCCAAAGGTGGAAAAGCAGGGAGGGGATACTTACTTTTGACTCCAACTACAGTAAATCCTGGATTATACTTCATTGGAAATTGTGGGTCCCAAATAGAAAGCAAAGAAAGGCTTATATCCAAATTAGCCAGCTTGCTTCACAAGAATTTCTGTTTTCCTTGAGAAATGTTTCTTGACTCTCAGATATTATCCATCCTTCAGGGATAAAGTTAGAAACCTTTTCTTCCCTCAGGGAGAGTGATTAAAACCAATCTTGGCATTCACAAATGAAAGGGTGTTGAATCTCCTGCAGGTCTCAAGTAGGTGCTTGTTCCAAGCTAGTAATGGAATTTAAATTGTTCATGCCCTGAGTTTATGAAAGTCTGGTTGTTGAAAAGTTAACAAAATTGAAAACGCTGGAAAATAACTTCTATCTGGCATCTGATCATAGAAACTAGCATCACATAAGAAGTAACATGTTGGCGGCAGCCTTCCAGATTATCTTGATGGATAATTGATGGCCTCTGCACCCAAGGAAGTGGCAGAGCATAGTTGAGACAGAAGGGACAAAGGGGCAATGTCACAAAGTGACTGATCTCCGCTTCATTTGAAATTTAGGAGAGAGAGAGCCCCACAGAGAGAACCCCAAGTTGCCCTGTGGGAGGTGGGGCTCAGCTTCTCAGGGCAGAGAAACCCGGCACCCAGGTGGCGCCTCCTGGCCCGGCTTTGGGAGGAGTTGCTCACGGGGTTAATTGGCCTGAGAAAGTGAAGGCCTCAAGTTCAGTGCTATGAAATTTCTTAATCTTGTGTTTGCTTATTTTAATCCTCCAGTTGACACGTCTTATTTGCTTTGTCATGGTTCTAACGTTGTGCGTGTTTGTGCGGAGATACGTACCCTTGTTCTTATTGTTTCTCTGTGCATGCACATAGAGCCACATATTATGTGTCCACAGGATTAAACAAAATTCTAACACATTGCCCTAAAAAATGTTCAAATTTGTAACTGGATACTGACTGACCTTTCTAAGAAAAATTCGGCAGGCGTTACCATCAACAGATGTTCACTACCAACAGAGAGCATGAGACCGTTAGTCACCAGCTGAGAATGAAAGGGCTGCGAGGGCGCCCCGCCAGAGCTTATTTTTAAGTGTGATGGCTGAAGCAGCTGCTTGTCACGATTGCTCGGTGACAACTTAGGTATAACAAATCCCTTCTTTAAAAAGTTTGGTCACAGGGGATGTTGATATAACTCATTTACTGCAAAATATTGTTTGGCTTCACTTTCCAATTACTACACATTAAAAATAACATCAAACAGTGTAAAGTAATGTACGTTCTCTGGAGGTAGTATGACGGTAGTCTTCTAACATGTTTGGAAATGAGTATTTCAGTATAAGTTCTTTGTGCTATGGAAAATCTAAAAAGTGATTAAAAAGAGGTATGTGTGTGTCTGTGTGTGTGTATGTCTGTCTGTGTGTGCATGTGTCTGTGTGTGCCAGTGTATGTTTAAGAGGATACAATAATATCTGGAAATCTCTCCAGTGGATTGAAGTTGCCCAACAAAGACAAAACAGGGACTCGTTTTTATCTGTCACATGTGAAGGCCGGGTATTGGTTGATTTTTCACATTCTGGCTCAGCCCCCCAGGGCCCCCGTCCGATTTCCCCAAGGTATCACAGATGCTCCTGGGTTGTGTGAGAGTATCGTCTGCAGGAGGTGTGCCTGGGCCCAGGGTTCCCCATGAACAAGTCATGCACTTGGACCTACATTTTGCCAGGAGGAGTTTCGCATAAAATACTGATTTCTAGTTAAGGAAACTTTTGGACTAAAGGAGGCAGTTTGGAATGCAGTTTAACTCTCCATTTCCAAGGGGAAAAAAATTTAAAACAAAACTATTCCATATTAATGGAAGTTAGTTTCCAATTTTTTGGACCTTTTGCCCATTATTATATATATATTATATAAATAAAGGAATACATGCTAATTATTGCCAATATTTCACATATAGAAGCATTCAGGTAAGTGAATAAAAATAACACATAATGTCGCTAGTTAACCACTGTTAATTGTTTCTGATTTTTTTTTTGATATTCATTCATTGTTTATAGTCATTCATTCATTCACTATTTCATGTGTCTGAGATGTCAAGCTCTGTTAGCTGCTAACGCCAGAGCCATGTCTGTGAATTATTTCATGAAATTTAAAGTCAAATGGGAGACAACAGTACAAACATTCAGTAACTACAATGGATAATTGCCACAAAACTAAATGATGTCCTGATGGGGGGCGGCGCTCAGGTGGAGAACCTTCAGTGAGAAGATGTACACAGAGCGCTTATCACGGTGCCTGGCACGTGCAGAGAACTCAGACCCTGGGCGCTCTGATTGTGGTTGTCACTGGCACATTTGTGGAGTCACTGTGGGTCCTGACTTAGAAAGAGCTCAAGTGGGGGAGAGAGAAAATAGCAATGAATCTAAGCGCGCCGGTCCTTAGTTCCACCTGGGAACCAAAGTTGTTCTTTAGATGTTTCTATTTCTGTCGCCTGGCATGTAGGTCTTCTGTGTTCTTCCCATGTTACTGCTCTAATGTCCTTTCCCACTCATCTTTGAACAACCCCCATGTTCCAGTCCAGAGAGTATTCTTCCTGTATCTCCCCTCACGTCACGAGAAGCCTCAGCTCCATTGCTTAACTGTTCCATCATGTATCCGTTCTGTGACCTTAAGCGAGACAGTTAAGTGTGTGGGCCTCAGCTTCCTCCTCTGTAAGGCAGGATGATACACGGCACCTCACTTCTAAGTTGGGTGTGAGGACTGGATGCGATAGCAAGTTTACAACACCGAGAGCAGTGCCTGGCCCCTGCTAAGTGTTGGCCCGTACTCTTATTTCATGCTGCCCGAAGCCTCCTTTTAACCAACTGCCTTGACTTGAATTATTCACCCTATTTCCATTGTTCCATTCTACTAAAAATTGTCATCTAAATAACACTGTGACACTAATCTCTCTGTGTAACCTTATTCCATAACTCTTTTTAATTAGTTGTTCCTACCTCCTGCTTTAAAATATATAGCTCTTCATTGCTCCCACTGAAAAATATAGGACTTTATTTTGTGTTGCAAATGCCAGAAACTAAACTGAAACCAGCTTGAGGCCAAAAGGGAATGGGCTCCCACCAAGAGGATGTCCATGGCTGGTTTTGCCTTTCGGGGCTGACAGGACCCCAAAACTCAAACCAGCCCCATCAGGATTCATTCATATTCTCTACATCCACCCACACACTGCTTTCCCCTTCTCTTTCTCCACCCACCACAGGTTACCTGTCTCTTGCTGCTAATTATGTCCTCAAATCTAAAGCTCAAGAAATACGGGAAAGGATTTGAGCTTTGATATTTTAAAAACTTCGAATATTTTGCTAGGAAACATAACTTTGTTATAAAAACATTTTCTGACTTTTAAGTTCACGAGTATATACTAGAGAAAGATTATTATCCTGTAAAATGTACAATAACAAAAAGAAAGTGTCTTATATTTATAACAGGGTTCTCCTCATATACCCAATCCCCAACTTCGTTTTCGATTTTTCCCCCTAATCGTCCTAAATACAATTAATTGTCATTTATAAAAGTGAGTTTCATATATAATGAGAGAGAGGGAAAGAGAGAGAAATCATTTAGGGGTCACACATACACTCTCACTTGTTGAGTAGAGGGTGTGCCTTAGTCAACCCTATATCCCTGAATCCAGGATTGATGACTGGGAGTCACCTGCTATCCTCAGCACAGGCTTATAGAAACGAACGGAAGGGAAATGATGCTGAGCTATCATTTGTTCTATGCCAAGATGCATTTGTTTCAGCAGTATTTCTTGTAGCAGTACTTCAGAGGCACTTTGGGTGAAAGAGATGAAACAGGCTGCGTACACATGCTCTTTCTTACAGAATTACAATCTATTTATAGAGCACGTGTCACATTTCCTTGTCTTATAGCACCCCCTCATGGAGAATACTATGTACTGCACCCTGCATTTCATGCATGTAGCCAGTAAGCTGTACAAAGACTAATTTGTCTTTTCACATAAAATTTAAACACTGTGTTTGTTAAGTATATTTTAAGAAAAAAAAGGCACATAATAATTTAAAATGTAAGTATCAAAGAAAATAAAATCATTCAGATCCCATGTGAGTTACTTGGTTCATAACAAAACTTGGCACTTTTTATTCCTACGTCTGACACACGTAAATTACTTAAAATCAGTTTGATGCTTTTGGAGTGTGCTTTTAAGACCTGTTAGGACCAGAGCAGCATTTAGTCTAGGAAGAATTATTCTCTGCTCCTGAGGCAAGACTCTTCTGGGTACGACCCAGTGTGCATGAATTTGAAGTTTTCCAGTCTGGTTGGTAGGACCTGTGTAAGCTCAGGACTCTGTCCCTGACTCTGTCCCTTCTCGTCCTTTCTGGTCACTTGTTCCTGGCCCCCAGCTTCCTCACTGGAGACTCCAGGGGTCCCCTTCGATGGTCAGCGTTCTCTCTGCAGGCTCTGCTTGCCACACTGTGTCCTGCCTCTTTGGTCTTGTCTTTGGACTCTGAGTTCTGTCTCCTCAACTCAGGTAGTCACCAGCATCCATCCTTGCTGCTCCGTGGCCTAGAAGCTCAAGGCAGCGCTGGGCCATCGCAGGACCCACCATCTCTCAGGAATGACTGACTGACCTTCTTTACATACCATGCAGGGTCTTGAAAACCAGTGTTTTGTTATTTTGTCTGGTTTTTCTTTGCTTACCTTTTTTGTGTTATGTTTGTTTGTTTGTTTTTGGTTGTTTCAAATGGGAGGGCAACTTGTGGGTCCCTGATAGACCATCTTGCCCAAAGCAAATACGCCTCTTGTCTTTATTTTTGCAACGGGAATTCTGTGTAACTTTCTCATGGAATGTTTCTTGCAGTGACTTTTAGGGTAAGAAACACTTGGGATACCTACTAAAAATGCAAACTTTTGAGCTTCCCCCCAGGCCTGCTCCATCAGACTCTCTGCAGTGAGGCCTGGATGGCTGGGGTTTAAACAGTACCCTGGGGGTTCACACTCAGCTTGAGAACTGCCTAGAAGGGTTACTCTGACCAGACCACCTAATGTATATACCCTAGTGTATTCTATTAATAACAGGAATATGGAGGCAGACAGAGGGGATGTTGCCTTCGAATTCCACCCAGTTCCCTTCTGGGATAAAGTGAAGCTGCTTGTCTAAGGAACCATCTTCCTAATTTTTATTCCCTTAGATTCTCTCAGACAGGTGAAACCATACATTGGTTCTTTGGTAAATAAATGCTTATCATGACCATACAGAATGTCTTCTGTCAAAAATCTGTCCTTTAGTGTGTCTTAAGAAGGAGAACATAAGTACATGAATCTGCTATAGTTTGGGTATCTTATTTTGAAAGCACTGCACACCTGTAAATCCTGGGACAAAGCCCATTTGAAAGATGGTGTGGCCATGAGGATGCCTCGTGTGGCTTCTTGCTTGGAGCCACTTCAAATGGACTCACCAAGAATGTAGAAGGTTGGGGATGATGGTCACGAGGGAGGGACTCTTCAGTGGTCCTTACCTCTGGCTGGAGTGTGCAGCAAGTTCAGACCTAGTGAAGGCGTGAGTAAAAGAGAAAGCTGAAGGAAGGGAGCAAGTAGGTGAGGGAGGAAAGGACAGAAAGAAAGAAAGATGGGTGGATGAGCCAAAGAACTTGACTTCACTTTGAACCTGGCAAATGCATGTTCTCTCTGAAACTAAGGAGGAAAAAAATCAACCCTGGAGTATTAATACTGATACTCCTGGTGACTAGTTTTCTCCTCTGGACGAGCTTCAATCATAGAAGAGTTATACTCATTGGTTAAGGCCTCAGTAAAGCTTCACACTATTTTTAAGCGTCCTTTTATGTTATTTGGACATTTTGGTGCACATAATGAATACCAAGGAGGGTAGGAAGAGAGCCACACACTGTGTAAAAGATCTTTTCCAAGCATCGTCCAGTATTCACAGGAGATCCCTTCTCTGGTTATGTGTTTTCCAGGTAAGGCTCTCTAGGAAAACCTAGAGTTTCATTATGGAGCCACTGTGTGTGTGTGTGTGTGTGTGTGTGTACCTACAGACATCACCTGTATTAAACATCAACCAATCACCAAGCAGGAATCTTAGTTTCTGCTGAGTATTTGGATTCTGCACACAAGGTGCCCTCTTTTGCCCAGAAAAGGCTAAACAAGGATGCGTGGGTCTGGGTCCCTCACACCTCATTCCTCCTAACTCCAGAAAGGAGGGAGGAAGAACTTCGTGTGTTCCTTCTCGTTCTGAATTTCAGTAGGGGGTTTCTTCAAAGAATGTTGCTGAATTTATTCATCCTTTGAATAGGGCACATGCTTAAAGGAAATAGAACTGCATTGGAAATCAGGAGTCTGGTCCTCGAGTTGTGGCTCTGCCCCAAACTGGCAGAGGAATCTTGGATTTTACTCTCCTCATCTATAATAATAAGGGACTTTGAAACATTGACATTAAATGTTCTCTCTCACTCTAAATTACGTAACTATATTAATTATGTTACATTTTGGTAACATAATTGAATTGTGCTGACATAAGTTGATGGTACACTATATAATGGAAGACTATAGAAATGGTCTTTCCAGTGGTACTCAGAATTAATCACTGGACAATTTAAAACTATTATGAAACTCCCAGAGAGTGATTCTTCTGGGTCCATGTTTCATTTAAAGAAGTATAGAGTGACATCTCTTCTTTGCCCTTGAGTTCACATTTCCTTTTTAAATCATGCATATTTCCATTCAGTTTTATTCAGCACCATCTATACGTTTATTTTTATCGCAAACCTTTACTACATTTCCCAAAGAAAATAATTTTCAACTGTACACAATGAATTTCACATTTTTGTTGCTGATTGTAACAATAATTCAAATATCAATTATAATTATTTAAGGGTTTTATTGTTAATATAAATCTAAGTAACAATGCAATTTATTGTACCAACTTGGGTTTCTGGTAGAGAATTCCCGCCCGTTCTCGTGAATTTTTTGCGTTTTTCCGTTCCCAAAGCCTGAGAAAAGTTGGTCGGGAAATCGGGAAAATCAGCTCCTTGAACCCAGGTGGTTGTTAGTATCGGCCATCACTTTGTGGAAACGATTCATCGTGGAGAACAGAAAACAGTTTTTATCTCTGGATTCGGGAACGGGAAAGCGAAAACAATTCCTGAGAAAAGGCGGGAGTTCCCGCCATGAAACCCTAGTCCCAACGTACTATCCCAGGGTTTTTCTCAAGGGGAGAAATTTAATGTGAGAATGTCTTTTTATGGCTAGGGAAAATATTCACACATTGTATATTCTCTTGTTTCTTCTTAAAACCAAGTGGTGATATCTGTAGACACAGAAAGGAAGAATGCTACAGTGTTGACTTGAAATAACAATAATACTAAACACATCAAATATAATGGAAGACAAAAACGGGGGAACTTGGTAGCTTTTTATTGAATAAATGAATAAGGTAATGGATGGATGGGTATTGAGGTTTCTTCATATCCATTTGAAGCTCACTATGAAAATAGGTAAGATCCTTAAATGCAAAACAGAATTTTTAGTTAAAATTTTAGTACCTCAATTTTTGAACGTCTCCGTTGATGAACATTTTGGTTTATGAACACTCTACACCTGGAAGTAAATGCTTTGGTTTTCGAACATGCCCTGGAAGTCTAACGTGTCACTCAGCTTCCGCTGAGTGCAAGATCCTGAGACCTAGCTGTTGGCTGTTTTCAAACATTTCAGAACTCGAACAGTCTTCCTAAACGGATTACATTAGAAAACCGAGGTACCACTCTATTTAATTGTTGTACTAAGCACCTTAAGTTGTACGAAGACTTTACTGTAACGTTAATCTCTGCTCAGATCATGTAGGTAATTCTAGGGATTTAGTATTAGATAAAGCTCCTTTCCAATTTTAAGGCATTTACTTGTTAGTTTCACTTCTGAGACATGTATCCTAAACATAGTATCAGAAGAAGGTTCCAGCATCTATACAAAGTAGCATGTATTCAAAAAAATTATTTTTCATGGCTCTCGTCAGCAGAAATATTATTTTCACTTCGTTGTACATAAACTGAGGCAAACCTTAAGTAACATTTATACTTTGACTGTTGGATGTGAAGTGAGATACAATCATTTAAGGATGTTATTCAATAAAAAGCATGATTATACATTTAAGTATCAACATATTTTTAAGTAGAGTCCATATATGTATGCAGGTATATATATAGGTGTAGCTGTAAGAGCAGTAGTTAAGTCAATTCCAAGTATCCATCCCCTAAGTTAAAAAATAGACATGCTCGGTACCCAGGAAGCTCCTGTGTGGGCCTTGCTCTCATTTACCCCCCGGGCCCCCCTCTCTTGAATCTTGTTTTTTTTTTATCATTTCCTTGTTTAAATAATCTGTTAGCTTAGTGTGATTTTGAGTCTTACATAAATGAAAACATACTATATATATTCTGTGATTTTTTTCTCTCTCAATGTTATGATTCTGAGGTCCAACTGCTGTTGCACCTCTTTTGCTTAAACACAACTCACTTATTTTGTTCATTGTCCTAATGAAATGATGTGCTTTAAATTTGTTTCTAAATAGGAAATGTGCATTTCATTTTAATTATTAAAAGAATGACAGTCAAATCATTCCATTGTAAGTCTTTCATTGCTTAGTATTAGAATTATATTTGCCAAACAGTTCAACCAAACCCCTAACTACTACTCCTTATGCATAGAGAGCAGAAATTAAAATTTGTATTTCTGTCATCTTTATGGTCCATTAAACTGAACAGTAGCCTAGCCTAGCCTTGCTGATTTGCACCTAGTCTGTGGTGTTCTGAGAAAGGTGGCCACTGTTTAATAACCTCCTTATTTCATTTGCTGTTGCAGCTTTTGCTCTCCTCTACAAAATCTTTTCCCGTTAAGCACACATGTTGGCAACAGAAAGTGGCCATGTACTTAGTGTTTCTTTTAGTAGGTCTGAAATCATTCATGAGGTATGCAAACCTACGTTCTAGATTTGGTCAGTGATGGAGAAGAGTTAACGGCTACATAAACCACTCCCTGGTACCTAAGCATCTCCCAAAGTTCATTTCTTCTGACCGCAGGACATCCTTTGGCAAATATCTGCCTCATGGAACAGCATCAGCCCGGACAGCTTAGCTCAGTTACTCTTTGGCAGAGCATTAGTTGAGGCTGAGAGAACAAAGAAGAAGGAAAATGCAATATTTATTTTTCTTTTTTAATGCTATTCTCATTTAAACTTAGACTAAGATTTATATTGGCAAAGGAAATTTTATTTAGTATACAAATTGCGTTAGTATTCAAAGTACATTAAAAAGTAACAGCCTACGTGTATGTGTACACAATTTCTGTGTAGTTGAGCGCTAAGGGCCAAGATCGTTTTGACTTGTCCTAGGTCTACCGGAGTTGAATCCAGAGGTCAGCCTTAACCTGAACCCCTGCAGTCAGAGCTCAGATGATAGCTCGCTAGTAACCCTTGTCTTTTACTGGAAACGTTTAGTTTATGGCCACGTCCTTAGCTCTACAGCAGTGCCTTCATCACGGTGGGCACCAATAAGTATCTATTAAATGAATGAATTTGAGGGCCCTTGGCAGGGTTTGTTTGGACTGGTATATTTTTGTGATGAGTTAAGATTGCGAGAGTGGGATTTGAACTGGACGTCTTTTTAATTTGCTTGCGTCTTCTTCCTGGAACAGTTGTTCCTAGTTTTTAGCTCATTGATGTTCCTACGGAAAAATGAGGGCAGGGACACAGCACATGCCTGGACATGCATCACATTTAACATATTCTATGACGATGGTTGGGGAAAGATACCCTAGAGAAATATGAGGTATTGTGAGATCCTGATGAGTTTAACAATTTTCTGTAGAGTTGACCAATCATAGTATGTTTGAAAATGCATTGTTGGTGTTGATGATGATGGTGACGATGGTGATGGTGATGATGACAAGTTCCATGATGGGGTTTCTTTTAAAGCACTGTGGCTTCCCTGTCCTTAAGGTTTGAGATGTCCCTAAGAAGCCCTACAGGGCCACTTGCTCCTCTCCCAGCTTCATACAGTGAAATTCTTCTGGTTCCCTCTGCTGGAGCCACAGCCAGGCCTCAATAGAATACTAGTGCCCTCAGCTCCTTCTCACCTCTGAGTATGTTGTACATTGTTCTTTCTGGAACTTTCTGAGCCCTTATGATAAATGCCTGTTTATCCAGATTTTAACTGAAAGTGACTGCTTCAGAGAAGATGTCCCAAAGCCCCCAACCTGTACCTACCTCTTCCTCAGCTTATCCTTCATCGTAACTGGGTAACTGTGTAGCTGGTGGTGTAGCCTGTATGTTTTTTCTTGGCATTTGAGCTTTGTTCGGCAGATGTCTGTCACTTGTTTACCTCCGAATTCACAGGGCTTTTCCTGAGTGTGACCAAAAGTAGGTGCTCAATAAATGTTTGCTGAAGCAATAAATGTTGAATGACTCATCCAAAATTCAGTTAAAAAATTTTTGTTTTTGTTTTCTTTTTTTCTCCTTAGCTGGGAAGTTGTCAATTCCAAACCAGAGGAAAGGCCCAGGCTCAGCCACTGTATTGCAGAATCATGGATGAATTTCAGCATATTTCTTCAAGAAATGTCTCTTTTCAAACAGCAGAGCCCTGGCAAGGCAAGTTTTCCAGTACAGGAGAATTATTGCATGTGCTTTAAAATGTGCAGTAAACTTAGAAGCAAATGAATTAACCTATTTTATCAGCTTGTAAGTGTTCTCCAATTCAGAATATCATCTCCTAGGAACACATGCTGTAAAAGCTGATAGCAGCAAGATTCAGAAATGTTAGTGTTAGCATTAGAAAATCCTCACCCTCATCTTTTGAAATTGGATTGGTTTTCTGTTTTTATATGTATATATCTAGCTCATTAACTGAAATGAGTGGTGATTGACCTTGTCAGCCAGACCAAGGTGAAATTCTTATTGAGAATTTCAGTTTATAGTATCTGGCCTGGTTCTGAAGTCAAAGGGAGAGGAAATGAATACCTCGTCCTTCAAGGGTGCTTTCAGAGATAATTGAGTCTCAATTTTAATCCAAAAAGTGAAGATTGTTGTATGATTTATTTAAGAAAGAAAACCTTTGGCAAAAATATTTGTAGTGATTATATACGTGGAATGAGAATTTTTCCAGTTAAGATGAAAACCCATGAGAAGAGTCGTAAGTGGTTTGAAAGGGATTGCATGGAGAAGCATACACACTTGTATATTTTTGTGTGTAGAGACAGCTTCCGCTGTGATCTTGACACCAAAGATGAGGCATAAAGCCATCAATGGACTCTTTCCCTTCCCCTGTTGCGTTTCAAGTTTCTTGAAGGTCCACCTATAATTGGAAAGAAGAGCTGAGGAATGTCAGCATTTAATATCCATCTCTCTTAACTGCAATACTAGTATTAAATAATAGAACTATACTTGGACACATTTTGAGCATAGTGAGGTAGCCACGTTGTATATGGATGGATTTTTTTAAATCACTGCAGGTGATTTTTAGCATAGATTTCCATGTGGTGGGGGGGTTGCATTTTTTTATGCCAGTTTTACTGAAACGATTAAACAGTCTTAGGAGATTCTGAACTTAAAACCGCATTGGATTATATTACTGGGCCCCAAGTCAATTAACTTAAGAGGACGATGCGACAAACTTAGTGGATAATATGAAATCCTTGTGCAAAACTGAATTCTGAATATAGTAATGCTTTTATGGACTTAGTTGTTCTTTCAACTTTTATGGTCTTTCCTCTTCCATTCTACCGTTAGAATTCCAGATTCTTCAAGGGCCTCTGCTGTTTCAGAAACAGCTCTTAATTTAGTCCCATAAACTCATCAGTTCCCGTTTTGACTAGTTCATTTGTTAACCCTGTGCTAAAGAACGAAAAACTCAAAGTTAATCTGAATTGCAATCCTCCTTGACCTTCCTCTTAATCAGTTATTGATCAGAGTTATAAATCCCTCATTCGTGCATCTTTTTGAAATGTCCTTATTTTCTTTTGCGTAGCAGTTTTTAATACCATAATTTAAAGGCAAAGCAAAAGAAGATAGTTTATTTTTAAGATTAGAATGTGAAAAAATATGTGAAGACTTTAGAGGAGAATTTTGCTATCTTGATGTTTTAATTTCTTAAAACAACCAAGATTTATTTATTTATTTTTTTTGGTCACGACTGACAGAAGGGAAATAATCACATTTCGCTGTCGGAATTTCATTTGTAGTTGGTTTCTAGGTGACCTAGACGTGGGGTCAGTTTGAGGGACGGATATGGTAGGAAGGCGATAGTAATGGCCAGTAGATTTACCCCAGCAGCTTCTCAGCTATGCAAATTACTGTTACATTTATGTGAATGCCTCTAAATTTCTGTAACATGTTTCGCTGTATTTATGAATTTCGCTGGGCTCATCAAAGTAGTTAGAACTTGCAAATTTAGTTACCAGGCTGCTGTATTTCAGTGAGTGATCCTGAGTGAAGGTTTCCGGAGGCCTATAAATCTCCAGTTCTCTTACATCTGGCAGTAATGCAGCCACGGGCATGATTTATGGGAGACATTGTGTTCTGTGCCAGAAATTAACTTCTGGAATGTCAAAATGATTATTACCAAGTGTGAAGGGAGGACTAAGGCTGGTTCAACACAGCAGTCGTTAGACCTAAGTGCAAAAGAACACTGCTTGGAAAACACTTGCCATAACATGGTCGATCGATCGCAGATAGATAAATAATTGTGTGTGTATCCTGTGCTCTAAAATGTCTTGGTGTTCTGCTAACTGTCACATCTTATCTCTATAATTTCTAGTTTTGTCTCCTGGTCTGCAGTGTGTGCACATTTTTTACGATCTTGGGAAGTTACATTCCTGGGGTTATACTCAGCTATCTACTCTGTAAGTACAGTGGAACATGTGGCTAATTTATGTGATGCGTATGGTATCGTTTAATGGTCTGCGAGACCTGCCATAGTTTGGAAGAGGAGGGGTGCGTTCTTATTTATAAAGAAAGTTGATCATTCTTTTCCTTCGACCTGTACGAAGTTTCTCCTTTTCCTAGAGACATAGTTTAAAATAGGAACAATAGTTGCCAAAAGGCAGTATTATAAGTGATTCATTTTCCTTTAAACGATGCCTTAAAACTATAAATAAGCTCTATGCCCCACCCCCACAAACATGAATACCTTTGCCCTTGTGCTTATTCATTCTGTAGCTCTAATTATTCTGTAGCTTTAATTATTTTTAGATAATTAAAAGCACGGTGAGATACCATGACACCAGAATGACTAAAATGAAAAACACTGATCATATTAAAGCATTAGCAAGGATATGAAGCAACTAGAATTCTCACATACTGTTGTTGGTTGGTAATGAGACTAGTACAAGCACTTTGGGTAACAGTTTGGTGGTTTCTTAAAAACTGCTATATGGTCCCAGCCATTCCACAGCTTGGTGTTTACCCAGGAAAAATGAAACATACGTCCACAAATGACTTGTACATGAATATTCATAGCAGTTTTCATTGTAGTAACCAAAAATGGAGCACAATCCATATGTCCATCCTTAGATGCATGGCTAAACAGACTGTGGTTTATCCATACAGTGGATTGCTACTCAACACTAAAAATTAACATTTAGCAACCTGGATGAATCCCAAAATAATTAGGTTGAGTGGTAGATATGTTCACCATCTTGATTGTGGCGATAGTGTTTTAGTTGTATGTATATGTCAAAACTTATCAAATTGGACACTTTAAATGTGTGAATTTACTGTATATCA
Organism: Rhinolophus hipposideros; assembly: GCF_964194185.1. Classification (NCBI taxonomy): domain Eukaryota; kingdom Metazoa; phylum Chordata; class Mammalia; order Chiroptera; family Rhinolophidae; genus Rhinolophus; species Rhinolophus hipposideros. Next base: position 90,001,698 of record NC_138053.1, read on the forward strand.
CCCATAACTTGAAAATGCCATTAAAAAAACAGGTGTAGATTTCCTGCTTCTCCTGAAAAGTATGGTCTAGTGCTGCCACCTGTCGGTGGAGAGGGCATACTCCACTTATCTAACTTGGATCTCCCCGTTTTTCTCACACCAGCTTCTAAAATTTACATGTACCACCTTGGCTTCTAGAGATATTTGAATTTGCAGCTCCCATTTAAAAGGTAAATGGGCACACTTCCTCACAACAACAAAGAAATAAACATTAGGGAAGACGATACAACCTTCGTTTCTTTTTGTATTCCTGAGGCATAACACAGATGGCAAGTAGCCCGAGCTCGAGTGTGTTCTCCCGCATAGAACTCATGTAGGATAGGAGCCTGTTGGTCAGAGAGGCGGGTCGAATAGACGCAGACATCAGCCACATGGTATCTGTCCATCTCATTTATTGTTTCCAACAGCCCGAGAAATAATGCTACGATCTCAATATTACTGAGGAGAGGTTAATAATACATAGTGACTTCCCCATGGTGCAGGGGTGTTTAACAAAAAAAGCAGAGTTGAGATTTTAATCCAGGATTATTGGCTGGAAAGCATGGAATCTTTGTATAAATTTTGACGGTAAAAGGATTGAAGGAAGGGAGTTGATTTAATTGCAAGTCTTTGAAAACAATGACTAGAAGTATGGTGTGTGTGTGTGTGTGTGTGTGTGTGTGTGTGTAGATGTTTTCATTACGGGGGAAGAATTGAAATTATGAACTTCACAAAGGCATTTCCCTAAGAAAAAAAAATTCTATTTGTCAGTCCAGGAAACTGAAATATTTTTGTGAAATTCAAAGATGTAGCCTTTTGAAATAAAGATCATCTTATCTACACTCTCTTCCTTCTTATATTTCAGTACTGTGTGCATTTTTGTGTCCACTGTTTAAGTGTAATGATATGGGACAAAAAATATACAGCAAAATCAAATCAGTTCTGCTGAAACTAGATTTTGGAATTGGCGAATATATTAATCAGAAGAAACGTGAGAGATCTGGTAGGTAAAGTTTGAATTTTAGGTTCCATGCGTGAAATGAGACATCGGGGCTATTTATTATAAAATCAACCTTCCATACATTTCAGGGTGTTTTAGCCGTTGACTAATATCACAGAAACTAATCCCCCCAAAGTAACATAGCCTTTTTCTGTTTTGACTTTTATTCTTTTCTGAAACATACAGTAAACTGACTTTTTAATCCAAATTGTCAGAGGACGGAGAAAAGGATTCAACCATTCTATATTTGCTACTTATGATTTATTTTATTTAAACTGTTTTATTTTGGGGTGGACGATTGAAAATGAAAAATGGCACAAGCAGGACTAAGAGTGTGGGAGCCGTATAAGCGGGATTGCAAGAACCAGGGAAGGAAGAGAATACATACCGGAAAAACCAATGTGATCAACTTTCACTTTTTAACTTGGCTTATGACCTTATAGATTCTCAAACTCTCGCAAGCATCACAGCTGCCCGAAGGGCTTACTAAAGTGTAGATTGCTGGCCCCACCCCCCAGTTTCTCATTCAGTGGGTCTAGGGTAGGGCCTGAGAATTGACACTTCTAAAAACGTTCCCGGTGATGGTGATGCTGCTGGTTGAGGGACCACACTGTGAGAACCACTGAGATGGACCATTTGCCTTGGAATTCAGACATTTGCCAATAGGTGAAGCTTGTTCTGTGCGAACATTTAGCTCTGTGAAGGCATTGGAGAATATGAGGAATGTGGGTAAGGAGATGTAATGGATAATAAAATACACTTATGTCTACGCTGGCCAGGAAACTGAAAGCTTCCAAATTTTTTCTCAACAGAAGCAGACAAAGAAAAAAGTCACAAAGATGACAGTGAATTAGACTTTTCAGCTCTTTGTCCTAAGGTATTTTTTGTTTAGTTTTCAATTTGTTCCTGTGTGGTTTGGCTGTAAATTTGTTGACATGCACTCCTGCTGATTGGTTTTCCTAAGAGTCTCCTCCTATTTCTCTAAGATGGTTGAACAGTCCTGAAAGGAAAATACTCATCTGGTTTTTATGATTCTGACATTTTTCGGTGTCCGTGTGGAGTTTTCAAAAGATTTCCCACAGAAGTTTATAATGGGCTTGGTATTTATATTGACACAGATTAGCCTCAACGTGGCCGCCAAAGAGCTCTCTGTGTCTGACACAGACATATCCGAGGTCTCCTGGACTGACAACGGGACCTTCAACCTTTCAGAAGGATACACTCCACAGACAGACACTTCTGACGGTACGCTCCCATTTCTAGATACTCTTCTTTTTGTGAGTATGAGTGCTTGCAGAAACGTTTAATTCTGTCGACTGCTGAATGGCTAAACACAAGGGAATATATCTATACCATGGAATACCATTGGCTGTCAGAATGAAGTGCTGATACTTGCTGTGACATGGACGCACCTTCCACACACTGGGCTAAGTGAAAGAAGCCAGACACACAAGTCCAATTTAGATGACATGTGCAGAATAGGCAAAGCCATATAGATGGAAAGGAGACGAGTGGCTGCTAGGGGCTGGGAAGAGGGAATGGTGAGTGACCGGTAGTTAGTATGAGTTTCTTTCTGGAGTGATAAAAATGTTCTAGAGTTAGATGGTGGTGATGGTTGTACACCTTTGTGAATATATTGAAAACCGCTGAATTGTACACTTTAAAGGGGTAAATTTTATGGTATGTGAATTATATCTCAAAGATACTATTTTTTTGAGTATGAGAAAAAATCTGAGCAAGTCAATGTCTAAAATCCGCCTTTATTTTGAAAGCAAATGGATATTGACAGCAAACAAAATTAACTTCTGAAATGTCTGGTGACATTGTTTATAGCAATAATGGGAGGAGGGGAAGAGAGAAGCTAATCCCACATTTCCAGGGCTAGTCCTCACTAAAGGGGATGGAAGCATGGAGGGCAAGTTCTCCAAATCCAAAGCTGACTCCAAGGTTTCTCATGTTTCTTCAAAGTTAGTTAAAAAACAAACGAACAAAAATACCTATTTAACTTAATAATTAAGTTAAATTAATTAATAATTAACAAGAGTCGTGTCTCTGTTTTAAATTGTATTTAACTTAATAATTAAGTTATTTTAATAACTTAATAATTCAACTTAATAATTAAGTTAAATACAATTTAAAACAGAGACACAACTCTTGTGCATGAACGTAACTGTTGCTAGTCTCATTGGATTATTTCAAGTCCTGTGAGCCATACACTGAAAATATGAGATTATAATGGAAGATTGTGAATAAGTTGCTTTATATGTAGTTTTACAAGCAAGAACGCACTTTCTTTTTCAGAAGAAAGAGGGAGCTTGTGCAGTGTTTGAAAGGAGACATATTTGGGGATTAATTAGGAGACCCAACTGTCAGCTTGCCTTCTTCATTACTAACTGTATGACCTTGAACAGGTGACAAAATTTCTGTGCACCTCAATTTCCTCATCTTTAAACTGCATTAGGACAAGAGGATCTCTTGGGTCCACTCAATCTCTTCAACTCGAAATATCTACACGAGCAGGATAAGAAAACACTTTGTTCTGAAGCATCCCATCTCAGGTTTACACAAACAAAGGGCAACAATAATCCAGCCCACATACGAGGCTTAAATTTCAGTAATTACATAAAAGATTTCGAATCACTGTTGTAAAGAGTTAACCATTATACTGAAAGATTTTCTATGAAAAGTGAAAAAATAAAATAAAATCACTCTCTGCCTACTAACCGGGCATTGCTTTCAAATGTCCCAAATCTTAAAAAGTGTGTGTGTGTGTATATATATATATATATATATATATATATATATATATATATATATATATATATTTAAAGCAATGAATTAGAAGAAGCTATTGCTTTTTCTATTCCATATTCAAGCTCAGAGCTTGAATATGGAATAGAAAGAGCAATAGCTTCTTCTAATTCATTGCTTTAAACAAACGCAGGTTACAGATACTCGGATCTCCACAGGTGAAAATGCTAAGGTTAGGTAATAGGCCACATCTCCTGTACCAGATTCCACAAAAACCTCCAATTGACATATTTTTTATTTTGTGATCATACATATTCACACTGGCTTAATCTAATTCTCTCCCCAGAGGCGGGATGGAATTTTTGTTTATGGTGAACGTTTAAACTTTAGCTTAAGCCTCAAGCTAACATTAGATGGGTTGAATCTTCAGTCGTTCCGTACGCTGTTTTGTGCTTACAAGGAAAATTAAAGATGTATGGGGAACAGGTGGTATTTGGAGAGATAGTGTCCCAGATTTGGGAGGGGTCCGACATGTGGTTAAGTTGACCTAAGCTGAACCAGGAGGCTAGATGAATGCCAGGGTTGCCTAAAGGATTCAGAGTGAAATCAGGTCATTTTGAGACAGCTCTTTTATTTCAAATTTATGGTGGTGCTTCAACAAGAACCTCTGTTATGTATTTCACAGATCTTGACCGACCTAGTGAGGAAGTTTTCGCTCGAGATCTTTCAGATTTTCCATCTCCAGAAAATGGCCTGGGAACAAATGATGAAGATGAAGTAAGTCTTGGCTTGCCCACTGAGCTCAAGAGGAAAAAGGAACAGCTGGACAGTGGTCGCAGAGCGAGCAAAGAGAGGCAGTCCGCAGCTGGCCTCACCCTTCCTCTGAGCAGTGACCAAACCTTTCACTTGATGAGCAACCTGGCTGGGGACGTCATCACAGCTGCAGTGACTGCTGCCATCAAGGACCAGTTAGAGGGCACGCAGCAAGCCCTGACTCAGGCTGCACCCAGCCCAGGAGAGGACACAGACACTGAAGAAGTGGATGACTTTGAACTCCTTGATCAGTCAGAGCTCGATCAAATTGAGAGTGAATTGGGACTGTCACAAGACCAGGAAGCAGAAGCACAGCAAAATAAGAAGTCTTCAGGCTTCCTTTCAAATCTACTCGGAGGCCATTAGTCTGGGAATCAGCTTGCATAACAGAGCACAGATAAACTACCAAAAAAATTTCAAACAAGCAAAAAAAAAAAAAAAAAGAAAAAGAAAAAAAAGGAAAAGGAAAAAAATGTTTTTGAACTGTGAGCTTTACTGATTAGCTTTTTTTTTTTTTTTGGCCTTAATTTCCCTTCTGCAGTGAATTAATTGGACATATATCAACTAAAATTGATAGACTGATATTTCTGATAGTTATTTTTATGTAATAAGCATGGAAATGCTTATATATGTACACACATACGTACACACAGTTGGCCCTTGAACAAACAGGTTTGAATTGCACAGGTCCATTTATTCATGGATTATTTTCAATAAATAAGTGTATTTTCTCTTATGATTTTCTTAATGACATTTTCATTTTTCTAGCTTACTTTATTGTAAAAATAAGGTATATAATACATATACAAAATATGTATTGATTGACTGTTTATGTTATTGGTAAGGCTTCCGATCAATGGTAGGCTATTAGTAATTAAGTTTTGGGGGAGTCAAAAGATATATGCAGATTTTTGAGTGTGCAGCAGGGGCATTGGAGGGTGCCCTTAACCCCTGCATTGTTCAAGGGTCAACTGTATATATAGAGAGATGAATATTAGGGGTTGTTTATAAAGCAAAAAAAAAAAAAAACCACACCAAATTATTGAGGTCCTCCATAAGTATTCCTTATGTTTTCTTTACAATTAATTTTTCAAGCATGCAAAAACAGTTTATTGTAACTCACTGAAATATTAACAATTAATCATGAATACATGCTATGCCAGCTACTCTGTTCCTAATGCTTGGAAACAGTTCAACGTGTTTGGTAGATTTTGATGTAAAAAAAACAAAAAATATCAAGGCATCTTTAGCTGAAGGACTTGGGAAATAATATCAAAATTAATTTCCTAGGAAAAAATTTAAAAACGTATTTAACTCCTTTGGATAGGCTGATACATTTCCATGTTTTTCTGTAGCTATAGACGTAGGCTTATTTGTAAATGGCACGTTCCATTGATTGCCAGCTCTAGTCTTGCAATGGGTGGTATTAACCCGTAGAAAGCAAGTAATTCTATATCCCATAGATGGTGGTTTTGATGTAAACCAAGATTGGGCTGTACTTTGTTGTTTTATTGTCATAGATTTGTAATAGGGGTATTCTACCTGCCCAGACCTAGGTTAAGCTCTCATCTTTCGTATAGCCTCATGGAAAAAGTCTCTTAACCCCATGAAACTAGCTCCTGGTATGTTCTGTGTGTGACGTGGTCATCAGCAGTAGAGAAACAATAACTGTTTTTGTAGTCTGTATAGATTCTCCTACAGGAGAAAAACTTGTGTGGCTTTAAAGTATCTTTATATTTGCCATTGAAATTTAAATATTTAATCTGTTTCTCATTGGGAAGCCACAATGTATTTTTTCCTTTATTTTAAACTTTTTAGGTCACCTTTAAATAATCAAATTTGACTTAGGTTTTTAACAAAGCACTAAAGAGCAGAAATCAAGCGGATCTTGCTTTTGTGGTATAACTTTTAATAGTGTTGAGGGACCATGTCAGCAACTACCAACAATCTCTTCAATCTTCGGGTCCAGCTGGCATTTCTACAGACACATACAGACATCTGAGACCCTCAGAAAGGAAGGATAATCCAAAAATACAGGAAATCTGTGGTCCCCTTTCTTTTTATTCCTAAAGACTAATTATAGGTAATCTGACATTTTAATGTAGCATCTCTTATTTATTTTTTCTTTCTGAGATGTTAAAATATCTAGACTGAATTTTGCCAAATCTTAAAGGGAGAAAAGTTACTGCAGACTTGGAACACTTGCTTTTCGTGATTGACTTTGCTTCTATGTCATTAGTGCCTCATGACTGTGTTTGATGTTCTGCATTCATACAAAGTGACCCTGTGCCTTCGTTATCTTGCCCATTTTGGTGCAAATTAAAACCTGGTGTTAGATTTGTGACCTGTGTGGGTTTGGGAGGAATATACCTGAATTCTAGTCAATAAGAGTTTCTGGACATGAAGAAAAATACAGTCACATATTTATAAAATAGTTGTTACCAGGATCCTTTTATTTTTTTAATGTGTCTGTTTCTTCATTGAAAAAAAATATTCTTGGCTATGAAGTAAAACAGTTAAAGGTCATTTCAGTTTCTTCACTGAGGGGAAAAGAAGTTTAATAATCCAAGTAATTAAAGAATGTGTTACAAGTCACTGGACAAGCTTACAAGAGAAGATAAACTCAAATACGCTAGAATCAAATGTTATAAACTATACATTCAAAGGGGCTTAGGGATAGAGGGGGGATGAGGATAGTGGAGGGTAGAAAATGTGCTATCTGCACAATGGAGGAGGCATCCCAGCTCTCTATACACAGTACCACTGTCACCGTATATACACTTCAATATTGTTTGTTCAAGAATATATGTGACAACCAAGTTACGCAATGCAGTAATGGTATTCTAAATTCAAACCAACATAACGATGTCAAGGGCTTTTGGTGTTTGGGGGTGGGTGTGTATGTGTTGGTGGGGAGAGAATTATAATCTTGTTTCTGATTTTAAGATACAGTCACAATAAACCCTGTGGTTGATCCAGTACAGGGGGGGCTACGAATCCCTTACCATGAGAATTTATGCAGTCATTAAAATTTGAAGTATGGATTTTTTTGTTTTTAATTATAGAGGAGTTGTAGAAAAATGTTTTGTTCACTTCCTGTAGGAAATGCTGAGCAAAACCATACAATGGGAATAGCATACATTGATCATACATTTTCATCTGAAACAATAAAGCAGGGCCCAGGAAGATCAAGCTTGCTGTGGAAGGTCAACCCAGGATTAAAGCAGTGTTTACATTCTCATTCTAAAACGTCTTTGCTTTTTCCTCTTATCCTAAAAATCTTCAAAAGGCATTTTTTAAAAACTGCCCCTCCCCAGTTTAGTATTATATCAGGAAAAGAAAGTTTTATAAGGTTTTGCGATTGGCAACCATCCTCCACATGTTTAGGCATTCACTCTAATATATGAAATAGGTGCAACTATTTTTCCTCTTACAAAAGTCGCTAATGTCAGCAGCAACTTTTTTTCCTCTTACGAAAGTGACAAAATGCAGACTACTGATTGTAGGCTAAAAGCAAATCTACATTTAAGGAAAAGGTGATTTAAACATTTACCTTTTCTGTTCATAATTTAGGTTGATGAAGTTCTTTACACTGCTCCAGCTATGTTAGTTATAAGGTTGAAATTATTCTGAAAACCTTTACTAAACTCTTGTCGTAGGTCTTGTTATCATGATGAAGTGAGAAAGTCCCAGAAATATATTTTTGTGTATTATTCCTCCATTTCCATTGCAGCATTTCAGTTAGGATGGAATGTCGGAAATATGCTTCTCACACAGGGATGTTTTGAGAATGGATGAGAAAAGAAAGTGTCTAGAACACTTTTAGGGTTAAAAAAAAAAAAGCTATATAAAAACAAGATAGTGATTTTTTTTTTCCCTGCCTGGGTTTCAACTAAGGTGATTTTTTTTTTTCCTGCCTGTGTTTCAACTAAGCCATCTTTTAAAGCATTAAAACAAAATCAAGTACCTGCTTACAAGGAAATTCTTAAGTTTCTTTTAATGGGCCTAGCACTATATTAGGCCTCATAATCCAATAAATGCTATGGAATAAAAGGATGAAAAATTTTGCAAAAATGTCTATTATTTCAGCTGACTCTGGATTATGTGTGAGGTTCTACACTATACACTAGTCATTTTTAATGGTTCTAACATTTATTAGCTGTGGAACTCTGAATAAATCACCTAACATCTCTGTACCTGTTACTTTCATCCATAAAACTAAGATATAGCACCTACCTCATAGTATGTTATGAGGATTAAGTGTCTCAGACGGGTGGGCAAACTATGGCCCGTGGGCCAACCTGTTTTTATATGGAATACTAGCTAAGGTTAATTTTTACAGTTTTTAAATAGTTGAGGGAAAAATCAGAATATTTCATGACGTGAAAAATGTATGAAATTCAAAATTCATCATCCATAAATACAAAGTTTTATTACAATAGGCCACACTCATTTATGTACTGCCTATAGCTGCTTTCATGCCATAGCCGAACAGTTGAATAGTTGTGACAGAAAACATAGGCCTATAAAGCCTAAAATATTTATTATTTGGCCCTTTATAGAAAAAGTTTGCCAACGGTTCGGTTAATACTTAGAAAACACTCATTTACCATTAGGATCGTGTGTAAACCTCACAACTCTATGGTAAAGTGGATTAAGAGTATTTTTCAGAAGAACAGGGTTAAATTGTTCAAAGGCACCTAACTAGTAAGGGGAAAAGTCACTTGACCCCAAAGCCTATTCTCTTTCTAATATGTCGATTTTATCTAGTTTTTAAAAATATGTATTAAGAATGATCATAATTTTAAATAGTTTAACAGAATTTCAGCAAATATTAAAGACTAATTGTATTTGATTTAGGTTGATTTTGCTTTTTCAGAGAATCCAGAAACCATTTGACCTATATGTTTTAAGTGCTGTAAGAACCAGGTTTTTCTATAAATTCCTATTCCTTGTTATTAAGAACAAAACTTGGCATATCTAGATATCCAAAAACTAAGAGCCAGTAAAATGTTTTAAAATTGTTTTTACTGAAAATTGTAACACTTTAGTTAATATTTTTCTGAACACAGAATTCATAGAAACTGCAAACCATTTAATAAATGTATGTTAGTTTTATATTCTATATTTGTTACCCTCCAAAAGTTAACCTCAACAACACAATCCCCTTTACAGTTTTCCTTTTAAAAACCAAGTTGCTACTGCAGTATAGAAATGTGAAAATAGTAAACCTGTCTGTCGTGCGGGGCGGCCTTTGGGGTCTCAGCTCCCACTCCCCACATAAGAACGCAGGAGATAGTGAGGCCAAAAGGAACACCCACGGAGCCATAAGTAGGGGAGTCACACCACTATGGTCTTGCTGGCAGCTGGGTTGGAGACACAGGAAGCAGAAGCCACACTGTCCACACTCTGCCGTGCTGACTGCAATCTGCGCTTGCCAGCTCAGCCACCATCTTCTTACTAGCCCCCATTTGCTGCTAGCGTAGACAGGGCAGTTTTATTAGTGGCCAATGGCTCACTGGTTACAGCTGATGGCCAACTAGCCACAGCTGATCACAGTTGGTGGCCATTTACTACCTGAGCCAGCCCCTTTCTATGTGAGGCCGAGAGCCTGGAAACTGCTCTCTGGGGCTCTGTCCCCACACTGTCACAAGCGAATATTGTGATTGCAGTATCAGTTGACTTCAAGGTGACCCTACTAACTTTTTAAATTTTGTGATTATCAAAAATCAACATCCCAACGCCTTCGAGGACCGCTAAGGAACCACATCATCCTGGGTACCGTCACTTTACTGACTGTACCATAACATTAGCAGTTTGATAATCAAGTGAACTATCTTAAGGCATGTGTCGTAGTATCCAAAAGGAATTCTACTTTTCAATATTTTCAAATCTAAATTGTTTTGTCATGGGCAGTCTCAATTTAAATTCTGCAATAGAATGATTGATTCGGTAACAGTTTTAATAACATTTTCAACAGTGATTAGACACATTAACATAGTATTCTGGATATGCTGTGGACAATTTAAGTCACAGGTCCTTTAGTCAGTTGACTTACATTTACCATTGAGCTGTTCTGTAGACCTGCTCCTTTTTCGTAGGATTTTTCCATTCAATTCCAGCTGCTGCTGCTGGGTCTACTGAAGACCCAGCTCTATTCCCGATGCCCATATAAACTGAAACGCTTTTTGAGTCCCTACTGTTTACTAAATGAAGAATGAACAGCAAGCTCTAGCATTCCTCACTTTACCCGATGATACCTTAATATTTTCATCTTATTTATCCTTCTTTACCTGCATCCTACGCTTCACCCAACGCAGACTTACATTCTTTCTAAATATGTTCCTTATTTTCCTTCCTCCACAGTATTTATTCTACCTGATCCCTTTTTCACTTGCAGAAGTCCTCAATGTCCCCCCTCCTTCTGGACCCTTCTAAAATGTCAACTTAATGAAAACTTTTCTGATCTACCTGATGTTTCTCTGTTGTAAAGATCCCAATGCTTCTTTCTATTTCATTGCACTTGACTCCATCTTTATTGTATTAGTTAATTGTGTATTTCTTACATTCATAACATCCCAAAAATAAAAATAGGGGTGTCTTAATTTAGAATCAGTTGAATATTATAAAGGATAGGTCATGCTATGATTTATAATAAGAAATATACATTTGGTCTTGTCACAGAGCTTCTACACCCCTTAGAATTTCCTAAGTGATGAGAGCTATATAGTTGTCTTTTAATACGTTAACGAGGTGACTTTTGGAAAGCTCTAGGTATCCTAGCCAAGTGGGTGGGGCACCTCAAACTCAACAGGGACAGAGCTCTGGTATTTGGGACCCTTCCCGACCACACTTTCTGTATCTCTTCTTCTGGCTGTTCATTTGTATCCAATAACGTCCTTTGTAATAAACCAGTAATCTAGTAAGTAAACTAGTTTCCTGGGTTCTGTGAGCTGTTCTGGAAAATTAATCAAACTGAGAAGGGGGTGATGGGAGCCTCCAGTTAGAGCCCATGGGTCAAAGCACAGGTAACAATCTGTAGGGTCTGATGCTATTTCCAGGTAGAGTGTAAGGATTAAGGTGAAATGTAGCTGGTGTCAGAGAATCTCAGCTGGTGTCAGAGAATTGCTTAGTAGCATGGAAAAAGCACACGTATTGGAAATAAGTAGAATGGGGGAAAGGTTATAGGAGATACTGAAAACCAGACAAAGGAATTTAAATTTCACCCTTATAGGCAACAACCATTCTTCAACAGAGTAAGTGACATAAAAGGAACAATGGTTTAGGAAAATTAGTTTGATTAAGTACCGTAGGGTAGGGTAAGAGGAAAGAGTGAGACTGGCTAGGAGACAGCGGAAGAAGAATGAATATGTTGGAGAAGACTGCTCCTCTGAGGAGGAAAAGTAAAGAACATGGAGAGTTCAAAGAGGCTGAAATGGGAGGGTCACGGAAACGGACTGGAGGGGGCAGGGAGGAAATAATGATCTGAAGAAGGAACAGATGCTGGAAGAACCAGGTAAGAACAATCATAGGAAAAAGTAAAACCAGAAGTTACTTAATTCATATAGCCATCTTCTTGACTCTTCAGAGAAGCATGAAAATAGACATTGTTTTGCTTAACCCAGCTGATGACTACTAATACTTAGCTACATTTCTTAAAATGGGTCTCTGTCCAGAGGTCTCTGCTATTTTACAAGATCTCCATCACCTCAAAATCAAGCTTCCTGAAATACAAATCACCATCAGACTTAACTTTTGTACTACAAAAGATTCATTTCAAAATGCTGAGCAACGTAGGAGTCAGCACTACTCTGGCATTGCTCTAGGATATAGCAATGAAAGCACCCTGCTCTCACGGAGCTCACGGTCCAGATGTGGGTGATGAACCTATAATGTGACTAACCATCCTGGTTTGCCCTGGATGGAGGGCATTCCGGGCATACAAGACTTTCAGGGCTAAAGCTGGGAAACCAGTCACAAACACCAAGTACTCGTGGTAGCCAATTTCCCAAAATGGTCCCCAAAGACACCCCATTCGTACCCTAATGTAAACCCCTCCCACATTAAATAGAGCTGACCTTTGTAAGTACCTGCACCGCATAATGACATTTCAGTCAACAATGGACCGCACATATGAGAGTGGTCCCGTAAGATTATAATAGACCTGAAAATTTTCTATAGCCGAGGGACATCGCAACACATTCCTCATATACTGGTGGCGATGCTGGTGTGAAAAACCTATGTTGCCAGTTGTATAAAAGTATAGCACATGCAACTATGTACAGTACATAACATTTGATGCTGATAAAAGACTATGTCACTGGTGTATGTAGTTAGCATACTTTTTATGTTATTTAGAATGTACTGTTTTGTACCAAACTTGTTTTCCCAGTCCATTTCCACGACCCTCCCATGAAAACAAGTGTGGTATAAAACAGTACGCTGTCACACTGGCAGCCGCCGCACACATCGCCCGTTTACCACGTCCCTTGAGTGCACCATTTCCTCTTGTGCTTGGTTTAATCTCAGTTGTTTTGTACGTGCTCGTAGCCTGACAGCAATAGGCTGTACCATACAGGCTTGGAGTGTGATGGGCTGTGCCATCGAGGTTGGTGCCAGTGCAGTGTGATGTCTGCACAACCACGTCACCTACCACTCGTTCTCAGCACCTATCCCCATCCCCAAGCAGCACGTGCCTGGGACAGCACATGGTGGGTCACAGCACACGTGTGACCTCCAACGCTGGGTTACACGAGACGACGGCTTCCCCTTTGCTCTCTTTGGAGGAAGCCAGCTGCCACGTGACGAGGACACTCACGCCGCCCGGAGGAAACAAGACCTCGCCACTAGCCTGTAAACGAGGCATCTTCCAAGGGGGTCCCTTCAGCCACCGTCAAATCTTCGCCTGACTCCAGCCCTGGCCCATATGTTTCCTGCAATTTCATGACCGCCCCAGCCACCCACATGTCTGACTTACAGAAGTTCGGATAATCCAGGTTTGTTGTTTTGCGCTGCTAAGTTTGGGGATAATTTTGTATAGAGGAATAGGTAACTACCACAGCGCTACAGAGCAACGTTATGTTTAGCAAAGACTTAAGGGTTGGGGGTGGGCACTATATTTGACAAGAGGGTAGGGATGGGTGTCTCTTAACAAAGGCCTTTGGGCAGAAACCTTAAAAGGAAACAAGCTAGCTAGCAAAAAAAGGACATTCCAAGCAGATGATGAAAGGACTTAGGTTCGACGGGTTGACGAGGCCGTGCGCAAGAGCCCAGCATCGCCTAAGCTTTGAACGCTTCCTGATTCCTAGAGAGCTGCTGTTACGTAGGAGGCCACAGTTAGCGGAGTCCGAGCTGACCTGCGCCGTGACTTGTAAAACACACGCTGGAGCTGCACGATTTAGTACCAACACCCACGTCAGGTCGACAAGGCGGGGCCTGAGTAGCCAATAGCAGCTCTCGCCTTCCCTGGCCGCTCATTGGAAAGGACGCGGGTGGGGAGGCGGGACTTCCTGTCCGGCCGGGAACAACCTTCCCCCTGCACGACTTCTTCCGGCAGAGCCAGTGGGCAAGTCGGCTGCTGCCGTGGCTGTTCGTGGGCCCCGAGGTAAGCTAAGGTGTGAGCGCCTCGTCGGGTCAGGACGCTCGCTGTTCGCTGGATCTCGCCCGTTGTCTCCCGTTATTTCCCGTCCGGCGATGGCGACGGCGACGGCGCCGTACACCTGCATCACCTGCCGGGTGGCGTTCGACGACGCGGAGCTGCAGCGGGCCCACTACAAGACGGACTGGCACCGCTACAACCTGAAGCGGAAGGTGGCGGACATGGCCCCGGTGACGGCCGAGGGCTTCCAGGAGCGCGTGCGGGCGCAGCGGGCCGTGGCGGAGCAGGCGGGCCGGGGCACGGCCACCTACTGCGCGGTGTGCAGTAAGAAGTTCGCGTGTTTCAACGCCTACGGGAACCACCTCGGGTCCCGGCGGCACGTGGAGCTGGAGCGGAGGGCGGTGCAGCGCGAGGTGCAGCTCATGAACGCCAAGAACCTGGAGAAGGGGCTGGGCGGCGACGGCGTGGACAAGGACGCGGTGAACGCGGCCATCCAGCAGGCCATCCGGGCCCGGCCGTCGCCCAAGAGGGCGGCCCCGGCGGGCGGAGGGCGTGTCACCGCTGGCCGACACGGGGCCGACGGGCCGCCCCGGCTGCAGTGGTTGGAGCGGCGGGCGCGGAGGCGGGGCGAGGAGCCGGGGAGCGCGGAGGCGGGCCTGGACGGGGACGGTACGCGCGCGGCGTGGGCGTGGGGCGCGGGCGTGGGGTGCGGGCGGGGGGTGCGGGGCGCGGGCGGGGGGCGCGGGCGGGGGGTGCGGGGCGCGGGCGGGGGGCGGGGGGTGCGGGGCGTGGGGCGCGGGTGCGGGGCGTGGGGTGCGGGGCGGGGGGTGCGGGGCGTGGGGCGCGGGTGCGGGGCGTGGGGTGCGGGCGGGGCGTGGGCGCGGGGCGCGGGGTGCGGGGTGCGGGCGGGGGGCGCGGGGCGGGGGGTGCGGGGCGCGGGCGGGGGGCGCGGGCGCGGGTGCGGGGCGGGGGTGCGGGCGCGGGGCGGGGGGCGTGGAGCGCGGGCGCGGGTGCGGGGCGCGGGGCGGGGTGCGGGGCGCGGGCGTGGGGCGCGGGTGCGGGCGGGGCGTGGGGCGCGGGTGCGGGCGGGGCGTGGGGTGTGGGGCGCGGGTGCGGGGCGCGGGTGCGGGGCGGCCGCGAGGCTGCTTGCCGAGGGGCCTGGTGGCTAAACCCCGCCCGGAGTCCGCTCTGTGTAGAAACGTCCTGGGGGGCGGGGACGGATGGATTTCTCGCTTTTGAACAAGGAGGCTTTTCACGCGTGCAGGGGAGGGCCTGCTTTCTGCTGTGGAATTTGTACTGTGCAGTTTCCACTTCGGCTTTGCACTTAATTTGTCGGATTGAAACGATGCGAGGGGTTCCGAGGCAGCTGCCTGAGCCGAGTGTGCGGCGGGAGCCTGCCGCCTGCCCCCTGCGCGTTGGGGGTTGTCGCTGGTTTCTCTGGTCGCACATCCGGCGGTCGCCGGTCGTCTGGGCGCAGACAGACCCAGGGAGCAGCGAAGGCGGCTGCGGGGCTGTCCCCGGGGCTGCAGAAGAAAGAGGAAGCTGTTTCTTAGCCGCACAGACGGGTCGCTGGTACAGGAATAGCTCACGCTGACATCTTAAATGAGGGCTCGTCCTGGGGGGCCAGCACCCCGTCGTCCCACATGCAGGACCGTCCCACCCGGGCTTGTGTTTCTGGGGCTGCTTTCCTGGCGGTCACCTCTGGTTGTGAACTAACCGTGTTTTGCTTGAAGATTGGGAAGATGTTGATTCTGATGAAGAACCGGACTGCGCGGATGCCGAGTCGGTGGACGACCTGGAGCGGGAAGCGGAGGAGGAAGCGGAGGA
Source organism: Rhinolophus hipposideros (assembly GCF_964194185.1). Classification (NCBI taxonomy): domain Eukaryota; kingdom Metazoa; phylum Chordata; class Mammalia; order Chiroptera; family Rhinolophidae; genus Rhinolophus; species Rhinolophus hipposideros. The sequence continues at coordinate 90,017,705 of NC_138053.1, forward strand.
GGAAGCGGCCGGGGGAGGCGCCGCCCCTGGTGCCATCCCCGTAACGGACTGCCTGTTTTGTCCCCATCACTCAAGCTCCCTTATGAAGAACGTGGCCCATATGACTAAAATCCACAGCTTCTTCATTCCCGACATAGAGTATCTTTCGGACCTGAAGGGGCTGATTCGGTACTTGGGTAAGTACAATAACTTTCCTTGGAAGGAGGGAATAGCACACTATTGCGGGGCACGTCTTAAAGGGAACGCTACTTTTGTGTTTCTCATCAGTCTTTGATTTCATTACCTGTTTATTTCATGAAGATCAGAAACTTGATGCATGTTTTATGAATCGTGCAGATAAATGGTGAGACTTAATCTGGCTGCAAAAGCTTTTTTCATGTTTTTTCCCTCAAATTCTTTTTCCAGGAGAGAAAGTTGGTGTTGGGAAGATGTGCTTGTGGTGCAACGAGAAGGGGAAATCGTTCTACTCCACAGAAGCTGTGCAGGCGCACATGAACGACAAAAGCCACTGTAAGCTGCTCACGGAGGGTGATGCCGCTTTGGAATTCGCCGACTTCTATGATTTTAGGTAAGTGGATTGTAATGTGAAGCGAAGCCAGTGCCTGATGTGTGTCTAGCGCTGTACCATATACACTTTATAACTGCTCTATGAGTGGTTATTCCCTCTCATTTTGTAAATAAGAAACTGAGTGTAACTGGGTTAAACACGTCTGATAAGGAGAAATCGCAGACCCAAACTGAAGTTTGTGTGACGTGAAAACTTGGGTTGTTTTTTATCTTTGTTTTGTGTTGTTTTAATGGTTTAATGGTCAAGAGTTCAGTTTTGCCAGCTACCTTATGAACAGAGGCAGAGAAATTTGGTGTCATGTTTTGGTTTCCCTGAGAGTCCTTGAATCACAAGCTGTCGCCTAAGGGAGTTGAGACGGTTGCTGAACTGGGCCAGTCCCAGTCATTTGAGATTATCCCATAGGTGGTTCATTCACCCTTTCCTAGAGACTTGTCTAATTTATAGTATGGCATGCACCGAGTCTATGCTGGGCAATCTTGAACAGCTAATCCTAGTGTGCTGCGCAGGTGTGCTACACAAGCAGGTGTGCTACACAAGCAGGTATGTATAATTAACCATGCCAGGCATGCAATCTCTGTGACACAGTCAAGTGTTCAGAAAAGTCCTGCCTTTTTCTGTTGTCCTTTTGCATCTTCCTGCTGATTTCTCATTTCTCTTTTATAGTGAGGGAGAGCTTTTCATTTTTGCCACTTTGGAGGTTACTACTGTAGTTGAAAACCTTTTATATGTTAATTGGCTATTTAGATGTCTCGTGAAGTGTTTGATCAAGTCTTGTCTGTTTTTCTTTTGGGTTATCATCTACTGCTAACAATTTAGTGTGCATTTCTACAATTATTTTCTATGTATTTGTGAACATTTCTAGGAACATAAAGCTTGTTCTAGAACTGCATTGTCTAATATGGTAATTACTGGATGTACTCCTGTGGCTATTTAAGTTAATTAGAAATTAAAATTTTAAAACTAGTTCTTCAGTTGTACAACTACATGTCAAAGCTCAGTGGTTAAAAGCACAATGATTAGTAGCTACCATATTGGACACACAGAAACTTTCTGTATCACAGAGTTCTATTGGACAGCACCATTCCAGAAATTATTTAACTTTTTAAAAAATTTTCGATTTACAGTTGGCATACACTGTTTAGTTTCAGGTGTACAGCATAGTGATGAGACATTTATATAGTACCTATGTGTTTCCTGTGTTGTCTTCTGAGAGTTTTATAGTTTTGTGTTTTTCATTTAGTTCTGTGATCCATTTTGAGTTCTTAGGTCATTTGCAACTTTTGCTACAGAGAAAAAGGCTAACAAGTTTTCTCTCAAACCTTTTAGGTAGCTGGTGAGTTTGCCACATTTGCAAATATAGTGTATGTCTTTTAGTTAAATTTGAGGTATCAGTCTATTTGTTAATGCCCTTTCACTGTTTTCCAGGAGTAGCTACCCAGATTACAAAGATGGGGAGGAGCCCCCTGAGATTGACGAGTTGTCCTCTGACAAGACCTTGGAATATGATGATGAAACCATGGAGCTGATTCTGCCTTCTGGTAAGTGCATTTGTCAGAAATAAATAGCTTGATGCCAGTGAAACTGTTGGAGAGGCATGTTCTTATCCATTCTTTTCCATACCGAGGGAAGTAGAACATAAAACTCAAAGTGTGTGTTTGTGTCCTCAGGGATGTGGTACGCTCTGAAGGCTGCCACTTAGCTCTGTGTTGGCTGTTTAAATTGGGTTGGTGTTTTTGCTCACTTCTGTTCTGACTCAGAATGCTTGGATCAGTCATTTCTTTCCTTTTCAAATATGCAGATCTATTCTGTTCTGTTTATATATTAATATTTGGGGGTGGGGCTCACCTAGGTTTTTCTTGTTAATCTTGACCTTACTCTTGTTTGAATTGATTCCTGTTTCCTTGTGTTGCTCAGACTTCCAAGTGGTAGGCTGGCATGGGTGTGTCTGATTGACAGTGCCCAGGGTGTCTGTTTCTGGTTATAGGGGGGAGGTTTAGAGTTTGAATTCTGTCTTCTACTTTGGGGAACGGTATTCATAATGGTGGGAATTTAACACAGGTATAAAGAGATGAAGAAACCAAGAATACGAGAAGCATCCACTATTGTTTACAATGTTATGATTAGCTAATAAGAATGGGAGATGCTACAGAAGATACATGAGAGAATGAAAAGGAATGGAATGGTAGAGATGATGAGATCCAAATAATACCTGTATTTCCTGGGTGGTTAGCATGTTCAGGCAGATGTTTTATTTTTACAACATGCCTCAGGGCCTTGGAATCATATTTCCCTGCAGTACTGGGGCAGACTATATCATCAGATAGTCAAAGAAAGCGGCATGAGATGAGCTTGAAAGTTGAATGTCCCTGGTTTTAAAGCCTAGGTTTCCTTGTTTACAGCTGCAGGTCACTTACTGAGTCATGTTATTTTAAACTTGGATAATAAGCCTCAGGACAGCGCTTTGGTGTGGCCTTGGATGTAGTGAGGTAACTGGTTTGGTGGTAGAGTGCTGAGAAATACTGTGCTTTTAGACACAGACTCTGGAAAGACCTAACCTATAGCCAAGACGTTCTTTTTTTTATTATTAAATTTATTGGGGTAACATTGATTAGTAAAATTATGTAGGTTTCAAGTATACAATTCTGTAATACATCATCTGTATCTCACATTGTGTGCCCATCACACACACTCCTCCCCCTTACCCTTTGGCAACCACTAAACTGTTGTGTAGGTCTGAGTTTTTGTTTCTTTGTTTGTCTTGTTCCTTTGTTGTTTTCAGTTTTATATCCTTCATATGAGTGAAGTCGCATGGTTCTTTTTCTGTCTGACTTATTTCGCTTAGCATGATAATCTCAAGATACATCCATGTTGTCACCAATGGCAGTATTTCATCTTATGGCCGAGTAGTATTCCATTGTGTATATGTACCACATCTTCTTTATCCAATTATCTTTCAAAGGACACTTTGGTTGTTTCCATGGTGCTGCAGTGAACATCAGGGTACATATATCTTTACAGATAAATGTGTTCAGGTTTTTTAGGTAGATACCTAGGAGACGGATTAATTCTATTCTTAATTTTTTGAGGAATCTCCATACTGTTTTCCATAGTGGCTGTACCGATTTAGATTCCCCACCAACAGTATATGAGGGTTCCTTTTTCTCCACAGCCTCTCCAACACTTGTTATTATTTTGTCTTGTTGATGATAGCCATTCTAACAGGTGTGAGGTGATATCTCATTGTGCTTTTGATTTGCATTTCCCTAATGAAGTTGAGCATTTTTTTCATATCTGCTGGCCATTTACGTCTTCTTGGGAGATGTGTCTGCTCTGTCCTTTGCCTATTTTATAACTGGATTGTTGTTTTTTTGTTGAGTTGTATGAGTTTTTTATGTTTTGGATATCAGCCCCTTATCTGAGGTGTTTGCAATATCTTCTCTCATTCAGTTGGTTGCCTCTTTGTTTTGTTGATGGTTTCTTTTGCTGGGCAGAAGCTTTTAAGTTTGATATAGTCCCATTCATTTATTTTTGCTTTTACTTCCCTTGCCTTTGAGGTCAGATTCATAAAATGCTCTTTGAACCCAAGGTCCATAAGTTTAGTACCTATGTTTTCTTCTATGCAGTTTACTGTTTCAGGTCTTATGTTTAGGTCTTTGATCCATTTTAAGTTAATTTTGGTACATGGTGACAGATAACAGTCTAGTTTCATTATTTTGCACATGGCTTTCCAATTTTCTCAGCACCATTTATTGAAGAGGCTTTCTTTTTTCCATTGTATATTTTTGGCTTTTTTGTCAAAAATTGTCTGCTCACATATATGTGGATTTATTTCTGGGTTTTCAATTCTATTCCATTGGTCTGTATGTCTGTTTTTCTGCCAGTACCATGCTGTTTTGATTATTGTCGTTTTGTAGTACAATTTGAAGTCAGGGAGTGTGATACCGCCAGCATTGTTCTTTTTTCTTAGGGTTGCTTTGGCTATTTGGGGTCTTTTGTGGTTCCATACAAATCTGATGATTTTTCTATTTCTTTAAAAAAATGCCATTGGGAGTTTTATGGGGATTGCATTAAATCCGTGTATTCCTTTGGGTAATATGGCCATTTTAACTATGTTGATTCTTCCAATCCATGAACATGGAATATTTTTCCATTTCTTTGTATGCTCTTCAATTTTTTTTTAAACAGGATACTATGAATATACTATGACTTAACAGTTTTCAGTGTATAGGTCTTTCACATCCTTTGTTGAGTTTATTCCTAGGTATTTTATTTTTGTTGCAATTACAAAAGAAGTTGCTTTTTTCTTTTTCTGAAATTTTATTGTTGGTATATAGGAATGCAGTGGATTTTTTACATTGATTTTTGTCGCCAGCAACTTTACTGTATTCATTTATTGTTTCTAATAGTTTTTTGGTGGAGTGTTTAGGGTTTTCTATATAAAGAATCATGTCATCTGCAAAATGTGACTGTTTAACTTCTTCATTCCCAGTTTCGAAGCGTTTTATTTCTTTCTCTTGCCTGATTGCTTAACTAGGCCGTGCAAGTGTTTTTTTCCATGGAAAGGTTTGGCACGGATGTTAGCAAGAAGCTAATTTGAGAAGGACTCTAATGTGAAGAGTTTAATCATATTTTATCCACCACACTTAGTAGATTTCGTTTCAAACTAGTTTTAAAAGCAGTAGTTGTGATACCTTAAATCTCGTTAATTCAGATCAAGTACCTGATCCCAGAGCCAGTGACAAAGAGCATCCGGTAGAGGGCACTGTGGGCATAATTTTGAAACGTGGTCTGGCTCAGTCGCTGGAGTCCCTTGCTCTTCTGTTGCTGTGGAGTAAGTTGGTGTGAAAGACACATCCCATTAGCTGCTCACCGACCAGATGGAGCTGTTGGTGGACCCACAAGAGGTACAGAGGCGATCATAGGAAAAGTACAGTTGAAGGTATTTTCCTTTCCAGTATCTTATGTCATCGGTTCTTAGGCTGTTTGTTAAAGTAGGAGTGGACAGTTCTGTAAGTGGTTATTGCTGTGGTGAAAGGTAGATGGACAGGTTGTGACTTCACTGTAACTCAGACATAACCATCTGTTACCTATTGGGCAGTCAACAGTGTGTTCTAAAAATAATTTTCCTTGGTGAGGGCCTTCAAGTTGAGCTGTTCTCAGCACATTGCGCTGAATGTCAGTGCTCACTGTCATTGGCACAGGGCACGGGTAGCTCGAAACACTGCGTGTTTGCATTTCTCATGCTAGCTGTCGGAAACCTTGGCATTGAGTAATGAAACCTTTTCAAGGATGTTTTAAAAAGCCAAACTTCAATAATACACATTTCCAAATGCTGCTTAAGAATATAAGAGTATTGATTTATTAGGTGCTAATGACCAGCATTATCATTGAATGATTTTAAGTAGTCATCGTTACCAACTTGGAGCACCCTGACCAAACGTATAAGTAGAAAACCCCAATGAATGATGCTGGGGCTTCCTGCTAGAGCCTCTATTTAAGTTGAGTGTTTACCCAGTGCTGTGTTTTCTTTATTTCTTGTGATCTAGGAGCTTTGTTAACTCCTAAGGTGCCAAAACAGTCAGCTTCAGCAGAATGTGTTTTCATCCATATTGGTATTCAAAGGCCATAGCATCTTTGATTTGGATGTTTGTTTTTGTCATCCCTTGAGTCTGATCACAAAACAGTCAACTAGAGGTAGCTGCTTTTCCATATCTGTGTAGCAAGTAAACTTTTCAGGTAGCTTGCCAGGTAGAGAGACTTAAAATAAACGGACAGAATTTTTTCATGTAAATTAAACGTCTAGATCCTAAAAGCAAATGCAGCCATGTGCTATATTCATAGTATCCTGTTTATGGTCTTTCTACACAGGATTCTGAAAGAAATGATTTTATATGTATAAATGTCAAATTTCCTAGAAGTTGTACACACGGTTCTACCTAGCCTTATTTCCTTTATTCATTTTCAGTGGAAATAGCTGGTTCTTGCCCTGTGTATGCTGTTATTAAATCTCTACATGGTTAAACCTATTTGGGTTTATTAATTTTAATTCATATTCTTGTGAGGACACAAGCCCTCAGCTGATGCTGATACCACTGGCCCAGGATCACGTTTTGAGAGCCACTGCTCTGAGGGAGCCTGGAGTTCACTGGCCCGGAGGCCCGCCCCCTCCCTTTCACCTGCTGTGAAGCTGAGATGTCGGGGTCAGCAATTTCCTGTAAAGAACCAAATAGTCATTTCTGAATACATGATTGACTTGTATAGTTTTACTAGATCCTTTTTAATAAGCAAAAGCTGTAGAGAGAATACAATTTAAGCCTCTTTTAAAATTCTAGTTCACCCAATAATTTCCATCATTTAGAAAGCATTAGGGCAGTGTTTGTCAACCTAGGCACTATAGACATTTTGGCCCAGATAATTCTTCAATATGGAGGGTTGTCCTGTGCATTGTGGGATGTTTAGCTATAACATGACTTCTGCGCAGTAGACGCCCTAGCTGCCCTCCATCTGTAACAACCAGAAATGTCTCCAATCATTGCCACCTGTCCTTGGGGTAAAATCACCCTTTTGAGAACTGCTGCCATAGAGAATTTAAGCAAAGGAAAGGTCTAGACTGTGGCTTGTAGTCCGAAACATCAAGACCATTCTCTGCTTAACCTTTTTTATTAAAAAAAAGTTACAATCCCTTACCTCCTAGGGTCCTATTAGCTGTACTAGTGGGTGTTGCTATGTGAATTTCCAGGGAGGCGTGTTGTGTATAAGTAAGTACAAGATGCTGAGTTTTTCACTTACCGGTGACTTGCCATTCTTTTAAAATAATCTTCCTACTCTTTGGTTTTATTTCTTTCATTTTTAAATACGCTGCTTCATCTTTCTTCAGAAGATAGAGTGCCGTTTCGTCTGGCATATCCATTTTCCAGCTCAATACCCTTAAAAGTCTGATTTGGAAAGCCTTTGCTTTATAGCTCTGCCTTGAAAAACTATTCAACTTAGTGTTTAAATATTGCTCTTTGAAAAATAGGTGCCAGAGTGGGTCATCGCTCCTTGATGAGATACTATAAACAGCGATTTGGCTTGTCAAGAGCTGTGGCAGTTGCCAAGAATCAGAAGGCCGTGGGCCGGGTACTCCAGCAGTACAGAGCCCTGGGATGGACTGGCAGCACAGGTATGTCAGGTGGACAGCCGTGGACCCGCCCAGGAACTCGTTTTCAGGAAGGGGCTGGGCTGAAGCCGCTTTCTTTTATGTTGTCTTTGTGGGGCCTCTCTAGGGAAATCTTAGCCTCTTGGCTCTTTGGCTTCTATTACCACTTAATATGTTTACGGCAAAAGCCCAAAGCTATGTGACTTAAAAACTTCATATTCCTGCCACAGTAACTTTCTAAAACTGCATATACACCACTAACTTTTTCAGAAGGGAATAGTTACCAAAATAATTATTTAATAATCATCAAACGTTGAAATTGTCCAGGAGGTTACACAGAGAAACTAGATAGTATCCTTGTGGCAAATAGCTTGAGCCGTGGTAAGTAACATGAGCTGTCTGATACGCTGGTAGGTTCTTGTATGATGAGCACAAGTGATGTGATTCACCTGGGCCTCTTTTTCCTCACTTACAAAATGAAGATGGTAATAATAGGACCTACCGCGTAGACTCATGCGTGTTGAATATCATAAGGCACTTGTCGTATAGTACATGCACATAATCAAGGATGGCTGTCACTCCTTTCTGTGACGTTCCCAAAGAAGACTTAGTAAGAGTCAGAGGAATAAAGCAGGCCACTGGCTTGTTAATTTTGGATACCTCATCGCTGTGAAATATTTAAATCTATTCTGATGTGTCTGCTGTATGAAGCTCTATCCTTAGCTCTTCAGGAAAACATCAGTCCACTGGAAGACTGGAACTGGTAAGAGGAGAGCTTTCCTGATGGCCTGGAAAGCTCTGCACAACTGAAACCCATTTTCATTGCCACTGTGTGTATCCACGTGGTTGCCTTCACCGTGGCTGCCTGGGAGCTGTGAGGCCACTTAAACGTAGCAGACATGGACTTCATGTTACTGTTGTCAGGAATTCTCTGACTTGATTATAATCTCTGCCTGTCTCTGCCCCTCACATCAGTGGGCCTTCACCTTTTGGGCTTATAGACGCTTTCCAGATGGTGAAAACAAAAGAGGTTTATCTCAGAGAAAAGTATAAAGAGAGAAGTTCTGGTATGCAATTCCAGGGTGCACATAACCCCTGGCGCATTGTGTAGAGACCCCAACCTAGCAACTTTTCTGTAAATATAGAGCCCCAAGCTAAGTTTGAAATTCTTCGAAAAGATTGGGTTTTCTTTGATGACAAGTAACAGCCCTTTGCCTCATTTCTTACCTCCTTCCTGACCAAAGGGGCAGCTCTCAGGAGCCAGCGGGACATGCAGTATGTCCAAAGGATGAAGTCCAAGTGGATGCTGAAGACAGGCATGAAGAACAACGCCACCAAGCAGATGCATTTCAGGGCCCAGGTGATGTTCTGAGTGTCTGCTGCTCACGAGTCATCATCTCCTTCACGCGTGTCCTTACCTGAGCACTAGTGGAAGCCACATTCTACAACGGAGCCTTACTGCTGCTGTCTCCCTATGCTTCATCTGTTCTGACCTGATAATAAAAGGCAGAGTCATACTGGCTTTCAAATATCATTTCTGGACGGGGTTTAAAGATTCTGTTTTCACAGCGTGAGTGGTGTGTCCACTGGACTCAGGACCTGTCTACTGGACAGTGTCTTCATTGCCTCGGCTCTTATCTGATTTATGGCTGTCAGAATAATATGGGAAACTCCAGTGACTTGTTTGCTCCAAACTTAGTTTGACTTTAAGAAGAGTAACTTAGCAGGTGCTCTGTGAGTGCTCCCTGTGTGGGTTGTGTGTGCCCTCTTGTTATAGTCGGGCCTCGATTGCTGTTGGCATGTCAGTAGGTGGGATGCACCCTCAGGCTGACTGGCTGTGGGGTTTGGCCACATCCACAGCTTACAGGCCATTGTGTGGGGGAAGGGAGGGGCTTACCCCACAGAGCAGGATTGGCCCCAGCAGGCTCTGGTGCCTGATGAGACCACCCTTTGTGTGTGCCGCTTGTGAGGCGAATTGGGCAGTGCTCTGCTGTGGTCTGAAGCCAGCCTCCAAGTGTGTTGGTTCTGGGACCTCTTGAGAGGGGTTCTGGTGCAGGCCCAGGTCAGCCACTGCCTATGACTGGCTGGGGACTACCTGGTAGGAGCTATAACGTGATCTGAGGTTGTTTGCTGCCTGTGCTAACCTTGGAAGTACGTGGGAGAGGATGATATGCCACCAGAACCAGGCCTGGGGTGGTTCTGCAAAAAGGACACCCTGAGGCCTGCTGCTGCCTGCTGGTTCCCATAAGGCTCAGCTGCTGATAAAGCAGTAGGAGTGTTGGATGAGGCATGGTGCCAATCACCAGACCAATTCAGATGCAGATTTGGCCATGGGCGTGGGGGCAGCTCAACACAGGAAAGATGGCGCCCGCTTGCTAGCTGCACGGGAGCAGGGCACCACACGGGAAATGGTGGCTGTCCCACCAGTTCTTGCCTGTCCCAAGCCACACGGCTCAATCTCCTCGTTTTTCTCCAACTGCCCTGGAATCACTGACCCACCGCTGGAACCCGAGGTGAGTGAGTGAGTCTGCGCGCGGGCGCTGTAAGAGGACGTGTGGGTTCCCCCGCGGCCTTCCAGGCTCACCCGGCGGTTAGAATCCCACTTTTTCACAGCTGGATGTGGGGGCTCTTCCTCCTTGCACTGGTACTCTGGGCTGGGGAGCCAGGTGGGGGGGGCTGGGGTCCTTTGCTCCACACGGAGGTGATCCCTCCTGATTCTCAGCTGCCATAGGCAAGGGTGGCACTGGCCTGTGCATGTCTCTGTCCCGCCTACCAGTCTCACAGAGTGTGGGGACAGAGCCCAGAGAGCAGTTTCCAAGCTCTCGCCTTCACGTGAAAGGTGCTGGCTTCGGTAGTAGATGGCTGTCAGCTGTGACTAGTTGGCCATCAGCTGTTACCGGTTAGCCATTGGCCACTGATACAACTGCCGTGGCTGAGTTGGCTAGTGTGGATTGCGGCTAGCAAGTGGGGTTGGTGGGTGGGTTGGTTGGCAGAGAAGCGGACAACAGGTTGCAGATTGTGTGGCTCCTGCTTCCTGTGTCTCCAACCCAGCCGCCAGCGAGACTAGTGGTGTGACTCCCGCATCCATGGCTCCGTGGGTCTTCCTTTATGGCCTCACCATGTCCTGAGTTCTTGTGCAGGGAGAGGGACCAGAGACCCCGCATGACATGGTGGCTTCTTATATTCCTAATGTAGGACTTCTGTTCAGGTGGATCTCCAGGTTGATAATTTAGTTGTGATTTTACTGTATTCATGGGAGGAAACGGGGACAGTGTTCACATACTCTGCCAGCTTGGGTCCTTGGTTGTTTGACACATTTTTAAATCTGTATCTTGGGAAAATGAGGTGGAGCTTCCCATGAGGTATATTTTTAGTTTACACTTAACTGCATGCACGTGATACTGTTTTGTAGCTCTTATCGGTGTCGTTTTTTCATTCCCTCAATGTGATAACCCTGGTTGGTTACGCCTGACGGCTGCAAGGCAGCTAGCGAGCCCCCCACGGTGCTCACCTCTCCCCGGCGCTGGCACCTGCTGGTTTCCAGCGTCGTTTCCACACCAGCCCGCACTAGACTGTACCTTGCTTCTATCCATACCCTGTTGCTTTTGAGCATTTTCACCTGTGGGGGGCAGCGAGGACATTGTGCTTGCTGATCTATAAAATACTCCCTCCGTTTATTTATCTACTGCCAGGCTTCAGTAAGATACCTTCTTAGTTCTGATTCTGGGTTTGTAAAAAAATCCACTATCTCATCTCAATTCTATAAAATTCTGTGGGTTTTTTGTATGATTTTGTTTTTGCTTTTCTGGAGTAAAATGCTATTTGGGTGGAGGACAAAGCAAAGAGAGATTTAAACATCATTTCCTTACATTTGCATGAACAAGATAAGAAACAAGACAAAGTGCTTATTTTGAGGGGCCTTGTTTGTGGTGTAGGAAAGGACGGGACTGTCTGGTAGTTTGTTTCCTGCTTATCCTCTCATTGGAAATGTGTCTATTTTTCTTTCTCGTGGCACACAGTTCCTCACTCTCTGTCTTTCGTAGTTAGGATCCCTTGGGTTTCCTGCCTGTTCCCAGTTCTGCAGCTACCAGTTCTCCCCCACGTTGGTCCTTTCACAGCCACACGTTCTTTCTTGCTTTCTTATTCCTGTCACATGGGAGAAGTAGGCAGAACTTGCCAAACAAGGGTAGAAGCTTAATAGGGAATGCTGGCATTCCTTCATATTAACTTCATATTTGATCATTTTAAATTTACCCACTTACAATGTTGTTGCAATAGTGCTTTTGTTTCTCCAGTTTTTTATTCTTCACATTTCGTTTTGATTAAATCTAAAACTAATCCAAAGTAACCCAAAATTAACTTTTTGCTAAATCCATGTTTGTAATCCAATCCCTATGGGTATTTCCCCTGTTGCTTGTTGCCTTTATGACAGCTAGTTGTCTGCATTTATGGTGGATGCCAGGGTAAAGCTATTAAAGTTTCTTCATCCACACTAAGCTGGCGCTCGGCGCGGCAGCCGGCGGCTCGCCCTGGCTTGTGGAATCTTTCCTCCTGGGAGTGATCTCAGGGCCATATGGCCCTAGCGAATTGACATGTCTGTCTTTAGTTTAAGACATCAAGACTGGGATCAAACCTGATTGTGGTGATGGCTGCACAGCTCAAGATACACTAAAAGCCAATCAACAGTGCACTTTAAGTGGGTGGATTGTATGATATGTGAACTATATCTCAACAAAGCTGTTTTGAAAATAAAGTGGGATAAAAAGTGAGCAAATGTAATGTATTCCCTCCCTTGCATGTTACGGAAGCCCCCGGCGGCTGTGCTGGTTGTTTGTACTTTGTGTCTGCAGACTAGACACAGGCTTATCTAGTCTTCCTGCTCTGTGGGGTGTGAATTCATGTTTTAGTGTGTATAAGCTGCTTTTCATGCAGCATTTCTTTTCCTCCACCATGAGGTATAGGCAGCATTCCTATTTTTACAGATGAGGAAATAGACTCAAGACAGGTCAGTAACTTTTTTTTTCTTTTTTATTAAAGTTTATCGGGGTGACAATTGCTAGTAAAGTTACATAGATTTCAGGTGTACAATTCTGTATTGCATCATCTATAAATCCCATTGTGTGTTCACCCAGAGTCAGTTCTCCTTCCATCACCGGTCAGTAACTTTTTTAAGGAGACACAGAAGAAAGCCAGAGATGGTTATTCTTAATATTGCGATACACGGGACAGAAGCCTGAGCATTATCCTGTCCTAAGGAGCACACTCACTGGACTGCAAACATTTCCTCTAGTCAATGAAATTAGCAGCAGCTCTGCAAGAATCCTGTAAATCTAGAAATACATGGAATCGAATGTTTACATTAATGTTACATGCATGATGCACACATGAGTAACACATGTTACACACATGAAATAAAATACATTTTCTTGCCTAGAACGTGAACGAATTTTGCTCTCTGCCAATTTTGGTTATGTGTGGGTTCATAATTGTTAAGCTGCTTTCTAATAAACTCTTTTTAGTTATTTCTAAACTCTTTTCTGATCCCATTAGACGTTTTTGATTTGGAATTCACAATAATTCATATGCAGAAGACCAGCAGTGTTGCCAGCTCAATGTGCAGACTTTTTTGTAAGATCATTTTTGGCAATCTAGAGATAAGTGCTTTGAAGAATACGTGTCATTTCATTTTAGACTCATTTGTACGCAGCCCATTTTGACACCAAAATTGATGGACATTAGGAAGATTTGGTTAGCTTAATACTGCTGCAAACATTTTAATGCTAGAATAATAATTTACTGATCACTTGTGGGCTGAACCTGGGTGCTCTGGACGGTCTGATGGGACTCTGACACATCACTAATTGACAGCAGGTGAGGGAAAAGCTGTTTCTCCTCATTGTACATGCTAGTCACTGTAGTACTTTTTCAACTCCAAAAAGCCTTTTAGTATAAACTGTTTGCTGAGTAAACATGATGCATTTCTTCAGAAGAAAGAATGCATCTATATTTAGCATAAACCTAAAACTATGCAAAACATTAAAACTATGTTAAAGACATCAAATCTGTTTCCGAAATCTACAATGTCGATTTCATTGTAGATGACCTTTAAATCCTGAATTCAGGGCGTTCGTTATCTTATCCCTTATCTTTGATTATTAATCACTATATTTGGTATTCCATTCTCAAGTACCTTTGTCACCTGGGGTAATGTGTCTCAAACACGTTGCCCTGCCCAGGATTACCCATTTCTAACACAGCGTCTGCAAGTGTGGAGCATAAGACTCTACTTATAAAGGTGAGGGGTTTTCGTTTTTTCTGAAGAGATTTTTGTAATGCTTAGTGCCAGAGGAGGAGAATATTAAATTGACAGTAAATGAAAACTATTGTCACTTTATGCTTGAAACATGACTCTCCTTCCACAAGTCTTTGCTATTTCTAATTCAAGTGAATGAAATCTATTTGGGTAATTTGGTAGTATATATTTTCTATTCATCTTGAAACTTGGGGGGTATTTCTCCTGGAAATAAGCACAAAAAATGTAATATGTAAAAATCAGTAACAATAAGAGCAAAAACAAATACCTTATACACAGGATATTGTTACATGCACATTACGTGTGTTAACTAACTTCGTGTTCAGAACAACTCTGAAGTAGGAAATATTTCCATTTATCCAGGTCGGGAAACTGAGGTATAAAGGCTGCAGGGCTAGTAAGTGGCAATGTTGGACTATGAATCTAGGTAGTCCCCTCCAGGGGCTGCGTTTTTAACCACTACCCTCGAGGAGTTCTTCAATCTTTTGATCTTGGAACCCGTTTCCACTTTTTAAAATATATCCAGGTCCCTGAAGAGCTTCCGTTTTTGTTGGTCGCATCTATCACTATATACTGTATCAGAAGTTAAGGCTGAGAAAAGTTTTAAATGTTTATTTAAAAATAATAAAATCATTGCATGTTAACATTAATATATTTTTATGAAAAAAATATTTCTTTTAAAAAAACCTGTAATAACGAGGGTGGATGGAGTTTACATTTTCAGTTATCTTTCACATCCAGGGTCACAGAAGACACCTAGACTGTCATATCTGCTTCTGCATTCAGTCTATTTATTGTATGACATGTTACATAGATCCTGGAAACTCCACTATAACTTTATAGGAGAACAAGGGTGAAAGGGCCGATAACATCTTATTATGAAAATAGCTTTGACTTGGCAATCCCCCTCCCACACACCAAACGGGTCTCTGGACACCAGGATCGCACTTTGAGAAACACTGCATTACACTTAACTGCCTCTCAGTACAAGGGGGAAGTGTCGTTGCTGCATACTGAGTGTTCCTTAAGAAACAGTGTTTCCTCAAGTAAATCCCAGCTCGGTGTGTAGAAGGAGCAGCGAGTGTATGAGAGACTGGGGTGCGATCCTGGTTTCTGCCTGGGAGTTCTTGACTTTTGCTAAGTTACTTTTGTTTCTCTCTGTCTCCGATTCCTCATCTAAAATAGGGCCAGTTACAAATCCCTGGCAGAGGCTTTGTAGGAATACCAAAACGTGAGACAACGTGCCCAACAGGTTCTGACACAGGGAAGGATGGCTGACCAAGGGTGGCTTTGATCCCAGACTGGCCGGTGACATCCAAAGAAGGAAGGAGGGGGTTCACGTTCATGTTCGCAAAAAGGGAAGAAAAAGAGCCAGCAAGGGCAGATCCCCAACCCCTATCTGAGAACCAGCTAGGTGCTGGAAGTCAGATGTGTTTAGAGATTCATAAATTTTGGGGTTTAAAAAGTTAATAGGGTGCGTCAGATCTCTATGGGACCTAGAGGACCACTGGTAATGGAACACATTCCTGTTTCTAGAGGCGAACTTATTCCACCTACACCAAGTCCTAGAAATTGCCTTATGTCTGTCCAGGCCAGGTTTCAATACCAAAAGATTTACAAAAAATCTCTCAGTATTCAGAGCTCTGGGGAGTCTTGCATTGTGGGTAAGGGCTTGTGGGTCTAACCAAACGCTGCTGTGCTGGCACCAAGCGAGGGGTGCCCGTGCGGCCTCAGGTACTTCTCTCAACTCCGTGAGCAAGAAGCAGGCATCTCGGGATCCAGAAAGGGCTGGGCTAGCTTTTGCCTTTCAACCCGCTTTCCGGGGTCCCAGGGACGGAGCAGCGGCCTCTGACTTCCTTTCTTTGGCAGTTGCCTACAAACTAAAGTCCAAGTCCAACTGTGTGTCATCTTTGGGTGAGGAGAGGGGCTTAGACATGTTGATTGTGTGTGTGTGTGTGTGTGTGTGTGTGTGTTGAAATGAAACTAACAGCATCAACAGACCTTTCGTCTTTTTTTTCCTAAATAAATGTCTTAATGAATGCACAGAAAGTTTGTCTTTAGTTTTGTTGAAAACTCACCTAGCCAGAAATCTAATTTTCTGAAGAAGAAAGATAAGGTGAGTTGATATATTTTAGAAACAAATAAAATGCATTACTCACTACATTCACATGGATGGAAACTGAACACATACAAAACCCTGTAAACAAGAGCGCTATCTGATTGTTTCACGCTCATAATCTCCAACTTACAGAATTTCACAGAGAAATAAAGGCTGAAGCTGTTTGAAAATAAAAGTCCTGGCTACGAATTAATGTTGAATCGTGAAAAAATTACAGGTACGTGGAAGTAAACTTCTGAAGAATTCAACAGAATCCAAATTGATAATTTTATGACAAGGCGTGCGCATCCCAAGATACCACTTCAACTACTGTTTTTTTTTGGGGGGGGGAGGGATTAAAATAATTTGCAGCTACAAAGATAAAAATAATTTAAACCTATTTTTTCTGCCTCTACCTACACCATTGTGCTAAATTTAAGTTCAGGGTCACATAAGTTACATTTATTTGGACGTCTATACATGCTACATACCTTAGTAGGCACTTTATTTTGTTGATTCCAATTTCACATATAGTTTTAATTGTAGCAGACTTCTTTAGGTTTGCCACTGTTGTGAATTCAGCATCATGGTTTTCAAATGTCCCCCTCCCCAGCCACGCCAAAAAACAGCAAATGTTGTTTGTTAAAATGCAGGGAAGTAGACAAACTTTTTATAATAATGTTAAGTAGAAATGACTGCTGCACCGAGTTGTGAGGACTTGGCCTTTACCCTTTTATTTTTCTTCCTTTCCTTCCTTCCTTCCTTCCTTCCTTCCTTCCTTCCTTCCTTCCTTCCTTCCTTCCTTCCTTCCGTCCTTCCTTCTCTTTTCCTCCCTGTCTCCCTCCCTCCCTTCCTCCTTTCTTCCTTTCTTTTTCTCTTTTCCCTTCTTCCTTCCTTTCTTCTTTCCTTCCTTCCTTCTCTTTTCCTCCCTCCTTCCCTCCCTTCCTCCTTTCTTCCTTTCTCTCCTTCCTTCTCTCCCTCTCTGTCCTTCCCCCTCAACCCCCCCTTTCTTATTTTACCCATTAAAAGTGGATTTTAATATTTCTATAGACAGTAAACTACTGCTACTTTACTGCCTTCATTCTCTGGAATTTCTTTAGGAACATTTACAATGCCCCTCTGCAGGGGTAGCCTTATCCAGTCGCTGCCGCCTTGCCTTGATTAGGACAACGCTGAAGGCTTCCCCAGCTCCGGAATGCTCCATGGGGTTGCCTAAGGCCTTTATTGCAACTACATCATAGTTCAGCTTCCCCCGACGTGGAATTCTTTTTCTCTTCCTTCTTTGTAGATATTGACCCTGAATGCACTGCCCGGTGAAAGTCCTGCATGGAAATCTCCATCGCAGTTTGTTTCTCTGAGAAGCATAACTAAAACCATTGGTGCCAGGAATGGTCCAAGGAAGGAGGTTCTTAAATGGGATTTGGAACTGGGTCACCAGCTGGCGGGCGGTCAGGAAGGACACCGTCCCTGGGGGGTGGGGGGTGGAGTACTGCTAGCCTTGGGCAGGCTGTAGCCCTGCAACGGTCAAAACTTTCCCTGTGGTGAGAGCTTGGAGGGCGGGGGAATGCATTGGTATGTGCACGATCTGTGTATTTCAGAGGTTCGAGGAAAGTGGTAATTGTAAGTCCAGTAAGTGCTCAAGGTCGTCAGTAGGTTCTTGGAAACTGACTTGAAGCAAAACAACATAACAAAACCGATTTTACCACAGGCTAACTGACACAAGGGTGAAGTTCTACGGCATACTTATGGTCACACAAACATCACCAAACTTCTAAATAAACACCCAACACACTAATATTAAACAGTGAAATGTGAGCTAAACATACATTTTCTAAGATTAATGGAAATAAGATTATTTTCCAACCCGCTGATTCCAATGCAGGTCTGCCACCCTTAATCCACTCAGCACTACAAGGCTGGTGGCCCCCATCATGTCATTTAATTCACCATTCTGCCACCCTTAATCCACTCAGCACTACAAGGCTGGTGGCCCCCATCATGTCATTTAATTCACCATTCTGCCACCCTGCAAACCCAGGGATCCTGATAACTGCGAGCAGACCGCCATAATGTCAGCTAAATACCGAATGTATGTATTGCCACTAATGAATACCCAACCTGCCAGCAACAGAAGCCAACACTGTGACCCCAAAACAACATCCTCTCCTGAGGAGACAAACCACTTGTTAGCAGTTTGATTACCTGGGATCCCTTTCAATACGGAATCGACAATAACGTATCTTGACTGGAATCGGCAATATTCAAAAACTTCCTTTGCCTTTCCTGCCCACAGGGACTCCATCCATGAGTCTGTGGATTGATGGATAAACTGACACGGAATCCTACATGTCGTAACCCTGGGCCAAGGACCCCACTGAATCCCACCCACACCATACCACGCCCAGAAGCTGTTGCCCAATAGAGCCTTTTGAAAACACAGCTCAGGTGACAGCTTGGAAGTGATACCCTGTGAGGATGAGGTGACATTAAATCAGTGGCCAACATACAGTGCTGTGCTCCCAGTAGGCAAAGGTGATGGGTTCATTAGATGAGTTGGAAGCCATTCTGGCCCCACTTACCATTACTCCCAGTGCTCTGCTTCAGGGATTTGTGTTTGCTTGTCACTGCACAGAGTCACTTGGATCCTGGTCCCCAGAGAGAGAACCCTCAGGGTATACAGTAAGGATTCCATCAGACTTTAAGCTACAGCGGCTGCCTACCTGCAGCCGCGTCTAGCCAGGTGATTTCCAGGTGGTTGTGTGTACTCCCTTGCCAAATTTGAATGGTAAATGAGCAAGTACAGTAGCTATGGCTTGAATTTGGCCATTTATCACCACAACCATGTCCTCATGGTGACCTAGGGCTCAGAGCACTCAGGGATGAGTCTGGTTCACCCCAGCAGAGGAGCAACGCAGACTAGTGGAAGTGCTTTCTGAGGGTGTGGGGAGCCTCGAAGGAACAGTAGACGAAGATAATGGCACCACCTGTAGTGGCAGGGGCTGTAGTTTATCCGCTAAACCTTCCTCATACGTTTCCCCAGAAAGATTGTTCAGAATCATATGGAGCTATTTTCAGATAGGATGGAATTACTCTATGAAGGTATTAGATCTGGGCGGCTCGAGAGGTGTATGGTAACGGGCAGGGAGTTTCACTCCCTAGATTTCCCGTCAGGACCAACGCATCCATTTCCAAAGCAGTCAGGAGAGGTGCCTATGACTGCTACGTAGGGACCAGACTCATCAGTGAGTCCCACTCAGGAATGGCCCAAAGTTACAGCCCATTTGCAAAGCCATCTAGAGATGGGCTTACGTGAGGCTAGTGAGGCCTGGTGCCGTTGCCTCCATGAGGAAAACTCGGAAGGGCCATTTCAGCTGGGATCTCCTTGTGGTGTTGGCTAAGACCTCTTTGCAACTGCGTCACAGCTCACTTTCTCCCTCTGTCCACCCCGCTTCCCTCACCCTCACAGAGGGGTTTCTGAGACGCTCCCCAGTGCAGGACCTGTGTGTCCATCTCAGGGTCTGCTTCCCAGGACCCCGACCTAGGAGCATGCTCTGGTTTCAGCATCTTATAAATGCCTTTATATTCCCAGTTGTTGTAACTCTGGGGTTAAAAACAAACCAGTGACTAAGAAGAAATCATTCTCCCCTCACAAATTGAAAATTAAAATGTTCAGTTGTTTCATTCAGCAGAAAACATTTTGCTGAACACAAAAGGCTGTGTTTGTATGGGAAGGCATCCAGCTAGCATCTCCTTCAATGAGCTTTCGGTGTTTCAATTATTTATTTTTTAATCAAGTTCTAATCCATTGTTTAGATAAATGTTTCAGAGGTATTTTGAAAATGTAGTGTGTTTTTAAAATTAGATCTTCAGCTGTCATTATACGGAATGTGTGTGGGCATGTCATGAATGGACTTATTTTTAACCCCTGAATGCTGTTGGCTTGCTTCACTGTATCCCTGGAAAAGCAGCACTATTATGAGTGTTCATTTCCTCCCACCACTTACAATTTTGTTTCACTTTGTGATCTACAGCATCAGATTTTTTTGGGAAAAAGAAAAAATCAGCACCTTCACCTCTTTAAAGAAGATTATAGACAATTGCTCTGCAGAATTTATGTTCTCTGTCTCCAAATTATTTCTTTGCGGCAGGAAAGACATGTTCACTGAGTGTAGAACAGATCTTGTAATTCACTGAATTTCTTTCTTAAACTGATAGTTTTGATACATTTTCTGTTGAAATTGGTGGTAGTGTTAGTTATCAAAAGAATGTAGGAGATAATTTATCATTTCTTTAATCATCAATTTCAAAATTAGTCAGATAATATTTGGATTATTCCATTTCAAATATAGATAAGAAATCAACAAAAAGCATATGAAGCAGGTTTTTCTGACAGTTTTTTTTCCAGATAATTTATTCCATGCTTCTCTAGTCCTTGTGTATGGGATTTCATTTCTATATATTTTAATGTCCTCTTAAACATCAATTTTTTTTCTTTTCTTTTTTCTTTATTATGGAATTTTCCAAATACACACAAAGATAGAGAGACTAGTATAATGAACGTTCATGTGCCCATCACTCAGCTTCAACAATTATCAAAAGTTTGCAAATCTTGTTTCATTTATCCATCTCTATCTCCTGTCCCTTCCCAAGACACACACACACGCCCCATAATTTTTTTTCCTGGAATATTTGAAGAAATACTATACATTGTGTCATTTTTCTCATAAAGTATTTTGTATGGTTTTCCACTTTTAAGAAAAATAACCACCTGAGTATTATCATTCATACCCAACAAGTAACAATATCTTCAATGTTCTAATACCAAGTGCATACTCACATATCCCCAATTGTGTCAAAGTTGCTCTCTTACAGTTGGTTATTTAAATATTAAGAACTAATACTGACCATAAGCTGCATGGTTACCCTATGTCTTAAGAATTTTAGTCTACATAGGCCCTCTTCCCTCTCGTGTCGTTGAATTTGTTGGGGAAAATTGGATTATTTATCCTTTATGTCCCATATTCCAGAATTGCACCATTGTTTTTCTATGATGTTTTTAACTTGTTCCTCTGTTCTCTGTATTCCCTATAAACTGGTAGTTAGATTTGCGACTTGATTCAATTAAAGTTCAGATGTGTTTTACTTAATATTTCTTACCCTGTGAACTTCCTGTGAAATCATATCAAGAGCTCATGATGTCTGGTTGGCTCACTTTCCGTAATGTCAGTCATCATCCCAGCTGATGTCAAGATGCTCCGAAATTTCATCTAGGGCTGTAGCATTCGCCGGCAACCATTGCCTACATCCGGTGTGTTATTAAGGATTGAAGTTACAATTTCCTCATTGTCATTCCTTCTGCATTAGTTAGCCATTCTTCTCTATAAAGAAGAATTATCTTCATCAATTATTTGTCTGCCCTGAAATACAATTTATATAGAAAAGGCAGGACCAATTCTTGATTCTTTCTATTAGGTTGGTGCAAAAGTATTTGCAGTTTCAAAGGTTAAAAATAATTACAAAAACTGCAATTACTTTTGCACCAACTTAGTGTATATCAATTTTCAGAGTAATGAGTTGGTGTCCAACAACCTTCAATGGCAACTAGTAAGTTTTTCAAAAGTATCATGAACTTATGAATTTTTGTATATTAGTACTTTCATTGAACGTGATTATTCTTTTGGATGGTCATACTGTGCCATTGGACTGAAGGGGTCTCTTTCAAGTTGGCTGTCCTTTTACGTGACCTATTTAGTCTTTAATAGTTCCTTGCTTTTCTGCATTTCAAGATGTCCCAGGCTCCTCTGGCACATTTCAGATTCCATATAGATTCCCAAAAGGTGATTTACTGGATCAAAAGGAATGACTCTTTTTAAGGTAGTTGGGTGGGAAGATTATGGGTTTTGGAGGTGGGTCAAACAGGTTTAGAATCCCACCTCTATTGCTCATTAGCTCTGGGGACTTAGAGGATAATAAGAATCTTTATAAGGAGTTATAATCACATGTGAAATTATTTTGCTATGGTGTTAAATGGAAAAGCAGGATTCATTATTATATAAAAAATGCATAGAAAAACTCTTGTGATCAAACATGCTAACATGTTAGCAGTTGTATCTTTTGATGGTGGGACTAACAGGTCATGTTTCTCGTGTTTATGCTTCATACCATACTTTTCCACATAACAGAATGGAAAGAAATAAGATAACTCTATTAAAAGAAACACAAGCCTCTCCCACAAATCTTACAGTGTTGATTAAAATTCGTTTGGGACATGATTCATCACATATTCTTTTTGTATCTTTCATGGTCAACTTAATCCTCTTGTCTTGTAGCAGAATTGAATGCAAACTATATAATAAAGAAAAATATTGATGTAACTATACTCCACCACCTGCTTCCTTTCTCTAGGCCATGCCGTATTGATTTCAATAGACCAGGTCAAAGCTGAGTGTTTCCTGCTTTCAAGGATGACCTCTGAAGGCCTCACACTCTCTGGCCTCCTTGCTCTCCGGGGAGAACCTCTACATTCTGGGTTGACAGCTGAAGGCAGAGCAGTAAAAACAGGAAGTAAAAGAAAATCTCCATTTGACATGCTTATAAATCAGTTTTCCCAGGGGACAGGATTGTTGGCATTGGCGCTCATTGAAAATAGCATTATTGATCAGAAAACTAACCCAATTGGTTCTTTATTCGCATAAAGATTCAGATGACTTGTCAAAGATGAATTAATCTTGTTATCCTTTAAACTGTGGCAAATGATAAAAAAAAACTTTTGTGAAGGCCGTCTGCAGAGGTTTCTAATCTGGGATTTAATCTTGATTTTCAGGAATGGTACTTTGATCCCGAAGTTGAGGGTCATAATTTTCTCTTTTAAAATGGGCAATGAAATTCTGCAGGGAGGGTGACAATCACAGATAACATTTTTCTTTATATTTTATTCTATTTAAATATATCTTATTTCAAAAGAGAATTCTTGATTTTAATTTTAAAGCAGTGTAAGCTAAGTTCCCCATTGTGGAAGTTTCACTGCTGGGGCTGGCTCGATGACTTGTGAACAATAATTGCCTTTGACAGGTCTTCAGGTGGCTGTGTAAGAAAAAACATGTAAGATAATGTGTCTTGATAATTGAAAACAACTGGTAAGGGTGTTTTTTTTTTCTCTTTCCTTTTCCTTCCTGCTCCTCTTCTGCGGTGAGTTAGTTTGGAGGCTGACCTGTAGATGAGCCAAACCAAGAATTTAGCATCAGAACCAGTGTCACTAAAAGTGCTGCTTTATTCAGCAACACATCTTTCGTGGTCACTCATTCCTGATGCAGATTCTCTGTTGGATGTTAGAAACACATTGATGATGGAGGCGTAGTGCCTGCTCACAAGACCTTACAGCCTAGCTGGCTGGATTGGACATACGCGTACAATAAATAAGAGACTAGCAGAGGCTGCATCAAGAGGGCTGTGTGACCTGTGATGACAGGACTTGTCCCTCTGACAGTGTATGAGTCAGGTTCTCCAGAGAAACATGACCAATGCATCTCTCTCTCTCTCTCTCTGTCTCTCTCTGTCTCTCATTATTTTAAGGAATTGGCTCATGCTATTGTGGGAGGCTGAAATGTGCAGGGTCGGCCAGCAGCCTGGAGATCCAGGGAAGAGTTGGTGTTGCAGTCTCGAGTCTGAAGGCCGTTTTAAGACAGAATTCCCTCTTCCTTAAGGGGATCTCAATCTTTTTCTCTTAAGGTCTTCAACGGGTTGAATGAGGCCCACCTAATTTGTTCCTATGGCACAAGTTCAATATTGAAAAAGGGTATTTATCCAGAGAAAATAAATATTTCTCTTACACCAGGCCTCAACTCACCGTAAGTCCTTACCCAGGGGCAGTGATTAGTACCAGGCTGAGTTTCTTGTAAAGATATTCTATGCGTATATGAGCAAATGATTAGAGACTTTTTTAAAAATATACCAAGCACACCTTTCTTTTTTTCAGTTAACAAAATATCTTGGAGATTATTCCACTTGAATTTAGTTAAAGCTGCCTTTATTTTTTTATAGCTACGTATTAATTCCATTGTATAAATATACTGTAATTTATTTAGTCAGTTCCCCATCTACATATTTCCAGTCTCATGTTAGTACAGACAATATAGCCATAAATATCCTCGTGCACACACATTCCCCTCATTCTTTAGGATCTATCCCTAAAAGTAGAATCACTTAGGTCAACAGATATGTGCATTTGGAATTTTGACGTATTTAGCAAATTGTCCTCCATAGGGGTCCTGCCAGTTAACACCCCTACAATTGGTAATCTTGAGCTCCAACTTATAGGTGTACAAACATGACACCACTGGTGTTATTTTCAAGGATGGTGATGGATTTTGGCTGGTCCATTCTCTTCTTTTTCCTCACACCCCTGGTGACCAATCACCAGCATTTCATTTGGGAGTCGGCTGCCTGAGTGTAGGCTGAGGAAAGGAAACAAAGTGAAGGGAACTCGCCCATGCAGACGTCCACCCCAGAGCATCACCTTATTACCACTGGGCTTTGATCCGGTACTGACATACCTCGGAGATATTGTGGGTTCTGTTCCAGGCCACTGCAATAAAGCAAGTCATAATCTTTTTGCTGGTGGGGAGCTTTGCCTTCAATTTGTAAAAAATGCAGTATCTTTACTGAAAGTGCAATAAAACAAGATTCTCCTCCTGGTGACTTGCCCAATGTCACAGAGCTCATAGGTTGCAGGAGTAGATTTGAACTCTTGTTCAAATTCTTGTTCGTTCTTGTGACCCTCAGGGTCATAGATCTGTGACCATGACTAAAGAGCTCATTCCTCGGCACCATTTTGACCTACCTAGTTCGTGTTCATCCTGTGAGAGCTAGTCCCTGTGTGTCGTTTATGAGTTGGTTCACGTGTATGTTTAGGACAGCACAGAGTAAGTGCTCAGTGAACATCAGTCATTATCATACTTCTCGTTCCTTGGGGGGTGGGCGTGGAATGGGTGGGGAGGGGAAAAAGAGGAGTCTGGACATTGTTGGGCTGGGGGCATTGCTGGGCTCCCTGGTCCTTCCAGCTCCGTGATTCGCACCTCTCCAGCTTGGTAGCAGCATTTGAGTCACAGGAACAGATGAACATTTTTCTTAGTTGAGCAGGAGCTAATGGGAGCTGTATTTCTTTGAATCTGCCCATTGGATGAGAACAAACATTAATTACTGCTGGGCTGGAAAGGCCAGATACAATTTACAGAGCGAGAGGGCGTCTTTTCCTGTCAGTTATGAAACAGTGTGCAGAGGACGGGCATGTATTTCCCACAGTGGAAGTCCATCACCGGCTGAGGTGTTAAGGACAGATGAAGGCCCCATAAACCAGCATCCATGTGTGAAGCAATTAAAGGTGACACTGTCCCCTTAGCCATGCTCCAGCTGCCACCCCTGTTGGGTCTTTCAAGGCTCAGGAACTTGTGGGATGACAGAGGAATAATAATGTGTTGGTTTCCTTTGGGGACACAAAGAAGGGTACCGTGGGAGCTGGTCTTTCCTAATTGAAGCAAAACTCCACAGTCTTTGTCACCTGGGTCCCCAGGGAGGAGCAAGGTCGGCTCTCTTCTGGTGGCACCTCCTACCAGTTCCCTCTGCTGAAGCAGCGTCGACAGTCTGCTGATGGTGGCAGTTGGGCACATTTTACATACCTGGTGAGAGACCCAGATGCCAGGGGACACGAGAGTGGTCCAGCTTCTTCTTCTTCTGAATAGTAAATGCAACCACTTCATTTGGGAGATTTTACATCTCCCATTCCACCAATGCCCACTTTCTTACACCAGTTTGGGAGCCCAGAGAGTATTTCTAAGTCTTTTGGGCTCATTGAGGTTGATGATTTCCGAGATGGTGTCATTAGTTCAGTTTATAATAACAGCTTAAGCCTCTCCAGTTTATGCCTGTCATTTGAGTCATGGAGGCCTCGGCATGAGTCCAATGAAGGATGAGGCTGGGTAAGGCCTAGGCGATGATAACGTTTATTCGTATATTGAGACTTGCAGACGGAGGCTGGCCCAGGACACAAACCTAAGCCTAAGTCAGCCTGTACTTACGACCTGCCAAGGAAACCTACCACACCAATCTCAATCCTGCAGTTCAGCCCTAGCAGGCTCACCTCACCCTAGAAAATAGGAAGACCTGCCGTCTTTTAAGGAAATCTGTGACCTCCCTGCCAATCCTGCATGTTTCTGAGTTGCCTCTTCTAACGCTCGCTCCTTAAAATTCACTGTTGCCCAAAGCCCCTCAAGAAGAATCTTCACTGCTTGTGAAACGCTCTGCACGACCCCTCCCATACATCAATTGTTTTGTCTTGAATAAAGAACATCAAACTTGTTACTAAATTATTTTAATTTTGTCATCTGGCAGTTTGGAGGAAGCGGAAAGGAGAGTCTTCCTCCTCTTTTTGGCCATTTTCCCATCCAGAACTGGGAGCCTGTGTGGGCCCCGCTGACACCAACACCCACGCCTTCAGAGCACTCCGAATGGAAATTGCCACGTCGTTTATGTCAAGGGAACGAAAATTTGAGCTGGGAGACCATAAAGAAGTTTGCCTTCCGCATGTCCCACTCTTGAACTCTTGAACTTTCAAGCTTACCATGGCAACCACACCATCTGCCTTCTTTACGCTGGAAGAAGCCAGTCAGTTTAACCAACCAGCATCCTTCATCTAAATAATGGGCCTAACCAATCCCCGTTAACCTAGCCAACATCCTTCATTTACATAAATGCGGCCAGACCTAACTGGGGCCAGTCCTTACATACGGTTTTTGCCTTTCTACACCTGCCTTGTTCCCTTCAGAGCACATTTTATGTTGTTACCTCAGTCTGTGCCTCTTGGATTACAGCCCCTCCCTTGTGTGTATGCGTGTGTGCATGTGTGTGTCCTTTATCACAGCCTAAACCTTTGTGTTTTGCTTGACAACACCCAGGCTCCTGCTTGACCCTGGATGTGTGGCCCGGGCGTGTCTGGGGGTGTCTGGGGGTGGGGCATCCTCTCCCCGTCTGCTCTACACTTCTGGTCAGGGGGTCCCTGCAGCTCCTGCTCCAAGGTGTCTGCCAGAGCCGGCTCCCCTTCACTTCCTTGGTTTCTGGGAAGGTTGGGGCCAGATGTCTTCTGTCACCTAGGCCCTAGGTACTGAGGCAGTGGTGCTCAGCGGATAAGAATTTGACCATCTCTGATAGAATCTTGGTTCCACTTCTTGCTGTGTGTTTTGGGGAGAAGTGCTTACCCACTCTGTGACTCAGTTTCCATATTTGTAAAATATGGATAATAATAGTACCTACCTCATAGGAAAGTTGGAAAATTAAATGAGATCATATATGTAAAGTAGGTAAGGCCCCCCCTCCCCAGTCCCTGAAGATATCTAGCTCATGCTTTGACCTACGACCTCTTTCTTGGGGCTCAAATCTAGCCTGGCTGAGATGGGAATGGGAGTGGGCAGGATGTGGGAGGCTCCTTGCCATGTTGTCCCAATCTCACCCTCATCTCTGAGCACAAGTAACTTACCCTTCCTCATCCTGGTAATATATATATATATATATATATATATATATATATATATATATATATATATATATATCCCAAGCACATCAACATAGGGACTTGGCTGCCCACAGGGGTCACAGTTCTGCAAATTGCATGTGTGAACCACTCTGGCCTTTCCTAGGTCCCCCCGAGCACCCCCTGAATCATTTGGGACATCCTCTGTAGGCCCTTCTGACGGCCCTTTGGGGCTTTCTTGCCCATCTTGCCATCTAAAGCCCAGTGCCTTCCATTTGAATTTCACTCCTGAGCATGTTGCCGCGATCGCCAGAATGACTGGAGCTTGGGGTAAAGATAGGCACTTACTAGTATTCTTGCGCCCACATCAGTTTTCTACCAGCCAGTCAGGCAGAGTTCCGTGTTTATCAGCTGGGCCTCAGAAAGGCTGCTCCCTTCCAGAA
Organism: Rhinolophus hipposideros; assembly: GCF_964194185.1. Lineage (NCBI taxonomy): Eukaryota > Metazoa > Chordata > Mammalia > Chiroptera > Rhinolophidae > Rhinolophus > Rhinolophus hipposideros. Next base: position 90,045,786 of record NC_138053.1, read on the forward strand.
CTGTACCCCCACGGTACAGGTTTGTCCTCAGGGTTGGGTGGTGTTCCTATCGGTGGCAAGAACTCGCGAATCTCCCTTGTTTAGGAGAGACGGTGGGAAGTTCTGTTTTCTCTGTGCTCTTGCCTGGGCCTGAGTGCTTGGCTATCGTCCCAGGGCATTTTCTAGTCCTACCAGAGCAGATGGAGATGATGAACACGACTCATTTGCCATTATTATTATTATTATTATTATTATTATTATTATTATTTGCATGGATGTCTATTATAGTGATTTCCTTTTTCCCTTTTTTTTTTTTTTAAGAAGGGTGCAGCTCACAGTGGCCCCAGTGGCCCATGCCGGGATCAAACCAGCAACCTTGGTGTTATTAGCACCACCCTCTAACCAACTGAGCTAACCAGCCACCCCTAATGATAATGATTTACTTTTTAATTAATTGTGGTTGTTACTCTCTTTCTTTTCATCCTCAAATTATTATTTTAACCCATCTTTTATCTTTCCCTTTTGACTTATAATAGCATTCTCTGACAATTTTTTTTTAATTTTATTGGGGAATGTTGGGGAACAGTGTGTTTCTCCAGGGCTCATCAGCTCCAAGTCGTTGTCCTTCAATCTAGTTGTGGAGGACACAGCTCAGCTCCAAGTCCAGTCGCCATTTTCAATCTTTAGTTGCAGGGGGTGCAGCCCACCATCCCATGCGGGAATTGAACCGGCAACTTTGTTGTTGAGAGCTCGCACTCTAACCAACTGAGCCATCCGGCCGTCCCCACCACCCCACACCCGACAATTTTTTTAAAAACAATTTTATTGAAGTTCTATTGAGATATAATTGAAAAACAAAAGAACTGCACATATTGAATGTGGACAATTTGATGAGTTTGGACATACACAAGCACCCCTGGTACCATCACCATGATCAAGATAATAGGCATAGCCAGAACCTCCCAGAATTTCCTTTTGTCCCCCCACCCCCCCTTTTTTATATGGTAATAAAACTTAATCTTCTTTTGTTGTTGTTAATGAGGTTTCTTTTCCTTTTACATTAAAATATTTATTAGGCATTCATTTGGTAGTTTTTGTACTTTCAGTATTGATAAAAAAATAAACTGGAGCATAGTAAACATTTTAAGAATTTATTTGAGCAAAAAATCAGTTGGAATTGGGCAGCACCAAACTGGAAGGAGCTGAGAAGAGAGTTTTACAGAGAAAAGACTGAAGCAAAGCAAGGAAATGATTGATTGGCTGTAGCTTAAAGCCTAGTTGACTATGATTAGTTGTTCTTAGGTTTTGATTTTGTAACTTTAGGACATTTACAGGCTTAGATTTTTGGTTTGCTTATGTAGGTGTGGGGGCATTAAAGCCACCTCAGTGTAACGGCCTCCGTGTTTAATTAATTTAACAGTATCAAATGAACAAGACTGTTTACCAAATTTAATTGGTCAATAATTTAGTCCTCTACATTTCTTTAAAGGATAAAAACGTCTTTTTCTTAAAAAATAGAAGTTCATTGAATTGACGGACTACGTTTATTATTAACTGAGCACAATCCCCATTTTAAGGGGATGAGTCCCACAGTGTGGAAGCCAACGATTTGGGGATAAAAACTCCTACTCCTTTCTTCTGTTTCTGAGTCAGTCAGCCCCCCTCTCTCTCTCTCTCTCTCTCTCTCTCTCTCTCTCTCTCTGTCTCTCTCTCGCTCTTTCACACACACACACACACACACACACACACACACACACACAGAGTAATTAATAGATTGATGTTAGTCTGTGGTGGTTTTTTCCAGCTGAACCCGGGTTCTAGGGTAGACATAATATGGGTGATGGGGGCCTCAATATTTGGACTGGCTGCACTCGCTAGTAAAATGCCCCTGAAAATTCTGCTTGGTCACTCTGAGTCCTAGTTTCCTCATCTTTAAAATAAAGAAATTTGACTCCTTATTCTATAAGGTCATTTCCTGTCCTTATGTCCCACATTCCCACCACTCTTTGGATTCAGAAGAGCTACCGTGTTTCCCCGAAAATAAGACCTAGCCAGACAATCAGCTCTAATGCATCTTTTGGAGCAAAAATTAATGCAAGACCAGGTCTTATTTTACTATAAGATCGGGTCTTTAATATAATATAATACAATATAATATAATATAATATAATGTAATATAATATAATATAATACCCAGTCTTATTTTACTATAAGACCAGGTATAATATAATATAATATAATATAATATAATATAATATAATATAATATAATACCTGGTCTTATATTAATTTTTGCTCCAAAAGACGCATTAGAGCTGATTGTCCAGCTAGGTCTTATTTTCAGGGAAACACAGTACTATTTACTATAGCAAATAATACACAAGCAACAAAGGCCAGTCCTTATTTGCATACAAATAGAAGGCTAATCATGAGGTGCAGATAAAACTCCTCAGAATCAAGATGGGCTGGCGGGACACCATCCTTCTGGAGGGGCCGAGGCAGGGCAACCTGAGGCAGGAGAATTAAATTTAACAGGAACAACTTAGTACTGTCACTTATCATCAGCCCCAGGCACACCAAACAGCTCTGGCTCCCAGTGCTTAGTATGGGGGAGCCCTTATCATTCCAGCCCTGGAATTTGGAACCATTATCTACCAGAGCAGAGGGATTAAAAATAATGTTTGGGCCTAATGGGTAGCGGCTAGCAGTCAGACACATGGTGACACTTATCGCTTGCAGAAAGGGGTCTTGGCAGAGAGGAAGCCGGGAGGCCGAGGTAGATGATTTAGGACCACTAGCAGATTACCAGGGTCACCTTTGCGAAAGTTCCTTCAACTTCTCCGCAACTGAGGTTCAGTTTTCATTTTGTAAGTAGTTATCATTTGATTCCTTCTCACAGTGTTGTTATAAGAATAAAATTCTTTCTTATCTCACTGTATTGTTATGTGATGCATATTTCACTTATTTGAGATAATACTATAATCTTGATATTCGTTTCAGTTAATATTATATAAGCACATTCCCATGTCTATAAAAACTATCCCTAGAATAGTTGAAGGGTGCATATCATTGCAGAATTACTGTAATCTACTTGACCTGTGTTTCAACATTTAGTTTTCTTCCATTCTTAATAATCTTCAAATGAACATCTTTTTTTGTCTATAAGTTTTACCATTTCTCAGAAGTGGAATTATTGTATAAAAAAAGTATATGTCTAATTTCATTTAAAAATTTTTAATGCACAATTTCAAGTATATCTAAAACTAGGGAGAATGATCTTATGAACCCAGCTTCCCGATCACCAGCTTCAACAGTTAGTAACACCCACCCAATCTTGTTTCATTTATTCCCTCCCCACCCCACAATTATTTTGAAGCAAGTCCTGGATGTTATTTCATATACAGATTTTCAGTTTGAATTTCTGAAGGACAAAGACTCTTTAAAAAAAAATACCTGTAATATCATTGTCACACCTAAAAATTGTAACAATAGTTATTAATTAATCAAATTAATGTAGGGTATTAATATTGTCAAATACCCTCTCTGTTCACACTTTCTTAATTGTTTCTGATATTTGAATCAGAATCCAAATAAGTTCCATACGTAGTGATTGGTTAATAGGTTTTTTAGATCTCTTTGTATCTATATGTTCTCTCCCCCTACCCCCTATTCTGTTGTCTTCTGTTGGGGAAACTAGGTCATTTTTTCTAAAGAGTCCCACAGTTGCTTCTTGCATCCCCCAAATAGTTAATACATTTTTTCCCCCTTGTATTTCTCATAAACTTGTTTTGGATTAGAGACTTAATCAGATTCCAGTCCTCCCAGATTAAAAAGACTTCTTCCTAGTTCTCTCAAGTTGAAAGACTCATTTTGATTGAACAAAACTAAGTTAGGTATTCATTTGACCAATCAAAATGATGGCCAAAATGATGGAATTATTCTGATTGGTTTGCAGAGGGGAAGGCACTCATCCAAACCACCTGGATTGCTAACAGTGTGTTGCTGACGCAGCGAGGTCCTCAAACAAAACGGGCTTTTAAATAGAAATTATTAATCATAGTGTAAATAGAGGCTCTAATCATTAATTTTGTATGTCAACTAGACTGGGTTAGGGGATGTCCACATAGCTGGTAAAACTATTTCTGGGTGTATCTGTGAGGGTGTTTCTGAAAGAGATTAGCATTTGACTCAGTAGACCAAGTAGAAAAGATGGCCCTCACCTACTCGGATGGACATCACCCAAAGCACTGAAGGCCCAAATAGAAAACCAAGGTGAAGGTCAGGTGAATTTTCTTTCTCTCTCTTCTCAAGCTGGAATATCCATTCTCCTGCCTTCAGACATCGGATCTCCAGGTTCTCAGGTGTTTGGACTCAGATTGAATTCTACCTTCAGCTATCCTGGTTCTCTAGTTGCAGATGGCAGATTGTTGGACTTCTTGGTCTCTATAACTGCATGAGCCAATTCCTGTAGTAAATCTCCTCTCGTTTGCATCTATATCTATCTATTATCTATTATCTATTATTCTATCTATCCTATTAGTTCTATTTCTTCGGCAAACCCTCACTAATACAGATATTGAAAGGCCAAAACCAACAAAAATGCTCACTATACTTACTTGGAGCCCAATCTATAGATCTCATGTTTGAGGGGTCAGCCAACCACAGAAGAAAAGCATCAATTTCTGATGCAGAGAAGATGTGAGTCACATCATCTAGAAGGAACTTCAAGCATCTTTTGTCCAAATCTTACATTAGAGAGCCAAGGACACTGGACCTCCACAGAGACTCAGTGACTTTCCCAAGGTCATACTCCTAGTCCACTGTGGGACTGGAAATGTGGATCTTTGATTCCTCACCAGCTTCCTTCCTCTGAATCATTGCCATTCTCATCTTAAGACAGATAAGGTCATCCTTCCAGGGCTGAACAAGAATGAGGAAAGTCTAAACCAGGAACTTACAATGTGCCCAATGCTATATTTCCTGCTAATAATTTAATCTACTAAATAACCCTATCCCTGCAAGGAAATCATAGGTAATTTTTATTTTATTTTAAAGCAAGCAAAGCATGTATATTTTGCTATGTAAGTAAGAGTGGTTTTTAGTTGATTTATTCAATAATTTTTACACACATATCCTCACAGTTCAAATATAATTGATCTTCATATCCCCTCATCCCTGGTACCCCTGCAAAGAATAAAGTGTCCATTTCATATTTATTTATTTATTCATTTATTTATGTATTAGAGCAACTCTTCTCATTTTTTTATTAATAGCTACTTTGTACATTTATTAGTCTTGAAAAAAGTAACATTTTATTAATAAAACTATCTTGCTGATATTTAGATTGAAGCAACACCAAATCTATGTATCTGGTTTGGGAAGTTGACACAAGCTGCCTTGTTTAAGAACATGGTATCTTTATTTATTTTTTAAACTTCTTTCTGTCCTAAGTCAACATCTGCTCTTTCTTTTTTAATGAATTTTTAAGAATATTTTTATTAAAAATATAGCTAACATACAATATTCTATTAGTTTCAGGAGTACACCATGGTTATTCTATATTTATATACTTAAAGAAGTGATCGCCATGATAAGTCCAGCAACCATCTGACACTGTACCACGCTATCACAATATTACTGACTCTATTCCCTATTCTGTACTTTACATCCCCATGACTTGTTTGTTTTATACCTGATTTGTGTGGACCTCTTATTCCCCTTCACCTTCTCCCCCTTTTTTAATTTTTCAATTACACTTGACATTCAATATCACTTTATGTTAATTTCAGGTGTACAGCATAGTGGTTAGACATTTGTGTAATTTAAGAAGTGATCCTCTTGACTAGTCTAGTACCCACCTAGCACTATATGTGTACATATTTATTACCATATCATTAACTGTATTTTATGTTTTATTTTACATCCCCATGACTATTTTGTAACTACCAATTTGTACTTCTTAGTCCCTTCACCGTTTTTACTCTGCCCTCCAACCCCCTCCCATCTATCACCCCAACAAATCTGGTACCCGTCTGACACCATATGTAGTTATTACAATATTATTTACTATATTCCTTCTGTTATGCCCTATATCCCTATAACTATTTTGTAACAATCAATTTGTACTTTTTAACCCCTTCCCATTTTTTTCACCCATATCCCCAAGCCCCCTCCCATTTGGCAACCATCAAAATATTTTCTGCTCCTATGAGTTTCTAGGTTTTTTTATTTTTGTTGCTGTTAGTTAATTTTGTTCTTTACATTCCATATATAGTCACAATGACATTTCATCTGTCTTTCTCTGTCTGACACTCCACTCAGCATAGTACCCTCCAGGTCCATCCATGCTGCTGAAGATGGCAAGAACATATTCCCTTCCATGCCCAAACAATATGCCATTGTATATATACCACCTCCTCTTTATCCATTCTTCCATCGACAGACACCCAGGCTGCCTCTACATCTCAGCTATTGTAAACCATGTTGTAATAATATATGGAGGCCCAGGTCCTCTTAAAGTAGCATTTTGAGTTTCTTCAGATAAATACTCAGAAGTGGGATTACTAGGTCCTCCTTTGTTTCTTGCTACACCCTTTGTTTTAAAGTCTATTTTGTCTGATATAAGTATTGCTACCTCAGATTTTTTTTTTCATTTCCAATTTCATTAAATATCTTTTTTCATCCCTTTACTTTCCATCTCTGTGTGTCTTTTGATCTGAAGTAAGTCTCTTGTAGGCAGCATATGTAAGGGTTTTGTTTTCTTATCCATTCAGCCCTCCTATGTCTTTAGATTGGAGCATTTAATCCATTTACATTGAAAGATTGATCATTATTGATAGATATGTAGCTATTGCCATTTTATTATTCATAATTTTGATTTTTTTTCCATCTTAAAGAAATCCCTTTAACATTTCTTATAATACTGGTTTGGTAGTGATGAACTTCTTTCGCTTTTTCTTGTCTAGGAAGCTCTTTATGTATCCTTCAATTTTAAACGGCAGCCTTCCTGGGTAGAGTAACCTTGGTTGTAGGTCCTTGGTTTTCATCATGTTGAATATTTCCTGCCAATCCCTTCTGGCCTGCAAAGTTTCTGTTGAGAGATGACAATGTTACTGGAGCTCCCTTGTCGGTAATTAGTTGCCTTTCTCTTGCTGCATTTAGGATTCTCTCTGTCTTTAACCTTTGCGTTTTAGTTGTAATGTGTCTTGGTGTGGGCCTTTTTGGGTTTATCTTGTTTGAGACTCTATACTTCCTGGGCTTGAGGTATGATAAAAAATTTGTGAGTGTTTAAATTTCAAACATGTATTACAGTAAAAGACACATTGCCATTCATCCCTGTTGCCATACCAGAAGCGATGTGTGACATGGAGCCTTTCCATTGTGATCACAATATACGGTGAAGGCTGCTGTTGAGTGCCATCCAACAGAAAGGCAGGGATCTTCAATGTGGGAAGTGGCACATCAAACCTTAGTGACAGTGTGTGACAAGTTTCAACTTGTTCAGTGCAGTCAGTTGGGTGTGAGATATGGTTGAGAGAAGGTGTGTTTTAAAGTGTGTCATAAATCATCCTCCATCATGACAACGCTCCATGTCACACATTGTTTCTGGTATATGGCAATTTCTGTCAAATAAAAACATTACGGTGTGTCCTCATCCACCTTATTCACCGAATCTGGCACCATGTGACAGCTGGCTCTTCCCCAGTCAAAATGACCATGAAAGCTAAACGTTTTGAATTGATGCAGGACATCGAGGCAGCCATGACAGCACAACTAAAGACACTCATGAAAGAGGACTCCAGAACTGCTTCAGAAAGTGGCAAGAATGATCAATTAAGTGTGTTCAAAGTGAGGGGGAATATTTTGAGGGGGGTTAATAGCAATGTGTCTTTTACTGTAATAATTTTTTTTTTAATTTAAACATTCACTGTATTGTTTGGTCACACCTCGTTTGTCTATTTCCTTTGCCAGGTCAGGAAAGTTTTCAGTCATTATTTCTTCAGTTGGGTTCTCAATCTTGCTTTCTCTCTTCTCTTTTCAGTACCCCATGATGTGAATGTCATTATGTTTGATGTTGTACCAGTGGTCTCTTAAACTATTCTTATTTTTAAAATTCTTTTTTATTTTTGTTGTTCTGATTGGGTGTTTTTAACTACTTTGTCTATTAAATAGCTGATTTGATCCTCTGCTTCATCTAGTCTGCTGGCAATTCCTTCTAGTGCATTCTTCACTTCAGTTGTTGTATTTTTCACTTCTGACTGGTTCTATTTTATGGTCCCTATGTCCTTTTTTAATACTTATTATTTCTTTGTTGAAATTCTCACTAATTTCCTTGAGCATCCTTATAACCATTGTTCCGAACTCTGTCTCTTGTAGGTTGCTTGCCTTCATTTTGTTCAGTTCTTTTTCTGGAGTTTTCTCCTGTTCTTTCATTTGTGATTTCATTTCATTTGTGATTTTGGCTGTCTCTTTGTGTTTGTTTTTATGTATTTGATAGATAGATCTGCCATGTTTTCCAGTCTTGGTCACATGGCCTTATATAGTAGGTGTCTGTGGGACCTTGGCACATTCTCCCTGGTCACCTGCTCTAGGTGCTCCAGGAGTGTCCTTTGTATGGGTTGTCATGCCCTCCTGTTATAGTTGAGCCTTGATTGCTATTGGCATGTCAGTGGGTGGGTTGACTGTCAGACTGATGGGCTGTGGGGTTTAGCAACATCCACAGCCCATGGGATGCCATGCAGGGGGCTTAGCCCAGTAAATGAGATTCACCCCAGCAGGCTCTTGTGCCTGTCACTTATGGAGCTAGTTGGGCAGTGCTCTGCTGTTGTCTGAAGCCAACCCCCAAGTATGTTGGTTGGTTCTGGAGCCTTTTGGGAGGGGCTCTGGTGCAGGCCCAGGTCACCTACTGCTTGTGACCAGCCAGGGATTATCTAGTAGGAGCTACAGAGTGATCCATGGTTGTACACTGCCTGTATTAAACCTGGAGACTCATGGAAGAGGCCATACTGTGCACCAAAAACAGCTTCCCCCAGTACCAGGCCGAGGGTAGCTCTGCAAGAACCAGGATACCCCAATGCCTGCTGCCACCTGCCAACTCACTTAAGGTTCAGCCACCAATAAAGCCTCATGCAGTATGCTAGTTGGGTGTGGCACGGTCTCAGGGAGTCACTAGAGTGGGAAGAGTTGTGTAGATTCTGGTTTGGTACCAATGCTGAGCCTGGAGGTACTCATCAAAAGTCTCAGAGTGCACTGAGGCCAGTTGCCCCTGCCTGGAGCCTGTGGGCTCCACTAGTTTTTCAAGAAAGTGCAATGTGGACTGGGCTGGCTGCTCGCTGAGAAAGTGTCTCCAGCATTGGTGGAGTTGGGTAGAGCAGGGTCCCAGCAGAGCTCACCAGACTAATTCAGATTCAGATTTGGCTTGTGAGGGAGGGCTCAACACAGGAAAGATGGTGCCCACCTGTGGGCTGCACAGGAGAAGGACATCACACAGGGAAAATGGTGACTGTCCTCCAGGCCTTGCCCCAAGGCCACTCACCTCAGTCTGCTCCCCGTATGCTTCCAACACCCCCCAAGTTGCCATCCCTCCTCCAGAGCCCAAGATGAGTGCCTGTGAGTGAGTGAGTCTGTGTGCAGGCCCTTTAACAGGACATCTGTGTTTCCTGCAGCCTTCCATCCCACCTGGATGATTAGAATCCCCACTGTTCTTCACAGCCAGATGTTGTGGGAGCATCTCTTCCAAGCACCAGTACTCCGGGCTGGGGAGCCTGCTGTGGGGCTGGGGTCCTTCACTCCTCCAGGGGGAATTTTCACAGCTGAGATAGACTTTCTGATTCTCAACCACCACACGGGGGTTTGGGGCTAGCCTGATTTGTGTCTCCGCTCCTCCTACTAGTCAAGATGTGGCTTCTTCTTTATATCCTTAGTTATAAAACTTCTGTTCAGCTAGACTTCAGATAGTCCTCCAGGATGAATATTCTATAATTTAGTTGTAATTTTAGTGTGTTCACAGAAGGAAGCAGGCACAGTGTTTATCCTCTTTGCCATCTTGGATCTCTCCTCCATTAGACTTTTTCATTTCAGTTTCATTTTCTTTCAAGGGGACACACATACTTTCCAAATTATTTCTCTACAAAAGAGTTCACCTTGCTGCTAATGGAGCTTCTGGCTGGTCACCAACTGAAGGAAAAACAGGCAGTTTTCATTTTGTCTGGCTGATTGATGCACTGAGTTGCATTAATGAAAAATTCGACATGTCTCCAGCTATGTTCATCCATCTCCCCTTTTGTTCTTTGTTTACTCTTTTGTGTTATCTCCCAGAATTTCTCAAGGATATAAACACAGGGCAGACAAATCTCTCAGTAGCTCTGGGTGGGGTGGGCTGTGGTATGTGAGGGGAGGGAGGTGAGAGAGACACTGTGAGGAAGATTTTTCACATGAATGTTTCACCAGCTTATTCACAGAAACATCTGATGGTATTGAGGAAATCTGAGGGGGGTAGGCGTTGACTTAAGTATTTGTCTTAAAGTTAAAACATCTTTTTAAGGGAGGTGAGAAAATAAAAAGCTGACCCTGACATCTGGGAGCTGGCCTGATGCTCACCACTAGACCCTGCTGTTCTGCTCATAAACAATCTCACAGAACACATCAGACACAGTCACTGAGGCCATGATGAAGTGAGACCAAACAAGGTCATTGTGCAGCTCATAAAATCCCACCTATCTTCTCTCTCAGCTGAAATGAGTGACTGCTGCTTCTTTACCAATTATAGTTTTACCCTTGCTCTAGTCTACTCTCCCTATAGATAAGCTGTATTAATATACGCAATCACAGAATTTTCCCACTCTCTGACAGCACCCAATCTAGACCAAACCCCCACTTCCTTAGAACTGGCTTACCTCCCCTTACCTACCTCCCCCTTTGCCAATGACCCAACCAAACCACAAGCCCTAGAATACGTTCCTTCTAATACCTTCTTAATGATTCCTCTTGATGAATGTACTCACTCCCTGCTACAAAAAAATAAACCCAGCCTGTTGGATGATGGTGTGTTCCTGATATCTTTGGCTGGAGGACATTGACAGAGGGTAAATGTATAAAACATATCACTTGGTTTATTAAATCATTGACCAGTGACATTGAAAGAAATATTTCAGACCATCCATTCCATCATTTTTTGTTTGTTTTGTTTTGTTTTATTGTCAACTACAGAGCTCTTTATTTAGATAGAAATTTTTGATGGTGTCCTAATATAAAATGGATTAAAGGGAAACTGCTCTGGCCTGAGCAGAATGCCTCCTGAGTCCCATCAGCGTGGGTCCCTCATGCCTGCTCCCTTAAGTAGCCTTAAGTCACTTCCACTTGTCAGAGGGACCCATGTAGAAAACCACTTGTCTAGTCTAAATCCCACATATTACAGATTAGGTAGCCAAGATCCAGATATTATGAGTTTCTTAAAGTCACACACCTTGTTAGGGACATATCTTGGACCAAGAGTCTAGTTTCCTGACTCCTACAACAGAGCCAGAATTCTATGGTGGTTCTTTCTTGTTCACGAGAGTTCAGTGATGGCTTACTTGCACTAGTGACCTGTTCTGGCCTCTTCATGTAGACGTCATGGTTTGACTTACTCCCCCAAATAACCACTGCATCAGGACTCTGGCCACCCACAAATGTTCAGTACCTTTGCTCTTTCCCTTTTTACTTTCTTGACCAACAACCACAATGATTATCCTGGTGGTCCATAATTAGATAATTAGAATAGAAAGATTCCTTTTCATGCATACTTGCTGGGAAGAGCTCTACCCATTGGGAATGAGAATCCCAGTTAAAAGTGTTTTGCAATGATCTTTTTGCTAATGATCCAACTGAACTCTAATATTCGAATCTTGGAGGTGAGAGCAGCAGTGAAGAGAGGAAGAGGAACTTGGGGGGTTAGGGAAAAGAAGAGCAAGAATCACGGTGTCAATGAATGGTTTGTACTCCCTCATTACGCGCTGATTAGGTGAGGTGTAAGCTTGCTTTATGCAGTATCCTCACTTAAAAGTAGAAGAAATAATGTCTCTTCTGGGCTGATGCATTGGGATGTTGTAAAGATAGGTGGGTATTGGAAACTAATTTAAATTCCCTGAATGAAAAGGGCTACAGATATCCAGGGGGATCACAAGGAGAAATATTTTTGGTGATGTTTGTCACAATGCCCATCACATGCAGGAGGGGCATCAATTGTGGGTGGCTGGGATGTAACATGAAGTGAGAATCTTTTCTATAGTTTCCAGCTCAGACAGGACACAAGTCAGCCCTAAAGAGGCAGGTGGGACTCAGAGGAAAAAAGAACCATCCTAAACTTGTTCTGTATTTAAACAGGATGGAGATTGATTATCTGGTCAAACCTCTTCCACCCAAATTTAGGCTGATCCATTACCACAGGTCAGACATCTTTCTGCGTCAGGCCGTGACACAACTTATGCTATTTTCATCACATTCTGACCTCTTTCTCATTTACAATGCGAAGACCCAGAAACACCAGGAAAGGGATCTGTGGATGGATTTCCTTACCAGAACAATTAGGAAATAAACTCCAAAATATTTGTAAAAATATCATTAATGAATACATTGCTGTCTTTAATCTCTGTAAACAACTAATTGTCACTGAATGCTTCCCAAGTATCAGGGAATTGTAACCAGGGCTGGGACTAGGTGAGATGAATAGGACACTCACTTTGGACACAAAATTTAAGAGGGTATCAACAAACTGATGTCTATAAGTCCTTTCCACAATCAGTGTCTTTCATTCTATTCTATTTCCATGCATTAACTCATTGCTTTAGTCAGCTGGGGCTGCCATAATGAAGTACCATAAACTAGGTACCTTAAACAACAGACATTTATTTCTCATAGTTCTGGAGGCTAGAAGTTCAAGGTCAAGGTGCCAGTATAGTCAGATTTTTATAAGAGCTCTTTTTCTGCCTTACAAATGACTGCCCTCTTGCTCTGTCCTGACATGGGGGAAGAGATAGATAGAGATAGATAGGTAGGTAGGTAGGTAGGTAGGTAGATAGATAGATAGATAGATAGATAGATGATAGACAGACAGGTAGATAGATAGATAGATAGATAGATAGATAGATAGATAGAGCGAGAGAGAGCAAAAGAGAGAAAGAGAGAGGGAGAGATACACTGAACTCTCTCTTCCTCTTCTTATAAGGACACTAATCCCATCATTGGGGCCCCACCTTCATGAGCTCATTTAAACTTGATCACCAAACTTGATCACTTTCAGATATCATCAGGTTAGATGTTAGGGCTTCAAATACTACCATATATGAATTGGGAAGTGGGAGGACACAAACGTTCAGTCTGTAATACTCATTAAATTCTCACATCAATCCATTGAGGTATTTACTCTAATCCTTTTTCCTTTCTCTTTCTCTCTCTTTCTTTCTCTCTCTCTCTCTTTCTTGTGTGAAAATTTGAGCGTGGAGACATTAAATAGCCTGCCCAAGTTCACAGAGTTACAAGTGATAGAACCAGGACATGAACCCCCACTGCCCTGACCCCAGACCCTACACTTGTATCCACTCTTAGTATACTGCCTCTAAAGCAAAAGAATGGTAAGTTTTGATAAAATGCAAATATTACAGAAGAAACAGGCTTAGAAGACAGTTCCAAGGTGGTGACATGCTTCAGGGGTTGAAGGAGCGAGCTTGCAGAGCCTCTGGCCCCATAAAGCACCAGATACATGAGAGCTAAGGGGAGGGGCGGGGGGGTACAGAGCTAAGCGGGCGTGTAAGGAGGGCTAGACAGGTGTGGAGCCCCTTCTCTCCATAGAAGTAGCACCACTATGGAAGTTATAGAATTGCCAAACACTGCAGGGTCTCGCTCACTATTCACTGTGTCAGTGAGTATTAGAGATCTAACTTTTGTGCCACTTGAATTTGCCAAGTACCCTGTTTGGGAATAATCCCTGTTTCCTCTCGCTTCTGACTGAGAACATGCTGCATGTTATTTAAATGATGTCCTGGAGGCCCTACCCTGCCTGGAGTGCCTTGTCCAAGGTCATGCCATGATCCACGGCCAAGATTTGGCCTCCAGCCCAGATTCTGATGTTAAGCCTCTGCTTCAACAATTACTTGCTGACATTCTTCCTTGTTAATTCTCCTTATCCGCAATTTTGCAGGCTTCACAAGCTCTAGAGTGAAATTAACTTCTGTAATAGTGCCTTTATTCACTTTCTTTCAGTTCAGCTACTCGCTGTGGAAACCCTGGTGAGCCTCAGCGATTATTCAGTGTGCTTGGTGGACTCTGCCCACCGTTAGCCAGAAGTTTGAGCTGTGAGTCCAGGCACTGGAACCCACCCGTTTCTCCTCTTTTCCTCTCGGCCTTGCTATGGACTGAATGTGTGTGTCCCTCCCCAGTTCATATGTTGAAATCCTAACCCTCAATGTGATGGTATTAGGGGGTGGGGCCTTGTGGAGGATGATTAGGTCATGAGGGTGGGGCCCTCACGAATGGGATTAATGCTCTTATAAGAAAAGACACGAGAGAACTTGCTTTCTCTCTCTCTGCCGTGTGAGGATATAGCAAGAACACGGCCATCTGCAAGCCTGGAAAGGGTTCTCAGCAGGTCCTGACCATGTTGGTATCTGGATCATGGACTTCCCAGTCTCCAGAACTGTGAGAAATGAATTTCTGTTGCTTAAGCCACTGAGTCTGTTATAGCAACCTGAGCTGACTGAGGCAGCTTTTTACAGAATTTGTGGTTCTATGTAGTGTGTGTCTTTCAGGTTTCTCCTGCTGTCTGGAAAGATGTAAAATGCTTTTTGATATCCTTAAGTAGTGACTGAAAATGGTGCTGCCCAGGTATCTGGATCTTCACCTCTGAGGTACATCTACATATGTCTAGATGGTAACTTCCACAGTGGTACCAAGAGCGACCACCCAGTGTTCAGGCAGGAAAAATTCTTCTGTCCTCTGCTCATCCAGTCCTGAGCCCCTGGGACAGCTAGTGTTGGCTCTTAACTCCACCGCCATTCTGCCCCTGCCTCTGCCCCATGGTTTTATAATTCCTGACAGATCCAGCTTCCCACCAGGACATATACACTGCAGGTATGTTCCTACATTTTCTGGAAGCTGGTTCTAGCTAATGAGATCTAAGAGGAAGAATGCTGTATGTGTGCGTATATGAGGGGGATCTTAAGGGAAGGTGGATTCCCTAATCAAAAGAGATTCACAAGAGGAAACACCAATATTTTTCACCGGATGCTGTTATGACTGTGGTGATGCCTGGATCTGTGGCAGCCACCTTGCAGCATTGAGGGAAGACATTGCATCCCGGTGAATGCAGAGCAAAGAGATGGAAAGAACCTTGGAATCTATCATCAAACTGTTGCTCCAATCTGGGAATTACCTTTCCTCTAGTCTTCTAGCTTTATGAGATAAATACTCTTATTGTTTGAGCTACTTTTCATTGAGTACTTAGGACCCTGCAGCTGAAAACATCCTGATACTCTCTTCACTCCAACTTCCCTTGCACACTCGCTCTTTGGAGCTGTGCCCAAGGCAGCTCCTCGTCACGAACACTGACATAGTTCATTTCTTCTGGCACCAGGCTTAAGGCTGCACATGTGCACACACGGTGCCTTCATTCACGTCCTTCTAGTTCGTGTGTGTGTGATGTATTCTCTGTGTCCAGGGAACACTGATGAAAGGAACAAAATACATACATGTAAAGTGGCAGTGGCCAGGACTGGCTCTGAGTCACAGCCGGGTCTGGGCACTGAATGAGATGCCTACAGCCATGTGGGCAGCTCCTGTCGTCTTTATGCAGAGATTTCTCAGGCTTTTCCTGAGGCTTTTGCCAAGGAAACATTTGCATTCCATTGACTCAGTGCTAGCAGGAAAATCCCAACAGGCTGGGTTTGTTTTTCAGGGCTCACCATGCCCACATAGTGGGCCCGGATAAGGGATGTGAGGTGTTTATAGTGGGATCAGGAGAGACACACTACTATGTGGGATTTGCATGACTAATTAGAAGGATTGTTTGATGCCCTGCAAAGGAGGAAGTCTTGGGAGAAAACAGCCATGCAGTCTTGGAGTAAGAGCTAAGCATGGGACCAGTAGGCGTAGTCAGATATGTACCCTGGATGTGAGAAGATCATCTGTCTATGTTCCAGGGGAAAGAATAGGTAAAAGGCTAAGGGTGGCTTGCCTTATGGGAAAGCTGGGCTTGGGAGAGTCAGTGCAGAGGATGGGACAGTCTGGGAAAGACACGGCCAGGAGCAGGAATGAGACAGTCTCAGTGGGAGGACTCAGGCAACTCCAGGGGGAGGAAAACCACTTAAGTTGGTTTCTAGAACATTACTGGTCACCAAAAGCAAGGCCACAGAGCAGGCATTGGTTTGGGTGAATGCTCCTCACAGGAAAATAGAACTTGAATGGGGCCTGAGGATGCCTCAGAATTATTAAGCGAAGAGCTTTTGCAAGAAGTGCATGCGGAGCCTCTGAGTCCCACATGCTGGAGTAGGTCATCAAGGAGGGCATGTGACTGGGATTGACCCGTGAGCTGGACCAAGGAAATCCGTGGCTTCTCACCCTTCCCTTGTCCTTGGAATGTGCGTTCTACCCACCTTTCCCACAGCGGGAGCCATTTCATGGACGCAGCTTTGAGAGAGCAAAGTGTTGTTGAGACCATCTGGACAATTCACAGGACTAACCCCAGTCAAGACCTTTATATAAACACTTAAGATTCTGGCAAAGATCTTGCAGCCATCTAAGACAAGCCTCATAAGTTCCTTGCTTGTTAAACCTGCCACTTACCAATCCGGATGGGCTGCCTCTTTCTTTGCCCTCTGGTGTGGGGGGCCTGTTTACAAACCAACGCTATCCTCCTTCTACCCCCCACCCCCGGGATTCTGATTCAGTAGTTTCAGAGATTCTCATTCAATTGGTCCCTGGAATTAACATTTTGAGACAAATTTTCAGGTGATTCCGATGATCAGTCAGGTTTGGGAACTTCAGGAATTGGCAATAACAGAGTTGGCATGAGGGTTGGGAGCTGATGGTGGGTACACTGAGGGTGAGTGGGCAGTTAGGCCTCGGGGATCAGGGGTCAGGATATAAACATCTCCCCCCACCCCCGAGGAATTACGGAATTACACAACAGTGGGCTTGACATCAGCACTCCTGGGGAAAGTATTCCATGTACCTGTCATATGAGGTATCTGCTAATGTCCCTATTTTACCCCTGATGGAACTGAGGTGCAGAGAGGATAATAAATTTGTCAAAGATCATGAGTCCAGTAAATGGTGGAAATGGGAAGAGGACCAGGTTTTTCTTCCAGCCAGTGACTGTGGGAGGGTGACTTCAAAAGCAAATGGGAAACAGGCCACATACACATAAAAGAAACAGAGAAGAGGAGAAAAGAAAGGAAAGAGGACTGTGCTGGAGTTGATGAGAATGAGAGCAAGTAGGGGAAGGAGACAGAGGTATTCAAAATGAGAGCAAGACCTCTTATTTTCTGAATTTGGCTGTGTCATTATTATTTCCACAATAACAGTTTATTTCTTTAACTCTGCTTTTTAGCTTCCCAGCTGTGTGACATTCTTCTCCTTTTCCCCAAACCTCGAATGATTCTTTCCTTTCATGCCCTTTTACTACCATCTTCTTTTCACTTGGCTGGATGTCATGTGATCCGGCAGCTCCTCAGCCTTCTTTCTCCAGATACTTCTTTCCCACCCATCTCTCTGAGCACAGAGGACACAGAGTGGATTGTCGGCTTCCAGGAGTTTTGAGTCATTGTGTGGGGGTCTCCTCTTTTTCTATTTTGTAAATAACGCCTCCTCATCCATCAAATATAGAAATGAACCCCTTGTCTGAAACTAGGCAAGCCAAAGCCATAGCTGATTAGATTCTGTGGTACTTTTTGTCTCTCCTGACAAAAAGTCAGAACTAAGAACCGTGGACACATTTAGGGCTTGAAAACAGGAAAATGCAATATATCAACGTCAATGTATAAGAGCCAAAGCACCTTCTGAAGCATCTGCCTTTCTAACCAGGAATATTGAGGACACCGGACCACATGGGCTCACTGAGCTTTCCAAGTAAGGAGGAAAATGCCATTTGCTTTGGATAGTTCCAAGAGAACTTTAGAATCCTTGGTCCTTTCATTAGAAGCGTAGGAACAATAAATGCTGTTGCTAGTCTTCTTTCTAGGGTTTACCAGTCAATGGTAAGAACTGTTCTTTAGTTTTTGCAATAGACATTTTAGACAGCAATACATTAAATTAAAATACCAATTAAAATATTATGCAAAGCATTTTCTTATTTATAGCATACTAATATATTGTAAAGCAGTTTACTTTCTTCTCTGGTTGAGTTTAATGAATTTCTTTTAAGAGAATCATAAAAGGCACACTCGGAGAAAAGAGACTGTGTTGTTGTTTTTTAATAAGCAATGTGGCTGTCACCAGATGTTCTGAAGATTGATTACTAATGTATTTTTAATGCAGACAATTTATTACATAATAGGGTATTTTCTCCTTTAAATTTCCAGTAGGAGGAAATCATCGAGTTAAGTCAAAGGCTTTCTGCAATTGGTTTTTCGCTAAGACTTAAAAGGAATGATCAAATTCAATTATGTAACAAACATACTTAGGATGAAGCCGACTGTTGGTGATTCTCCCTCATACTTATGTATGTTTGAATCCCGACAGACCTCTTGAAAGCAAGCCCCACATACGACTCATACCCTAACCAGCATGCTAGAAGAGTGCTGTCACTGTATAGTAAGTGCCCCATAACAGCTTGCTTGATGAATAAAGGTCATATGCTGTTGTTTTATCGGAAACAGTAATTCAGAGATTCCTCCTGCTGAGCGCACTTATCCTAAGCTTGAGCGCTGGATTGCTCTACAGGAGTCACACTTCATGTCTCTCCCTGTCGTCTTCCAGCAGCCAGGAAGGAGGCACGGTTCTGCCCCTCTTGGACTCAGGCCTGTGTGCTCAGCAGACATGGTTAACTGTTTGCCTACTTGGGTTCAGAATGAATACACCCAACGGTGTCCCTGTTTCCTTTGCAGACGGGAGTTGAAAGTGTTCTGGCCTAGCGATGCTAAGTGGTTCGGCTGTGCTTTAGCTTCATGGAGACAGCCAATGGAAAATGTCCTATTCAAGGGGGGCAAGAGCTTAAGATGACCCAGAAGAAGCTCCCACAGCAATTCTTCAACTTTTATACCTCATACCTTTTATACCTTACAAAGAAATGCAAGTTTAGGAAGACTTGCCTCCGGGAGACAAGGAGGCTCACAGCCCAAAACGGCATACAGAAACAAAAGCTCTTCCCTGAAGCCTAGATTTATCTTAATAAGTGTATCCGAGTTTACATTGTAAACCACGATATACCTGTTTGTTATAATAAAATAAAGCAAAGTAAACAGAGCAGGAGCTCCCTACCCATATTTGGTTAACACTGAATCGAGTATAATTTCCAGAAAAGTAGCCTGAGTTGAAAAGAGCTTACAAGGTCCTCACGGAGGACAGATGTCTGGAATTCAGCCGCCAAAGCTCTCATGATGTCACATTTCTAACCATAGTTCCTGAAACCTTGGGTAAATGTCCCTTAAAGAGAGGTTAAGCCACTTGGGTCATGTGATGGTTAATTTTCTGTGTTGACTTGGCTGGGCCATGGTACTCAGATATTTCATCAAACATCATTCTGGATGTTTCTGTGAAGTTACTTTTTAGAAGAGATGAACATTTGAAACAGCAGACTTTAAGTAAAGCCAATTACCCTCCATAATGTGAGTGGGTGGGCCTCATCCAATCAGTTGAAGGCCTTCTTCCCAAGGGAAGAGGGAATTCTACCGTCACCTGGCCTTCAGACTCAAACTGCAGCTCTTCCCTGGCTCTGCAGCCTGCCAGCCTACGCTGGCACATTTTGGACTTGCTGGTTTCCACCATCACAAAAGCCAGTTCCTTCAAGTACATCTCTCCCTATATGGACACATATCCTATTAGTTCTGTTTCTCTGGAGAAGACTGACTCACATAGGTCACATGGCAGACTGAAATGGTAACTGATGGCCTGGTCGTCAGTCCAGGGAATGGTCATAAACATTTTTTTCAGAGAAGAAAAATGACTGACAAAGCTGTGCTCTACTAATGCTGGAATTGTCAGTGCATGCATGTAAACACAGAAACCTCATCGTGCCTTATCACCTCCCCGGTGATGAACGCCTTGTCAAACTTTCAAACCGCATTTTCCTGTGGCAATTTCATCACAGGTGGTATGACACACGTTGGTCTGGAGAAATAAGATGTTTAAGAGAAGTCATTGGCTAAGAAAGCCAATGAATGAATACCGAATTCATTGAACTAATCCAGTTTTTGGTGTGTTTTTTTGCCTTTTGTAAGGATGCCCTTTGTTTTCACTGCAAGAAGAAAAAGCTATCTATAAAACCTACTTATTTTTTTTTTTAGTTGAGACACCATTAATGTCGCCTCACTTTTTGTCTGTGACTGTATAATCAAAAATAAAAAGGACTGTTTTTTTTTTTATCAAGTGGCATAACTGTGAGCTCCCGCATGCTCTGAGAAATCAGGCATGCCAGATACTGCCTTCAGGTATCAGCACCAGTCCTGGCACATTTACATAATTCATCCCCTCTCCTGGAGGGCTCCCAAAACAATGATAATCTTACTCTGTCCGCTGGTAATGCAAAGGGACCAAATTACCCAATTCCTCTCAGCACATTAACATGTTTTGCTCCAGCCTCACAGAAAACATAGTGTGATTTCCAAAATGGAAAAATGGGGTTCTTCACATTTCATTGGACACAGTCCTCAGAAGTGTCCCAGCCCTCACGTGGCACATGGCTATAGAGCCATGGAAATGTCTACTAGTGGGAGCGGGTTCATCACAGCACCAGGACAAGACCGAGTAGCCAGTGGGACTTGGCAGTAAAGGAGTCTAATATGACACTAGGTTTTAAGCGATGATGTTAGTTATTTTACTCTGGGAATGAGGAATTTGGAGGCAGTGTGAGCATTGCATATAGAGGACTCCTTTGGAGGACAGAGATGTAAAAGTTTTCCCTTCAATAGTTGGTAAAGTCAATGTCCTTGGACTTAAGGAGGTTGGGGAAGCATTAGAGTTGTCTCAGGGACAATGGCTTTTGCTATGGTTAGGAATGGGAGGAAACAAAATATCTTTTGAACCAGGATTTAAAAATGACTATATTTGTGGCTGTAAGTTATGAAGTGGATGTGTGTAGTACATTAGGAGGTCCAGTTAATTAATGGGCTAAAGGCTAGAGAGATAATAGAGGACTAACAATTCTGGCCGTTAGTCTCTGTAAACATAACAAGGAATTCAAACAGTCAACCAATGGAATTAATTGATTGTGTGGACTCTAGACTACAAGGTTGTTATTCAGACATCTTTATATCCCCCTCAGCTCCTCACCCAGTGCCCTGTACAAGGAGGTGGTTAATTAATAACGATTGATGTACTGCCAGCAGCTTTAATTTGTACAAATTAATGAAAAGAAACGTGAGGTCTGTTGTCACAGTTCCTTTGTGTGTGCTGTGTATGCCATACGTACCCGAGAGAATGAGACTAGTATGATATCAACATGCCGGAAATGCATTTTAACAAACCCAAAAGCTATCTCACTGCTCAAGCTGTTCTTTTACAGAAATAATACCTTAGGGAAGATTTGTTTAATTAGCAAAATGTGAATAAGAAAAATTTAGTCCATGAAGAGGGTGAATTCAATAATTTGGGAGAAATATGACAGGTGGAAATACAGTCATTCACCGATGTTTCAGTCAGCACTGGACTGTATACACAATATGGCAGTCCCATAAGATAATATATACACAGCCTAGGTGTGTCGTAGGCTATGCCACCCAGTTTGTGTAAGTGTACTCTGTGATGTTCGCACAACAAAATTGCCTAAGGACACATTTCTCAGAATAAATCCCCGTTCTTAAGTGGAACATGACTGCAGGGCCATAGAAGTGTCTGTTGGAGGGAAAGGATACACTTCCACCATCAGGACGGAACTGGGTAATCAATGGGATTTGGGAGTAAAAGAGAAGTAGGAGTCTAATACAACAAGGTTGTAAGCAGTGATATCAGTTATTACACTGTGGAACTGAGGAATTGGGCGGCAATTGGAGAAATGCTCGTAGAGGGCTTCAAAGACTTAAAAATCTGTTTGTTTAGCTGAGTCTTGACTTATCGTATTATTCGTTAAATAATAAATATAAATAAATACCAATTATAGTGTTTGTTATATATACAGTCAACGCGATATATTTTATAATTATAAAATATTTTAAAATTCTACTTGAAATATCCACTCTCACATTAGTTTATTCGTGGCATATTGTGAGCTCGTATTATGTGAAAGACACTGCGCTTAGTGCATGGAAAACAGTCATTGTCTTCTAGGAGCTTAAAACCTGGTGACAGAAGTCTTACCACTAGGATTCTGGGCTGTGCTTGGTAAAATAGGATTTTCTGAGGCTGGAATGGCGTCCAAGTATACAAGAATTGTTTGTGGTTCCTGGAATTGAACTTGGGCACAGAACAGAGTGTCCCTTTATCCACAGTGATCACCCACAGTGCCCAGCATTGCCTAGCATATAGCAGGTGCTTAGTGATATATGTTGAATGGACGCAGGGGGCGGAAGGCAGGAGGGTAGGCGGTGTACTCATTGGAAATCACAGAAGTGCCTGGGCATCAGTCAGATATCCCCATAGGCCCAGGTCCCCTGCAGCAGAGGAGTTTCTTCTGTCTTATTCTCTTTTTCTTTGCCTTTGTCTTGTTTCTCCACCTTCATGATGTCAACAAGAGCTTCTTTTTTCCCTCACAGCTCTCTGGGGCCAGAAATGATAGCGGCCGTCTGAGAAACCAAGAGCACTGCACCTTTTTCTTCTCTCTGTCCTCAGGCAATAATTTTCTTTTCAAAATCCTTTGCTACTGTCCACATTCCAGTGCCCTTGAGTTTTCTCAGTGGGCACAGACCTTCTTTTCTTTCTTAGGGGGTTATAGCTAATGAATACATTTAGAAATCAGCCAGGGAGTTCAAATATTTGACAAATAACAGGTATGGGCTTCATTTGAACAGCTCCCTGAGCGCAAATATGAATTTGAACTTTTAGGTCCATATTTGAATTCATTTAATTCAAATACTCAAAAAGTTTTTGAGGTTATGTTGCTGAATTAGGAAATCGATGTTGGCTTCTTATGTAAAGGTGACCCAGTGATTAAATTGATATTAAATTAGAGATCAGGTCACTTGTCCTTGAATCATCAGTCTCGTGGTGGTGACATAATTTTGATGTAAATACAGGATTCAAAATATTGAAGCTTTTCCAGCCATTTGGAAAATATGTTTATGATCCAGGAAGCTCTTGGACTTCAAGTTCCCATTAGCTTGTTTTTACTTGTATCTGTAGCCAAGTAAGGAGTGAGTTAAACAAGAAAATTAGAGGGCATGATTTTATCCCTAAATGTCTGCAGCCTGATTCAGAAAGGGAAAGTCGTGAATAGCCTAAATTCGTTTTACCAGCTCTAAGCACTTGATTTATTTGAGAACACATTTCAAAACTTAAAATTCCTTTCCTTTCCCCCTTTGTTGAATGGACAACCATCTTCTTCTCTTTTCCACTGTGTTCAAATGGTGAAATTGGCAGAACAAATTTGTTTGTATGAAATCTGGTTGCTCTACTGGTGGGACTTACGGCCTGCTGCCTTCAAAACAAGAAGTTTTCATGGTATCTGCACTGAAAATATCAGTATTGTTTTTTCTTTTTAATAACATTATTATCAAAATATGTGTTTACTTAAATTAATAATAAAAATATTTATTGAGTACTTACTATGAGCCAAATACAGGACTAGGTGTTAAGTATATTTTAATTCTAATATGGTAAGTCCTTACTTAATGTTGTTGATAGGTTCTGTGACTTTAAGCGGAATGACCTACAACAAAACCCATTTTACCATAGGCTAGTTGATGTGAATAAGAGTTAAGTTCCTGTGGCATTTCATCCACATTTAATGATGTGGAATGAAATGATGTTATTCGAGGACCTGCAGTATTTGATTTGTGTATTTTTATGTAAGCCTCAAAAATATCCTGCAATGTATTATTTACCTTGTTTTACAGAAGATGAAACAGAAACTCGGAGAATTAGAGTAACTTGCCCAAAGTCGTGTTGCTATTAAGTGCCCTAACTGGTATTCGTGTTTCCTCTCCGAATCCACAGACGCTGTTCATTCTTCAGTGTGTTGGTGCCTAATCAACTGTTTCCTCATTCATTTGGCCCCTTTCCTAGTTTGATCTCAAAACAAATCAATCCTCCACCATATGATGTAAGCCACGTTAGGCAGACATAGGCTATGGA
This sequence comes from Rhinolophus hipposideros, assembly GCF_964194185.1. Classification (NCBI taxonomy): domain Eukaryota; kingdom Metazoa; phylum Chordata; class Mammalia; order Chiroptera; family Rhinolophidae; genus Rhinolophus; species Rhinolophus hipposideros. The sequence continues at coordinate 90,070,178 of NC_138053.1, forward strand.
CACGTAAGGAGAACGGCGAGAAATAGTTGAACATCTGTGTGTACTGGCCGCTGTGCTATGACTTTACATCTTATCTTCACAACTGAGTGGTGCCTGTGTGAGAGGGCTGGAAAAAATGAACAATAAATAAAAGAAGTTTCCAGAAATATTAAGACAGCCGTTTAACTATTGGTAGGTTGACAGTAAAAACTTAAAATTGGTCAAACCATTTCCTCTGCATTTCTGAATGTAGGGCGTTGCAAGGTGGGGCATCATTCTAAGAATGAAGTGTTCAGTCTTACGCAGCACCACTCTAAAAAAAAAACAGTGGGACTCTGGTGGTTATACGCCAACGATCTGGTTGAGGTCTTTAAACAAGAACCCATTGCTGCTCTGGAATATTCAGTTTCTTCCTGACCACTTTCGGTTAATAGAGTGAAAGTTAAAAGCATCAAACTCATGCAAAAGCTTTTATGAAAATGAGCGTATCAAACAAATGGATCTTTAAAAAAAAATCCGAGAGTTGATGCACGCTAATAATATTAGCTTCAATTATATTTAGGCTTTCTCGAATAAAGCCCTGGCCAATAGATAAGAGAGGACTTGCTTCCATTTCCGCTTCTCTCCCTCTGCCCTCCCTTCTCTACGCAGAATGACTCATGGCTTAGTCTCCGGCCCAAACAGAAGTAAAGGGTCAAAACAAATGAACAGAAGGAAGATGGTGCCTCCTCCTCTCTTTTCCTCTTTAAGTGCTGACACAAAGTTCTCCCGAGAGAGGCTGAAATTGGTCAGGATGTTGAATTCTCTCTATCTGGCACATTTCATTCTTTTATACTTATTGTCTTCCTCTCCCAGTTGTCATTCCCTGCGATTAAGTAAAAATAAATGTTAGTGCCATTAGGAGGCTGAGATAATTCCAGGGTGCATACTAATTCAGCCTGGTCTGTCTGCAATGCGTTTTCAAATGCCAAGCCCAGCTCATTTTGTTTCTGATCTTTAGAAAACACTATTTATAACATGCATTGTCACCCCGTTGGAGACACTTTCTATAAGTGATAATAAACCTTGCCGTGTTTATACAAGAGGATATGCCTCGGTAAATCACAGGCTTCCCTTTGCATAGCATTAGCGTTGTCAAGCCTGCTCGAATACCTACAGATTGGGTGGGAGAAGGAAAAACAATTTGCAGACGTCTGATAACTACCCACAGAGGTTTCATAGTTTTTGTTTTTTCCTAGGATGAATCACTTGTCAGAGGAAATTATGTTGATAACTTTCATGCGGTTACATGGATAACAAATTAACACTCCCAGTCACTGTGTGCGAGAATCTGTAACAATGCAAGTTCACTTTCCTGCTGTTCCTTAATATCCATCTGAGTAATAACAATTTCCATCATTGAGCAGAAACAATAGGGAGGCCTCTCTCTCCCGTCTGGAAACTGACACTTTTATTTCTATGTTTTCCATTTCCATTCCTATCCTGAGACTGTTTGTTGCAGGGTCTCATAGAAGTCTATGACATTACTACTGATTACAACATAATGATTCCTCATTGATTAAATGTGGTTTACCTGGGGTTGTTCAAGGTGGAGCAGGAGGCGTGCAAATAGAAATTGTAACCACTAAAGAACCTAAGGCCTACAGCTATCTATCTGAAAGACAAAGTCAGGATACAGAGTAGCATTTTAAGTTCTACATAAGGGGCTAACTTTTGCATTTTTAAAAATGAATTAGCAGTCAGTTCAGTAAAATAATTGGTTTGATGAATTTTAAAGTTCACATCAGCTAATCTAATCAAACGAGTCTGCAAATCATCAAGCATATTCTTTTTGTAAATGTAAGTCCAAGAATTTTTTTTCCCAGTGATGTCTTTATCATTTTGGTTTTATGTACAAATCAAAATGACAGCTAGTTTGACAATGGTAAACTCAATTAACAGCTTGGCAAAGAAACCCTGTCTTTTCAGTTGTAAATTTGCAGTCAGCACTCAGCTAGTAATTGTATGTCTACAATGTATAAAAAATCAAACTGCTATACAGAATATTCCTAGTTGACAGTGTAGCTCCAGCCCCAACCCTCCAGCCATGACTCCACGATGCAGGATAAAGGCAAGCTTATTTAAAAAACTTTTTTAGACTCCCAACATATTTGAAATAGCTCATAACAGGAAATGTTATTTGGGGCAACTTAATACTTAACATCACATTAACTAACTTAGAGGGAAGAAAACGTTCTGCTTTTTATTTTTGTCTTTTTAATTTGGTGGGGCTTAGGCTTTTGTGGGACAAAATTATCCAACTTTGGCATATGCCTAATAAATTAACATATTGAGTTAAACTAAACTATACATTAAGAATATATAGAAAATAACTCATAGACTAAGAAGTTGGTTTAATTCCTGGAAGATGGTTTGTTGTAAATGAATGGGGCAGTCATCTTAGCAGTGGGTTTGGGGGTGAGGTATGAGTAAGAACAGACAATAAAACAAAGAATGACCAAGAATTCAATTACCTGATGCAATAAATGTGGAATTTATGATCATTTAGTTGGTCAAGAGGCTGAACTGAAGTTTATCTGTTAATCACAAGATATTTGATTAAGATGTGGAACAACATAAAACTTTAAGTTGTTAAAATAAAAAAATACACTTTAAATCACTCATTATGCATAAATACAGTTGACTCTTGAATAACACGGTGTGAACTGCGAGGGTCCACTTATACGCACATTCTTTTTAATAAATATAGTCCACCCTCTGTATCCACGGTTTCTACCACGGATTCAACCAACCACTGAGAGAAAACAATAGTTTCCATCCACGGTTGGGAATCCACAGATGTGGAGGGCTGACTATGTGCATTGTTTTAGACCATTTTATATGGGGGATTTGAGCGTTTTCGAATTTTGGTACTTGAGATGGGTCCTGGAACCAATCCCCAGTGGATACTGAAGGACGACTGTAGTTAAGTTCTTGAGGGAGTCCAAAGTTATACAGGAATTTTCGACTTCATAGGGGAGGTGGACACCCCTAACCCCCACATTGTTCAAGAGTCCACAGTACTGCCTATGTCTTCATTATATGTGATTCTTAAATAGTCATTAAACAAAGTCAGCTGTACTTCCACTAGCCTATATTTTGCCATCTATTTCAAGTCACTGCATGTCCCTGGCATACAGAAACTGGGCTGAAGTCTTCTGAAATCCAAATTTGTCTTTCTCCCCATTAGTGTGTTTTATTAACTTTGACCTTAATAATTTTCCCCTGGTTCAGGGCCAGAATGGAGAACTCAGCACAGCTGTTTCAGGTGGACTGTGAAGTCCTGGGTTTCTTGGCACGTAGTCTTTTTATAAAACCAGCAGAAGGGTTATGAGGGAATTTCCTCTCAAGGTGACTTTGTCAAGTGACCCCTTCGCCGTGATGGTAAGAAGTTTTCAGGTTTTCTAGGATCACTGCACAGTCTCTGCTTCTCAGTTATTCCTATGTGTCGATACTAAAATCACTGCACCCAACGTGCTTGTTTGTCATCATATCATAACCTGCATTAAGCTTCTTAATTTACCACCAGGCGCTTAATGTATACATTTTGTCTTCACTCCCTGCCCCATCCAGGCAAGTTTACTACTAGCTACTCTCATGCTGCTTTTCTGACTCTTCCTGAACCATGCTTTTATTCCAGCTGTCTCGGCCTCCCACAGAAATAGCAAGTATCCTCTGACAGCACTTAAACATTTATATCCAACTTCCTACCACTCCAAGGAAAGAGGTTAGGGCATCTAAAAAGGGGAAATGTGGGTCAGAACTGAACATCTCCTTTAGGTGTCTGACACATAAAATAGCATGAATCCCCCTGGATGAGGCTCAGTGAATTATTTTCGTTCCTCAAATGGAAGTTGATCCACGTACCGATCAAAAACTACACATGGCAGCCACACATGCTAGAGGATGACAATTTTTCCCCAAGTTTGCAAGCAAGGTGAGCCCCATAGTTAATATTTAACAGCAAATCTAAAATTATGGTCAGAATAACATTTTCTTCTCACTGAGTAAACCTTGATCTTTTGTTTTCAATAATAAAAATATACAGTAAGTGAGGCTTTGCTCTTAGTGCTGGCACATATAGTAAGTGGTAGGAAATGTTAGTCACTGTTAAGACTTTACATGTATTGATTTATTTCATCCCCATGACTACCCTATGACGTGGATTCAGTACTGTCCTTTTTAGCAGATGTGTTCGTTTCCCAAAGCCACCATAATGAATTACTGCAGACTGGGTAGCTTAAACCACAGAAATGAATTTTCTCACAGTTTTGGAGGCTGGAAGTCCAAGACCAATTAGTCAGCTGGGTTGGTTCTTCTGAGGCCTCTCTCCTTGGCTTGTAGATTGCTGCCTACTCACTGTCCTCTCACATCTTCCCTCTGTGCTTGCCTGCGTCCTCCCCTCTTCTTCTTCTTAACACGGATAACAAGTCATATTGGAAGGATCTACCTTCATGAATTCATTTAACTGTAATTACCTTTGTAAAGACCCTATCTCTACATATAGCCCCATTCTGAGGTACTTAGGGTTAGGACTTCAACCTATCAATTTTGGGGGCCAATAACAGCAATGAGGAAACTGTGGCACTTACAGAGCCAAGCTATGGTTCCAGGAAGTCAGGTTCCGGGGCTGTGTTCTTAACCACTACACGGTGTGTGGTGTATTGGATAAAGTGTAATGCCAAGATAAGTGCTTTCAGATCCCCAATTGGAGATATCTCAGTAGATGAGATATTTTCACATCATGTAATTGGTATTAATTAAAGTCATCAGAAAATTAGATGTCTGAGTTTATTTTTTTCTAGTTCATTAAGTAGTAAGCATAGTATGTTTTACTTTGTACTTGTTTAAAACTCTTTGGGGTTGCATGTCTCCTTTTTTCCTCTACTAGGCAGACTTTGTGACAGTGATTGAAATCTTATTCTCTGATTGACGATTTTAAGATTTGTGAACACGCCGAGTTTTCTGAGTATAACTTTGTGTGTGTGTCTCATGTTTTGTTATTATTAGTTTCAGGTGTACAAAAAACATAATGATTAGACATTTACATGCCTCCCAAAGTGATAACCCCAAGAAGTCTGCTATCCCTCTGACACCACACCTAGCTATTACAATACCACTGACTATATTTGCTAGGCTGCACTTTGTATCCCATGACCATATATATATTTTTTCTTTTTGAAATTATGGTTGACATTCAATACTATTTTATATGAGTTTCAGATATACAGGGCAGTGGTTAGGCGTTTATATAATTTAAGAAGTGGTCCCTCTGATAAGTCTCGTACCCATCTGACACTATACATAGTTTTTACATTATTGACTATACTCCCCATACTGTATTTTACATCCCTGTGACTATTTTGTCACTACCAATCTGTGCTTCCTAATCTCTTCACCTTCCTCACCCACCCCCCACCCTCTCCCATCTAGCAATCATCTGTTTGTTCTCGGTATTTATGAGTCTATTTCTGTTTTATTTGTTCATTTATTCTATTCTTTAGATTCCACATGTAAGTGAGATCATACGGTATTTTTCTCAGTCTGACTTATTTCACTTAGCATAATATCCTATAGTCCATCCATCCTGTTGCAAATGGTAAGATTTCATTCTGTTTTATGGCAGAGTAATACTCCATTGTATAAATGTACCACACTGTCTTTATCCAATCATCTATTGATGAGACTTTTGGTTGTTTCCATATCTTGGCTATTGCGAATAGGGCTGCAGTAAACATAGGGATGTGTATATTTTTTTGAATTAGTGTTTTGGATTTCTTTGGATAAATACCCAGGAGTGGAATTGCTGGGTCATAAGATAGTTCTATTTTTACTTTTTCGCGGAACCTCCATACTGTTTCCCACAGTGGCTGCACCAACTTGCAGTCTCACCAACAAGGCACGAGAGTTCCCTTTTCTCCATATCCTGGCCAGCACTTATTGTTTGGTGATTTATAGATGATATCCATTCTGACTGGAGTGAGGTGGTATCTCATTGTGGTTTTTATTTGCGTTTCTCTGATGATTAGTGATATTGAGCAACTTTTCATATGTCTATTGACCATCTGTATGTCTTCTCTGGAGAAATGTTCAGGTCCTCTGTCCATTTTTAATTGGATTGTTTGTTTTTGTTGTTGTTGTTGAGTTGTATGAGTTTTTTATAAGTTTTGTATGTGAACCCCTTATCACATGTATCATTGGCAAATATCTTTTCCCATTCAGTAGGATGGCTTTTTGTTTTGTTGATGATTTCCTTTGCTCTGAAAATTTTTTTTAGTTTGATGTAGTCCCACATGTTTATTTTTTCTTTTGCTTCCATTGTCTGAGGAAATATGTCAGTAAAAATATTACTAAGGGTAATGTCTGAGTTTACTTCCTACATTTCTTCTAGGAGTTTTATGGTTACAGGTCTTACATTTAAGTCTTTAACCCATTTTGAGTTTATTCTTATATATGGTATAAGTTTCATTTTTTTGCACATTATCTGTCCAATTTTCCCAGCACCATTTATTGAGTGGCCTGTCTTTACCACAATGTAAATTCTTGCTTTTTTATCATAGATTAAGTGACCATATAAGCACATGGATTTCTGGACTATCTATTCTGTTCCATTGATCTATGTGTCTATTTTTACACTAAAACTATGCTGTTTTGATTACTATGGCCTTGAGGTATAATTGGATATCAGGTAACATTATACTTCCAGCTATGTTCTTCTTTCTCAGCATTGCCATGGCAATTCAGAGTATTTTATGATCCCATATAAATTTTAGGATTATTTGTTCTAGTTTTGTGAAAAATGCCATTGGTATTTTGATAGGGATTACATTGAATTTATAGATTGCTTTGAGTAGTGTGGACATAACTATATTAATTCTTTCTATCCATGAACACAATATATGTTTCCATTTATTTCTATCTTCTTTCATTTCTCTTTTCAATGTTTTATAGTTTTCTGAGTACAGATCTTTTACTTCCTTGGATAAATTTATTTGTAAGTATTTTATTTTATTTTTTGATGCAGTTGTAAAGGGGATTGTTTTCTTAATTTCTCTTTCAGATAGTTAATTATTGGTATATAAAAATGCAACCAATTTCTGATTATCAATTTTGTATGCTGCTACTTAACTAAATTCATTTATCAGTTCTGATAGTTTTTTGGAGGAATCTTTGGGGATCTTTGTATATACTATCATGTCATCTGCAAATAATCACAGTATTACTTCCTCCTTTCCCATGTTGATGCCTTTTATTTTTTTTTCTTGTCTGATTGCTGTGGCTAGGACTTCCAGTAATATGTTAAATTACAGTAGTGAAAGTGTCTTGTTCCTGATCTTAAGGAGAATGCTTTTAGCTTTTCCCCACTGAGTATGATATTAGCTGTGGGTTTGTCATATATCGCCTTTATTATGTTGAGTTATGGTCCCTCTACTCTGACTTTGCTGAGAGTTTTTATCATAAACGGAAGCTGGATTTTTGTCAAATGCTTTTTCTGCATTTATTGATATGACCATATGATTTTTATTTTTCATTTTGTTTATATGGTATATCACATTAATTTCTTTGTGGATATTGAACATTCATCCTGTGCCCTACTGTGTTAACAGCTCTCTTTAGTCTTTCTATATATGAAGCACACATTCCTATCAGCATACGCATCATGTTACATTGTAGTTATGTGTTGACATGATTGGGTTAAACTTTTATTTATTTATTTTTGTTGTGGCCAAAGAAGAAAAGTACTGCACTGCTCATCATTAGCAACAGATGTAGGATTCAGATATTCTGTGGACACGTGTGATTTTTCCATTATAGACACTCTCTGGGATGAGGTAGAAAGATGCATTAATGACACCAAAGCCAACACCACCCTGAACCCAAGGCTGAAAACATAATCCTTCTTCCATTTCTATTCCTAATTATTATCAGCCACATGGTCCAATTCCATTCATTTTGGTATCTGTAATTCAGAAATTCTGAGATGAAATTAAGGGACAACATTATTAACAAAGTACAATAATATATAGTACAACAACATAGATATCCCAACTTGACTTCAAACCCTCTCCTATTATAAATTTCCCAGCAGGAAATTATAGTCCAAAGATGAAATCTCCCTGCAAGTTGAAGTTCATATACACAAGAATTAATGTGTGGAAGGAAGTTCTGTTTTCCACGTGAGCTAAAAATTCAAAGATCTTATAATCCCTTCATCCCTTAATTTCATATTCTGGCTGTTTTAGCCAGAAAGTTCTCATTGCCTATGTCAATAGTTTTAAATCTTTTTATCTCAGCCTACCTTTAAACTCTGAACAATTGTTGAGAACCCCGAAGTAGTGGTCAATGTTGATTATATTAGAAATAGAAACCGAGACATTTAAAAATGCTTATCAATTCACTTAACCATAACAAAACAAACCCATTACAATTAATGTAAATAACGTATACTTATTAAAAATAACAATGTTTTCCAAAACAAAAAATATAGTGAAAAGGAGTGCCATATTTTTTTTTCCATGTTTGCAAATCTTTTTCATGTTTTGTTAAGAGAAGACATCTGGATTCTCATATCTGCTTCTGCACTTAATCTGTTGTAAAACTCTTCTTTTGATTGAAGAATCTGAAGGAACTCCATCCTCACACACATATGCAGTTGAAAAAGGGAAGTGTATTTTCAAACCTGTTTTAGAAAATTGTGGAGTTTTCTTTGATACTCTACTAACACTTAAAAAGTGCTAATTTCTTAAAATTTAGTTAAATGTAGAAACTGAAACAATATCAAATGTACTTTTCATGTTTCATTACATTAAAATCTATTGGAATATCTGACATTTTGAAAAGATCTTTTACCCATACATAATTTTGTTAATATTTTGTTCCATATTTTGGTCATTTGGAAAATATAGGTTCCCTGAGGTAGGCAGATCTCCTGAATGTTGACATATTTCACTATACAATATAAAAAAAATCACATTTGTTAATATCACCATCCATCTCATCAGAAAAGTCTTTCAGATTAGGAAATGATCAAGCTCATAGTGGTGGATACACATTTCTTAAAACTCTAATTTTGGCTTGAAAGCTTGTATTTTATCATTGGTGGCAATTATTGTCTGCTGTTTTCCTTGAACTGACATGCTGTTTGTTCATTTTTTAGCAAATAGTTTCCAAATAACCAAGTTTGGATAACCATAGTAGTTCCTTTAAGTAAAAAAAGATGCTCATTTTAAAAAAAGAAAAGAAAGAAAGGCTATTTCAGGTTTGAATTCACACACTTGCACAAGTGCCTGTCCTCGAGACAACCTTTGCAATATGGTACACGGCAAAGGTATCCCATGAGAGATTTCTTATTTTGTCACATAGAATATTAAAAGGCCATGTACTCAAGGGATGAGATTTAGTAAAATTCATATTTTTTATAGTTTTGTCAAGGACATTCTTAAGGGAAAGTGGATTAAAAAAATTATTTTTGAATGTGTGGTGGTCAAGAATTCAATGACTGCTCGTACAGCTGGGCGTCACGCCTGCTAAAGTTCCAGCAGTTTACACACCAGACCTTTGAGTTTGCACCATCAGTAAACAAATGAAAAGAACAAATGCTATTTTACTCTTATTAAGAAAATAATTTTGGCTCCCTCCTAGGAGTTGTGGGCCATCTTTTGTGGTCTCGTCTGAGGTGATGCCTGGGTTCGTCCTACCTGAAATGGGCATTATTCCTTTTAGGCTGTAGATGTAGTATTCATTCAATGATAAGTCCCCTCCTGGGTACCTTTGTTTTTCAAAGAGTTCAAAGAGAGAACAGGACGCACACAAGTATCAGAGATCTGATTCCCCCCACACACCCACTAAATAGAGGAAAACAGCAAATCCCTAACTCAAAGGACAGCTCTTCCCTGCAAAACTAGGTTTTTAGACCCCAGAAAGTAGTTTGCCACAGGACATAGCAGAGAACCAGAAAAATCTGGGAGACGGTAGCTAGAGAAAATCATCCAGCTTCTGGCTTCTCCAGACTATGAGATCTGACAATTAAGTTTGTGAATTTATCCTAGAAAAAGTGCTACATACCTCATTGCTGAATGTCACCATGGTCACCTTTGAAGTCCTCCCCTTGGGGAGCTATGCACCGACACCAGTGCCTAGTCCACCCTTCAAAGCAGTTTTGGAACTCTTTTTCTGGAATGGCTATCAGAGCTGTCATTGTATTACCCTTGATGTCCTGAATGTCATCAAAATGTCTTCCTTTCAATATTTCCTTTATCTTTGGGTAAAGAAAGAAGTCATTGGGGGGCCAGATCAGGTGAGTAGGGAGGGTGTTCCAATACAGTTATTTTTTTACTGGCTAAAAACTCCCTCACAGACAGTGCCCTGTGAGCTGGTGCATTGTCGTGATGTAAGAGCCAGGAATTGGCGAAAAGTTCAGGTCATTTTTGTCTAACTTTTTCAGTAATTCTGAATAGTAAGCTTGGTTAACTGTTTGACCACTTGGTACAAATTCATAATGAATAATCCCTCTGATATAAAAAAAAGTTAGCAACATCGTTGCAACAAGTCCTGAACTTAATTGTCAGAGCACGTATGTTATTCGGTTGGTACAAAAGTAATTGCGGTTTAAAAGGTTAAAAATAATTGCAAAAACCGCAATTACTTTTGCACCAACCTAATAGTGTATGGAATCCATGAGCTTTGAACTTAATATTGATTGGGAAAAGAATTCTCCTAGCAAAGGCATTTACCATGCCTAGAAGGAAATCCACATCTCCATTCTCAAACAGTGGCATTTGAGGCATTGCTGCCTTCTTGCTAAGTTTAGAAATCTGAAATTACTGTAACCTTCATCACAAGTAGGTGATGTTTCTGTCTTGGCCACCCAGTAGGTCCATAACCTACCAATCTGCAATTCCCAGTGCTTTGCCTGCTGGTGCCTGACACTAAAAGTTTAAATCTAGGACCTCACTCAGCACTCTGTAGTGAAAAAGGAATTCTCTAGCACTGTAATTTAAGAACAGCAAACGTGTTCTGCATCCTGATATCTAAGAGGCTCTTTTCTATGTGGCTGAACCACTGACTCAGCCATGTCTGCTTAGGAAAACCTGCGCCTCTGTAGGTCACAAGCTGTAGCATCTCTACTCAGAGGCCGCCCTCACTTGCTAATGACCCATACCTTTGCTGAGGTCTGCAGGGCCAGCATTGATTTACAAAGGTCCCATGAGGCACTGCTATGGAAGGCATCTGTATGAATCATATTTGGCTGTGGTGCCCTTGCTACCACCATTGGAGCCCTGGTGCTTTTTGGTGGCTCTGGTCCCCTGTGCCTTTGTTGATTCCTCCACTGCCCTGCTCTTTTGCTGAGGCTTATGGACCTTATCAGCTTCCAGCCCTATGCAAGCAATTCTGACTGTTAATGGTCTGTGGACAAGGCTGTCATAAGCTGCCCTCACTTAACAAGTTCAAAATATTATATAGCCTAAGCCATAAAGCTTGTCAGCCTATAGTACATAAAATCCAACTGCACAATTATGTAACCATCTAGTTCTTTTTCTGGAATTTTCTTGTTCTTTCATTTGAAACATATTTCTTTATTTCCTCATTTTGGCTGCCTCTCCTTGTTTCTTTCTATGTATTAGATAGATCTGCTATGTCTCCCAGTCTTGGCCAGATGGCCTTATGTAGTAGGGGCCCTGTGGGACCTTGGCAGGTCTCCCTGGTCAACTCCTCTAGATGCTCCAGGAGTGTCCTCTGTGTGGGTTGTGTGTGCCCTCTTGTTACAGTTGAGCCTCAATTACTATTGGCATGTCAGTGCGTGGGATTGACCCTTGGGTTAATTGGCCATGGGGTTTGGCCATGTTCAAGCTTACAGGGTGCTGTGTGGGAGGCTTACCCCACGGAGTGGGATTTTCCCCACTGGGCTCCGGTGCCTGTTGAGACTGCCCTTTGGATGTGCTGCTTGTGGGGCTAATTGGGGAGTGCTCTGCTGTGGTCTGAGCCAAACTCCAAGTATGTTGGTTCTTGGGCCTCTTGGGATGAGCTCCGGTGCAGGCCCAGGTCACCCACTGCCTGTGAGCAGCCAGGGACTACCTGGTAGAAGCTACAAAGTGATCCACGATTGTCTGCTGCCTGTGCTAAACCTGGAGGCATGTGGGAGAGGCCATGCTGCAAACCAAAAATGGCTGCCACCAGTAGTGGGCCTGGGATAGCACCATACAATGCCAGGACATCCCGAGGCCTGCCACCTGTCAGCTCCCTTAAAGTTCAGCTACTGATAAAGCCTCATGCTGCACATGAGTTGCATGAGGCAGAGTCTCAGGGAGTCACTAGAGTGGGAAGAGTGTAGTCAACAGGTTAATGTAGACTCTGGTTTGATGCCAGTGCTGAGCTTGGAGCTACTCAGCAAAAGCTGGGTTTCCTGCAGCCTTCCCTCCTATCAGGATGGTCAGAATCCCCACTGTTTTTCACAGGCAGTTGTGGTGGGGGCTCCTCTTTCTGGTACCACTGCTCTGAACTAAGGAGACTGGTGTGGGGCTGGGGGTCCCTTGCTCCTCATGGGAGAACCCTCATGCTGAAATATCCCTCCCAGTTGTCAACCACCACAGGGAGGTTTGGGGCTAGACAGTTTCGCATTTCCACCCCTCCTACCAGTCTCAACATGGCTTCTTCTTTATATCCTTAGTTATAAAACTCCTGTTCAGCTAGATTTCAGATTACTCTCCAGGTTGATTGTTCTATAATGTAGTGGTAATTTTAATGTGTTCATGAAAGGCACAGTGTTTATCTGCTCTGCTATCTTGGATCTCTTGGGGTTCACTTCTCTTGAAAGAAAACCCCAGGAAAAGGGCAGAAGAATTACCTTGCAAGTATAGTATCTTAGCTCAGCTTCTTACTCACTATTTATTACTTTATAAGCTCTGGTGTTTACAATGGAGATAGTAATATCTGCATGGAATGATCACTGTATGGATTAGAGATAATACATGTAAAGCTAGCACAGGTGTACATAATTGGCTCAGAGGGGAGAGAAACACGCACAACTGGATATGTTGCAAGACGGAGTCTATAATAAGTACTACAATAACGGAAAAGTGCTCTAAAAGCCCACATGAGGGAAAATTTAATTCCCACATGGGCTTGGGGGATGTGTAATATCATGAAAGGGATAGCTCTGGAGTTGAATTTTAAGATGTCATGAGAGTCCATCATTGAGTTCATTTGATGAGTATGTTGTCTTGACTGTGTACTGCCTTAGAGGCTCTAAGCAAGCAGCGAGGTAAAAGACATATAACGAGAGCTTCTGCATCTGTAGATCCAGTTGGAGAAGCATCACACACACACGTGCACACACAGCACAGAGACAAGAGAAATTCAAACTATGTACCTGCAAGCAAAATGGTGCAAAGCATACATGCTTGGTTTGGGCAGAGAATTCAGGAAAAACAAGTCTAGAAGTGCTCATCTGAAATGCTCTCCTAGAAGCTAGAAGCTTTAATGATAAGAATGCATAAGAAAGGGATGGGAGAATGGGAGAAATATTTGACAGCAAGGTTATTTAAGAGGTCTGTGAGAGCAAGTAAAGCAGAAAAAGGAAGACTTATTGGAGTAGGTCACTTGGGAGAGCTTTGTTCCTTGGGAGACACCGAAGTTAGGTTGAAGAACTCACATGGAAATCAAAGGTCAGAAGGGAGCATGTGGTTTAGGAACAAGCCATTTCCTAGCTCTGGGGAGCCATATTCTTCCCATCAGGTTATTTCTTTTTATATCCAAGATCTTTAAGATCATAATTTTATCACAATTGTTAAGTCCATTTAGGAAGTCTGCTAATGATGCAAGACCCATTTCACTTAAGGATATAAAGAGACTGTGACATGATGTTCCAATAATGTATCATTTATGTTTGAGGATGAACGTGTTTTAAAGTAGGTAAACTGAAGTTGGAAAATCAATATTATTTCATAATCTACACTTATGCGTCTTTCATGAGTATTTCAATTCATGTAGAGAAAGTCAGTGAAAGGAATAAGCAATTTCCTGGCCTACTTAATGGATGGAAATATGTTTAATGGTCTCCAACATCTTGGCTTTAGTTAGATTTCTTTTCTGAAGGAAAGTAAATTGCATGGTCTCAATTCAGCAAATGGTGGATAGTGATCTGTGCCATACACAATTTAGCTGGTGACCAGGGACTCATTTGTGGAGTGGGAGAAGAATTCCAGCACAGCGCGAGAGGAGCCTCTCCCCCCAGCTGGCATTGCAACCCAGCAGAGAGCTTGTATCATTGAACAGCAGTGCCCGTTTATGGACCATCATAAACTTAAGTCTCACTGAAGCACAAATAAATAAATTAGTCTCTTGAAAGTCCATAACCGGAAAAGGAAGTAGACAGTAGCTGCAGGATCAGAGGAGTGCTCTAACATACAGTGGTTTGGATGATGCAAGTGTTGAATCAGAGCTTCCCTCACCCAGGTGTGTCCCTAAAAGTAATATGTGCCCTGCACGCAGACACCTATCCCACTGGCATTTGGGAAGAAGGTAATTGGGAGTTGTTTCTGCCATGCTTTTTTGTAATTCCCTTATATGATGAATGTGCAAATGTACAGAGAATTGACTGGGGTGTGGTTTGTTTCCTGTGGCCTCAGGATAGAAGCAGGCCAAGGGTCCCCTGAGGCCTGGTTTTGGGCTTATGGGCCTTCCCATAGATTCTTGGCTGGGATCATAAATCAGCTAAACCAGACTCATGGCTCTCTGTCCCCTAAAAGGAGTGTACGTCTGGGAGTGTTCCATTCCTCAGCTCCATTCCCAAAGCCTCCAAATTGGTACTGTGTGTTTTTGTAAAGATGACATTGAAACTACTAGACTCTCTCACACTGTGGAGGAGAGTATGCTTCTATTCAGTTGTTCTAGATGCTACCTGATTAGCTTGACAGGGTTGTAACGACCTCCACAGATGTTCTCTAACGTATCCTAGAAAATGCTCATTTCTCTCTTTTTTATTACATGGTGCATAGGGACAAGTTTATCAGAATCCTGACTTGATTGCAAATTGGCATATGTAATTAATTATCCTCTCTTTATGCCTATTTCCGCATTCTACCTCCTGCACTCGCCTCCCTTCCTCAAATGGCAGACATTCTGTCCTAAGATAGAGCACAAGTTGATAGGAATGCGGCTCACTGGGGGTCTGAGACAGGCTAGTTTCTATACACCAATTTCCCTCCCTTGAGAAGTTATACCATGAAATGAATTGACAATGAAAGTAAACACACAATCTTGTAGCCGAGACCATGTTCTAGTTATTTCTGTTATGCAGACATGCAATCAGAGATCGCAAGGAGACAATCAAGTCAGTTTGGTCCAATTCTTCCCCACTAGCAAATCCTTCCCGGGTGGTTTTGAGTAATGTAAGAGCAGGGATGGACTACACAAATGGAGCTGAGCTTTCCAAGACCTTCCTTTCACAAGGTGTCAGGCTGAGGAAGAGCAGTAGAGGCTGCGTCAGGAGTCATCGCTCTACCAACCCTGCTTGGGGCAGGAGCTCCTTATGCTGTCAGATGTCGATTCTTCCACTACTACAACTGTCAACAGGTGTCATCAGGAAGGGCTTCCAGCAAGAGGGCTGGAATGTGGAAACACAGTGCCACTGATCCAGCAAATCCCCACCTTCCTGGGCGCCTTCACTGGCTGCCGTAAACCACTGGCTTATATCCTCCCATGGGCAGAAGGCCAGCCTGACAGATGGTGAGGCCGGCCGGCAGCTGCCCAGAGATGGAAACTGTATCTGGAGAGTTGCACTGGGGAAGGGCAGGCTGCCGGCTTCCATGGATGAAACTGTTATGCAGTCTGAGCTCTTCTGCAGAGATGGGAGAAAGCACAGCTAAAGTCACTCGTCCCTAACCCAACAGGTTAAGAAAGAGAATGGAAATGTTGTGATTTGGTGCTTTGACCTTGCTTAATTCCAAGAGGTGGCAGGCAATGCAGTCAGATAATTCTGATCTTCATCATGATTCTTGTCTTCATGGGGGGCGTGGAGGCCTGGTATCTAGGATGCGGGGCAGGACACAGGTGAAAAGGGTGGATGTGAATTATAGCATATTTCAAGATGGTTGCATATCCTAGTGGATTAACTGAGATGGAGCCTCAGCATTGCTTCCTGTCAGGTGTGCCGGGGAGAGGCTTGGGGAGCATGGGTTGAGAATAGGTGCCCATCACTGAGGCCAAGCGCTGTGGCGTGGCTCCTGTCTGGTTCTGAGGCCAGGCACAGAGACAGAGATGAAAGCTGACATGCATGTCTCAGAAGATACTGTTGCTGTCAGGTTCAGTTTCTGGAGCTGAGAGTTTATCATGCTGCAGAGGGGCGCCCAGCCTCTCTCCATGACCTTCCCACTCTCCTCTGCCTTTGGAAAAGAGCCTCAACCCTTCTTTGCCTGTTCTGAATCACTGTTTTGGAATGTGGGACCCTTGGCACTTACTGTTGTGTCCTTGGCCTTTGGGTCTTTGTCCAAAAGTCAAATAGAAAGAGTTTTGTTCTAACATTCACTTAAATTTGTTCTAAAATTCACTTGTTTCCTCCTGAGCAGGGCAATGGGAGAACATGGTTAAGCAAATGTGCCATTATGGATTTACATCATGTTAAAAAATATTTACTAGGCACTGAATACTAGGCAAGAATATACCAGAAACTGAAGTAGGTATTAGCGTTGTACAAAAAAGACAATTAAGTTCGTGAACGTAATTGTCATACTTTTTGTATATTAATTAGCTAATTGATTAATTAATTAGGCAAATATCTATTAGACACCTATGGGCCAGGCACTGTGCCAAACATTGGGGATACAGCAAAGAAAAAAAAAATCAAAATTCTCGGAGCTTACAATATAGTGGGGGAAGTCTCAAAATAAACAAAATACACGCATTAAGTAGTAAAAGCATGGTGGACTCTCCAGCCATACTGCATGGAGCTGAAATCCTGACTCCACCACTTGGTTGTTGTGTGATATTGGGCAAGCTACTTCATTTCTCTGCACCTCAGTTTCCTAATCTGTGAAATGGGATCAGTAGGGGACCCACTTTGCACTGTTGTCAAGAGGGTGAAATGAGAGCGTGCATGTAAAGTTCTTAGAACAGGCCCAGCATATAATGAGCCTTCTAGGAGCGTTTGCTATTATGGTGTCAGTGTTAGATGAGGGCAAGTTCTCAAGAGAAAAATGAAACAGAAAGGGACAGGAATGGGAGAAGTGGGCTTAAGTGTCAGATAGGGCTGTAGGGAAGGTCACATGGAGAAGGGGATATTAGAGCAAAGCCCTGAGGATGGGAGGGAGAGAAGTATGAGACCACCTGGGGGAAGAGTCCAACAGACAGAGGAAGCTGCAGGGTCTAAAGTTCTTTGCTCAGAAGGAGTCAGTTGTAGTACCAAAACAACAACAACAAAACAAAACAAAACAAAACCACAACAATAAAAAGACTAGCAAGGGCCGGCCCGGTGGCTCAGGCGTTTGGAGCTCCATGCTCCTAACTCCGAAGGCTTCCGGTTCGATTCCCACATGGGCCAGTGGGCTCTCAACCACAAGGTTGCCAGTTCAATTCCTTGAGTCCCGCAAGGGATGGTGGGCAGTGCCCCCTGCAACTAAGATTGAACATGGCATCTTGAGCTGAGCTGCCGCTGAGCTCCCAGATGGCTCAGTTGGTTGGAGTGCGTCCTCTCAACCATAAGGTTGCCGGTTCGACTCCCGCAAGAGATGGTGGGTTGTGCCCCTGCAACTAACAACGGCAACTGGACCTGGAGCTGAGCTGCGCCCTCCACAACTAAGACTGAAAGGACAACAACTTGAAGCTGAACAGCACCCTCCACAAGTAAGATTGAAAGGACAACAACTTGACTTGGAAAAAAGTCCTGGAAGTACACACTGTTCCCCAATAAAGTCCTGTTCCCTTTCCCCCAATAAAATCTTAAAAAAGAAAAAAAAAAAGAAAAAAAAGAACAACAACAACAAAAGACTAGCAAGAGGCTAACATGGCTGGAGTGAGCCAATGAGAGAATGTGACAACAAAGGGGGTGGTAGACACAAATCCTGTAAGGCCTAGTAGGTCACCATAAAGGTAAATATTGCTTTCTTGGCAATGATTGCTGACAACAATTGTGGGGTTTTATATTCAGAGTCCTTGGGATATAATTAAAAATTTCTCCTCTATACATTTAATATTTGGTCTACTATTCTGTGACAGATGCAGTAAGTCCTTGAGTTTCCTAGGAAGTCTATTTGCTTTTTTATGAGCAAATAATAATTTAACATCAATAAAGGAAAAAAATGACCCATGATTCTGTCAGCTTGGCAAAATAACTGTTTTGATTTTACCACATTTCATACTGGAAGCATTTACATGAAACAGGGATAATAATATCTCCTTGCTAGGTTGCTGATAATGGAACAAATATCATTTGACTATTAATGCGGGAGTGGATCCTGGCAAGAAACCCCCTTCTCAGAATATACATCTCCAGAGACTGGGGTTCCTCAGTGAGGAAAGACACAAAAATCAGGTCCATGGTTGGGATTCAGGAATAATGAGGTATGTTCGACAGACGAGAAAGGTCCAGCTGCAGCCAGGTGGCTAGGAGGAAGGGCAAGCCACTGAGGGGGGAGAATGTTACCATAAGATAAAAGAAAATTGGGAGCCCCCATTTTATAGAAGAGCAAATGGAGATTGTGAGTGTGATTCAAAAACGGTCTCCCCTCACCCTTGTTGGAGGACGCCTCTGCCCAGATGACACTGAGGGAGGCATGGCTGGGTGCCAGTGGGAGCTAATCAAAGGACAGAGGCCTGAGACATGGAGTCAGCCTCTGTGGTGTGGTGTCCATGTGACTCTGAGGTCACCTCAACAGACCTGAGAAGCCCAGCTCACACTGACCCACCCCCAAAATCCTTGGGTGCAGGGAGTGGACTTTGCAAGGAAATGGAACCCCTGTGCGAGCCGCAGAGGCTTGTTTGCTTCAGGCTTATTTGGTGGAGACTTGGGGGTCCAGATTAAACAACGATTAGAAATAATCCACATGATATGTGCCTGGCACACGAAAGATGCTCAATAAAATGGAAGCCATCATTTCTATGTTCTGCTTCTTCTATTTTAATTTAAACAGAAGCCGATGCCATTGACAAGATGCGTTGGACCTAAGCGACACTTCACAGCCACAAATGTTTATTGTGCTCTAGCTGGGCTCCCCTCGGGGCAGGGATTTACATTTAATAATTAGATTAACATCTGATGTGTGGGGACACGTAACAGGGTTCCGTCATGAATAGAATTCAAGGCGAGGTTAAGTGACAAAAGGGCATGCTGTCACAACTAGTGGCCCGACCAGACAGCTCCTCAACACGCCTTGGGCACTAGTGGCCTCTCTTAGTTCCAGTGTGTGTCCAGCTATCTGGTGATTCTTTGAGCTACTCAACAAAGTCCTTTAAAAATACCTTCTTTGTTGAAAACAGCCAGAGAGGTTGCTGTTGCTGGCCACCAAGAAGACGGACCGATATCCCACCCTGGTAGAGTTATCAGCTTCTCAAAAGTACAAACCATGCCTTCCTCATCCTTTCCTGCTCCAACGCCTGGTCCACGACATGTTTACAATAAATGGGAAACCCAAGTAAGCAAAGTTCCGTCTAATCTTCATAACCCCGTAAGAAACCATTTGTGAGAACATGTGTACATCAGATGCAGTGTTTTCCAGTGACGCATAATACATCTTCCATTTTAAGGTATGGCATTCTGTCACACAGGATAAGTTACTTAGACTGCCAACATGACATTTGTGGACGTAGCTATCCTTTTAAAGGTGCTGAAGTAAAACATCTTTAAAGTCTGATGTCATCCACCGCCAGACCTAGCCAAGTTTTCCTGGCTGAAATGCACTGACTTAGATGCAAATACTGTCAGAGCCCAATGCACACCCCCTCTCTCTTCCTCTTCACTCCCATCTCTTGCTCTCTCCACCTCACCTCTCCCTTTCCCTGCCCACCCCCCTTCCACTTGCTTTGACAGATTGCTGGCTTCATAGCCATCATTGCAGAGTCCCAGACACCTGGCTCCCTGAAGGCACCACATCTTGCTAGGCTGCACACTCATTACGGATATGCTAGTCTAGACCATTCACCATCAGCACCAAGTCTTCTTTCATGCCCACAAGGTCACACTGTACCACATCTCAATGGAAAGTTCTTGGACCGGGAACAAAGGGAAGCAGAGAAAGTAAATGCATGACAGTCACTCCCTGCTCTTAAGTGTATTTCTCTGCTTCCAGTAGACAGTGCACACCTCTGTTTCTCTCTCTCTCTCTCCCTCTCTGTCTCCCTCCCCGCCCCTCCCCTGTCTTTCAGCTCCATTTCAGATTTGGAAAATAGCGATTGGCACAAAAGGAAAAAGGGGTCTGGGGTGAGGTGGAGAGAGGAGTGATGAAGAGAAAAGTGGCAAGAAGTAAATAAAGGCAGAGCATACCCACCAGGTTGAAACTTTTTGACATTCAGGGAAAGGCCTGAAGTCTGCCAGGAGATGCAGTAAAAGAACAAGGAAGCAATTGGAAGAATCTTCTCCAGAGAATTCGTTAATGAGCAGTTAAACCCTAATTTCCGTCTCCCACTTGATTTTCTCCTCATCTGCTTCCAGTTTTGAACGAGTGCTAGCAATGACTTGCTTCCATTATTATGCTAATAACCAGTTTAACCGTATCCCTCTATTCTAAGCCTTGACCTCACCCAGCATAGGGAGATTTCTCAAATCTTCATTTAGAAAAGCAGCTGGATTGCACTGGGGGGAAAAATCACTCCTACTCCTAAATCTTGATATCAAAATGACAAAGTAGCCTAGCTGCAGGCCATAAAATCATTTAAGTCCATTTACAGATAAAGAAACAAGACACAAACATTTCTAGTACCCAGCCTGTTGACGGAAGAGCACAGGATAGAGAATTTTTTTACTGAGTCATGATAAGAGTGGCAAGGAGGATAAAGTCAAAGAGGAAGACAACATGATTAGGGGAAGCTTGTGTTAATAATTCATTCTGTATTTGTGTTGTTCAGAATTTGAGAATGCTTTTTGATCAATTATTCAGGGCGGAAGAAGGTAAAGAAAACATCAAATGCCATAGGACATCTGATCTGACTCTTTGGAGAAGAACCACTTCCTGAGTCCAGCATAGTGCAATGAAATTAGTCCATCAAGGGTCTTTGAATATGTTCCGCGAGCATCTTTCATGGACATCCTGAAATACCCGAGAAGATAAAGGCAGCACCCCCTCAAGGGAATATTATGCATCCAAATATCTGTTTCTTGAAGTTAGGTAATGACCCCTCTCTGAGGGGGTCACTAGGTGAATGTGAAACACTGAGTTTCTGCAAATCACAAAGGCTGTGCCTTCCAGCGTGAGAGGGACAGTAATGAAAACAAGATAGGAAATCATTACTGATGAGCTGTACTGTTTCAACACCTTTCGTCTCACCAGTAGGTGCTTACAGAAAGGCTTGATGAACAACGGGTAAATGAATGAGTGACTTCAGAAAAGAAAGCTAGTGGCCACTAGCTAGGGAACAGAAGATAAATCTCTCAGCATATAGGGCAAGATTATCTGATATGCTAGAAACACATTTCACCTTCTTTTTGTTCTAAGTCCTTTAGTCTTGGAAGATTGTGCACTAAGTTTGAGACTAAAGACAGTCAAGCTCAAGTTCTATCAAATTGAAACTATGTACATAGTCCCTTTACTACTTGGGTAAGATATGTGACACATACCACAGGATTATGTATCAGGGAAGTGGATTAAAATCTTGAAAACAAGTTATAAGTCTTTTAAAAAATAGACATTTTCATGAAAGGTTTAACTTGGGTAGCTAGTTAGGTGTGATGTCTAGGGTAGATGTGAATATTTTTCCTTTCTGACTGTTAGGTTACCCAAACTAAGGCAAAGAATTTCAGAAGGACATTTGTAGATTTCTGCTTAAGGTGATGCCCAAGGTTCTGGAACAAAAGAATGGAGCAAAATCTTGGGGCTGAGTGAATTATATATAAGGCATACTTGGAAATGAATAGACAGACAAATATCTATATATGTAATATCACTAGGCTAGAAGAGTTTCTTTCTTGAAAATGGAAAACAAACAGCAGGATAGTAGTGAAATTTCTGAAACTGGGCTATAGTTATATTTTATTTGTAGGTCTGCACCGAGAATGGAAGTTATAATTCAGCTGGTTTGCTTGGGCCTCTGTGCCTACCCATCCCCCATCCACGCCATCCTCCTCCGTCATTCCCCCAACCAAATCAATGAATTTGTGAATACGGAGTTGGACTTCAGCCAGGAATATCTGCAAATGCTGTCTCACAATGCCTGAAACTATAAGGAGGAAATTATTCAGACCACTGATGCTCCTTAGGGTAGCACATTAAATTGATCCTTTGGCAAGAAATACCTGGTGTAATTTAACACAGCAATTCCCATAAATACCAATGTGATTATCAATCAGAAGTAAGGTTTACCTATTTCTCACAGCTAGACAAGGAGTTCTGTGTACACCTTTGTGTCGTTGTTATGTTTAATATGTGTGTATCTTGGCGTACTCAAACCAACCATGACATAAATTACACTAAATGAAAGTGCTTTGTCAAGCATGCAATGTGCTTGATGAAACACTTCCATTATAACACTTTGTTTTTGAGTACTTACCTTTCAAGGAAAATTATCCTCTAGATTGACATTTCTTTTTTGCTTTTTCTTGGTTCAGTAGAATTCTCTTTTCAACAAAAAGTTTCACTATATTCCCTTCTGTGACATGGCTCTATTTTAATGGTTTAAACTTCCTCAAAGTGTATTTTAAACTACTGCTTTCTTATTATGAAACTAAAACATTTGTAAAAGTTTTCTCTCCCCAGGATGGCCTTTCTTTCATTCATTTGTTCATTTGTACATTCATCTGTTCATTCACTCAATAAATATTTATGCAGTGCCCGCTTTGTGTCAGATCCAGTGTCCTAGACTCTGGGTGTCTCCTAGTAACCGAAACAGACACAGTCCCAGGTAACGACCAAGAAAAGTAAAAGAGTAGTTCAATGGGTGAGAGAGGCATTGAATAAGGTGCCAGTTTAGAGAGGGTTATCAAGGCAGGCTTCACTGGGGACATAACATTTGAACAGAGGCCAGACTGAAGTAAGAAGTGAGCCAAGCTGATGTCTGAGGGGAGAAAGCTTAAGGTAGTCAGGATATGTGCAACAAAGACTTTGAAGGGAGAGCATGATGAAGTGTAAGTGGTCTCTTTACCTTTCAAGAATGCCCTCCTTTAAATGACTATCTGAATTATGGGCCCGGTGGCATTAATTGCTTCCTGATTTTGAATACGATGCCTGTTCCATTGACCATTTATTTTGGTAAACATGGCTGTTTTAGGACGTGAGAAACAGTTATTCCAGATTTGGAGAGAGAAGCGGTGGATGAGAACGCTGGCATGGGCTTACCCTGGCAGAGCTGGTGACTGAAACAAAGAGATGAATAATTAAAGGGTAGGTGGCAATAGTTACACGAGGAGGATTTTGAAAATGTTGCATATGAAAGTAATTAAAACGACAGTTTTCTCCAGTAGTTGTCAAGTATTTAAAGATCTGGCTGTGAAAGGCTTCACTGGGTTTTGGGAAAGACAGTCCTCTCCCCTCCCCACCCCCCGACCCCGATAATAAATAATCTAGTTGTTCATTTTACTCTGTTAATGTGTGCATGTGTTTGTGAACCAAATAGGAGGCAATATCATAGCATGCTTTTGGCAGTCAGAGTTTTACAGGCTTTGGCTGCTCTCTATGTAGATATGCCACAGGGAAGAATGCCTGATGGGTTCAGATTGTTTCTATCCATGTTTCTGTCTACTCCTATTCACACAGCTGGCTGCTTCGTGGCTGCATCAAGCAGTTGAGTCTGTCCAATCCCATCCATTCTAAGTCTGGTTACACTCGCAACAGCTAAACCAATCCAACTGTGGTCCTCTTGGGCCACTTGCCTATGTGTCCCTTTCCCCTGTCACTCCTTCCCCTTCCTAAAAGATCTTAGCTCCTGACTCACTGGCTCCAATCCTACTCCAGACATAATTCTTGTGGGTTTTAGTACCTGGGTAGCCTCATGGTTCCTTGACTTTCATGCATTACCGATCTTATCCGCCTTCATCTCAGACTCTCACTCCTTCTTTGTCATTCAATAACTACAAACTCTGCATCTCTCCTACACCCTACTTTTAAAACTCTCTCCCTTTAGTATCCTGATTCCAACCGTCCAACAACCCAGCTGCCCCCAAGGGTCCTATCATCTTCTCACTGTCCCTTACAGCCCTCATGCCCTAACTTCACTCCTTACCTTCCAGGCTCAATCATTAAAATCATTTCCTTGTCAATATCTCAGCCCCCTTGTTCTTTTCTTGATTAGGAGCATTTCTTTGTCTCCATGAATATAGCTGGAGAAAAACACACAGCAGTGTGGATTGGTGTCACTCTAAATTCCTGTTTGCTAACATCAAGTAGGCCCAAGTATGCTCCCTAGCTCATCCAACCTTCTGCTCGCTAGGTGACAGTTTCCTCCATTCTCCTCTCTTCTCAGACCTCCACATCTCAGCTGATGACCTTCCTATTTTCCTGAAAAGATGGAGTAACCAGCAGAGAACTGCCATAGTTCCCACCACCACACTTACCCATCTACCTGTGTCTGTGCCCATGTAATGTTACTTCTCTTATTATGGTTGAGCCAATGCTCTGTGAATAACCCGTCCACTGGTGTCTCTCCTCGTGGACATTGCTCCAGCAATTAAAAGCCCTCTCAACTATATCAGCAATTTCCCCCCAATCTACTGAATCGTAACTATCAGCATATTTTATTTGTCCATTTCGAGAAAAAAACCAAAAACACCCTTCTCCTGAACCTACTTCACCTTCAAGATATCGTCCTATTCCTCTCCTTCCCTTTAGAGCAAAATTTCTTGAAAGTGTTGTCTGCTCTCCATCTCCAACTTTTCTTCTCTGGTTGAATGGACGTTAGCCATGTGTTCATCCCTATGAAGGCACCATGATTACTTCTACTAAGACCATCACTGCCATCAACACCACCAAGTTCAGTGGTCCATTCTCGGTAGTTATCTAATGTGATCTTTGGCACTTGATACAGTTGATTTCTCTGTCCTCTTGAAACACTTCCTTCACCTGGCTTCCAGATTGCTCCATTTGCCCAGTTTCCTCATTCTCAGGCTCCATTTTTAATTCTTTTTCATCATTCATCTTCAGATGTGGAAGTTCCCTCAGCCTCCTCTCAATTCGTGTGTGTTTGATAGCTGCAGGGGGTTAGTGGCTACTGTATGGGACGGTGCAAATCCCCAAGGATCATTATATGTTTAGTGTAGTAATTAAGTAGGTTCTGGGTCAGATTGCCTGATTTGGATTTAGATCCCTCCCCTCTCCCCCCACATACACACATGTACATGTACTAGCTGTTTTGTTTGCTCTAAGTCAGTCAGAAGTAATATTAGCAGGTACTTCATAAGAATGTTATTAGAATTAGAGGAAATAATTTAGGTAAAGAGGTTAGCACATAGTAAGAACTCAAGACACATTAGCTATTATGAATATGGCTGAAATGGGTTTTTCAGTCTCTTAAACCCGTGCTGCTTTAAGTAAGACCTGGTAAACCATATACTTTGCCTATTTTTGTATGCTACAATAATAAAGCAGTCGCAGCACAAACGCTTTATTGAAATTAATGAAATGATCAGTGCTGCTTCTGGTAAGAAGCTAGTGGGGGTGATTAAATATTGTAAGCGGATTGCCAATTATATTTAAAAGCCCGAATGCAAATGTGGATAAACATGGATGCTGGAAAAGGTTGTTCTGCTGACCTGAAAGATCCTGAGTCCTTATTATTATTCCCTGGATTGCAACTCAAGTTTCTCACATGACCAATTGCTCTGGGCTCTGGTGTCTGCTTGTTTGCAGCTGAGCTAACTAGAAGAGCATACTCCAGGAATATTTTCCCAAAGAACAGTTCTGAGGTATGTGATTAGGATTTCCATAGTCAAATCTAAGTTTCAAAAATTCTGCATTGGGATTGCTTTCAAATGACAGGACTTCTCACAGCCTCTTCCATTTTCATCTGCATGATAGATCTTCATAAGCAGGTTTCATCTACAGGGTTTCCCAAACCCCTCTGACTATGGAAAACATGGACTTTCTTCAAAGAAGTATCTTTGTATTATGCTGCTCAGAACACATTTTGGAAAAATCCTGGTGTAGAGAATATCGTAATTTATATTCTGTCTGTCTTCCTTTACCATTTTTGACTTTGCAGACTTAGCTTAGTACGTGACACGTAATAGATGTTTAATAAATATTTAATAAAGTAATGAAATGTAAGCAGCATTTTCTCAGTTTTAAAGCCGCATGTCCAGAAACACGTGATTAACGAATATCGTGTTGTGGTGACTGTTCCTGGGTAGTCACTGATATGAGCAACTTTTTGGTCCCAAACCTAAGTTAATCATGAAAACGTGATCCCTGTGGGATGCAATATTGAAAGGTAGGATAAAGCGACTTTAATCATCGATTTGTGTTTAAAGCAAACTTCCTGGAACTTACACATGAATATGATCACTTAAAGTAAATGGCTTTGAAGAAAGGTACACTTCATTCTCAGAGAAGGTTTAGATTACACGGCCACGAGGCATATATACTATCTCTCCGTTCATTCTTTCATTCAGTAACTTTGCATCAACTCTGCACTGAGCACCCTTCCAGGCATTGGTAATTCAGGGGTAAGCAAAGCTGAGGAGGTCTGCGTTCTCAGGTGACTCACTCTCTAGTACAGGAAAGGTGAACATGCATAACATTTAAAAAGTACACACATTTTGAAATGAATTAATTGCAGCCTGAGATCAGTCCTATTAAGACAACAATGAAAAAATAAAGGGGAAGAGAGTCAGGAGATAGGAAACCACCTGGGTACCAGAGAAAACACAGGGATGGAGACAAAGCCCAGGCCGGATGCGCCATCAGAGACGGAGTAACGATCTGAGCGTCACAACCCCAGTCTCTGTGAGAACCAAGGAATTATAGGATTGGGGGGGATGGGCTGGCACAACCACGTAGAGGTGGCAGGAACCCTAGAACCTGGGATTCTAGGGTTAGATGAGGTGTGACTGAGCAGGAACAGCAACTCCATGCAGTGAGAGAGGACATGGAAGGAAGAGATGATGTTATACAAATGAGCCAAAGATGGCCTCTGCGTATTGACCCCTTGATTGTTTATTTCTTCACAGCAGTTTGAGACCCATTAGCTCAAAAGCCTGTCAGAGTCAAACTCAAATTTTCACACATTCAATTGTTTTAAACATACCCCAAATAAACACATTTTCCCCCCCATTTAGAGCTTGCCTTGTTTGCATACCCCGTGACACTGCCCCATATCTGCTGGTTATATAAAAGATAAACCCCGGGGATATAAAGACCCCAAGTCAGTGCTGCTGCCCTTGGAAGCCCCCTGACCCACAGACTCCCCGCTGGCCTGCCGAGTCATGTCACTTAGATGTGAGGGACCCTCTCTGATCTCCCTCACCACCGGGAGTTCCCCTGCCCTCCTCCTCTTCTGGATGGTGGCCCCAATGCAGTCTCAGGTCAGTCTCATGCTGTGACAAGTCTTTCCTGCCTAAACTTGTCAAAGCGTCACCCAAATATAGCTTGTGTGTACTACTGCCACTTTGAACCCCCCAAGTCAGAAACCCCCTCCCCCAAATCCCTCCTATTCTCCACAAATGGGAAAGCGGCTCATAGCCGGTCTGTTCCAGGAATGGGAGAGACCTTGTACTTGAGAAATAAAGGAGCTGTTCACACACATACTGTCGAAAGGGCTAGATAATCTCTATTTCTGAAAATCATTTTCCACTTCTAACTTTTTGGATAAACTTGGTAGTTATATAAAAATCTACAGTCCAGGTATATTTCAGAAGTTGGTCTTAAGCTTTCTGACCTTGTGTAAGAAAGCATTCCTATATCACTGAATGCTTTCACTTTTGCCATAGTTGGAAATGGTAGTCACACTTCCCGCTATCAGGGTGAAACAAGTGAATGTGAAATGTGTGAACATTGCAGCATCAGGCTGGTCATGTATTGTAAACTTTGGGCCATTCTTATATTTTGTAAGAAATAACAATTCACACTTCTAATGGCCTGAGAATAGTTAACTCTGCTGGGAGCAAGAAGTAAACTATCTATAGCACTCCTAATATAAAGCAATTTCAACCAAATTGATTTTTCTGGATCGGGTCTTTGAGAAAGAAGGTTGGCTATTAACTCTAAATTCAGGACACACAGCATGTCACAGTTATTACTGGGACCCCCATCCCCCCATTAGAGCCCATAAATACATTTTAATTATTTTTAGAGCTTCACTTGTGTGGAAGAAGATAGCCTGAGTTAGACAGAGGCGGGGGCAGAGTAAAACATTCTAGAAGTGAAGTATGAAAATCAAAGTCAAGCAATGAACTATTCAGCCAGTTGTCTGTGTCTTTATCCTTCATCTGACTGAGTAGAGGCATGGCAGTTGAACTTTTAGAGTTCAGCCTTTGGTTAAGGGCCATAATTTTGAAGAATGGCACCACATATGAGACGAACCTCAAGGCTCTTCTATATAACCGAACACTAACAGGAGACTGGAGCTTGCCAAGGAGGAGATTGTAGGACTCTTCCAGGAAAAGAAACAGTTGCTTCATTTTTACTAGGTTGTGAATTGCTGCCCAGATGTGCAGTGATGCTTTTCATAAGGCTCCGTTTTGTTAAGGTGTCAACTAGTGTTTCACTCAGGTACCACCTGAGTAGCAGCATTTAGTAGGGAGCTTTCAGCTAAAGTCACTGATGGTTCTTAGCATCACTGATGGTTCCTACCCAGGACGGAGTTTTCCTCTGTCCAGAAAGTGGCGTTCAGAATCGATGTAATCAGTGCCCGATTGCATGTCTTCTGCAGCCATCACACTTGTAACTCAGGTTTATAACTTAACCTTTGCTACTCTGCGTGAGATGTGGGGAATCGGAAAATTTTCAAAAAGACTTGTGTTAAAATCCTGGCAAAAAAAAAAAAAAAAAATCCTGCCTCATCATTTACCCAGTGGGGTCACCTGGGGGAATTTATTTCATCTTTCTGAGCCTGTTTCCTCATCTGTAAAGTATAGGTGGTAATGTTTGTTGGATGGGTATCTCATAAGGATGGCATGCGTTAAGCATTGCTCCATCTTCCCCGTCTCAATGGGGCTCCACAGTGACTTGAACAACTCTCACCAGACTCCAACCCCTTGTCCTTTCTCCTCACCAGACCTGCCAACCTCTACCTCCTGGAGGTAGGACACCATGCCATTTCTCAGCTCCTGCTCTCAGGCTTGCAAACACTCTTGGAGAGACTCCTATATCTCTGTCAGTTGTTCTCACTTCACTTCGAGTTTTTTAAGAGTAGAAGTGAAATATTGAATTAAGAAAGAATAATGTAGACAGTCCCTCAACATTGCTCCACATTTTTGTGTGCTTTTTGTGTCTCTGGCCAAGTCTTTTTGGCATGCCCCCCAGCTTTTACCATGCCTCAAACCCAGTCCACCTTTATCAACCCTTCAGCCAATAACATGACCTCCTAACAAAGAGAAGATGTGCTACTTGACGAGTGTGCCCTACCTTCTTTCTTTTCCACTTTAGCATTAGAAATGGTTCCTGTCTCAGAGGAACAGAGATCTGGGGTTCTCTTAAATGCCACCCTTTCCAGTTGGGAGCTAGACTCCATGCTGCCACATCTTGTGCCAATCTTTCTCTTTCCTTCGTTTTCAATACCTTCCTGGTCTCTCTTCCTGTTTGCCTATAAAATTACAAAATGTTCCCCATTGAAAATATCTCTTTTTTTGTTTGGTTACTTTCCCTTGTTTTCAAGTCAAGCAATGAATGATTCAGCCAGTTGCTTGTGTCTTTGTCCTTCATCTTTTGGTGAGCCTGTGTCCCGGACTGAACTTTACCAGCTCTTCTCAGTCCCCTCTCATCCCCTTTAGGTGGGACAGAATGGCTGGGGTGGGGCTGGAGCTGGGTATTTCCCTTCCTCACATGGAAGGCTAGAGCTAGCTCTAGTTGGTTATGTCTCTTCCCTCAGGTAGTTAGTTAACTAGTGGTTAACTAGTTTTCCTGGAGGGCAGTCCTGGTTAAGAAAAAGAGAATGCTCTGGAGCATTTCAAACTGGTTACTTTTTACCTCCCCCTTCCAGAAGCACAGGGGATTTTTCTCCAGAATTCACTGTGAGATATGGTAGAACTCAGGTAAAAGTCACGAAAATGTGGTACCTTTACCTCCCCACAACCCACCCTGAGACTGTTCTAGAGTTTTTAACTCTTAAGCTTGTCTAAACCAAGCCTGCAGCAATTCCCCGATTATAGTTCAGGCTCTGCTACCCGGAACATGTTCCGGAAGTGGTTTCTGCACATGGGTTTCTGCTCCACTAAATTGTGATTTTTGGTTTCTGCCCGTCTGTCTCTAATTTGGGGGCCAGTGGTATGCTCTATGACTTAACTTCTCTGATGACTCTAAGGAGAGTTATTGACTTTTCAGTTTGTTCAGCTTCTTGTTAGAATAGAGTGGCGACTTCTAAGCTCCTTACATGGGGGACCAGAAACCTCCAAATTTAAGTTTGGATATTTTGATAAAGATATTTCAGTATCTCTGGTTTCCTCTCTAAAATTATTTATTCTACCTTAGGATTTAATAACAAACAGACACGTTTTCTAAGTTTATAGATTTCATGAAAATGCCAAAGTGATCCATTGCACACAAAAAAAGTTTAAGAAACCCTGACCTCAATGAATAAGGAATGAAAAGACTTTCATGTTTGATAGCATTTTTACTGTGTAGTGGGGCCTTTCAAGTTTGGTGGAGGTTTTATGAAGTTTTAGGGCCATGGTTGGCAATCATATAAAGCAACTTCTCAAAATAAATTAATCCTGTGGCAGCAGACACTTGCAAAGTCCCTCTGTGCTCAGAACTCATCCTCTACCTGCTGAGGCCCAGCTCAGAGCTGCTGTGGTCTAACCATGGTTGCTTTCAGATCACGATTGGAACATTAGTGAGAATGGGAAGGGAAATCAGTGAAGGCATCAAAGTATGATACAATCTGTTGAAGAACATAATCCCTTCCTGGAGGCCTGGTTTCTAAGCCATGGATAATGGTTTGCAAGTAGAAAACAGAACAGAACACTGGACCTTGCTGAGCAAGCCACTGGGATTACAATGCACATTCTCCCTGGATATTGTCTCAGATCCAGTGCATTGTCTCAAGCAGTTTCAAAAGACTCATTGCCACAGAGGCTTTTGGTTATGTTTCTGGCCAGTGACTCTTTCACAACAGCTGCTCCTAGCTAAGGAGTGAGTGTCTCATGCTGACTAGGATTTGGAGAGAGACACAAGATGGAAAACTGCAGACAGAGCGTTCTCAATGTCGAAAGCCAGGTATTCTCTCTGTTTCGGACAATGCCTGCTGTTCGCATTGATGAGCCTGATGGCACACTGCGGGGCCATTGCTCTGCTGCTGGCAGAACCCAGGAGAATGATGCTTTCCAGAAAGGCCAGAACAAATTAAACATCCAGCAGAGAAGAATGTAGCCTGAGCCCATTTTTCACAGAGAAAATTGAAGCTGTGCTTTTGGAGAATGTAGACATGGATCACTGAAAGAAGGCTTAGTTTAAAGGGAAAAAAAGTAATAAAAGGGCACACTCCATTTCTTGCTTCAGCTCCTCTATTTCTAAAAAGACTAATGCAAGAGTACAATCTAAGGAAATGGCTTAGTTCCCACCCACTGCCAACTACATACCTTTTATAACAATGAGGCTTATAGCTTACGTGAAAAAGAAGCCACCAAAGGATTCCATTTCTTTGTTCAAATTATTTTCTCATTAAAATAGTTGGGTGAAGAATGTTAGAGGGTTGTTGTTTTTTGTTGTAATGGACAACTTAAATAATCTTCAATGATCTTTCAGCTCTTCCTTCCCATTTACTGGAGTGATTATTTACCTAGGATTTCATAACAAACAGAACCTAGAATTTCTACTGGGGCCTCAGATCTTCTAGCAAATTCTCACTCCATGATAAAAAGAATGTTCCATAAATATGTATGATAAGGAAGAGGAGAAACTGAGGAACTGATATATGTGTGATTTTAAAAAGTTGTCCTTAGGATTTAGTTTCAAGATCCAGTTGTGTGGCTTAAGCATTTGTTAAGGAAGAGAAAGACCACGCAGTTGGCTCTAAACATATAGTAACACTGTGGTTTATTCTCTACTCCCCAGCGTAGACCATGTGGCTAATTAGGAGAAAATAAAGAGAAAAACATGGAGATTCGGGTGCTTTGTTTTCATCTTACCTGCACAGGGGTATTCTAGCTAGTGTTACCAGTTTGGGGAAAAGCCATATACAATTATTCGAAGTTAGTTATCCATGGAGGACATTTCCTTTCAAAATGTTTGGAAGAGTAGAGGGATTATATGCAAGACACGGGAACATATGCAATAAATCTGGCACATTGTTAAAAAAATAGAATGACAATAAAGAGAGAATATTACCTACATTGTGGACATAACATGCACATTTCAAATTGATTTCAGAGGTCTTCTTTACCTGGTGTCCATGTATCATAGAATTCAGGGAGGCTGCAAACACAGGTGGAAAATAATACTACATTCTTGTTTTTTAACCTCTAACTGAAATTAAGCTTTTCCTTTAATTATAAAGATAGGTTTCATTAGATTGTCAAAGGGACACGTGGCTCAAAAATAAAGGTTAAAACTTCTGGAATAACAGTATCTTCACCAATCAATGAGAAAGTAAAAATTTCTCCTGTTTGAACCAAAATATCAGTGTATTCAACTAGTATATATATGAATTTAGTAAGAAATATTTTAGATCATAGGATACTGATAATACTACTCAACGCACCCTAAATATACATCATATTAGTCTCTACAACTTATATTTTCAATTCAATTCTATTTTTTGTTGAGTACTATGAAACAGATATTATGCAAGTCATTGCAAAAGCTTCCACTGTTTTGGAGGAGCCTGCTAGGTACATGATGACTAAAATAATAATAAAAAAAAAGCTATGATAATATTTTTTAATTTGAGAGAGCCAAAGAAACTATTCAATAACTTACTTGGATTTTGCATGTATTGACAAGGAGGTTAGGGCCTCATAGTATTAACATATGCCTTCATCCATACTGTTGGAGACCCAGTTTTTTGAGTGTCCATATGGGCAAGGCATGAAATCAATGTAGGAGAGAAGTGTTTTATTGGGCAGTTGGAGACACCCACACTCACTCACGCAAAACAAATCCTGGTGATCGCATGCATTTCTAACCAGATAATGTACTTATACCTTCTTAACTTCCTCATCCAATTCTCCAGGTCACTTGGACAAATGGAGAGAAGACTACAGAGAGATTGTCACAAATTCATTCATTCTTCCGGACCACAAAGGAAAGTGTGTTTCCCAGAAATGGTGGTTCAGAAATACTGTGTCTTCCATATATGCTGCTTTGGAATATCAAGATTTTATCAGGTTTGGGTAAAGTTGACTCATTTGATTTATGTTCCTTATTCAAAAAGATAATTAATGGGAAGATATTGGACATTTTCAATTGAAATGCTGAGTCTCCTGACTTATTACTGACACAGCAACTTTAATTTTCAAAAGAAATTGTAAAAATTGACTCTTTTAAGTGCCGATTCAGCTATAACAATATTTTAAGAATCATCAGCTGAGAATAATAGAAAACTAAGATCAAATACCATTTAAGCCTTATGTGAACTAAGCTAATTTAATGTTATGCTTATGGAAAATGGAATATACATACATACATATATGTATATATATATTGTTAAGAGGTGATATATTAAATCCTTAAGGTGTTTGTCACTTAGCACCTCTTGCCTAGGTGAGGATGAATATCTGTGCCCAGTACCATGAGGAAAGTCTGCAAGCTTCGGTCCTCACATTCTTCAAGCTAAGAGATGTAACCAGTGGATCTAGAGATCTCATGCCATAGAGTTTCAGTGCTGTACTGATCATTAGCTCTGTAGCTCTGTGCTAGCCATGTGATCTTGGGCAATCTAATCTACCCAAACCCCAGTTTCCTCATCTGCAAATTAGGCATAATAATAATAGCATCTACTTCAGAAGGCTGTTCAAGGGATCAAATGAGATAATTCAGGGAAAATGCGTAGCAGAATGTCTTGCACATAATGACACCAAGCACATTTTTCATTTTTATTACTGTTATCAAATTATCCCAAACTAAAGCCATTGACATGTATTTCACCATCTTCCTAGTTTCTTCCCACCTATAAATTTATTTTCTTCATCTTGCGTTAGTCATTTCAGTCCCAGAATGAGGTGTACTTCTGCTTGATAAGGTTCCATTTTCCACCTATATGTATACTTGACTTTATTCCCTCACATCTCTTTCTAGATCTTCAATCTCTTTTTCCTTTTGATTTTTTTTTTAAATTCCTTCAACAAACATGGGCAAACCCATTTGTTGTGTGCCTGCCTCAGCTTATTGATAACCAATGTTGTGGCTGGACTGGCCCTTGTGGTTCTTATTATGATTGCAAGACATCCTCTGCAATAACTTTGGAGAAAAAAAGGTCATGGAAATTACACAACATACCTGGGGCCACATTGTATTGGAGGGCTAACCTTCATAATCTTTTCTAGGATGTTGGATCAAATAAATAATAAAGTAAATGAGTATGTAAAAGTTCTCTCTATCTTTCTTCCCCCAGAGAAAGTAACCATCAGTTAAATATGAAAATCTTTAGCTGATAAATATTAACATAAGTATTTCATTAATTTGCTCATTATTAATGATCTTTAGTTATTACATATGTCAATAAATGAATTAATAAACAGTTGGATGTAATAGATAGATAAATGATCTAAGAAGCAAGAGACCTGAGTTCTAATCAACTGCATAAATCAACTCTGTGATCTTAGAGAATATATTCTCTTAATTTATTAATTAATTTCTAAATTTCTCTTTATTAATTCTTCTTTCTTAATTTCACCATCTATAAATATGGAGATAATAGCATTTGCCCTGTCTACCTGACAGAGTTGTTAAGAGGTTCAAAGGAGATAATATATACCAGATCTCTGTATAAACAGTCAAATTGTCCATAATTATACACTGTTGTCATTAATACAGACACAGTTATTATTCCCAAATTATTTGTAATCTAATAATTTATAACTAATTGGATAATTTCCATCACTATGATAAAAATCCTACCAAGACCTTCCACTATTTCTGTGACTGTATTTGCCTGCTTATAGTAATATTTCCAAGGTCATTTTAATCCATTCTCTGTATGTCAGCAATATCTAGGGCTATACATTTATTTCTAGGCCAAAATCCTCATTATTTTTACTTAACTGTAAATAATACCTTGAACACCCTATTATGTTTTTCAATTTAAATTAAAATTAAATTTAAAACTTAATTTTACAGTTTTAAATGGCTATTTTTACCTCATTTTACCCTCAAATTTCAGTTGAAGTTCACTTGATGAGTGTGGTAGGTAAATGTGGTTGGTTGCCTAGCCAATATTCATTTTCCCTTTTTCCTTCTTCCTTGCTAACAGAATACCAATTTTATTTAGAAACCTGAAAATGATAATTTCTTAGACCCTTCCCTAGGAGAAGAATGGTGATTGTTCTGAGCCAGTCATAGCAACCCCATTCCTCTTGGCCAGTGATTGGCTTAGGAGTTGGCATGTGACCCAAATCTGGCTCGTGAAAATGGAGAAGTCTGTTGTTGGAAGAATGAAAGATGTTCTAAGAAAGATTTTCTTCCCACATAAAAAGAAATAGACATGCAAAAAGAAGCCTTCTTTCTGCTTCCTTCCTGCTTTTAGATATTGTTATGAGAGGACAGCTTGGTTGGCAATGTGGTAGCCATCTTGAAACCCTGGAGGAAAAGTCAGGAGATGTACAGAAAAACTGACATTGCTAAACTGCTGAATCAACCAACACTGGAACTGCTTACAATTAAGACAGGCCAAAGTATGGGAGAAGATATTTCCAACAAAAAATATAGAGAACTCTCAAAAATCAGTAAGAAAAAAGAGATGAAAAATAGGTAGAAGACTTGAATAGACATTTTGCACAATAGCATATGCAAATTGCCTGTAAATATGTGACAGGATGGTCAACATCATTGGTCTTCAGAAAAGTGCAAGTTAAAACCACAAGATACTACATATACCCACCAGAATGGATACACTGAAAAAGACTGACAAACCAAGTGGTGGAGAAGATATGAAGAAATGAGAATTCTCATAGACTGCTATTGGAAAGGCAAATTGGTACAACCACTCAGGGAAACTCTTTAACAATACAATATCTACCAAAACTGAACTTATACATACCTGTTGAACCAGCCATCCCATTTCTGGGTATCACCCAAAAGAAATGTGGATGTGTGTTTACCAAGAATATTTATAGCAGCATTATTTGCAATAACCCTGAATTGGAAACAGGCCAAATATTCATCAGCAGTAAAATGGATACATAAATTGTAGGATATTCATATAATAGGATACTAAAGAACAATGTGAATATATAAACCACTGCTACACACTGCGACATAGATAAATTTCATAAACAATTTTCAGCAAAGGAAGCTGGCCAGGTATACTGTATGATTCCATTTATATAAAGTTAAAAAACAAGAAAAACTAATTCTCTGTTCTTAGAAGTCAAGACAGTGACTGGGAGATGGACGATATGAAAGGGTTTTCTGCTGCTGGCAATGCTCTATTTTTTGAATTGGGTTTTGATTACACGTTGTGTCCACTTTCTGTATTAAAATAATTTAAGTTACATGTTAATATCAGTATACTTTTTCTGAATATGGGTTCTCTTCAATAAAGGGACTATTTTAAATAATTTAAAAAGAAGAAAAATAAGGTAAGAAGAAACACTAGTATTGAAAAAGGAACAGAAAATTGAGGAAGAGTGTAAAGAGAAAACAGTCCTTACCAAGGGGCCCTGCAATCGAAGCCAGGCTGTGAGGGCCCTGAGGCATCGCCTGGTGCTTTTAAAAGCCTGTGGTATATAGAGGAAGTGCTTCCAAAATCTTCATCTGGACTTTGGCAGCCTCTTGCCATTGTTGAGGGTAAAAAGTACTTTATTTGCTCTAAAAATTTAGAATTCACTTATTAAATTCATCTGTCAGAAGAAGTCAGATCCTTGCTGTTTTGGTTCTTGGATGATTTCATGGTGATGAGTCCATTTCTGTCTCTAGACAGCACATACTCTTAAATGCATAAATTTAATTTGTAATACTTAGACTAATTTGCTAACAAAGTCAGCACATTTTCCTATGCAGAAGAATACTGTTTTAGATATAGTGTACAATTTGGAATGTAGGTAAAAACTTTATTAACTAATAAGTTTGTTAAAAAATGTTGCCAGACCTTGAAGATTTGGATCTTCTTTGGATCTTCTCCAATGTTGGCTCCTCGTCCACATTGTTGACCAGTATTCTGCCTTGGATTGTTGGCAGGTTTGGGTTTTTTTTTTCATGTATGCTAGTCTTGGCCCCCTACCTAGACTACCAGCCATTTGAAGATAGGGCTCATGTCTCATAATCTTTAAAAAAAAATCTCTCTAATTTTGGGCTTTATTCATAGTAAATGTTCGATTTTTACTGAATAATTGGTTACTCTCATGCTTGTTAGACAAGGAAAGAACACGCGCATGGGCAATGGGCAGAGAATTTTTCTTGGCAGCATTTAAGGACAGAACAGGCATTCCTCTGTTTATAGTCTTACGGGAACTCAAAGAAATGGACTAGGAACATCATGACAGTCTATCAGTTCTCACAGCCCGTGGATGTAACAAAAATAAGCAAATTATTGTTTGGCCTACCCAACACCAAGAAACCCATTTGACTTTTTAAAAAGAAAAAAAAACAGAATGACTAAATTACCCAATTGTTTTGTCTTTGTGTAGACAGAGTCTGGGATTCTATTGATGAAACCATATTTCATGCTTATGCTCTGATGCAGCTGTAGTTCACCGATTTGAAATAACTTAATGAGGTATTGATTTTGTGGCTCAGCGTACTCTGAAACAAGTACCAAAATCATGACACGCAACATCACAAGGGAGGGGACAGAAGGAAAGGTGCATTTCTAATGAATATGCTAGATGAGTTTCTGTCAACATGATGGGATGAAATGAATACTTTAGAATTAGAGAAATGAATTATTTAATTGGAGATGAAAAATATGAGTTCATTTTGCTCGTTGGAATTTGGAATTGGAAGTGAAACACATGCACTTCAGGAAACATAAAAGTTAAAAAAAAATACTAGCTCAGAGATGAATTATAGTGGTAAGTTATTTTTCAAGCCAATTTTCAGTTCAAACTAGAAGAAATGGAGAAAAACTTAGAGTGGAAATAAGACTCCAGGGAAAGGAAATAAAGGAACTGTTCCTTTTGCATGTTTCCTAAATACTCCCTGGTGGTTGTTAATGAGCTGCATTATTTTGTTTCGGTCATGGAGTTGGATGGAGTTTTGCCATAAATTAGCAAGATGGAGGGAATTTAAATGAGGGTACTGCACAGACAAGCATACAGGAAACCTCTACCCCATATTGCATTTGGTCACATTCTAATTCCCTGGATAAATGGCTGGCATCAGAATGTGACCAAAGTTACCCAACTTTGCAAAGAACTTTCTAGAATCACTGGATCAACAAATATGTTAATCAGGTAAATTTACATTGGCCAGGCACAGTTCCCTAAGCCACTTCCCCACTCTCTTCCCAGTCACTCCATGTCCTTTCATTAAGAACCTCCCCCATAAAAAAGAAAACCCAATCATTGATTATTTGCCTGAATGCAATAAATTTGGTGTTCCCCACAAACATAGTGCTTTAGTTACAAAACAGGTTAGAACTGAAAAGGATGGCACAGTTTATCACAAGAGGAAATGGTCCCAAAGCAGCAGTGGTGGTTAGAGGGTCATAAAAAAGAATTTCTGGAGAATTGCATATGGAGAGATCTCCGAGGTCAAGGGAACCATTGGGAAGAAAACAAGCTCCTACTCCGTGGAGGGGAGTTCTTTTAGACCCTTTCAACTCTCAGATGCTTCCTTGAATTTAAATTTGATTTGACTTCTTTGTTTCCAGCAGATTCCTTTCAAGCAGTGGTTCTTACCATGGGACTAGGGTGGTGTTGCTTCCTAGGGGACGTTTGGTGATGTCTGGAGGATTTTGGGTGTCACAACTGGGGAGTGAGAAGGTGCTAGTGGCATTTAGTAAATAGAGTCCAGGGATGCTGCTTACTATGACAGAATACACAGGACAGTCCCCCCCATAACAAAGAGTGATCCAGCCCCAAATAGCAAGAGGGACAAAGATGAGAAATCCTAGAAGGAAGAACCAATTTCTGTGATCACAGAAGAAAGAAGAACCAATAAAAATTAGGAAAGCCTTAAGTTCTGCTGACTAAAGGAGAAAGAGAATAGCGGCCAGGAGAGGCAGACGTGATAAGGTGATTTAATCCTCGTGTCAGGTGTGTGGAGTTACACAACAGTGATGTTGGACCGTGTGGCTTAGAATCACTTTGGCTACTTGCCCAGAGCCTCAGAGTTATAACTGCTTTGCTCATAATGATATGTTTCCATAAAATATGTATTTATAATAAATGCAAACAATGGTGGGTGGGCTTGTTTTTAATGTATCTCTTCCATTGGCAGCTAATACGCATTTATTGAGCATCTGCTAGGCCCTGGAACTGTGTTTAATATACATTGTTAAGGTGTTCTTGGTTTCGTTTTGTTTTAAAACAGCAACCTACAACAGCTATCCTCATGAGGATAATTTAATTGTTCCAGAAACAAAAGAAACTTTTTTGGGGTCGCTTGCTTTCCCAAATGTAGAATACGTTAGTACAGAGCTTTGGGAACTGAAGACTCTCAGGGTTCCCGCACATGGAAAACTAGGTCTCATACACTTAAAATGTTAACAGTCATAAGTAGCTTAAGTGGATTTGCATGTCACAAATTCAGCAACGTTATTCTAGGTCTGTTTGCTCAAGTCTAAAACGATAAATTGGTTCTAATGAGTTCTAAAGCTCCTTCCTACCTAAGTGTCTAGGATTCTGTCCTTCTCTGCCAGCCAATTAGAAGTGAGACAGTAGGGTCATTATTTTTATTTTCCAAATAAAACATGGGACTTTCATCTAGCACCTATCTGACAGATGGTCATCTAGTTTTTGGATAACTTTGGTAATGGAGAACTCACTATCCCTGGAGGTCATTTTCCCCTCTGAAGTAAATTATACTGGATGACTTACCCTCATTTCACAGAAATGTTCTTTATCACAAAGAACCATATATGATAATAAGCAATAAGATAACTCTCTGCTTGTGTCAAAATGTTTCCCTAGGTGAACTTCTTTTAGCCATTCTCTCCACATGCATATTATTGAACACTTCATAACATTTGAGAAATGCCACAAACCAAAAGAAACCACATGGTCCTGATTTCTGTTTTTTAGCTCAGAAATATGCTTTCTACATATTTTGGTAATCAGTCATTAGGTAATCAATTGTTTCTGTCAAATGAATGAATAAATGAATGAACAAATAAAGGACCCAAGAAGAAAATTTTTTTAGTCTTTATAGAAAATCCCCAAAGATAGAAACTTCACAACTTCTGATTGAGCTATTTCAATATTTTGTCATAGCAAAGATCAATAGTTTCCCCTTATGCCCGACTAAAATCTCTCTACCTTTAATTTAAGTTAATTTATTTTCCTTCTTCAGAACTCTGGCTCTGTTCTCATATCATCCTTCGTGTTGACAGGGCAGAGGGAGAAGGAAGAACGAACATGGTGTTTTAGAGAACTCTATTACCAAATTTACCTCCCTATACAGTAAGCATTTACTATAGAGATAATTTC
The DNA here is from genome assembly GCF_964194185.1 of Rhinolophus hipposideros. NCBI lineage: Eukaryota > Metazoa > Chordata > Mammalia > Chiroptera > Rhinolophidae > Rhinolophus > Rhinolophus hipposideros. The sequence continues at coordinate 90,111,228 of NC_138053.1, forward strand.
CCTTTATCATGCTAGACATCTGACTATGTTAAAAAGTTTCTTAAAAATGCTATTCACTTTTTTATAGCAAGTGAGGCCTATTTTTGTATACCAGGTCATATTTGAGCTTTGGATATTCAGAGAGAGGAAAGAGGCTGTCTCTGTAAACATGTAGGGGAAAGCACTTTCTGCAAATTTTCTAGAAGAACTACCTGTTATAATCTGTGCTCAAATCTAAAAGTAAGAGTTATGTATGAGGTATGACAATTAAGTTCGCGAACTCATCCTAGAAAAAGTGCTGCATACCTCATTGCTGAATATCAATATGGTCACCTTCGAAGTACTCCCCTGGGGAAGCTATGCACTGATGCCAGCACCTACTTCACCCTGCAAAGCAATTTTGGAATTCTTTTTCTGGAATGGCCATCAGAGCTGTTGTTATATTATCTTTGATATCCTGAATGTCATCAAAATGTCTTCCTTTCAATATTTCCTTTATTTTTGAGTAAAGAAAGAAGTCATTGGGGGCCAGACCAGGTGAGTAGGGAGGGTGTTCCAATACAGTTGTTTGTTTACTGGCTAAAAACTCCCTCACAGACAGTGCCGTGTGAGCTGGTGCATTGTCGTGATGCAAGAGCTCCTTTGGGACCGTTTTTGCACACACCTTCATGCCAAGATTTTCAGTTAAGATTTTTCTGTTTCTGTATCAATGTTTACTTGGTCTGCTATGCTTCTTACAGTCAGCTGACCATTTTGACACACAATTCAACGAATTTTTGCAATGTTTTTGTCAGTTCTGCTCGTTACTGGCCGCCCTGAACTCTCTTCATCAGTGATGCATTTTTTTCCCCTCAGCAAAACATTAAATCCATTTGTACACTGCCGTTTTCTTCATGGCATACCTATAAACTTGGATTAACATGTCCCTGATTTCACTTCCACTCTTGCCAAGTTTAACAAGAAATTTAATGTTTGTTCTTTGCTCTAATTCAAACTCAGACATTCTCACAACATCACATAAAAACACGCAACTACAATAACGAACATCCCTCAGCAAGACACTGCCACACGTCGACTCGAACACAGCTGTGAGACACTGATATACCAACGTTATGAAACTTTCCTGAGCTGTTTGTACAGTGCTGCCAATGCAAGTGTGTGGTGGCAGGTTCGCGAACTTAATTGTCAGATCTTGTATCGTGCCTCTTGAGATTGACTTTCTGACTTCTAATTAGGTTAATTAAAATACCCTCACGGACTTTCCCAGAGTAATCAGGAAAGCACAGAAAGAAGTTTTATCGTGAGACTCCCAATTCTAGAACTTTTCATTCTGGTTATGCCTCGAAGCATAGCAATGAATTCTTTAATGACAAAGCTCATGATTGTAGTTAACTTTTAGTTTCTTGACTTTTGAAATGATGCTCAGTCTGAAGGGACTTTAGAGAGGATGTAGCTTAACCTTCCTGCTTTGCAGAAGAGGCAACTCTCGCTCATGTCCTGACCATAAACAAATATCCTTGCTCCAAGGACTGAGCACTGAGGAATGTTTAACAATATTGAACATCTATATTTACCTCCTTGGATCAGATCAATCTCCTGCCCCCTCACCACTATGGCGTTCATCAGTCAGAAATATGTAGAAAAAAAGGAATACAATGCATTCAATGCCTGTGGTTTGGTGGAGATGTCTTTTAAGACCTCTAACCCTTTTGAAATGAATTCTATGATTATGGAATACCCTTTGGATCTCTAAGTAGGTTTGCCTACTAAGAGGGAGTGTCCTGAGCAATCAACAGATGCAGATCATACTCCTGATGTGAAATAAGAAATAAATCATCACTATTCTGATTTTTTAAAAATATTTCCAATGAGTTTGATAGTTTTGAGGTTTTGTTTTGTTTTGTTTTAGCTCTGTGTGGCCTTGAATTTCCTTCATGGATTCTTTTAAACAAACATTTTTTGAATGGCTACCATTCATTTATTTATTCAACAAGAATGTATTTAGTGTCTGCTATGATCACAACTGCTCTGGAGCTGGGAATATAGTAGAAATAAAGGAAATCCCTGAGCTCATGGAGCTTTTGTCTCATTACAAACACAGGGAGACAAGGCAGATTCTGTCCTTGCCTCCCTGAGCTTGGAGCTTAGCAGAAAAGACAAGATTTAAATTGATTACTACAATTGGTATAATAAATATTCATTACAGGGATAACAGGAGGTGTAAGGTATTAGGGGAGCAGAAAACAGGGGTTGGGACCAAGTCCTGAGCTCCAAGAAGATTCCTCATGAAAGGTAGAGACATTTAAGCTGGTATCTAAAGGCTGAGTAGGCGTTCAGTGAAGTGGATTGTTGGGAGAGAGAATGCTTCACCAAAGGGTAAAACATTGGTGAGTTTTGGAATTGAGAGAAAGACTGGCACATCTGAAAAACGGGAATAAGTTTGGTGTAGCTGGAGCAGGAAATGTATGATGGGAAGAGAGTTTTGAAATGAGGCTCCATTGCTGGAGGCTTTGCAATCCACTGTAAGGACTGTATTTGAAGGTCCATGGGGAGCCATTGAGGGTTTCAAGGCATACTTGCACTTATTCTAAAGATAACTTTTGCAGTAATGTGGCTAAAAAAATGGCAGGAAACAAAACCAGATTAAAGGAGTTTTAAGATGGTTCACATAATCCAGGTAGGGAATGGTGGAGATCGGAACCAGAGTGATGGCAGAGAGAATGGAGTGGAATGGATAGGATTGACTAACGTTTAGGAAGTAGAATGATTAGACGTGCATGAGAAGAACATTTAAGTAAATGATCACATGTGCACGGGAAGGACAGTTCAAGTGTGACTTCTGGAATTTTGGTTTATGGATTCAGTCAGCTACAAATCTAAAGGCCAGACCCAGGCATCTGTAATTTCCCATACTTCTGTTTCCTCTTCCTTTATTTAAGGTCCTACCTGAATATCCAGTTAGCCAGCTAGCCAGGTATCTCTTGCAGGTCTTCATGCCAAGGAGAGCCCCGTGTCACAGGTGGGACTGTGTCCCAGGGAGACCTTTTGTTAATAAAGTCACTGAACCTGCTAGATAGTTTCTAAGGGGGGGCAACCTTCTGAATTCTAGTCAACTGAACATCTAAGAATGGTTATGTCAGAATTATCTATGGCGCTGTCCACTTCATGCTTCCAATTTATCATTAATTCACTCAACTGTTTCACTCAGACAGCAGGCTAGAAATTCTGTTTTTCTTTTCTGAATTGACTGTTGTCTGAGGCTGAATTGCGTCGTCCGTTGCTTTCATATTATGAAAACTTAATATATCTACTCCCCCACTGGGTCAAAAGGGGACAATTTGGATTAATATTTTATTATTTTAAAATGCCTCCAAGATATTATCCGATTCATTCTCATAACAATTTTGGGAGACAGGAAGGAAGCAAGTAAATGTGCACTTCACATGGTTTTTACTTAATGGCAAATTTAGTGTTGTTTGGTCAAAGATGAAAAATGAAGAAATTATTCATGTGGAGTCTAATTTAAGATCATTCTAGGTGACATTTATGAGTTGCTTCTGGCAGGAATTTTGTTTGTTGTAACATGAGGAATGTTCTACTCCTGTGTTTGAAGGTGACACCGCCGTCCCTCTATTTAGCTGCACGTGTGTTTTGAGATGTTTTTGTGAGGGGACAGATTTTCATTAAGCCCTTGGCACTTTCTCTTTAACACAGTGACGACCGGCGCACATTTCAGATGCCTGGCTTGGGATAGGTGTTCCAGCCATCACCACAAGCAGAGAAAAATAAATTGCCTGCCTGAGGATTTGAACTTTTGCTCTGGCCTCATTAGTGCAGCCTGCTAACCAACGAGGGTAGCCATGGGCCTGCAATTATACAACAGCAGGAATCAAACCTGGTCTAGGGCCCGGAAACTTAACCTTTGAATGTATCCATTAGCCTTGGCCTTTCTCTAGGAGCATAGACTACAACATGGTTTGCTGTTAGCTGTTGTAAAAATTTATTTTTCAAATTTAATAAAGATAGGAACATTAGTGAATCTTGAAATAAAATTTAATGTGTTTATAATATTCAGTATTTATTTTTTGAAAGGTATTTACACATATGTCATTCATCAGTGACAATTGCTTTCAATAACTTCTTTTTAATAATAAGGGCATGCTTGACCCACATCTGAATTTATGTTTATTCACCTGTGGGAGCAAATACCATGTTAGAATTATATCACAAATGTCAAACACTACCCATAGTGGAAGCTTCATACAAATGTTAGAGCATAAAAGGAGATCCATGAAGGCATTAAAAAAAAAAAAAGTAAATTCTTTTCAGTGAACATATTCCTGCAAACTATTGAAAATGAAGTACTTAATTACATTACAGTTATTAATGACTTAAAACCAGGTAAGGCTATGTGAATATAAAACCATTCAAGGAAGTGCAGATGGTACGGAAATGAATGTTACATTTATAAACTGTCTTAGTTTGCTTGGGCTGATATAACAAAATGCCATAGAATGGGTGGCTTAAGCAACAGACATGTACTGCTCACAGTTTTGGAGTCTGGAGAGTCTGTCCAAGATCAAGTTTGGACCTGCAGATTCGGTTCCTAGTGAGGATCTCTTCCTGCCTCACAGACTGCTATCTTTTTGCTGTGTCTTTACCTGGTGAAGAAAAGAGAGCCCTCTGGTCTCTTTCTTTTCTTGTAAGAACATTAACCTATCATGGGGGCTACCTCCTCATGACTTCATCTAAACCAGATTATCATCCTAAGGTTCCACACCAAGCACCATCGCATTGAGAGCTATGGCTTCAATATATGGATTTCGCGGGGACATAAACATTCAATCTCTAACATAAGCTGAAAGCAACTTGGTTATTTTGATTGGCAAATAATTTCTTCTGTCTCCCTCACTTCCCTTATTCAGTCAGCCATCAAGTCCTGCTGATACCACAATCTGAATATTTTTCTAATCAAAATCACCAGTACTACTGTGCTGGTCCAGACCACCCCCTACCTCCTGCCCCTTTCTCTTGTGTGTTGCAGCAACAGCTCCCAACTCTTCCCTGTGTCCAAGTTTGCCTCCATTTATTAATTCATTTTAATCAATTGTTAAAATCAATAATTATATTATTAAATTAATAATTTAATGACAATATTAAGTATTATTTATTCTGTAAATACCCAAGTGCAGTTTTTTGTGTGGATGTAAGTTTTCAACTCCTTTGGGTAAATATCAAGGAGTACGATTGCTGAGTCTTATGGTAAGTGTATGTTTAGTTTTGCAAGAAACCACCAAACTGTCTTCCAAAGTGGTTGTACCATTTTGCATTCTCATCAGTAAGGAATGAGAGTTCCTGTTGCTCCACATTTTACCAACATTTGGTGTTTGTCAGTGTTCTGGATTTTGGATATTCTAATAGCTGAGTATTGGTAATAAATATTTATGAATGAATCTCACCTACATAACGGTACTGGTATGAGAACACTGAAGGAGCAGAGATTTTTAAGTGCTATAAATGTGCATTATTCACATCAGTAATCAGAGTACAGATGTCATCCCGTTGTAAACGTGGACACATCCAGGGACCAGCCAACAATTTCTCTGGTCTACCCCAATGGCTCATCAGTAGTTTGTCTTCAGAGAGCAGAAAGCCATGCTTGTCAGTCACTAAGTTCTTTTTTTTAAACATTTCTTTTCCTTTTTTAATGAATTCACAGTAACTTGCTTCAGTGGGAAGAAAAGAATCGATGACAATTACTTTTAAAAATAGATGGTCTTGAATTTTTGCAATAAAAACTTAGATGCATTTTTGCCTAGATAACAAAAGGTTCAGATTATCGAAAAGATTGCAGACCCTAATTAGTTAAGAATACAAGTACAGCTTCATGCTGAAATTATTTTTGTTACCTTTGAAAAAGTTTGTTATTTTTGTTAGCGCTTAGTTCATAAATACAAAAAGAGGAAAGCCTAACCACATGGTTTTTAATGCAGCAAAAATTCAAATAATAGTTCAATGTTTACAGTGTTTTCTGAGATTCTATTTTCCAAGATCTGTGTTTATTATCTATAAAATTATGAAATAAATCTAAATGGTTTTGCATAAAAGAATATAATATAGGCTTTCAGTAAAGACTCAACCAAGTTCTTCGACATAAGATCCTTTTATTTTTGGGTAAATGCTTAATAGGAACGACAACTTATAATAAGTACTAAAAATTGTATCTGTTTTCAATTTACTGTTAATTTATATATGTACATATAATTTAATACTCATTTCTGTAAGCCAAATATAATTATTTCAATTTTATAGATAAGAGGACTAAAGATCAGAGTAGTTCAGTGGTGTGTCACACAAGGTAACATAGTAATGGTGTCCCTTGCCTAGTTCATCCCCTTCCTCTGAATTGTATCTTGGACTCCAGTTAATGACTCTTGTTTAAATATAATTTTGCTGCATCTGATGTTCCTGGAAATAAGTGGGCTGTCTGGGAAGATTTCTCAAAGAGCAGTCCATACGTACTCAACTAATTTCAGTTTTTCCTATTTCTACCATTTAGCTTCCACGTTCTCAACAGTCTTATGATTGAGGTCCAGACTAGCACATTTGATGGGCGTCTTTGTTTTTCTCTCTAATATTTGAAATTTCCAACTCATCTTCATTTTAAAAACATTCCCTTCTTACTGGCACAGTCCAAACACAACTCTGTGATCTGTTCCAAATCCATATATCAAATTGCTTCCTCAACAGCTTGTTTGGTGGTTTCACGGGCATTCATGACTCAACATGTCTGAAGCTGAACTCATTTTCCAGCTCAAATGTTTTTCTTCCTGTGTTCTTGAACTTAATGCTTAGTACCACCATCATGCTAGTAGCTGCCTGTGATGGTTAAGTTTATGTGTCAAATTGGCCATGCTATCGTGCTCAATTGTTTGGTCAAACACTAGTCAAGATGCTGCTGTGAAAGTATTTTGTAGATGTGATTAGCATTTACAATCACTTGACTTTAAGTAAAGCAGATCATCTTCCATAATGCAAGTGGGCCTCATCCAATCAATTGAAGAGCTTAAGAGTAAAAATTGAAGTTTCCTTCAGAAAAAGGAATTGTGCCTCAAGACTGTAACACAGAAAGCAGGCATGAGTTTCCAGACTGCTCATCTACCCAATGGATTTCTGACTCAAGACTGCAATATCAACTCTTATCTGAGTATTCAGCCTGCTGGCCTGCCCTTTAAAGTTCAGACTTTCCAGACCCCACAATCATGTGAGACAATTCCTTAAAATCAATCAATCAGCTAATCACTCAATCAATTAGTCAATCAACCTTTCTCTCTCTGCTATTTGTTTTGTTTCTCTGGAGAACCCTGACTAATATATTGCCTAAATCAGGAACCAAACACTTTCCCTAGACTTCCCTAGCTCCCCTTCCCCCTGTTATCCAATCAAGTACCAAGTCTTACAGGATCCCCTTTCCTAGTGTCTCCCAAATCTGCCTCCTTCATCCAGCCCCTCCTCTCTTCTTGCTTGGAGTTCTGGAGAGGCCTTCTAAGAGACCTCCCTGCCTCCAGTTTTGTCCCCCTCAACCACTCTGCTAGAAATGTCACTCTGTCATTTTAAAATCATTTTGTGGCCAATTCCTTTCACCTTTAGAAAAACCTGAACTCAAGCATGTGTGTATGGCTCTCCTTGATTCAGTTTTTTATTTTTGGACCCTCTACTGCTCCACATTCACTTTTTGGTCCATGCAGAAAGACATCCTATTTCATACCTGTAGGATTTTCCATGTTATCATTTCTGAGTGTCCTCACTTTCCTCTTCAGCTAGACAGCACTTACTCACCTTTCAGCACTTCAGCTCAGAACCATCTTTTCTAGGATTCTAGCCTGTGTCTTCACAACCTCTTGCTCACATTATCAAGTGTTAATTCCTCTGACCTGGATTATTTGGTTTACTTGCTGTCTCCTACACTAGAAAGAAAAAGGCAAAGACTATGTGCTTTTACTGCTCTGGTGAAATTTAAAAAAGCTGGTGTTTTGCAGGCACTCAATAAAAGCATGTAGGAGGAATGAATCAATAAACAGATGAGTAGGTAGTGGCTTGGAGGCCTTTTTTATATGAAGCATCCTAGAAATGATAGGTGTTATAACGTAAGTTCACCTGTGAGGCACCAATAAAGATTGGAAATTCTTACTTTGCACACCACTCTATTGCCGGATAGGGCTGGCTGTGTAAACAGAGAGGTCTAGACTGAAGAAGAAAAGTGAAGAAGAAAGACACCAAATATTAAAATAAAAGGAAGGAGTTGGGAAATAGGAAAAACAAAGGGGAGAGAAAGCAAAAGAGGAAGCAAAGAAGAATCCTGTGGAACAGGTGGAAGACCAGCGAGCTGTAGTTAGAATCTCGGGTGTTCTCAGCAGCAGGAGGAGCACGATTGTCCTGTTATCTGCCCTAGCTGGATCCTGGGTCAGACCCTGGGGTCACACCACCCTTAGACTCTGGTTCCCTGAACCTTGCTTTAGATGGTCCCACTCTGACCGTTGACTGTGTGCACTCCTCCCCTGGGGTGAGGAGTCTTCATCAATGGAACAGGCCCATATGAATTGCTTACCTGTCCTGGGATCCTGGAATACCTTGCCTAGGTGGCCCTCAGCCTGCCTCCAGGGCCCACAGAGGCCTCCTGGTCCATCTTTCTGAAGGCAGAGGAGTTCACCTTTAGGCACAAGGACACTCCAAATGGAATTACCACCAAAGTTCTACACCTGGGTCTTGAAGACCATTGTCAAGGCCCTGGATGGGAAGACTGGGTCTAGAGTGGCCCTGAGGTGTCAATATATTGACGGAAGAGATAAGTCCTAACTTCATTCTGACTCTCCAAAATCCCCACTGAATTGTGCTGAGGCCTAGACCTAACTGGCTCTCCTCTAAATCCTCCAGATTTTTCTTTTTCTTCTTAGAAATTTCAAAACCGTAGAAAATTACAAATGAAATTTAAAAAAAACCCATACTCCCATCACCAAGAATTAACCCTGTCAATATTTTGGCATATTTGCTTCTAATCTTTCTTTTTTTTTTTTTTTACGTAGATACTAAACACAATTATGCTGGTAATATAGGGACATATTACCATTTCTTGATAAATTTTTAAAATATAATTTTAAACTTAATGGAAAATTGCAAGAATAATACAAAGAACTTCTCTATATCTTATATCCAGATAAACCAATTGCAAACATTTTACCTCATTTGCTTTATTCTTTTCTTTTTCTTCTCCTTCCCACCTCCCTTCTCTCTCTCTCTCTCGATCTTTCTTTCTCTCTCTACAGTTATTTTTTGAAAAATTGGAGGATAAATTCTAGTGTTTAGTTTACTCCAAAATACTTCATGTGTGTTTACTACAAACAAGGACACTCCAATGATCAAAATCAGGAACTTTCACTTTGGTACAGTACTGTTATTTAGGTCATAGCCCAGTCAATATTTTCCAATTGTCCCAATAATGTCATTGATAGCTATTTTTTTGTTTCTGGCTCAGAATTCAATGCAGAATCATGCATTGCATTTAGCTGTCATATCTCTTTAGTCAATTCTTCTGCTCCCTTTGTTTTTTATGACCTCGACAGTTTTAATGGGTATAGGCCAGTTATCTTGTAAAATGTCCCTTAACTTGTATCTTTATGATATTTCCTAATGATTAGATACAGTTTATTTATTTTTGGCAGAAAAACAACAATGTTGTAATAAATGGGTTGGAATCCTACAAATAAGATTCCTTTGACCATCCTGATTCTATTCCCGAATCCTACATTTCCATCTTCCCTACGCTTCACCCCCCCAACTTGGAAAAAATAAAACACTATTCGATATACATCTCCAGTCCTTTAGAAAATACTCATAAACCTACTTAAATGTTGAGAGACAATCTATGTTATTGTTTTATACTTTTAAAGTTACACAAATAGCTATATGTGCAAAACGTTTGTAATGTGTTTGAAACCCATTCTTGATGATGCGTATAGACCTATGTGATTTCTTTCATCATTCTCCAGATTCTTCCGTCTAAGAGGCCAGGGAATTTTTCTAGGTGACTAGAATAGAGATTTCATAAGGTCATATCGAACTTGTTTACTACTCTGTCCCCAGTCTAGAGCCTTTCCATCATAGGTACTCAATTGATGTCTGCTGGATAGACTGGAAGACTACACCAGGATTAGAGTAATATCCCAGGCCAGCTCCATGGCAGTTCCCATACATGTCTCTGTTAGCACCAAGAGAACTCACTGATCCCCCAAATTATGACACTTGCTCCTGTGTCAGAAACTTCTATTGAAATCTCATCCTTCTGGAAGTTTTCTTAAAATTTTGTTTTTGAATTCATGTTAAGAAAGTGGAACTGTAATCAGAATTAATGTTAGCCATCAGAGGCACACACTTCCTTATTTCCTTATTAGTATTTGTGAACAGCAAGTCTCCATATATTGCTGCTATTAAAACTTCAACACAAAGCACTTTCAGGATGTTTTAATGATCAGTGAATGACTTAATGAATGTTGAGCTGCAGGCTATTAACCCTGACTCTGCCCTCTATTAGCTATGAATTAAGGCAGAGATGTAGGCTGCTAAGAAGGGATCAGAGGAAAACGGAGAGTAATTAAGCTTCAGTGGGTCCCTAGATTTTTGCATTTCCCATTGTATGACCTGTGTAATTGCCAGAGAGAGTAGATCACTCTGAAGCTTAAAACAAAAAGATTTCTTATTCTTTGATTCTGAATTTGCATGTGGATGAAATGGTATACATTCTTCTTTCTCACTTTCAAGAGAGTGGTGGGAAAAGAGGCTTCAATAGAAGTAAAATTGATGATCAAGAAAAGTAACATCCATGCTTTCTACCATGTGATACAATTGTTTGGGGGAACTGACTTACTATTCATGTTTGCACCTAAATAGACTTCTATAATTCGCCAAGCACAAACATATTGGCTTTCACCTTCCACAAGAATCAAGCAACGCACATTTCTTCTCATTAACAGGCTATCTGATTAGACATTGTTCAACTCTGATTTATCAAATTCAGTGTTTTTTATATACTTATAAATCATAAGGAAGTCTATAGGTCAACATATTTACCCTGTAAGACTCTACATTTGTTTTTAATTTCTAGCTTTTGAACAACAACAAAAATCATTCCTAAAGGTGATTATTTGAAGATAAATTTCCCTGTTTTATGAATCAGATTGAGTCAAAATATATTTTCTCATTTTAAATCATGTGTTTCAGTATAGGACTTTAAAATTCTAGAGACTTTTAATCCCAGTTTTCATTAGGAAGGAAGGAAGGAAGAAAGAAAAGAAGGAAAGTAGGAAGATAGAAAGGAAAGAAAGAAGACAAAAAGAAAAGGAGAAAAAAAGAAAATAGGCCCTTTCATCAAATTAAATTCTTCTTTTAAAGAGAAACATAAAGGCATAGAGGAGACCCTAGGTTCCCCGGAACTACAGGCGTGAAAACTCGTGTGAGGGGTTGATTGTTAGTGACTGGGAGAGTCCCTAGCCAGGAAAAGGGGGTCCCACATCCTACTGGCTGATGCATAAAACTTATGACAATGCCTAACTCTTGGACTTAAGTCCCAATATGCGTCCTATATAAAAATAAACAGTAAAGAATTACAAGGAGCCACAGTTGTTTGACAGAAATGCTTGGAGACTCCATCTCCTCTCTCTCTACTAGTACCAAGAAATAGGAGAATTTTCCCCAAAGTACGCATCTTCTAAGAATGGTCCTTGAAGAAGCAAATGATAAGAGTAATGGAACACAGGTAACCCCCGTATAACATGGTTGTTAGGTTCCTAAAAAATGCTGTGTTATGCAAATCTGTGTTATACGAAACAAAGAACTAGTACAAAAAAGGGGGTTAGGTTCCAAAAATTAAAAAATACTATTATATTTTTATAATTAAGAGAAATATCTTTATTAAAGCGACTTTCACCAAAAATATAACATACATATATTATGTATTAATGTATGTATTAACACATTAATACATATATTAATACATATTAATATGTATTAAATAATGTTTTCTTCGTCATCACTACTAGTAAGCACCATTAACTGAGGGTGTTTTCTTTTTGGCAAGATATCTTAATCCTCTGAACTTAATACTCCACAAACAAAATGGATTTAAAATTCTAATAAATTTTAAAATTCTGCAGTCAAATCTGATACGACATCCACACTCGAATGAAAAATTTCAAATGAGGTATCTGTTGCTCTTAAAAGCTCTTGTTATGTTCCGTGTTGTTTGGGGATTTACCTAATTTCAAATGAGATATTTTTTGCTCTTATAAGCTCTTATTACTCTCCGTGTTGTTTGGGGACTTCTCTAATTCTCAAACTGTGTTAGAATGAATCCATTTTCTAGGATGCCGTGTTGTATGAGGGTTTTTCCCAATTCTCGAACCGCTTTAGAGCAAAACCGTGTTATAGAAGTGATGTGTTATACGGGGGTTACCTCTATATGTATATTTATATATCCCTATTGTATGTATATTTGTATCACACACACACACACACACACACACACACACACTTAAACCTGGATTGAAGGCTGAATTAATAATGACAATACTAACCTTTTCAAAGACTGTGAAAATGTTTATTTTTCTTGCAGAAGCATGTTTAGCCTGTGGACAAAAAAGGGGGCCACACAGTAAACCTGACAAGCTTGGATAGGCTAGCATGGCAGGTCCTACAAACTCAGGCACCAAAAGTAACCACATAGGATGGCCTGAACATAAAAATTCCTAACTGAAAGCAGGTCATGGCAGGTAGTCACATCCTGGCCCTGTAGCTTCCTTGACAAAGGTCAATCTACCTTGAGTGAACCTGTCTTTTGTCTTTTTGCATCTAACATAACATACCCTTGGAACTGTTAGAGTAATCTCCTTTTCCAGATCCATCAGAATACAACCACCGGCACCAGAGCAGGAGACCCCAGAACCCCTCGTTATTTTGTTCCCTTCATACCATTTCTGTGTGCTGTAAGTGTTAATTATCCTGGACCCATAAATGTCAAAGAACGTGTCTCGCCATTTGATTTTGTATCCAGTCCCAGTGATCTCCCCACTTTGCTTTCTCCAGTCCCCTGAATCTACCACCAATGGATTTCATGTAACCCTCTTTACATCTCCTCCTTTGATTCTAACGTGTAAAGTAAGCTGCAAAACTGCCATTCCCCAGAGCATTTTCTCGATTCGTTGACATTTTGCTTCTTAGCAATTGTTGTCAGTTTGGCTCAAATAAACTCATAAACATTCTCTAGGTTTAGATATTTCTTACATCAACGAGTCCAATTAAACCAGGCAGAATAATGACGCCCTGAAAACATCCACATTCTGATCTCTGGAACCTGTGATTATAGTACCTTATATGGAAAAAGGAATTTTGCAGATGTGATTAAGGTAAAGGTCTTAAGACAAAGAAGTTATCCTTGATTATCCTGGTGGCTACGTAATCACCGTGTTCTTAAAAGATGGAAGAAAGAGGCAGATGAAAAAAAGGAGACGTGATCAGAGAAGCAGGGACCAGAGTCAGGAGAAAGATTTGAAGAGTCTACACTTCTGGGTTTGAAGATGGAGGAGAGGGCCACAAGTAAAGGAATGTAGGCAGCCTGTAGAAGCTAGGAAAGGCATGGATTCTCCCCTAGTGTTTCTGGAAGGAATGCAATCCTGTTGATACCTTGATTTTAACCCAGTAAACCCATTTTAGATTTCTGACCTCCAGAACTCTAACATAATATATCCGTGTTGTTTTAAGCCACTGAATTTGTGATAATTTGTTATAACAGCAATAGGGAACTAATACAGTGAAGCATTTTAGTTCCACACGAGACTCTCTAATGTGCTGTTTCCCTGCAGCATGGACCATAAGGGTCACGGGGGTCACGTGTTCCAAATGGTGCAAGTACAGGACGGGGGTGGGGGGGCCTGTAAGCCTGAGGCACCACCTGGGTAGTAGTTATTACTTAGACTGGCAGCAGATAGCTCGAGTTGAGAAATAAACCTCTGTTCTGATAAGATCTTGAGCTTCTAGGATTGTTTGGTTCCACAGGCTAACCTAGCCTCTCTTCATCAGTACTCAGGCTCTGCCTGATTAGCTCAGGTCTTCACCAATGAAGTTATATCAGTGGTGGGCAGATAAATGGTAACAACGAGCTCTCAGAAAAAAGAAAACAGAACAAAACAAAACAAAAAAACACCGTGATTTGTAGTGTTGCTGATTTCTGTGGTGTAAATATTTCCACCATGGCTAATTTCAAGCTACGAATATAATGTCACTGAACGTGGAGCTGCAAGGTCGTGGGGACAGTCAGGTCTGAGGAGCCTATAGCACTCAGCTCCAGCACACCTCTGGGTGACACCTTTATTGCATTAAAAGATGGGTCAGAGTTTGCCACAATTTGTCAGTGGCATCACTGTAGAGGCAACATGAAGGTGAGAGAGGACACAGCCTTTTTGAGCCAACAACAAATTGGAAATGTTGTGGTCAGTAATATTTTGTATGAAGACTTCCAAACCAAGAATTAGGAGGTTGCAATTGCACGTGGTAAAATAAATTTTAGCACTTAAATTTAATTTAAGATTCACTTAATATACCCACTCAAGGAAAATCATTTGAAAAGTTAAATTACTTTGTGAGCTTTGGTTTTAAATGATGGCGGTATATCTTATTTTTATTGAAGAGTAAGTTACTGTCTTATTAAGATAATGGAACATAAAAACAGAATATTTGGGGTGTTTTGTACAAGGACTAAATTAAATGAACTTTCTTACATTTATTTTATAAGTCAAAATACATTTTATTACCTATGCAAATATTTAAGAGTACGTAAATGTCAACTTGGGAGTATAGCTAAGTTAAAATATAATTTAAATAACCATTATTTTTACAAGATGGTTCTTGTAAGACTGAAACAATGTCACAAATTATGTACTCCTATAAATTAAATGTCCATTTAAATTATCTGTGAAAATACCTTGAGTGTCATTTTTAAAAAGATACTTAACATTAAGTAATAGTATTATTCTTCAATATTAATTTAAATATAATTTTCTAAAGTCCCTGATTCAATACTTAAACAGGAACTAGTTTAAAGTCTTCTGAGGAATTAAAAGTTGCCATACAACTATCGGAGATAAAAGATAATTAAGTACCATAAGGTAATTACGACTGTGTGCATTTTGAAGTGTATTCATTTTTAAGATAAAAATTTGTGTTCAACAGAGTGGAAAAAACCAAAAGGCTAGAAAAAGGGAGGAAAAAAATGGATAAAGTTGGAGTGACACAAAGCACAGACAAGGGGCACTTGCTCCTTTGCCCATTAGAGCGAGGCACCGCAGGGTGTGACTCATTGTTTGAATCACGGAGCTGCTGATCAGCCTGTCCCGCAATCTGGCCTCCTCTTTGAAGCAGTTGGGTTGTGTGCACAGGAATCCTGAGAGGAATCCATCTCTGTTCATGAGGTCTATTGTCCACACGAGTGAAAGAAAAGTTCTTTGCCTTCTGCATATTCTGTCCAAACAGCAAAATTGGTTGCCCTCACTCTCAAATCCGTTACTTCCTACTTCCCTCAAATCCGTTAACGTTTATATCAGTGGTAGACAGTTGTGAAAATGTTAACTCACTGATGTTACTATTAGAA
Organism: Rhinolophus hipposideros; assembly: GCF_964194185.1. NCBI lineage: Eukaryota > Metazoa > Chordata > Mammalia > Chiroptera > Rhinolophidae > Rhinolophus > Rhinolophus hipposideros. The sequence goes on from NC_138053.1 coordinate 90,126,901, forward strand.
AATAGTTATTCTGGCTGAAAGCTCAGCTAAGATTGTGTTCAGTCCTCATCTCTGTTGAGTAGTCGGCCTCTGAAAATCCTTCAGAAGCTGCCGTTCTTCATCATCAGTCCTTAATGCTATACAAGGTCTGAAAATTAAGTCCATGAACTCATCCTAGACAAAGTGCTACATGCCTAATTACTGAATATCACTACGGCCACCTTCGAATCTCTCCCCTTGGGAAGCTATGCACTGGCCTCAGCACCTACTCCACCCTTCAAAACAATTTTGGAACTCTCTCTGGAATGGCCATCAGAGCTGTCGTATTACCCTTGATGTCCTGAATGTCATCAAAATGTCTTACTTTCATTATGTCCTTTATCTTTGGGTGAAAAAAGAAGTTATTGGGGATAAGATCATGTGAGTAGGGAAGGTTTTTCAATACAGTTATTTGTTTACTGGCTAAAAACTTTTTCACAGACAGTGCCCTGTGAGCTGGTGCATTGTCATGATGCAAGAGCCATGAATTGTCGAAAATTCCAGGTTGTTTTCGTCTAACTTTTTCATGGAGGTTTTTCAGCACTTCCAGATAGTCAACTTGGTTAACTGTTTGCCCAGTTAGTACAAATGAATAGTAAATAATCCCTGTGATATGAAAAAAGGTTATCAACATGGTTGCAATAAGTTCATGAACTTATCTGCATATGTGTGTGTGTGTGCCCGCACACACACACATGCAGAATTCTTTACACATGTACACTCAAACACACATGTGTGCACACACATGTTCTGGAGACCTGCAGGAAGTGCTTCAAATCATTGAATTACTGGGGAGATTTCCAGAGAGCCCCTTGGTAGTCCTGTTCCTTTACTTTTGTACCCCCATGCCTTGGCACCGAAAGATAAAGGGGGCAGGTGATAGAAATAACACCATGATTTGTATGTTCTATCTTTCATTGTGGTTCAGCACCACTACCAAATCTATCCTTTTAATTAGGCGACATTCGCATAAAGCTGTAATGACCAAGAGAGAAGCTTATTCTTTCCATTGCTGGCCATTTGCGAATAGTCAGGTAAATTATATTTTATGGAAGAAATACTGCCCATAGGAATGTATTTAAGTGATTGTATATGTACAAGACTGGACAACTAAGTTCTCAAATTTGTTGCAATGATGTTCCTAACCTTTCTTGATATCAGAGGGATTATTTATTATGAATTTGTACCAACTGGATGAACACTTAACCAAGTTTACTATTTGGAAGTGCTGAAAAGGCTGCGTGAAAAAGTTAGACGACCTGAAATTTTCGCCAACAATTCATGGCTCTTGCATCACGAAAATGCACCAGTTCACATGGCACTGTCTGTGAGGGAGTTTTTAGCCAGTAAACAAATACCTGTATTGGGGCACTCTCCCTACTCACCTGATCTGGCCCCCAATGACTTCTTTATTTACCCGAAGATAAAGGAAATATTGAAAGGTAGACATTTTAGTATATGTGCTGCCGGAGCTAGCACGAAAGGTAGACATTTTGATGACATTCAGGACATCAAGGGTAACATGACAACAGCTCTGATGGCCATCCCAGATAAAGAGTTCCAAAATTGCTTTGAAGGGTGGACTGGGTGCTGTCATCGGTGCATAGCTTCCCAAGGGGAGTACTTTGAAGGTGACCGTAGTGGTATTCAGCAATGAGATATATACCACTTTTTCTAGGATGAGTTTGTGAACTTAATTGGCCACCTTCATCATATTCTTGGGATGGCAGAAGAACACACATGTGCAAAAGTGACAGGACTCATTTATTTCAAAGATCAGATCAGGGATTTTGGAACAGAATGACCCAGCAGTTACATAATTATTCAGGAAAGAAAGCCCAGTGGGACCCTCACTCTAACATAAAATTAAGAACTTCTCAAATACTTTATTTCCAATTTGGATTATTCTGCTAGAGCAATAGGACACTTATTACACAGGTCAGATTATAAAAGAAATTGTAAAGCCCCGATAGGCTAAAAAATGCTTTCAATGTTTACATCATTAGAATCAACAGAGGCAGTGAAATATTGAAAAGAAATTTTGAGAAAAAGTAGCCAAGGTTTGGACAGAAAATGGGCCCTAGTGGCCAGGTTCCACTTACTACACAATCTACATGTACAGCAAATGGAAAAGCAGGACTCTGTTTGAGCCTGGATTCCCTGAAGGCAGAGCCTAAGACAAAGGCTAGGAATGTCCAGATAGCTTAATTGGGAATGTGATTCTAGAGAGCAGAAATGCAGGAGTAGGAAATGAAGCACGAAAGCCCATACAGAGATGCATTACTGGGTTGGCCAATCCTCTGGGCAGCCAGAGCTCTATTCTGTTGGAACTTCGGAGAAGCCTTATGTAATGTGTCTCTGAACTGACTATATGAAGGATAAAGGAAGAAGAAAATTTCCACTGACCCCAGTTTACTGTTTGCTAAGGTTAGCTTCATGGATGATAACACTCCTTGTACATTTAAGTTCTATGTGTCAGAATGTCAAGTATGTTCTCATGGAAATCCCATGCTGCAGAAATAGACAAGCCCCAATGCAGAAATCAAGACATTTGCACAGGTCCAAGCGAGGTACTGTCAGATTGAACTCGCATGACGAAGTTGCTAGATGCATGAGCTGATCTGGTAGCCAGAGCAGAGGCTGAAATGAGATGGTGTCAACTGGATGAAAGCAATTATATTAGTCAGTTTTCACTAGGAGTGCTGCAGTAATAAATAGGCCTGAAATCACTTACAACAACAACAGTTTGTTTCTTGGGCTTTCAGACTGAAGGAGAAGCCTCCATTTAGAAGATTCCATTCTCAGGGCAGAAGGAAGAGAGCAAGAGCATATGATGACCTTTAAAGCATTTATTCTGACATGGCACATATCACTTCCGTTGATGTTCCATTGACCAAAGCTAGCCATATGGCCAAGTAGCCCAGGACAGAGAATTAAACTGCACAGGGAAGCATTGCAAGTCATAGGACACCAGTCAGGATTGTATCATGCTCTCACAGGGAGGGCAGCGAATGTGCAGGAACAATAATATAATCTAACACAGGGGATCTCCCCATGCGAAAAGTTTACAGGAAGGCCTATGAGACTTCTTACTCCATCCTCAGTGATCAACTAGGTACTTAATGTCACTAATGTAACTAATGCAAAGCGTCCATAATATATGATAAAGTAGTTCATTAACACATACAAGAAGCCCTACTTACTGAGCTTGATATATATGATACAATAGAAAGCACAGAGACTGAGTTCACATCCAGGTTTATCAGACCTCACTTGTCAGTGACTACCAGGAAATGTACTACATCAGTCTAGAGCATCTGCTAGCCTCAGGGGGTAAGGAAGTCCCCCTCTCTTTCCAAACCCCCACAATGATAGAGTCTGTCAAAGGAACGCAGGAGCCAACTGAAAGAGCTCCCATTGGCCAAAACTAGACAAATTTGAGCAGCAAAATGAATAAAGTAGTATTAGATTATAACCTGAAGTATAAAATAAGTATCCATGTGTTCATACTGACATAAATAAGTGAGTAAATTAACAAATGCAGGGAAGAGAGAAATCTCCTGTGCAAAAATCCAAACAATTTATATAAGCACTCCGCCCTCAGGGAGGGAGAGTACAGCTCCCCATTCCTTAGGTGTGGGCTGCAAATATTGACTTCAATCCAGTATGGAAAGGAAGAGGAAAAAAAGAATAAATTTTCGGTGGAAAAATCTGACAAACACTGCCATAGCTAGGCGATGAAGTTCAGCATCAACAGTCAGAATCAGCGTGACTGTCTATACCCATGAAGTGATGTGATGAAAATTGCCCTTGGCCTCCACGGTCTCCCTCCTGATAACTTATAACCAAGTCTTATAATTAGAAAAACATCAAATTCCAGTAGTGGGGCATTTTACAAAATACCTGTCAAGGTCATCCAAAACAAGGAAAATCTGAGAAATGGCCACAGCCAAGAGGAGCCTAAGGAGACGTGGTGACTAATTGTGATGTGGTGTCTTGCTTGGGATCCTGGGAGAGAAGTAGAACATGAGGTTAAAACTAAGGAAATCTGAATAAACTATGGACTTTAGTTAATAAGAATGTAAATGGAATTACAATTAATTAGTTCATTAATTGTAATATATGGACCATACTAATGTGAGATGTTAATAATAGGGAAAACTGGATGTGATGTGTATGAGAACCCTTCGTGTTGCCTTCTCAATTTTCCTCTAAATCTAAAACTGTTCTAAAAATATAAAGTCCATTTTTTTTATAAAGATGGGGAGCTGTTTGTTAAAGTGCAAAATGATTTCAAGGCTAAGACTCAACAGAGACACAGAAAACCATAGTCTCAAGTGTGAAATTGAAGGGGACCACCAACATAAACAATATTTCACTGGAATATTTTTTAAAACCAAAATTAATACAAAAAAATTAATGATGAATCAAATACTAAAAATTTGAATAAAGAGAAGATTAGTGTCAGTGCCGGGTTGTCCCATAGTTGGTTCTGAGGTAAAAGGAAAAATCAGTAAACTGAATAAAATACTGATCCTGTCTTCATTTAAAATTTTGATATTTTGTTCATCATGGCCTGGTTGCATTCATTTGACTTTTAAAGGATGTTGCTGTAGTACATTATTTTCTTGAGTACTGAGTTTCTGGAGTCTCTTCATTTTGTGTTCTAGATGACTGCCTCTCTTGCCTCACCCTGTCCTCAGCCCTGAATGTCTGTCACCTCTCAGACCTCATCTTCTTCTTTCCCATGTCCCTCTGCTCCAGTCACAATGGTTGCCTTGTACTCCCTGGAGCATTCTAGACATCTCCTACATGAGGGCTTTTGCATTGGAATCCCCTCTGCCTGAAAAGCTTTTACCCCAGAAAAATACATAGCTTGGTTCCTCAGCTCTTCTCAGTTCTTGCACAAAGCACATTTTCTCTGAAAGGTCTACCCTGGCCACTATGCTTAAATATAATCTGTTCTTTCCTGCAGGTTCCAGTTTTCCTTCTTTGCTCTCTACTTTAAAAAGAAAAAGAATCTCCATGGCACTCTGACTTCCTTTACTGGTTGATAAGTTTCATGAAAGCAGAGATATTTTGTGTGTGTCTATTTTGATCACTGCTTATCTTTATTTTTATCCCCCCAAATGAAATATTTCAAGCAATTAATTTCAAGCAATTAGAAAGGTGCAGGTGTACTATAATAAACACTCAGATTCTCACCAATTTGTCAAATTGTATTTTCCCCTATTTGTTCAAATTTTTTTTTCTTTCTTTTTCCCCCCCTAGAAATAAACCTTGATGGCTATGGTAGATTATATACGCCTCAACATTCTCATGATCCTTCCTCTCTCTCCAGTTAAGTACTCTCCTAAATTTGTTGTTTATCCTTCGCATGCATGTTTTTATACTTTCATTAATATGTATACATCCATAAAAAATGTATAGTTGCTTTGCAAAATTTGAAAACTTTATATAAATTGCATCCTACCATATATATCCACCTGAAACATTTTTTTTTCTGTTGTTAAAAATTATGTTAAGATTAATCCATGTTGATACATGTGGCTTTGGCTACTGTAGTATTGCACTGTATAAATATAGCTTTTCACCGTGATAAACAATGTTGCATATATCCTTCCTTATGTAGACCTCTTAGTTGTAATACAACTAAGAGTTGTATTGTATTCCAAAGTAGTTATGCCAATAGCAGGCATTTTCCATTCGATAACAAATTTTCTGTGAATTTGTTTTTTGTACAAAAATATCACCTAATCTGACCACCCACCTTAGGCTCCATTATTCCTTCTGAGTGGCTTCTGATTTTCCAGAAAGCTCATCCATACTCAAAGGTTAAGTTTCTATGACACACTGAGCAGTTTCTGTTTCTGAGGGATTTGTCATAGGGTCTGTAAGCGATTTCATAAAAGGAGCCCCCTGAATATTTTAAGCACTAGTATGATTCTGAAAAAAGTACTGTATATATCTTCCACAGATTACTACTCTGCAGGGCTATTTCTCATGCTAATGTGTATATGTATTATTTATTTTAAAAAATATTTCTTAATAGACATATTAGTAGAGCAAAGTGCAAAAAAAGCTTGGTGGAACAGAAGTAAGAGAGATAAATATATTGTAAAATTAATTCAATCAGCATCACCCAAGGATCATAAATGTGAAATGAAAAGAGGAGGAAAGGATTCCTGCTGCTCTAGTTAGAGCCAGGTTTATCAACATTCTTGGGAGGGTTGTCAAAGCAAGCTGTTCCTAATTCAGGTCAGTCTGCATTGCCTGCCACTCTGGTTGCCCATCCACCAATATTTGATGTAGAGACATGGAGGGGGAAATAAAGAAAATTCTGCACTGCTTTCTTTTGGCAACTTTTATTATACTGTTTTTACATCAATCAAAACTAAGTCTTATCCCCTTCTCTTTCTAGTCCCCTATTTTCCACTCCTACTGTTCTCTGATTATATCACCTTTCCCTCTTTTGATTTTTCCCTCTGTCCTCAAAGTGAAAGATACCAAACATAGGACGGCCAGGGGTGACACACTGGGATAGAGAGAAATGTCCACACTCATGCTTGCACGAGGCTGGGAGAAACATAGGCGCTTTTCCTTCATCTCAATTCCTGCCCCCTATCCCCACAGGGCTGAAACATTCTTTGTCTTATGCCTTTTAAATCATTCACTCTTATTTCCCCCAAAGCCATTTTGGGTTAAGCAATGACTGATGCTCTCCAGGTCACCCGCCCACCTACAAGAGTACCTTATAATTTTCCTTTTGTGCTTTCCTTCAGTGGGGAGAGAAACTGGTTAGACAGCAGATTTTAAAAATCTAAATAATTTGGCCATAACATTAAAATCCTACTAGTGAACAATGTCATTTGGGTAAAGAGTGTCACTTGAATCCAAGAGGACATAGTCCAGCCGCCAACTTCCAATTGTTGCCATTTCCTAACCCAGAAAGTGAGATCAGGAATCATTTGGTAGAAAATAGCTTTATCAGTACAAAGCTTAATATCATGACTATGATTGTGTTCTTCTCCCATTCTAAAGCACAAATGGACTTTGTAAAAATGCCTGCGCGGATGGAGGCTAATATTTTTTAGAACTTTAATGAAATTCCTGAACTTGCTTTTCTTGGAATAATAAGGGGATTTGACCTCAATGAGAGAGCAATTTAGAAAAATATATGTAGACTTTCTAGCTTGGCAAACACTAATGGAGGGAAACGGGGTACATTAAGGAATTTATATTCCCGTGTCCAGGTGGCTGAAACAATGTTGCTCAACTTTTATGCCACTCACACAAAGTGTATTACAGTAAGGAAATGGCTTTAAATGGCTCCCTGAATTTTTCTTTATGTGAACAGTTTAAGAGTGTAAGAAAAACTTTTTTGTTGTATTACAGAGTTGTACACCTGAAACCTATGTAACTTTGCTAACAATTGCCAGTCGAATAAACTTTTAAAAAAAGGGGGTATAAGAAATTTTGTTCCCATAGACTTGAGAAGTGGTTGGGTTAATTTGAAATACATTTATGAACTGCTGATGACATGTCTAGCTTCATGGGTGACTTGATAGAATATCATTCTGAAGCCCTAACCCTTTCCCCATTAATACACTTAATACAAAGTGCATTCATTTCCTAGGACTATGGTAACAAATTAGCACAAACTGGATAGATTAGAATAACAGAAATGTATTCTTTCACAGTTCAGGAGACCAGAAGTCCAAAATCAAGATGTCAGCAGTATTGGTACCTTTCGGAGGATCTGAGGAGGAAACTGTCCCGAGCCTCTTCCTAGCTCCTGGCTGCTGCCAGCAATCTTTGGTGTTTCTTAGGCTGCAGATGCGTTACTCCAGTCTCGGCCTCCGTCTTCACATAACCTCTTTCCTTTGTGTCTCGGGGTCCTCTCTTCTTCTTACAAGGATGCCAATCTTTGGATCCAGGGCCCACCCCAAATTTAGGATGAGTTCATCTCATGATCCTTGACCAATGACATCGGCAAGTACCCTTTTCCAAATAAGGTTCCATTGTGAGACTCTGGGTGGGCATGAATTTGGGGACACTATCCAGCCTAATGTGCCAAGCAGAGAAGTAAAAACTAACCTGAACAGTGCTTCTTAAAATACGGCCGGGGCAGTGGTGGTTCCCCAAAATCCCCTGTGCTTTTGCCTCCCACCACACTTTGAACTGCTGTGTTCGTGGTAAGAACACACAATCATGCCTTCCACACAGTGACACCACTCTGTCACCCCTGTGAATGTCAAGAGACCCAGATGAGAAGGAGACCAGATCCTTTATACACTGTGCGAGAGCATAGGGTCTAATTACCATGGTTTCCAAGTCAGCAGAGATCCAGGTTTCCCAGGTCATCCTTCTAGGACACTAATTCCCATACCTCTTCAAATTCAAACAATCACACAGTCCTTTGAATCTTCTGCCCGCTGGCAATAATTAATAGTCTACCAACAGATGATGAATATAAAAATACTAATGCTATGTTTTATGTTGCTTTGTACCAAGTCTTTGAAACTTAATGTGTACTTTACACTTGCAGCGTATCTTGTTTTGACCTGGCCATATTTCAGGCTTCAGTAGCCACATATGACTACTGGCTACCATATGACATAGCTCAGCTCTACAGAATGATTATACTCTAGGTCTTTTCATAATTAGTGACTGAACAACCACCATCATCTTGACTTCCAGGGTCTCACACCCTACACTACCTCCTAACTTCCTAGCTCATTGACCCTAGAACTCCCAGTCCAAGAACTCTCAACTTTCTGAAAACCTCTAATCAACTGATCTACCTCTCTTTTACTGTTCTTTGTCCCTCTAATGTTCATACTTTCCTCCTTGTGCAGCTTAGATTCTGTATTCTATCCGTTTTGACTCCCTTACAAATATCCTCATTCCCTTGCTCACCTTTGTACTTGACTATAAAACCCTAACTCTAGTTAAGCTCAACTCGTGACATTTATTCCAGGCAGTTGACTGTGGCTGCAGAAAACTCCTGAGTACAGGATCTCAAGTAGGACCTCAGAACTGCCTTGAAATATGCTACATTTCCTTCATCAATGAATTCTCCCATTCTCTGAGACAACTGTTTGACATTTTCTCTTCTCTAACTGATTATGTCGCTCCTCATTTCCCTTAGAAAATAGAAGCAATCAGAGAAGAACAACCTCATTTTCCGCCAGCAAATCTATCAACCTAACAACGTCTAAATCCTCTTATTTTGCCTGTTGTCGTGTTGATGTGATGGAGGGTGCCTGATTCTATCACAGGCCAACTTCTCTTCCTGTGCTTGGGTCCTATCCTAGCTCAGTGACTCAACGACTTTACTTCTGCAACTATCGCCTCTCTTTCCTACGGGGCCAATTGGTACGTCTTCACTGGATCCATCTCATCCATACACAGAAAGGCGACAATGTGCCACAAGTTTTTTTTTTTTAAATTCTCCTTTGATCTTAGAATCTCCAGAAACTACCCCACTTCTCTGCTTACCTTTTAAGCAAAATTTCTTTAAGGAGCTGTCTATATTTTCTATTTCCAATTCCTTGCCTCAAATTTGTTTTTAATCTCCTCTATTTAATTTTTTATCCCTGTTCACTCACTCACCAAAAGTGCTCTTGTTTAAGTCATTAATGACTTCCATCTTGGCAAATCTAACATAAAATTCTTGATACTCATTTTATTTGAACTCTCAGCACGTTTGATGTAGCCACTCTATCCTTGAAGCACTTTATTTGCCTCGTATGACTTTCTCCTTGTTGTCCATTTACCCCATTGGCTTTTTTTTCTTTTGCTCTTTTGATGAATCCATTTCTGCCCTTCTCTTAATGTTGGGAGGTTCCACAGCTCGGTTCTCAAAACTCTTCTTTCTAATTTATCTTACCAAATGTAGCTTTAAATGCCCTATATGATTATGTCCCCAACATTTATGCCTCTCTCTGAGCTCTCCCCCAAGCTCCAGGCTTTTCTAACCAACCACCACATCAACATCTTCTCCTTGAGTTATCTCAAGCTTATTTCCAACTCAAAACTGATTCCACCCTTCCCCAAACCAATCCTCCTCCAGTTATTCATGTCAGAAATCAAAGAGTTGATTCCCAATTTCATATTTTCCTTCATATGCCATTTCTAATCCATCAGCAAGTCCTGTTGGGTCTACTTTTAAATAATACATGAATCCAACCCCAATTTTTATCACGTTCCCTTCTTCCACCCTAGACCAAGTCACCTTCATCTCCCTGCTCCATCATAACTTCCACAGGGTGAACCTTTAAAATGCAAGTCAGTATATTTCCAACCCACAGCTTTCTATCAAACAGAGCAAAATCCAAATACTTTAATATGGCCTATAAATTACTGCATGATCTGGCCCCTGCCCATTTTAATAATCTCATCATCTACCATTTTCCTCTTTTGTTTATTCCAGTCTATCAGCGTGGGCTTTCTTTCTGATCTGTGCATACACCAAGGTCATATATGGCCCAGGATTTGTACTTTGTAGCCCCTCCCACTGGAACACTCATCTAAAAGGTCTTTAAAGAGGTTGCTCTTATGGGTTTTTTTAGGTCTCTTCTCCAATGTTACTTAACCACCTTAGTTAAAATGGCCATCCCATGTATTGATTTCTTTCTTTTAATCTTGGATTATTTTGATTCATAGCACTTATTGGTACCTGAGATTACATTATATACTTATTTCCTTATTTGTTTGTTCAGGATCCTCCTCTAGAATTTTAGTTACATGAATATATGCATTTAGTCTATTTAGTTTACTGATATCTCCTTAGGGCTTAGAATGAGACCTCAATGCTTGGAACATAATAGGGGCTCAGTAAAAAATTGCTGAATGAATGAAGAAGTCTGAGACCTGTTTTCACGTCGTACTCCATATTCCATAAATGATCACTGTATGGTGTAACATAGTTTATGTATCAAATCATGTTTCACAAAACAATTCTATAAGCAAAAGCTTGCTATAGGAAGGTTAGCAAATAAGTAGCCATTACTCTTTGCTTCAGTCCAGTCTGAAAAACGGAATTCCACTCAGATTAAAGCTTTTAATGTGACAGGACCCATGTTTTTGTTTATGACCTCTAAAAAACAATTGACCCATGATATTCCCACCTAAAAAATTAATTGAGGTAATTTTTTTCATCTTGCTATTTGACCTCATCCGCAAGGGAAGAAAATACAGTTAAATGGGAACAATGACAACCAAACACGAAAGAGTTGCACCCAAAGAGGAGAATCGCATCATGGGGGAAAAATTGCACAGTGGCAAAGGGAAGGAAAACTATGTGACGATTGTACTTAACAACTTGTGCTGGTTGGAAAGGAGAGGTGGAGAAATGAATGGATGAATAAGAATTGAAGTCACAACTGGTGGAGATTCTTGCAAAAAAAAAGTCAGGTAGAAGACTATTAGGTAATAGGAAGCCATGTGGGTTCTTGAGGGGCAGCAGTGACATGACGAACATGGTATTTAAGACCTATGGCCCTGAAGGCTACGTGCAGGAAGTACTAGTGGGAAGGGACGAACTTGGAGATTCATGTTGGGGCCTTCACAACACATGAAGGGGCCTGAAGAATGGCAGTGGACTGAGCCACTGGTGGAAGCGACATTTTGGACCTCTCATTTATACTACGTGAAAATTCTTTTTACTGAGTGTGAAAGAGAACTCCATATACTTGTATAAGGAACTGATGTAGCACTATTCTTTCCTACTGTCGTTTGAGCAATGGGTAGAATTTTCAGGGTCCACAGGAGGAGAGTGAAGTAATTTTTCCTGATGGAATTTATTCTGGAGGCAGAGAAAAGTAAGCAAGAGAGAGAAGTACATTAGCAATTTGTCCTGTTGAAGAGTAGGATCCAAACTGTACTTTTTGCAAAGAACAAAAGAAATATTCTTCTCAGTGTAAGCTAAAACTTACTTTCTAGGTTTATATTAGACTGGTACACTGAAATATTTCTGTATGAAGTTATATGTTTGCCTAAGATATGCTTTAAAATGATCCGGGGGCGGAGGTGGTGCTGGTGGTGGTGGTTATGGATAAAACAAAATTGCTGAAACTGAACATTTATCATGCTATTTCCTCTATTTTTATATATGTTTGAAATTTTCCACACTAAAAAGTCTAAATAACAACCAAAAAATCTAGGACTCAAACTGAGTTTTCATGATACCCCAAAATAAATAAATAAATAAATAAAACTTCAAAAATCACAGACGCACGCATGCGCACGCACACACATGCACACACACGCCTACACGCACATGCACACACACGCACATGCACACACACGTGTACATGCACACACAACCCCAAACACCCTACCAACACCTCTTACCATCCGTGATACTGGTTTCCTGTCACCACTGCCCGAGGATGTCAGTCAATGTCTGAGCAGCCCAGGAGAAAGGCAGGAACCTCACATTTTGTTGAGGAGAGAAAGAAAGAGGAGAGAACCCTAGACCCCGCTAAAGGTGTCACCATCCTTCTCGCCCAGATGCAGTTTTGGCACCATTGCTAATTGGCCTCCAAATGGTCCCCAATGGATCCCGACAAGCCAGACCTGGAGGTGTTTGCGGCCAACACCCCATTCCATCTCTGTTCTGCCTTCTGATTTGCTCTCTCGCTTCCTCACTGAGTCTTTTTCTCTGGTGTAAACCTCATGTAGCTGGCTTCTGTCCCACATTTGTGGCCTGTCGTAGGTGGGGAATATTTAGCCAAGGACTAATTCACATAAATGGCAATTCACTTCACCTCTCCAGCAGCTAGGACAGGAGTAAAGCCCCATGGAAACGATAGATATGGGAAGTAATGAAAACATCTAACAACGGGCGCAGCCAGGACACCAAATCAATACTTAATTCTGGAATAGGTGCTTTCAACACCTGGCCAGGTCTTACCACAGACAACTCCTTTAATATCAGCTCTGCTGCTCCCCAGACTTTCAAATAGTAAATTCCTAATGGAAACTGGAATTCCACTTTCAGTTGATTAAACAAAGGATCAGAATAAGATACTATAAACAATCGCAATCATTTATGGAAAGATAGAGGTTGCTTACCTTCTCGTAGGATTCGTAGTATATGGAGACTTGATATGTTCTAGTGGAACTTTCAAGAGATTTATGTGATTATGAAGAATATTCTGAAATTCCTTCAGGTGATGACGGGTATTCTAATGCAGATGTGATCAGACATGTATTCACTGTTGGCCTATGTTTGTTCAGAGGGGTGCTTATATAATTATAATTATATAGCAACCCTTATATACTTAAAAAGTAATGCAAATAATTCTTTTTAAACACACACTGACATGTATCTTTCCACATGATTTTGTTCTTGTCACATGGATGTCAGCCAGACAGCACAGTTCAATGGCTGAGCCATTTTCTGCAGCTCCTCTTGGAGAATTTCTTCAGAGATCCTTTGGAAGATTTGTGATCACAGTGGCAGGTTGTTTCACTGTGAGGATAGACTTAACAAATGTTTAAATAACTCTATTAGCTAGAAGTCCTTAAGTGACTCAGATCCAAAGTAGCAACGTCTAAGACAAGATAGTTGATTTTTCTCTGTTTTAAGAGTTCAGGCTGTATCTTGGCTCTGCTCTGCAGAGTCTCTAAGGGCCCAGGCTCCTTCCATTTTGTTAGTCTGCCATCCCTATGACACAATTGGCTGTTCCAAGATGACTCACTATCCATCAAGGAAGGTAGGAAGGAAGACGGTAGAGCACCTCCTTGCCTATAAGACACTAACCTGGAAGTTGCACACGTTGTCTCCACTAACACACCATTGGCCAGAATCTGGCCACATGACTGAGCCTAGCTAGCTGTGTGGGAAGCAGAAAAATCTGCTTTTATTCTCTGTAGTTATGTACCACATACCAGCTAAATATCAGAGGGTTATTATTACAGAAAAAAGGGTGAACTACTACTGGGTAATGATGGGCAATCTTGGATAACATATATTTAGTAACTCCCCTCACTAAATCTAGAATGACAATAGTGTAATCAGTTGTCTCCTCTGTGCACGTTCACTTGTGTGTATTTGCATGTGTGCATGTGGATTTGGGTGTGTATGAGAGAGAGAGAAACTCTTCAAAGACTGATGCACTCCCCCCCCGCAAAAAGAGAAACTTAAAAGTTTTGGAGGGCATCATTGGAATCAATCTATAACCTCCCAGGGTGCTGACTTTAGAGAGAACATCAATAATTTGAATTCTTCATGCCTGCTGTGTTTGCACTCTATACAAATGCATGAGGATGAACCTCACACTATGTGTATTGGGAACATGACATGATTTATACCTGCATAACTAGATATGTGGCATAACAAAGAACTTTTTAATTTCCTCATTAGAACAAGTAATCACGACTGTAAACAGCTATCAGCATGATTACACGGTTTAGTGATCCCTATGGCTGATACGAGTCTGATTTTGGAGTAATGGTCTCTCCATCCTTCTCCCCCTTTGCTTTGCCTTGGCTGCTATTTAATACCATCCTTTTAATCAGTTTTGATTGCTCAGAGACTTGCTTAGGGACTCCTCAGAGGCACATTGTTTGGTGGGAGACAGCTGTTCTTTCCTAGCTCAGACTGACTGGAGTTATATATAGTGATGATAATAATGAATTGTCTACACATACGCACACAGCACATGGGGATCCACTGATGAAAATTAGTGTTCTCTGCATATGTAGTGCTTTCCTTTGATTGCATTTACAAACATTCAGTCTACTTCTCCCCCCTCCAGCTGCTGCAGTGGACCGCCTTAGCTTACAGAGGGATCAAAAGTTGCCCCCTCAACCTCCAAGACTCCCTTGCAATTTCCTAATTAACACATTTGCTGTTTAAGTTTCCCCTTCCTTTCTATTGTGATAGAAAACCACACAGATCTCTAGGATTTACATTCTGCTTCTATTCTGGGAATATAAAGTGTTTCCAGACAAATTCCACATATAAAATCATAATTATGTGTGAAATTAATGTTTGTAAAATTCAGTTATATTTCCTCTTCCTACGAGGCACCAGTGACTGTAAAAAATAGTTTAAAAACATTGGTCAACACTGGGGGGCAAATGGCACTAGATCCTTATTAATGTATTTGATAATTGTTCTTCTTTGTTTAAAATGCCAATCCAAGTTTCCTCACTGATCATATAGAATTTGAAATAATCATATGCTAAAAATGGAGACCACCTATTTGAAATAAGATAATTTCCTTTTAAAGTACTGTCCCATGCGCCACATATTTGCTCATGGTGTCAGCCTAATTAGGTCTGGTACACACAGTGACAAACGTCCTCTCTCTCTGCCAAATGGAACATCTCTAAAGCAGAAAAACAATCGTTCACTACACTCGCCTTTCAATAACATCTATTTTGAAGTTGACAGTTATATTAAAGGGCATGATACTGACACTCTAGCAAACGTTCTTGCCAGGGTCTCTGGTTTTTATTTACTCTGAGGTCTTCGTATTAACATTACTTTTTTTTCTTCCTAGTTTTCCCTATCCTTCTGTTAACTTTCATTGACATAGAAAATCCTGTTACTTTTCCTTTGTTTCTTTCTTTTCTTTTTTCACTCGGGACATCACAGCATCATCTTTATTGCAATTCACCTCACAGTTTACCACAGCAGCATAAATCAGAGCCATAATTTCTCTGTCTCCTGGTTGAATTTCATTGGGACTATTACTGCAGTAACCTAGATGGATGGCCTTCCCCCAAAGAAGGAGCTTGGAGAAGGACACACTGTGTGAGCCCTACCGGCCACATTGCGTGTGGTTCCCAAGGATAGTGAGGTCAGTAATTAAAGGGAACACGGCCCCTCCCATTCCGAGCCTTCTAGGTGGGCTTTCTTCTTCCAGTATATTCAACACATGCTTTTCCTTGTGGCCCCTGCTCTGGGTGCAATGTACTAGAGACTGCACCAGGTAAGGCTTCTGCTCTGGACTTTAGCTCTTCCTGTCAATGTTGATTTAATGTAATAGATGGCATCTCTGGGCCTGTGTACTTATCTGTATAATGGGTGTGGTGTGGTGTAATGGAAAGAACTTGGGAGTAGGCCAACTTGGACTCTAAATTTGGTTTTGTCTATTACTAACTGTGTGACCTTGAACAATTTAGTGACTCTCTGGGATCTGGGTACAATGCATGAAGTCAGACATTGGAAGGGTCTGCCTCATAGCAGAAGTTTACATTTCTTTTCTGCTTTCTTGTCCTACTGGCTTCCCACCACCTTTGTGTTTCGTTAGATAAAATGAGAGAACACACTTTGAAAACTGCCTGGTAGTGTCCACATGGATTCCAGTGGTGGAATACATAATCAGGTGCACATTTTGATCAGACAACCACTAGTGATGACAATATTTAAGTCAAGAAAAAAAAAACACACCCCAGTCCAGTGACTTTTGAATATGATTCAAATGTAAGTCAAGTTCTTATATCTATTTTATTCACTCCTATTTTCTATTTTTCAGTAATCTTGAATAATGTGAATGTTATGGTGTGAAATTAAACTTGAGTAATTCAGAAATGATGTCACTTTATTCAGCTTGAATTGCAATTTGCAAGAGATCCCAGTTTCTCAAATGATGCCCGTACACAACCAATAAAATAGAAGTCAGTTAGGGCTTATTAGTTTCTGCTAACCAGCCAATTCAGTGCATTTTTGTGCCAGCTGGTCTCCATTTGTCCCCCTAAATGTATTCTCTAGCCTCTCATCCTGCTCTTTGCCTGGAAGGAAGTACAACCCTGGGAGGGATTCCTTTGCCCTTCCAGTTGGGTTTGGCCAAAAAGAATCACTGGCAGGGGCTCAGATGTTGGGAGGGGAGAGAAGAAGGGTATTTTCACCTCCATTATTCAGTAGCCTGTCTCTCTCAGTAGCTGATTTCTTTGTGAGTAAGCCATGGTTCCTCCTTCAAGGCTCCAACTCTCACTAGGCTTCTTTCCACACCATTTCCTGTCCTCCTCCCTCCAGTTTTAGGATTGGAAGAACTTCTGCTGTTCCTCACCGTCTCTTGTGTTTTCTGTTAGCCCTTCCCATGCCTCTGTGAGGAGTTCTTTCATCAGAGCCTCGGGATAAATCCTGTTTCCTGCTGGGCCTTGGACCATGACTTAGTGCCCTCATGTCACTAGAAGTCTGCTCAGGGGACACCCAGCTTCTCCAGTGCCTCTTCTCAGAAGCTGTACCACCTTAGATCATGAAAAAGCTTCATCTGTGGTCTACACCTGATTGTTCAATGCCTATAATTAATTACAGTTTTATATGTTCACCTCAAATTGAGAATGATGGTGGCTTGAAAAACATTTTGTTGTGCAGGAGACCCGGCTCGCTGCGCCATGTGTCATGTGGGGTGGCACGCGGGGTCTCTGGTTCCGCTCCCCACATAAGAACGCAGGATATGGTGAGGCCAAAAGGAACACCCACGGAGCCATAGGTAGGGGAGTCATACCACTATAGTCTCGCTGGCGGCTGGGTTGGAGACACAAGAAGCAGGAGCCACAGAATCCGCAACCCACAGTCCTAACTGCAATCTGCGCTTGCTAGCCCAGCCACCATCTTCTTGCTAGCCCCCATTTTCTGCTAGCGTAGCCACAGCACTTATATTAGTGGCCAATGGCTCACTGGTTACAGCTGACGGCCAACTAGCCACAGCTGATGGCCATCCAATCACAGTTGATGGCCATTTACTACCTGAGTCAGCACCTTTCCACGTAAAGCCAAGAGCCTGGAAAGTGCACTCCTGGCTCTGTCCCCACACATTTCATCTTCTCTAACATTGTTAGGTGAATGTTCAAAGTCATTCAGATGAGAATCCACACGATAAACTTTTCTACTGTGAAAAAGTTGGGGTATTTTTGGCTCAACAAATATGATCATTGAATTTCTCTTTAAATTCCCCAAAACATTTTAGGCAGTAGTCAGGGTATAAGTTACACATACATAAATGACATCATTGCTATTTTATTATGCCATGAAGTCCGGGGCCTTTTGGCAGACAGCCATGTTGGGAAGGAACTAGTAGACTCTCCAGTTCTAAAGGAAGTAGGGACTAAAATGAAAAAATAGTAAGAAAAATTGTGGGACACAAATATATATACAATACTAAACCCAGTACAGTACAGAAAAAAAGTTTTCATATTAAAGAACTAGGAGGAAGAGGGAAAAAGATATATGGATGTTCAGAGCTTTTTTAAAAATGGAGAAACAAGTAATAAAAAGACAAAACGACAGAACATATATGGAGGAAGGGCAGAATTTTACAAGATCTCATAATTTAGGCTAAATGGCCTCCCAACCTTTGGTAAAGCTAAATGAGAAAAGTATTTTTTAGTTACCTAAGGCTTTAGGGAGAAATTAAAGATATATGAGGATGTTTTATTAAGTAAAACACACACACACACAAATTATTGATAATTTTTAAAAGACCACAAATTATCCAAGAAATGAAAACTTGGAAAAGGAAAAATATATGGGTTAAAAAAAAACAGAGCACTAACAAAGTGGCCGAAGTGATTTAGAAGTGTTTTCAATAACATAGCGATAAAAAGAACTTCCAGGAAAAAAAGCAATATTAATTAGTGAGACAAAACTCCATGATTCTTTTTGTAATGGCCTGGAGAAATTAATAGTCAATTTTTAAAAACATCGGTCTGATTAAAAAAAAAAGTATATACACCCTTAAGTACATTGCTACTAAAAAGGAATTGTTAACATTTTAAATGAATCATTCGTAGGGTTACTAAGGAGGTACCTCAAACGACCTCTCCATTAAAAAATGCAAAATGTTTTACAGTTAATAAGCACTGGGAAATTGTAAACTTCTATTATGGGTTGAGGTTTTGTCCCCCAAAAAGATATGTTGAAGTCCTAAGACCTGGTGCCTCTGAATGTGAAAATAGGGTCTTTGCAGATGTAATTGAGTTAGGATGAGATCGTAAGATGGACTTTTAATCCAATATGATTGGTGACCTTATAAAAAGAGGAACATTTGGACACAGGTACAGGCACACAGGAAGAGCACCATGAGAGGACAGAGGCAGAGACAGGAGGGAGGCTGCTGTACGCCAGGGAAGGACAAGGTCTGCTGGCCACCACCAGAAGCTCCTAGGACGAAGCCAGCAAGAATTCTACCCTGAGTCTCAGAACTGTGAAGGAAGAAATTTCCATTGTTTTAAGCCACCTAGTTTGTAACACTGTTACAGCAGCCCTAGGAAATGAATATAACATCCCTCTCCTTTTCCTTGTCCTTCACGACAATAGAATACCAAAGGCAGGGTAGTGGGAGAAGTCCACTGTGGGTACAGCAGGAAGGGGTGCGCTGTTTATGGAGCAAACAGTAGTAACAGTGGACCAAGAGTCGGACTCTTTATTATCAGCACACATCACCAATTCCAAACCCTCAGTAATCATCAATTACTCCTCCCCCCTGATGGGGTATTGGTGTAAGAGCTAAACATTTGCTGCATTTATCGTTGACTTTTAATTATGCACCTGAAGCAAAGAAAAACAAAATACATATGTAAGCTTCCAATTAGCACATTTACACATTTACACATTAAATTCTACCTGGAACTTAATTTGGAGAATTCTCAGTTATACAGTCAGCCTGCACTACAGACAGGCTCAGCTACTCACATTCCTTTCGGGGGAAAGTTTCAGAATTGTTCGAGCTCTCGATTTATGTAAGGTTTGTGTCTTCCATCCATCTGATACTACATGTTCGTGTGTGTAGAGAGTAGATTCCAAGTAAACAGTGATAGCTCTGTGAATGTGAAAATGAAACAAGTTACTTTCACTCTGCCTCCCCACGTGGCCACTTGGAGTTTTTGTCTGTATTTATAATTTTTCAATGGAGGGGAGAAATTTAAAAGTTGCTAGAAAGGATAGCAAAGACATGGGTAGTATTGTGGTTCCTGAAATTTATTGCAAGATCAGATTTTTATGATTCTCTACCAAACTTATTCGTGCATTTAAGACTTTTCCTAACCGCTTGTAGGTCTGAGGCTTAATGTGAAACTCTTCTAAAAGAAAATAAACAAAAAGTGGGATTCAATCAACTATTGATTGAAACTCGATGTACAGATCTCATTATGCTGTGCATTGAACAAGAATGTGTGAAGATCAATGTTGATGAAGTCACTGAGAACTTTGCAAAGGGAAGGCTTGAAAAGAGAAAAC
Organism: Rhinolophus hipposideros; assembly: GCF_964194185.1. NCBI lineage: Eukaryota > Metazoa > Chordata > Mammalia > Chiroptera > Rhinolophidae > Rhinolophus > Rhinolophus hipposideros. The sequence goes on from NC_138053.1 coordinate 90,147,119, forward strand.
GTTATGCTATTATTCATTACCGTGAAAGCTCAAATGGGGGTAAAAATCTTGCGTCCTTTTTCAAAAATACATTTTTGTAATAAAAAGTACTAATCCACTCCCGTGTTAGGTTCCTACCACAGAGTGGGTGGCTTAAAAAGACAGATATTGATTTTCTCACAGTTCTGGAGGCCAAAAATCTGAAATCAAGGTGTTGGTAGGGTTGGTTCCTATCGGAGAGTGAGAGAGAATCTGGTTCGTGTCTCCCTCCTACATTCCCATGGCTGCTGACAATCCTAACTTCTGCCACCTTCTTCTCAAGGCCTTCCCCCATGTCTTTCTCCTCTTCTTATAAGGACACTTATTATTGGATTTAGGGATCACCTCGTTCATCCAGGATGATCTCATCTTGAGATCACTTTGTATTTTCAGTGACTTTAGTCCCAGGGGTTAGGACTTGGACAAATCTTTTGGGGAGCCACCATTCAACCCATTACAGTGACTTTTTTTCTTATCTTACACTGCAATATTTATTTTATTTTTTTACTCTTTTAATTTTTGTCAAGTTTTATATGCAAAACTTCATAAAATTGTCACTGTGTCTATTTCTTTTCTGGCCATTATTAACTTTAGTTTCGTTTTATGATTATTCCTAAAACCATTGTGATATATAGAGGAGAAGGGCGTGCTTATGGGCTGACATGTCAAAGGAAAAAGACAGGAAGAGGAGTGCAGGCTGGAAAGGGGAAAACTGGGAGAAGAATCGGGGAATTCATCAGTATGGTGATCTCACTGTGTGGAACTTTACAGTCTGACAATCAGGATTCATAACCCCGACTTGCTGCCTTTTCAATCACATCTGACATTAGCATGAGTTTAAAGAAGTACAGAGACTTTGCAGAAGAGTGTGCAAAGAAGGAAACTTAAAACCATCTTTCAACTGTTGTGCATGCTGCTAATATAGAGACTGGGTGGGTTGTGGAAAGCCTGCAAGAGTGAGGCAGAGCCTGGCTGCTCAGGACAGAGGGATAGCCGTGTTGGGAGGACTGATCTGAGGCAAATAGAGGATGAGCTGAGGGCACTGGGAATAGGAGTGAGAAGCCAGCTGTGCTCTGTTTATGGCAGGGTTTGTTTTCTAATTTGTAATGAAAAAAATGAATATGAAAGAAGAATGAATGAGATACACAATTATTAAGCCATGGCATACAGCTCTAAATGGGCCTTTGCAGAAGTAGTCATCCAAACACCTTCACTTTCAAAGAGGAAATGGGAAGTCCACAGAAGTCTAGTGTGTTATCTAAGAAAGCTTATGTGTCGGTGTGGAGGTCACTGTTTCATGGTGCAGGAAAAGTACCCTTAGCACCTACTTGTAGAGTAAGTTGTCATCATCTGACCTGGGACTTCACTTAACTCTACTACATTTTTCTGAATACCTGGCCCAAGCAAATGTGCCTACACAAGTATTACAACTACAGTCTCAAATTTATTATAGGAAGAAAATCAAAGTAAAGTAAAAATATAAAATAAAATAAAATATGAGTCAAATAATACACTTTACTCAGAAATACTTACCTTATATAAATTCAGCCTCAGATATGTTAAATAATAACCACTTAGAAATGCATTACAGAATTCCTTTAATAAAATGTAAAATCCAGAGTTAATAGCTCTCTATGTATTTTTAATGACATACATTTATTGCTACACATAATTCATTGCATACATTAAGTATGAAATTTCCTGTGGGCAGTAATAAATGTGATTTATAAGTCACAAATCTGTGTGCAGTCTATTTCTTATTCTGTTGAGGACAGTTCCAAAAACTATCAAAAATTAGAAGAAAGTCTAAAATAATTGGAGATTTATTTATTTGTGGAATCATTTTTGTTTTAGTTCATTCTACAAAATATATTTTAAAAAGAAATTAGCTTATTTGTATTCCTACCATAAAAAATTATACAAAAATTAAAAGATGAAATTTTAAAGCTTTCTTCATTCTTTCCAGTCACCCAAGGAACATATTAATTTTTAAGGATTTTGAGTAAATAATTTTCTTCTATATTTTATAAATTAAAAGTGAACTTTCCCATAAATAAAGCTGCAACGGACATTGGATATCTTTATGGATAAATGTTTTCAGATTTTTTGAGTAGATACCCAGTGGAAGGATTGCTGGGTCATATGGCAATTCTATTCGTAATTTTTTGAGGAACCTCCACACTGCCTTCCTGTCTGCACCAATCTGCATTCCCACCAACAGTGTATGAGGGTTCCTTTTTCTCCACAGCCTCTCCAACACTTGTTACTATTTGTCTTGTTGAGGATAGCCGTTCTAACAGGTGTGAGGTGATATCTCATTGTGGTTTTTATTTGCATTTCTCTGATGATTAGCGATGTTGAGCATCTTTTCATATGTCTATTGGCCATCTGTATGTCCTCTTTGGAGAAAAGGCTGTTCAGGTCCTCTGCCCATTTTCTAATTGGATTATTTGGTTTTTTGGTGTTGAGTTGTAGGAGCTTTTTATAAGTTTTGGATGTGAACCCCTTATTACATGTATCGTTGGCAAATATCTTCTTCCATTCAGTAGGATGTCTTTTTGTTTTGTTGATGGTTTCCTTTGCTGTGAAAAATTTTTTAGTTTGATGTAATCCCATTTGTTTGTTTTCTTTTGTTTCACTTGTCTGAGGAGATATATCAGTAAAAGTAGTCCTAAGGGTAATGTCTGAGAGTTTACTTCCTTTATTTTTTTCTATGAGTTTTATGGTTTCAGGTTTTACATTTAAGTCTTTAATTCATTTTAATTCATTTTGCGTTTATTCTTGTATATGGTGTAAGTTTCACTTTTTTTGCATATATCTGTCCAGTTTCTCCAGCTCCATTTATTAAATAGACTGTTTTTACCCCAATGTAAATGATTGCTTCTTTTTTAATAGATTAAATGATCATATAGGCACATGGATTTATTTCTGGGTTCTCTATTTTGTTCCATTGATCTATGTGTCTGTTTTTATGCCAAAACTATGCTGTTTTGATTACTATGGCCTTGAAGTATAATTTGATATCAGGTAGTGTGATACCTCCAGCCTTGTTCTTCTTTCTCAGTATTGCCATGATAACACAGGGTCTTTTATGGTTCCATATAAATTTTAGGATTATTTGTTATAGCTCTGTGAAAATTGCTATTGGTATTTTGATAGGGATTGCATTGAATCTGTAGATTGCTTTCGGTAGTATGAACATTTTAACGATATTAATTCTTCCTATCCATTGGCATGGTATATGTTTCCATTTATTGGTATCTTCTTTAATTTCTCTCTTCAATGTCTTATAATTTTCTGAGTACAGGTCTTTCACTTCTTTGGTTAAGTTTATACCTAAGTATTTTTATTGATGCAGTTGTAAATGGTATCATTTTCTTAATTTCTATTTCTGATAGTTCACTACTAATGTATAAAAATGTAACTGATTTCTGAATATTAATTTTGTATCATGCTACATTACTAAATTTATTTATCAATTCTAATAGTTTTTGGTGGACTTTTTTTTTTATATAGTATTATGTCATCTGCAAATAATGACAGTTTCACTTCTTCCTTTTCCAAAAGGATGCCTCCTTTTTTTTTTTTTTAAGGAGGGCACAGCTCACAGTGGCCCATGTGGGGATCAAACCGGCAACCTTGGTGTTATTAGCAACACGCTCTAACCAACTGAGCTAACCAGGCACCAACCTCTTATTTCTTTTTCTTGTCTGATTGCTGTTGCTAGGACTTCCAGAACTATGTTGAATAAAAGTGGTCAAAGTAGGCATCTTTGTCCTATTCCTGATCTTAAGGAGAATGCTTTCTGCATTTCCCCACTGGGTATGATATTAGCTGTGGGTTTCTCATACATGGACTTGATTGCATTAAGACATGTTCCCTCTATTCCCACTTTGCTGACAGTTTTTATCATAAATGGATGCTGAATTTTGTCAAATGCTTTTTCTGCATCTGTTGATATGACTATATGATTTTTATTTTTCATTTTGCTTATGTGGTGTATATCACATTAATTGATTTGTGGATATTGAACCAAACTTGCATACCAGGAATGAATCTCACTTGATTATGGTGTGTGATCTTTTTCATGTATTGCTGAATTTGGTTTGCTAAGATTTTGTTGAGGATTTTTGCATCTATGTTCATGAGGGATATCGGCCTATAGTTTTCCTTTCTGTCATATCTTTGTCTGGTTTTGAATCAGGGTAATGGTGGCCTCATAAAATAAATTTGGGAGCTTTCCCTCCTCTTGGATTTTTTTGGAATAGTTTGAGAAGAATAGACGTTAATTGTTTTTTGAATGTTTCGTGAAATTCCCCTGTGAAGTCATCTGGTTCAGGACTTTTGTTTGTTGGGATCTTATTGATAACTGATTTAATTTTGTTAGTGATAATTGATCTGTTCAGATTTTCTGTTTCTTTTTGACTAAGCCTTGGAAGATTGTATGCCTCTAGGAATTTATCCATTTCTTCCACATTGTCCAATTTGTTGGTGTATAGTTTGTTGTAGTATTTTCTTAAATTTTTTTTTATATTTCTGTGATGTTGTCACTTCTCCTCTTTCTACCTGATTTTTTTATTTGGGTCCTCTCTCTTTTTTCTTGATGAGTCTGGTTAAAGTTATATCAATTTTGTTTACCTTTTCAAAAACCAAGCTCTTGGTTACATTAATCTTTTGTATTGTTTTTTAAGCCTGTATTTTGTTTATTTCTGCTCTGATCTTTATTATTTCCTTACTTGTAGTCACTTTGGGCTTTGTTTGCTGTTCCTTTAGATGTAAAGATAGACTCTTGATTTGAGATTTTTCATGTTTCTTTAGATAAGCCTGCATTGCTATGAATTTCCGTCTTAGGACTGCTTTCACTGTGTCCCATAGATTTTGGGTCATTGTGTTTTCATTTTTGTTTGCCTCAAGGTGTCTTTTGATTTCTTCCTTTATCTTTTTGTTGAGCCATTCATTATTTAGTAGATGTTATTTATCCTCCATGTGTCTGTGTGTTTCTCAGTTGTTTTCTTGTGATTGATCTCCAGTTTCACACCATTGTGACCAGAGAAGACAGTTGATATGATTTCAGTCTTCTTAAATTTATTGAGACTTGTTTTGTGGCTTAACATGTGCTCTATCTTGGAAAATGTTCCATGCGCATTGGAAAAGAATGTGTATTCTTCTGCTTTGGGGTAAAATACTCTAAAAATATCAATTAAATCCATCTGGTTTAGAGTGTCATTTAAGGTCACTGTTTCCATGTTGATTTTCTGTCTGGAATAAATGTCCATTGGTATCAGTGGGGTGTTAAAGACCCCTACTATGATTGTGTTACTGTTGATCTCTGACTTTATGTCAGTCAATATTTGCTTTATGTACTTAGGTGCTCCTATGTTGGGTGCATAAATGTTTACTAGGGTTATGTACTCTTGTTGGATTGATCCCTTTATTATTATGTAATGTCCTTCTTTGTCTCTTATTATGATTTTCATTTTAAAGTCTATTTTGTATGATATAAGTATTGCTACCCCAAGTTTCTTCCCATTTTCATTTGCATGAAATATCTTTTTCCATCCCTTTATTTTCAGTCTATGTGTGTCTTTCAATGTGAGGTGGGTCTCTTGTAGACAGCATATGTGTGGGTCTTATTTTCTTATCCATTCAGCTACTCTTTGTCTTTTGATTGGAGTATTTAATCCACTTACTTTTAAAGTGATTATTGATATGTACATAATTATTGCCTGTTTATTATTCATATTTTTAATCTTCATTTGTTTGTTTTCTTCTTTCTTTTGCTTAAAGAAATTTAACATTTCTTGTAATACTGGCTTGGTGGTAATTAATTCCTTTAGTTTTTGCTTGTCTGGGAAGCTCTTTATCTCTCCTTTAGTTTTAAATGATAGCCTTGCTGGGTGTTAGTGGTTGTAGACCCTTGGTTTTTTTTTTTTTTTTTTTTTTTTTATCACTTTCAATATTTCCTGCCACTCCCTTCTGACCTGTAAAGTTTCTGTTGAGAAATCAGTTAACAATCTTATGGGAGCTCCCTTGTCAGTAACTAGTTGTCTTTCTCTTGTTGCTTTTAGAATTTTCTCTTTGTCTTTAACCTTTGCAGTTATAATTATAAGGTGTTTTGTTGTGGGCCTCTTTTGGTTCATCTTGTTTGTGACTCTCTGTACTTCCTGTGCTTATATGTCTATTTTCTTCACCAGGTTAGGGAAGTTTTCAGTCATTACTTCAAGTAGGTTTTCAACTCCTTGCTCCCTCTTTTCTCCTTCTGGTACCCCTATGATGCAAATGTCATTACGCTTGATGTTGTTCCAGAGGCCCCTTATACTATCTTCATTTTTTAACATTTTTTTCTTTTTGTTGTTCCAATTCAGTGTTTTCTACTGCCTTGCCTTCTAAATCACTGATTCAAACCTCTGCTTCATTTAATCTGCTGTTGATTCCTTTTAGTACATTCATTTCAGTTATTGTATTCTTTATTTCTGACTGATTCTTTTTTATGGTTCCTATGTCCTTCTTTATGCTTACTATGCTTTTGTTGAAATTCTCACTAAGTTCCTTAAGCGTTCTTATAACCAGTATTTTAAACTCAGTCTCTGGTAGGTTTTTTTTGCCTCTGTTTCATTTAGTTCTATTTCTGGAGATTGCTCCTGCTGTTTTATTTGGGACATGTTTCTTTGTTTTCTCATTCTGGCAGCCTCTCTGTGTTTGCGCCTGTGTATTGGGCAGATCTCCTATGTCTCTCAGTCTTTGCTGGGTGTAGTAAGTGTCCTGTGTGGTCCAGTGGTGCAACCTCCCTGATCTCCTGTGCATGTTTTCTAGAAGTGTCCTTTTTGTGTATTCTCTTGTTATAGCTAGATTACTTTTGGGGGATCAGTGGATGGGATTGTCTCCAGGCTGACTGACTGTGAAGGTTGGCTGCACCCACAGTTTATGAGCTGCTGTGTAGGGGCTGACCCCTCCAAGTGGGTTGCTCCCATGGGCTCTTGTGCCTGTTGAGTCTATCCTTTGAGTATGCAACTGTGGGGCTAACCGGGTAATGCTCTGGTGTGATCTGAAGCCAGACTTTCAGTGTGTCTTCTCTGATGTCTCTTGGGAGAGTCTCCCATGAAGGCCCATTTCAGCTTTGCCTGTGATCAGCCAGGCTACCCAGTGGTAGCTACACAGCTTTATGTGGTTGGTTGCTGCCTGTGCTGGACCTGGAGTCATGTGGGGTGGCCTAGATGCGAATGAAGACCAGCTGCCACCAGTATTGGTCTTGAGGCAGCTTAGCAAAAGGCCCAGGGCTCCCTGTATTTGTTACTCCCTGCTGGCAGCCAGTAAGGCTCAGATGTTGAAAGAGCCTCCTTGGGTGTGTGGGCCAGACTGGTTGACCTGGTGTTGAGAATGCCCATGGCAAGGCAGCCCTAAGTGGGAGGGGCCTGGTTCCAGGGAGCTATGGGTGGGTGGGCAGTAGTTTTTAACAGAATAACTGCTATATTGTTTCCTGCTGGGCCTGCTACCACTTCATAAAAATGCCCTGTGAACACTGTGGTCAGCCACTGCTCTCCTCAGGCCTGCAGGTCCCTGAGAGTCCCCGAGGGGCCACAGTGCAGGGTCTGGGTTACTGTCCTTCACCAATAGTTCCTGGGCCTCTGCAGGCTGTCTGCTGCTGTAAAAGGCCTCCAAAGCTTGTGGGGGTGGAGCCCGCCACTCAGCAGCCCAGAGTGCCCTGGGGCGATGCAGTACTAGCCTAGTAGGGTAGAGATTCTGGGTGTCACCAAAGTAGTGCACCGGGTGGATTTCACCACACCAGTGCCATCTCAGATTTGGTCCTTCGGAAGAGGGTTCAACATGGAAAAGACGCCCTGCTGTAGGCTACACGTGAGGCAGGCTCCACACAGGGATAATGGGTCCTTTCCTTTCATCCCTCACTGCAAAGCCACACAACTCAGTCTTTTCCTGTATGACTCTGGTACCTCTCCTGTTGCTGAGCCTCCACCAGAGACCAGGTGAGTGTTTGCAAGCAGGCAAGTCTGTGGGAAAGCTCTTTAAGAGGGTGTCTGGGTTTCCAGCTCATTTTCGCTGTCAGATGTTGTGGGAATGCTTCTTCCCCAGCACAGGGCTGGGGAGCCTCGTGTGGGGCTTGGGTACATATGTGGTGAATGATCTGCTTTTGTCATTTAACATTTTCTACTTTTCTATGTAAACAAAGCTATCCCATCCAGTACCCCAATCATATCAAATTGCCCCTAATGTCTTTACAGCTGGTTTGTTCCAAGAACCTAAACCAGGACTATGTAATGTATCTTGTTGTTATAGTAAGTCTGGCATCTCGGACAAGGGCTGCAGGAAAAATCCATCAGAATGCCTATTTTTGTAAATAACGTTTTATGGGAACGCAGACACTCTCATTTATTTACGTGCTGTCCATAGCTGCTTTCACTCTGTAAAGATTTGAGTACTTGTGACAGAGGCCATACAGCCCACAAAGTGTAAAATATTTACTATTTGAACCTTTACAGACAAGATGTGTTGACCCCTGATCTAGAAAAGTCTTTGTTTTTAATGACATTGAATTGTTGATGTGTCTAGGCCAGTTGTCCTCCAGAATGTCACATGTGGATTTATCTGGTTGCTTCTTACAGTATCTTTCCTTTGCGGGGACAGAGCCAGGAGTGCAATTTCCAGTCTCTCGGCCTCACGTGGAAAAGTTCTGGCTCAGGCAGTCAATGGCCAAAAACTGTGATTGGATGGCCATCAGCTGTGGCTAGTTGGCCATCAGCTGTAATCAGTGAGTCATTGGCCACTAATATAACTGCCATAGCAGAAAATGGGGGCTAGCCAGAAGATGGTGGCTGAGCTAGCAAGAGGTGGAGTGCAGGTTGCGGATTGCAGAGAAGTGGACGGCAGGTTGCAGATAGTGTAACTCCTGCTTCCTGTGTCTCCAACCCAGCCGCCAGTGAGAATACAGTAGTTTGACTCCCCTATCTATGGCTCAGTTGGTGTTCCTTTTTGGCCTCATCATGTCCTGCGTTCTTATGTGGGGAGCGGGACTAGAGACCCTGCATGCAGCATGACAACTTATTCTTATCGGATATTTTTGCCTATTTCACTGCAATAATCTGAATTATCTTAGTGTTAGTATGACTGAGCTTTCTTACAGACTAACAGGACACATTAAAAGGACTAAGTATAGGGAATTTTCTGGTCCTGCCAAAATTTTCTTAGTTTTCTGAAATTCCTTTAACAGGGGATAAATATTTTCATTTTATCATCATCATCATCAACAACAACAAAAGATTTCAAATGAAAATACCTTGGGAGAAAGTACAATGGAGGAGATGGCACAGGTGAATGACTTTAAGGCAGAGGATGAGGGGGAGGGAAAAAGATAAAGCGTTGGAAACCCAGTGATACCCAGGTGTGAATGACTGATTCAGGATAAGATCCAGGCCTGTGAGCAATAGAAGCAAGAGGGCTATAGGAAGGTTTTGGTTTCCTGACAGAGTGGAGAAAATAAAATCTATAAAGGAGAGAAAATGGGAATTTCAAAGATAAACTCTATTTTTAAAATTTTGCCTGGAGTCAATTCTGAGTAGTGGATATTGTGTGGGTAAGATGGATTGCCCAACCATTTCAAAACTCATTCATGTTTTCATCTTCTCTGTGGGTTCCACAGAACAGTCATATAGAAAAATAAGGAAGACACACCATGTGCCCAGTACAGTTTGGATTACATTTCTATAACGTTGTTATCGATAAACTCTAAGTATCCTTTAGAGGTCTAATTCTATCTTTAACATGCAGTATTCAGTATCAGCCAATGACTTACAGCAGAATAATTTGAAAACCATCATAAGGCTTCCTACAACACTAGCTTTTGGAGTACTAGATAATTCTTTTGTGATGTTTGATTATTGCATGTTGACTCCTCCCCACAGATCTGTTGGTTAGCAAAGTTGACTGAATTTATTAAATTTCCTGTAGCAAAGGAAATCATCATCTTATCCTAAGAGGAAGAGGTTAGGGAAGGGTGGTGTTTTATGGTTGGCTTTGGTTTGTTTGTTAGTTTTTTTTTAAATAGAGTTTTGAGTTCTGGACCAAGTGTTTAAGATGGGTCTTTCAAAGCAAAGATTGAGTAGGACTGAAGGCCCATGACATAAAAATATAGGTTTGGTAATGTAGCAAAGCAGGGTTCTGATGAGCAAACTGTTTGCATAGGTGAGCAAACTATTGCTCTGATGGGAGAGCTGTTTCCTGGGATGAGGAAACTGTTTGCCTTGATATATGGGCTTGCAAGGATTTCCTGGAGCGAAAGGTGAAGTTAATTATTGGTTTACAGTCTTATCTTCCAAGGCATGAATTACCTGGAGTAATCAGATCATGCTAACATAAGTGATCTCAGCTCTCAAGAACTTCATGTAAAGCAAAATTTAAAAAAACACTAAGATAAAAAGTTATTTCCTTAATTGTTTTTGTACATTAATCAGAGATATTTTTGTTTTACTAAAATTATGCTGGACATTTCCCAGTTTGCTTTCAGTGATTATTTTATTATGATCGTTTATTTTGAGAGACTTCATTTGTTATTTATAAGAACAAATACTAAAAGTATGGTATTGAAGATACTGGGCCTTTTCCTTTAGTGAAATTGTTACTCTTCAGACAATTTTTTCAAATTAAAGAAGGTATCAAGCTGGCATGCTCTTTGAGGGCTTCTGAAGTTGTTTCCAGTGAAATAGGAGGGAAAAAATCTATGTTTTAAAATAGATATTTAAAACCAATATTTTCCAATTAAAATGATTTAAGTAGTTTATATAAAAAAAGAGTCAGTTTTTCTTTTATACTTTCACTTACATTTAACAGATATTTATTGGCGTGTACCACTTGTAAGGTACAATGTAAAGTCTCTAGAGAATTTAAAGGTCAATTTTTCCAGAGGCCTGACCTCTAGGAGCTGATAGTTTAATAAAATGGACAGCACAGAAAACTACAAGTGAAACCGATTTTTATAGAAATTAAGAGGAGTCATACTTCTGAGTGATACTTCTAAGTGATAGTGTTAAATGTACTTCTAAGTGATAGTGTTAAAATGCAATTTTTAAAAAGTTAAAAACATTCTCATGCAAATATAGAATGACATAAGTCAGAGTTTTATTAACTCATTAATGAGGGAAACACTGAATGATAAACCTGGTCCAAAAAGTATTTTGAGGAACTGAGTATTCACTGGCACTTTGAGAAAAAATGTTAGAATATGACAAGTAGGTTAGGTATAAAATTGGTTAATGTTCTACAGGGCAGGGAAATCATAACCTTGAGGATTATGTTTTCTACCAGGAGAAAATCTACAAGTAAACATGAAATTTCACAGAGACTAAGGTCTTAACAGCAAAGTCAGAATCAGGCATTTGCTGAGATAATTAAAGAATCTTTATATGAGCTTATTATACATGACATTGAAAATAGTGTTTTCATGTGGGAGCTCCTTGGGGATGTTATTAAATCCTGAATCCCCAAAATAATCAGTTGAGATGATGGGAAACAGGACAAGTATTCTAATTCTCCTACAAGAATTAAAGCTTAACCATCAATATAGAGACATTAGAGGTTCAAAGGAATCCACTGATGCCAAGCAGAACATAAGAGCAGTAAATGATCATACACAGAGTAGAGGTAAAGATCAACGTTTCTAGAAACAGAAAGTTTGAGACGATTTTTCTTAACAGACATAAGAAAAAGGATCAGAAAACACTCTTAGAGGAAAGTGTGGCCCAGGTATAGTTCAAACATGCAAACACAGATGGGCTATACATAGGAGAAAAGAACGGCTTCCTAAGCAAAGGGAACTCTGAACAGAAGCAGCACATTTGGAAAGTGTGAGGGGCCTAAAACCTACAAATGGGAAAATGAAGGTGGGACCAGATGGTAGAAGGTCTTGCAATTCCACGATAGGATATGAGTTTTATTCTGTGAGCCAAGTAATTAAATGATTATAGCTGAGTTCTGTGTGGATAATTAAGGCTGCAGATTGTTGGCAGTGGGGTGAGGAGGTTAGGCTGAAGGAGTGAGGAGATTGGAGTTAGAGAGATGGGTTAGGACAATGTTGTCACAGTTTGGATTAGAAGTAACCCTGGTCTTAGGTAGGTTAGTGGCAGTAGGAATGGAGAATAAAGGGAAAAGAGACATTCTACTTTGGCAGTAGCTTCCAAAAGGCAGGTCAATGGTTAAGTATTATATATGGGATGGGAAGAGGCTGACAAGATGGAAAGAAGAGGTCAAAAATAACTGAACTGAAATCCTTATATAGGAAGCATTGGAAAAAGTAGCAGTTATTTTTTTCTTTACCATTAAAATGACTTATGATGATTATCTTATCAATACACTTGAATGTTCATCAAAAGAAAGGTTTTCTGTACATTGTTTTGCTTGAAAGAAATTTTGTTCCTGTGTTAAAGTCATCGAAATAAATGAAAAAAACTTTTATTCCCAAATATATTTTCTCTTTTGCAAGAGAAGTTCATGTAGACAGTAACGGGCATATGGTGGTGTCGTGCGGGGTGTCCGATGGGGTCTCTGCTCCCGCTCCCCACATAAGAACGCAGGATACAGTGAGGCCAAAAAGGAACACCCACAGAGCCATAGATAGGGGAGTCATACTACTATAGTCTTGCTGGTGGCTGGGTTGGAGACACAGGAAGCAGGAGCCACACTGTTCGCAACTCTCACTGCTTCGCTTGCAGGCTCAGCCACCGTCTTCTTGCTAGCCCCCATTCTCTGCTAGCGTAGCCACGGCAGTTATATTAGTGGCCAATGGCTCACTGGTTACAGCTGACGGCCAACTAGCCACAGCTGAAGGCCATCCAATCACAGTTGATGGCCATTTACTACCTGAGCCAGCACCTTTCCACGTGAGGCCGAGAGCCTGGAAACTGCTTTCTGGGGCTCTGTCCCCACAGGTGGTCAGCGGGCTTTGAAAATAAGCTAGCCCAGATAGCAAGGGTCTGGACAGAACTTCATGTTACTCCAAACTGGGCTCTCTTTAAGCCTGGCTGTGTTTTAGTTACTATCCATTGGCCATTGACATTATGAATAGGCGGTGAGGAAAACCAGAGAAAGTGTTTTGATAGATGGGAAGAGAACGCTCTGGGGGAAGGAGAGTCTCAGCAGAATAATTTCTGCCCCATCTTGGAGAGCATAAGGACAGACTCTGTTATATACCCATGAGAAAATGAAACATTAAAATAAATGCTTACACTATTCACTCATCGATTCCTTCAGTCCTAAGTAATTCATTCTTGTTCTGAGGTCTTGGATTAGCCGTGTGCTTTCATGAAGTTTTCTGCTTCTGCACTAGAGGTAGTGCTGGATATCCTGACCTAGTACACTTTTGCTCTTTTTTTTCCCTAAGCTATAGGATGGCTATACTTTTGGGATGTATATATATATATTATGCGATATGTATATTTGGGATGTGATTGTGTGTGTGTGTATGACTTAGCTGTCTATGTTTCAGTATTCTATCTTACATGAAAGTTATCTTGATAGCCAAAGGCTCTCCATTAATTAATTCAGTTTAATTATAGTCTAAGGTATAGGTTATCCAAGGACCTTAGAAATTATGTTTAAGCTGACATACTATAAAATATAACTACTGTTATAAAAATGTTAGAATCATGTTTCAATTTAGTTGAACACATAATCGAACCCTCCCTTGGGTTCGATTAATTTGCTAGGGTGGCTCTCAGGGAAACATTTTACTTACCAGATCACCAGTTTGTTATGAGAGGATATAATTCAGAAACATCCAGATGAAAGAGACTCATAGGCAAGGTATGGAGACAGGGCTTTGAGCTTCCATGCCCTCTGCACATGCTCACCAACACAGAAGTTCTCCAAACTTCATCCTTTTGAGTTTTTTATGGAGGCTTTAGTACATAGGCATGATTGAATAAATCATGCAATTTAACTCAACCTCCAGCCCTTTTCCCCTCCCAGGAGGTAGGGGTGGGGTGTGTTGGAATGAAAGTTCAAAACCTCTAATCACATGGTTGGTTGGTTTTTTTCTGGTTCCCATCCGTAGTGGGTCCAAAAGCCACCTCATTAACCTAACAAAAGACACCTGTATCACTCTGTCACTCAGGAAATCCCAAGGGTTTTAGGAGCTGATGAAATAGGGATGAAGGCTAAAAACATTTCTAATTATAAATCACAATGTAGCAGGCATGTTGTAGTTATTGAAATGTTAAGATAAAACTATTGTGTGGTGGTCTTTTAAAGTATATCTAGTAAGATCAACATACAATAACAATTTGATATTCAGTAATTCATTTAAAATATTCATGAACGAGTTGGAAATTTTTTGCCATTCTTTTTCCCTTCCATTTGATTTCTTTTACAGAATTTTTTCATAATACATCTTTATGTTTGGAAATCTTTTTTGAGCAATGTTTGCACTAAAATATGGACATTGAAATTAAATTTTAAGAAAGTCTTGTAACAGTAAACTTCTAAGTATTAAATATTTTTCTTGTGCATTGAATTTTTTTACATTAATATTTGCTCACAATTGGTCAAAATAATATAATGCATTATAAAATTTGACAGTAATTGTTAAACATATAAAAGGTACTGAAAATGTATCTGTTAATGAGATAGGCGGAGGGATTTTATTTTTTTTGCCAAGTAGTTTAAGTATCCATTGTTTAATATTACTTTTTGTGAGAATGAGACAGAGTTCCACATCAATATTTTCCTATTTTATTTACTTTTATTAATATAATCCCAAAAAACTTTTCACAGAAATAAATAGATGACAATGGAAGGACTTTTGTTCTAGCAAAACCATTTAATTCTTCAAATGCCTTCTGAGTTATATGGCAAAAATCAGAGTGTGTATATCAAAAAGCATTTTGAATAACCTATTGGTTGACAAAAGGATTGGTTGTCAAAAAGATTCTCCTGTGGTGTGTGGAAACCAAGAGAGAGAGAGAGAGACACAGAGAGAGAGAGCGAGCGCGCCTTGCAGGTAGTCTAGCATAGACTGTTTTATTTAGAATTAATAACTTTGTTTAGATTAACATGTGTACTCACTTAGCTCACCCTAGATTTTATAAGGTTTGTGTAACCACATCCTGTAATTTGCTAAGAGTTTAACAGAAGGACTGAGACTTAATTAATTACACTTTCTTCTGTACCTATGCCATCCCTGGCATTGATGATTGCCAGAGAGAGCGGTTTTTCAAGGTGATTTGCAGGACTGGGGGCGCTGATAAGTCTGAAACCATCTAAAGCCAGGCAAAACAGCCTGGAGGACCCTCTGCTGACCTCCTCATGACCTATTCTCATCATACTTTCATTATAATACTGAAATGTCCTCTCAGGGGCAGAGATTTTCAGCCAATTTTAAACATGCGATGTACCTATAGGCATATTTTTCTAACTGCACATGTGTAGGACTGTCCCCACCTATACATTCCATAATGAAGCTCACCTGGATATTTATTCCATGATTTCCCTTAATAAAGATGAATCCGATCTTTGTTTGGGGACATGCCACTTTGAGAAGTGACCCCGCCTCCCACTCATCCTCCTTGCTTGCCAGCTCACAATAAAGTTTGATCCTTCCTATAAAAGTATCTCCGAGTTGTCTTTTGGCTGGCAACTACTGAATAATTGGACCTGGTTTGATCCAGTAACAAAGGCTCAGAGAGAGTGTGAGCTTAATGCGGAAATGCACCAAGGTTGAGTGGCCTGGAGGAGAGCCCACTTGAGATTGGCAATACCAATTTGATTGGCTGTGTGGGTTTTTCTTTTTTCTTTTTTTTTTTTAATAGCACCTGGTGTTAAACACGGAGATGGTGGGTAGGCACTTTTTTCCTGCATAGGAGGTTTGTGAGGTGGATACTAGAGAGAAAGGAGAAGGAGAAGAAGGTTGAAGTTGTGTCTCATTTTATACTCATGATGCCCTTAGGACATGTGAAGACATATGAAGACATACGTATGATCACCATTTTAAAGCTGAGGAAACTAAGACTTGGGTCAACTAATTTTCTAAAATGCCACATTGTCCCTGACCCAGTTTATCTCCTCCCCACATTCACTTAGTTTTGCTTGTCTCCTGGGACTTAGCCATTTGCTCAGAGCCATTAGACTCTCTAAGCCTGGTGGGGTGGGTGTTCTGGGGGTGTTGGCCTTTGGCATGACCTCCATGACGCCTCTGAAGGAAGAGCCACTCCTGTGCCAAAGCTCAGCCTGACTTAGCCATAGGTTCTACCTCCTCTACCTACTCTATTTCTGGGCTCAGATGAGGCGTTGTGTGTGGGCAAAGCAGTATGGCTGCTCCAGGAGCTGCCCAGCAGGGCCAGGTAACATCTCTCAGGTGTGTGGGAGTCAATGCCACGGGGGGGTGGGGGGAATGAGAGATGAGACATAGGGAGGGACTGAGAAACAAATTCCTCCTCCTGGTGGATGGTTCTGGATGACATCCTGTGCTAGGAACCAGCTGTGTCTGTCTTGGCAATCTGTTCCTGGCTCAGTAAGCATACATACCACCTTTCATTTGCTTTCTGTTCTTTCTTCTTCATTCTTAATGCCTTGTAGCTATACCTCCCTAGGAGAGACCTCAGCACACACTTACATAGGAAGCAGCATAGAAGTTCCTCATTTTCAAGTGCTTACTATATGTCATGTGCTGAACTAAGTTCTAGGGATGCAAAGTAAAACAAGAAAGATGTGTTCCCCCCTTCTTTGGGGGGGACAAATTCAGGTTTTTCCATCTCTTGGTCCCATGTTTTTTTCTAGACTATGTCATAGTCATTGCAGTGGGTGATTCATCTCTAAAAATTGGATGGAAACTTTCACCAGATGTACCCTCCTGCAGAAGGTTAAATTCCTTCATCACACTTCTCAGAATTCATCAGTTTTGTTTTCTGAGTGGATTTTATGTGAAAGTGTAGCTTGCCCTTTCTGTGTGCATAAAACAGAAAGAGAGCAGCAAACAATATACCCAACAAAAATCACTTACCTCAAATGGGGAGATTATTTTTTTCCTAGAAGACATGTTTTCATCCACTCCATTGATATATCTGAACATCTTATGGTAATCTAGGTTATTAGTCATTTTAACAATGAATATCCAGCCTTCTCATTCTCTTGGCTCCTACATAATTGTTATTATTTGTACTCCATTCATTCATTCATTAACAGAGAAAGGGTTGTGGCACTGAATTTAGCAAAATAAATTATTGACTTTTTGTATAATCTTAGCCTTTGGTGAAGAACTCACAAGCCTGCTTTGAACAATGAAGTTGGGCATTTGGGAGGATTCAAAGTTGACATAGAATGGGCTATAAGGATCATCATTTTACACAGGAGGAAACCGAGTCTCAGGGAGGGTAGAGGGATTCTCCAACATTAATTCATAATAGAGCTGGGACTCCAACGGAATCAGGCCCTCTTACCGTCATAATGTTTGGGAACTATTTTCTTTATCAGAAAAAATAATTTCTATTTTGATAACAAGTTTATATCCACCTACTGCAATCCTTTGTTAAGAGGGAACAACTGGAATGAAGTCTAGTTCTTAAAGAAAGGGCCATAACCTTGGAGTTAAACATTTATGAGGAAAGCATTCCTATCTGCAACTGCCACACAAGAATTTGGGAGCAGCTGTAGTAGAAGGCTTAGTGTAGAATGCCCCTTCCCCCACTCCAGGGGCAAAGCCAAGACTGATTATCTTTGCTAAATTTTCTAGGTGATTTTCCCTGCTTTACAATTTATGCAGATTAAAAATGTCCAGAACACCTTACATGTAATTTTGCAGAACTGACAATATTTAGTGATGCTAACATCTTGATAATCATTACTTTGAAAATGTACACCTAATGCCTGGCCTGAATAAAGAAGAATATTTACCTCATGAGGCTGTTTAGTAGATTTTAAACTGGATCGATCTCTTGGGAAAGAATTTATATGAGACTATTCTGGGTTTTTTTTCTTTTTTCTTAAGGATAATTTTTTGAAAATTGCTGCATAAGGATAATAAAATGAACTCCAATGAGATTAATTTAGTATAATGATTTCTATAATTAAATTCTAACTTAAGATCAGTCCTGCAAATATGAATAAGCAACTAAATTAAATATGTTTTAACTAGACTCTAATAGTTTAATAGAAAATCTATGTTGGAATCAAGAACTCAGATGTTATATGAATGAACAACTCTCATAAAACACTATAAAATGGAAATCTTTGTTAAAGTTTGGATAAAAATCTAAACATGTGGCTTCCTTACATTTTAAACATATTCTTTCCCCACCCCCACCAATTTAAAAAATTTGCTATTTTAATGTGAAAATATCTAAAGATATTTAGACTATCTTGATGGTTTGTATGGAGTAGTTAAAAGAGCTGTACATTTTGATTTAGGGGATTTGGGTTTTAATCCCAACTCTACAACAAAATATCTTCTTGATATAACTACTTAATCTGTTTCATTATTTCTCAAATGAGAGATCTATCTGTTCAATAGGTAATATATGTGTTTTCTGTCTCATTCAATGACTATGTGAACAGCAGTCTTTGCTCTAGCATTTTCATGGACTTTTAGCTGCTGCTGTGATTTTTATCATCCCACATTTGGAGAGCTTCTACTGACTTCAGAAGCTTTGAGAAATAATGTTACACAAGGAAATAATTCTATAGGTACTCATATCTAGTAATCAAGAGTGGCCCTTGAAATGACTCAATCTTAATCATATTTTAAACCTTTCAGAAACATCGTATTCTCAAATTATGGTAATATATTTCTTCCTAGGAGACATTTTCTAAATAAAAGGAAATATTGAATGTAAATAATCCTTTCCAATTAGTGAAGAAAGACATCAGGCTTCTTGTAGTTTAGTGGTAAAGTTTCACTCAGGTGAAAATCTTAGTTGGATAAACTATTTCTTGGAAATATACTTCATGATACAGCTTTCTAAACTGACATATATTTAGTCAAAGGTTTTGCAATCAAAGAGCAAATATCTTCCTGTCAAATAAAACATGGTAGAGCTATCACGTTTGGTCATTGACCAACTGCATTAATTGGACAGATTTATATTAGAATATTTATATTCTAATTTTACAGAAGAAAAATAAAAGAGTTTCACAGAGTTTAAGAATCTTGGTCAATTTTACATAGCTGTTCAGCTGGGACCAGCAGCGAAGACTTTTATTCAGTTATCTATTTCCTACATCACAGGTCGATTTGAGTTGCGTAAAAGGAGAAAAAAAATGTACTTGGAAGGTAGGAAATGACACTTTAATTTAAATGGATGAAGAGGTTAACGAAACAACAGCAAACTCTATACCCAAAGAATCACTAGGGGATTTGAAAATTTTCAAGTAATTTCTGTCACATATAGTTGCTCTTGCTTTTCCGCCCCTTATTAGAGATGGAATTTAATTGTTGAAAAGATAGGTTGAAAAAATAGTTTTCATAAAGAATGGTAAGGCTTAAACTAGGCAATAGCAGGGAAATACTCCACTGTGGAGGGAAATACTTCTCTCCTCCATACCTAGACTATCAGGCAAGGGACAACATATCAATGAGGTGAAGGTACCAGTGTAGGTGGTGGTCCTCAATGGAAGGTTCAAAGGACAACTAAATAAAACCTGAACAAAAATAATTTGATTCCAACTGATGTGGATTACAACACAGAGATATGCTAGAAATGTAATTATGCATTCCAAGTCAGAAAAATTATCAATAACTGATTGTAGAACAAATATAAATAGTCTGTCATATTAGAATGTCTCCTGATAGGAAAAACACTTTGGATAATTGAATCATCAATGAACTGATTATTTAAAAATAAATGCAGAGCTTCCATTTTGTTGTTTCACTATTTTGGCTTTTGGAAAATTTCCTTGAGAATGTGTTTTCAGAATTGTTAACTCATTTAAGTCTAAGAAATGTTAACAGAGGTAGCATTAATGCAATGATTCTCAATACTGCATGCCCGTTAGGCATGCATTCAGATACTCAATACTGCATTCAGAGATGCAACCAGGATGGAGAACTCCTGCTATCGTGGAAAGCACAAAGGCCCTGATGTCAAAAGACTTGAGTGTGAGGCCCAAGTCTCAAATTTATTAATTTAATTTAATGAATTAAAAAATATTAGATTAATTTCATTAATCTATTATCTGTAACATTTGTATTATGGTCCTTTTCTGGGGGGGAGGTGCAGGTTAGCTGCAGCTCCTATAATTTGGGCGACCTCTTTGAGAAAAGAATATAAAAATATCTTACCTTTGCAAATATTAGAAACTGTACATCCAAATGAACACAAGGCTAATTGTTAATAGCTTCACAGTAAATCCCATCTGACTTCACCATCAGATTATTGGTGGTGTCTTGTTGAAGAGTGGATATGAATTTGCATTATAGCTTCAAAGGACTTTGTGTGGTATTCTGACAACAGAAAGCAGGAGGATGAGGTGTTGGGAGTAGCATTTGTAGAGGAGAGGGAATCTGTTGTAAAATTCATAGCTTGAAGGAGAAGTAATCATTGCTAACCTTTGCTAACCTATGGTGCCACCATCATTAGTACACATTTGTACATTTAATATTTTTCCTAATAGTTTGTAATCAAGAGATAATCACTGAGTTAGATTTTTTGTTGTTTTGTTCAAATAGTTTCCTTTATGATTAAAAGAAGTCATCCTTGAAATTACTGTCAGAAGTTAGGAATATACAGGTTGGATCTGGAGCAAGGAAAGTGTTTGCTTACATAGAAATTATATATTCAGGGGGCAGCCAGTTGGCTCGGTTGGAGACTGAGCTCTGAGCAGCAGGGTTGCGGGTTTGGTTCCTGCATGGACAGGTGAGCTGCAACCTCTGCAATTGGATTGAGGACAACGAGCTCCCCTCTGGGCTGCTGGAGGGGCAGCTGGATGGCTCAGTTGGTTCGAGTGCGAGTTCTCAGAAACAAAGTTGCCGGTTCAATTCCTGCATGGGATAGTGGGCTGTGTCCCCTGCACCTATAAGTGACTGGACTTGGAGCTGAGCTGCGCCCCACCCCCCACCGCTAGATTGAGGGACAACTACTTGGGGCTGATGGGCCCTGGAGAGACACACTGTCCCCCAATATTCCCCAATGAAATTTATTTTTAAAAAATTATGTATTCATAACTGTAACATGAAAATTCCTCTTTAACTCTACTTATCTAATGTCCTTTTCTATATCTTAGAGATCTCATCTTTTCACATGGCTTCAATAGACACATATTTCTTTTTTTTTCATTTTATGTACTCATGGTTGTACATTCAATTCATGTACTGATGAAACTCAAATATTAGTCTCCAGTCCTCTTTCCTGAATGTGAGATATATACAAATGCCTAACAGACCTCCACATTTCACCTCAAAACTCATCCATTCACAAGTGTAGGCATAATATCTACCTAGCCTGCTGGGACCCTTATCTTAGTGAATGACACACTATCCACACAGCCATGGGACCCCTATCTTAGTGAATGACATACTATCCACACAGCCATGGGACCCCTATCTTAGTGAATGACACACTATCCACACAGCCATCTAAGCAGGAATCCTTGGAATCAGTCTCCTTCTTATTCCTCACCCCTGACATTTGATCCATCACAAAGTCCTATGGATTCTGTACCTGTATCCACTACCCTCTTTTCTGTCTCTCCACTGTCTCTAATATGGATCAGACTCTCATCGTCTTCCAATATCCAATAAACAGGCCTACACTTCTTCCCTCGTACTATTAGAGTTTTCCTTCTACACTGCAAATTTAATCATGCTTGCAATCCTTCAGTAGCTTCCCACTTTTAAAGATCAGATCCTCAAAAGCATGCCACATGCAGAATGTGGCCTCAGACTGAATCCCTCTATTGCTCTTTGGTCCTACGTGGAAGAACCTCTTCCCGTTCTTTGACATGCCAAGGTTCTCATGTCTGTACTTTTGGCCACACTGCCTTTCCTGGCTTCTTTGCCTACTTCTGCACACAATACATGTGCAACCTTCAGGGCCCAGCATAGACATCACCACCTCATAGAAGATTCCCTGGCCTCTCCCCATTTCTAGGCTGAGTTAGATGTCTCTCCTGGGACTGGGAGAAGAGGAAGTGGAAGCAGTGAATTTGGATAACTCATGAAAGAGAACAGAAAAATGAGGCGGTAACTAGGATCATATAGCAGAGTATAACTGAGGCAGAGCAGGGTAAAACCTATCTGAACTCTCTGACTTGATGCCCTTAGCCCACTACTGAGCTCAGGGAAGAATCACAAACATTGGTGGTTTTAAATTAGATTTCTTGTTCTGATTTAGTTCTAGTTCCTCAGCCCCATTTGTAAGATTTGTATGATAGTCATATCTTTTAGAGATTGGGCCAATCTCGAACACTACTGCTGCTCTGAAGGTAAAAAAGTAAAGACAAAAACCATGCTTTGAGCTCTAATACATTTTATGAAATTGATATTATTTCTTCTTTAATTTTTCAGTAGCATTAATGAGTGAAGCCATGTGAACCCGGAGTTTGCTTTGGGAAGATTTTTGAATAAAAATGCACATCTGTAATTATTGTAGGACTATTTAGATTTTCCATTTCCTCTTATGTCAGTTTCAGTAATTTGTGTCTTTCAAGTAATTTGCCCTTTAAATGGCTGGATTTATCAATATATAGTGGTTCATAAACTTTCTTTATTATTTCATTAATGTCTATGGGTCATTACTGATGTTCTCTCTTTCATTCTTGATATTGGTGATTTGTGTTGTCTTTGTTTTTATTGTGATCAGCCATGCTTAAGTGTTACCAATTTTGTTAATATTCTCAATCTACTAAATTTTGTTTTCATGATTTTCTCTATTATACATCTGTTTTCTATTTCACTAATATCCACTCTTACCATTATTATCTCTTTTCTTTTGCTTATTTTGGATTTGCACTCCCCCCCCATATTCTTAAGGTAAAAGCAATAACTGTTCATTTTAATCTTTTCTTCCTTTTTATGTAAGTATGTAGAAGTATGTAATTCCCCCTAAACACTGTATTCCATAAATTTGGATATGTGGTATTCCCATTATTATTCATTTTCTAACCTCTTCTTTGACTTAGGGGTTAAGACATAGTTTCTTAATTTCCAAATATTTGGGTGTTTTCTGATATCTATTTTTAAATAATTTTATAACTTAACTACTTTTTTATCAGAGAATATACTCTGTATGATTTCAATTCTTTAAATGTATTATAGCTTGTTTTATGACACAATACATGGTCTATATTAGTGAATGCTCCATGATCACTTTGGGGAAAAATGCGTATTGTGTCAGTCAAGTTTGTTGATAACATTGTGCAAGTCTATACCCACACAGAGTGTTTTGTACACTTATTCTATATCTATTACTGAGAAAGGATACTGAAATCTAAAACTTTAGTTGTAGAATTTCCTATTTCTCCCTTCTGTTCCATTAGTTTTGTCTTTGTGTATTTTGAATTTCTATGGTTAGGTGTATACACATTTACAATTTTAATATCTTCATGGTGAATTGACCATGTTTTCATTTTGGAGTGTTCTTCTTTAACTCTGATAATGTTTCTTGTCCTGAAGTCTAATGTATCTGATATTAATAGAGCCACTCCAGAAGTCATATGATGACTATTTCAGAGGTATACTTTTTTCATCCTTTTCTCTCTTACAAGCAGCATATTACTTTTTAAAAATCCAGTCTGATAATCCATACCTTATAATTATGTCCTGTTTGATTTAATATAAGTATCAATTATAATACTTACAATAGTACACTACCATTTTCCTCTAGAATTAAGCAATGAGGAAAAAAATTATGTTTATTTACATATTTACTTTTCATGGAGCTCTCCATTCCTTTGTGTAGAGCTGAATTTCCATTTGGTATAATTTTCCTTTAGTATGAAAAACTTCTCTTAATATATCTTGTAGTGCTGTCTGTTGGTGACAAATTCTTCCAGCATTTGTTTGACTAAAATGTCTTTATTTTTCCTTCAGTTTTGAAGGATATTTTCACAAAATTTTAGATTTTTTGGTTTTCCTTTTTTTTTTTTTTAATTTTAGTTATCCTTTCAGTACCGTATTTCCCCGAAAATAAGACCTAGCCAGACCATCAGCTCTAATGTGTCCTTTGGAGCAAAAATTAATATAGGACCCAGCCTTATTTTAATATAAGACCGGGTCTTTATAATATAATGTAATATAATATAATATAATGCAATACAATACTGGGTCTTATATTAATTATTGCTCCAAAAGACATGTTAGAGCTGATGGTCCAGCTAGGTCTTATTTTCGGGGAAACACGGTACTTTAAAGATATCAATCTAATATAGTCTGTCTTCTAATTGTTTCTAATGAGGTTAACAGTCACTCTTATTTTTTTGACTCCTTTTAAGATTTTCTCTTTATCCCTCTATTATTTTAGAAAATAGTTCTCCAAAATGCTATCATATTTTTAAAACATTTAAAGATTGAGATTTATCCCAATAAAAATCGCTGAAAATAAACTATTTACAATTTCTGTTGACTGACTTTTCTTCTGGTGCTGCATCATATTTTGCTGCCTTTTCAAAAAGTCTAGTAATTTTCTATCACAGGCTGGATACTATAGATGCTATGTTGCTGAATAACTGGCTTTCGCAGTCTTCCTTAATAGAATATTAAGTTTTGTTCCAACAGATATAATAGTTAATTTAAAAGCTTGACTCATTTTTAAGCTCTTTAAGGGAAATTATAGAGTAGATTTTATTGTGGAACTAGATTAGCATGACTTTCCCTGGGTCTGTATTCAATGTCAGGGTTATTCAATGAGATGTCTCTACTCTGTCTGGCCAGTACTCAAATGTCTCCCAACCTCAGTGAGTCCTAGTAGTTGTTCAACTCAAATTTTTCCAGTAATTTTCTTTTGTTCAGTAGTTGTTTTTTTGTACCATCGTATGGATTTTGCCCCATGCATACACAGTTATGTATTGGACCAAAGAGTAAGGAGTACTATATGCAGAATTCTGGAGTTTTGTTTTGTTCTTTTATGTTCTTGTTCAGCACAGCTCCCTGCTCTCCTTTCCTGCCTCACAATGTCCAGCCAGAGCTATGATATCTGCCTCCTCAGCCCAGTGAGTCCTCGGCATTTTGGGCTCCCTCCCTCTGCACTATTTTTTGCAGAGTGCCTGCGGGAAAAAAGCTGGTGTAACCATGATATACATCTTATGTCTCTGATTATCAGGGACCACAGATTTGTGTTGCCTGTTATCTTAAAATAATCAGTTTCTACATTTTGTCCAGTTTTATAGTTCTGTCTGGTGAGAAGTTTAATCTGGTACAAGTTACTTTGTGATGGCCACAAGTAGAAGACCTCTAACGTGTTTTGAAACACAACTTGTGAAGTTTTAACTCAGCCATCTTTGCAAGTTTTAAAACATTCATTTGTCTTATGAATATTACATGAGGACAGTCTTTTGGGTTTGTTTGTTTGTTTGTTTTGTATTTCAACAATATTGGCTAGACTTTCCCAAGGCCTGGGAAATAAAATTTTCGCAGTATAAACGTTGGATATGATCCCAAGAGCTGCCATTTCAAACCTAAAATGGCAAAAAAAAAGAAGTAGACAAAAGCTTATAAGCAATTTTGTACTCTGGACATTCCAGTGCGATCCAAATGATGTTTTAGAAAAGGCAGAGAGAGATTTATTTGTTAACTTTGAAATGGTTGCCAAGTTTCAAAGAGCAGTAGGCTAAATAAATATCAGAAGATATTGAATTTTGTCCTGGTTCTGTCACTTTCTAATCATGTCATCTTTGATAAAGGTGACAGTTTCCTCATCTGTGAAATTATATCTGGTTTATCTACCTTATGAGATTAACATGTAGTTTAGATAATTACATAGATCAGAAAGGACACCATATGCTGTAAAACACTTTATAAATATAAGGTGCTTTACTCCTCACACCTTGAGAAACATGAGGGAAATTTATGAGTAAATATGACAATTTCAAGTGCAAAACTTTCAAAACAAGAAGAAAGTCAATAGCGAAATGGAAATAAGAACTTACTTAGAGGAATAACTTTTTTTTTTTAATTTTTATTTATTTATTTATTTTTGCTTTTTGCTTTTGCTTTTTAAAGATTTTTTTTTTTTATTTATTAGTTTCAGGTGTACAAAACAAGGTAATACTTAGACGTTCATCATTTATATCCCTCACACTGTGAACCCCCCTCCCCCCATCCACTATCCCTCCGACCTCACACTGAACCATCACATTATATATATAAAATTATAGTTGGCATTCATTATTGTTTAGCTTCTGGTGTACAATGCCATGATCAGGTATCCACAATATCCCTGAGGAATAACTTTTTCAGTTGTGACAAATTAATTGAAAACCACTTCTGAGTTCTTCAAAGCAAAGCAAATTTCTCTCAACTTAGACAAACTGTTTAAATGCAGTGTGATTGTTTTTTAGTACTTTAATTCTGTCTTAGCTTTAATTATAGGGGTGTATTCTGGAAATAGTTATTACACTGATAAAATTTCATTGAAGAAAGAATATCTTAATAGCTATGATTATTTCAGTAGTTCTGATATAATCATTGATGTGATACCTTCAAATTTTGACCCCAATTCAAAGAAATACGTTTCCATTTCTGTTCCTAAGCTGTTTTACAAAATGAAAATCACACCTTTGAAACCTTCAATAATTAAGATTTATCCCATGTTACTAAAAGTAAAATATTGACTTTACTTTGAGCCAAACAATTACTTCAGAACATCATCAAGGACTTTCCCTTTCTCAATTAATGGCCTTATTTATGTCAAAATAAACTTGCTCCCCTCAGTAATCTTATAATCACAGAATCATAAGACATGAGATCCAGAAGACACCATGGACCTGATCCAAGATTCCATTTTATAGAATTAAACACTCTCATGATGACTCACTCTGGAAATCTATGTGCAATGCAGATAGAAAGGCACTGTGTACGAAATGGAAAAATAAATTAATGTAATGTCCATTTACAACTATAGGATATATCACTTTGTTTTCAGGAGTTAGTTAATCCAATAATATTTTTGAATGCTTTTGTCATCACTAGCAGAAAGTGCTGGACCCAGTATTTTGAGACGTTATAAGGAAAGTGAATGATAGAGGTTCTTCCTTCAAATATCTTATGCTGAGATGAGAAAGAAAGCCCAGTGCAAGGAGATTGCATTATTATTTCTGTATATATGAGTTTGAGCAGCTGAATTGAATTTATGCGTAGTTTCATGAAGGTATACCATGTACCTTGTTGTAGTTGTGATGGGTACAAAAATGTGCAAGGGATGGTTCTTGCCCTCTTGTACCTTAAAGTTTGGTAGTGATAAAAGATAGCCAAACAAATACATGCATCAGTATAACAGGCCCTGGGTTGATAAGTATTATAACAAGACAGAAGGAAAGTGGAAATGAAGCTAGAGAAGGAAGGCAGTGGCAGTGGGGATGAAACGGGTAGAGGGTTGTGAGATCTTTAGGATGTAGACAATGAGAGTTGGTAATTAAATAGATGTGGTAGGCAAAAATGAAGAAGGCATCTAAGATGATAGTGGTTTATTTGTTTGGGTAAATGGTTACAGCATCGCGACACCAAACAACAGAGAGAATAGCAATGAGTTGGAAAATGAATGGCAGCGGGGGTGAAAAAAAGGAGTTTCATTTTTTGACTGTTGATTTTGAGATATCTGTGCAAAAACCTGGCAGACATTCCAGGAAGACCTTTGGATATACTTAACATTACCAAGAAAAGAGATTTAGACTAGAAAAGATGATTTGGAAATTTATAATGTGTAAGGCATAATGCAAACAGTGGACATAAATAAGTTTATCTGGGGAAAAAGTGTAGAGAAATATTAATCCAAGAAAGAAACCCTGGAAAAGGCCAAAATTTGAGGATCTAATTGAAGAGGAGGACATTATGAAGACTGAAAGGATAGTCAGAAAGAGAGAAGTCATGTGTGGCTTCCTTCCTCCATGGCTGATGGAACCCTATGTGCTATAGAATAATGCCTCTCCATTATCCCGTGGAGAGTGGATATTGATTAGGATAAAACAATCATGGACATTCCCCTTTGCCAGTGAGCACATGAGATGGTTCTGATTAGGAAGAAATAGGGGAAGTCAGAGGGCTGCTATTGTTTTTCTTGCTCCTAAAAAATAAACCCAGCACATAGATTTGCCTGTTTTCAGCCCCTCAACGAAGCTGTCTGAGGATGAGATAATTATAACTGTAGCTTCCATGTTGGGACTCTGAAGAAGCAGGCATGAAAATAAAAGCCAATAATTCACTAAGGGCAGCAGAGGGGAAAGAAAGAGGCACCTGTGGGGTTTTGCTGCAAGCAAACCTAGACCTGTGTGCCTCTGCCTAATGTTCATGTGACAAATTATACCTGTTATAGACTGAATTGTGTCTCCCCCATGCCCTCCCCCAGATTCATGTTGAAGTCCTAACTTCCAATACGTCTGTACTTGGAGATAGGATCCTGAGGAGGTAATTAAGGTTAAATGAGGTCATAAGGGGAAGGCTCTAATCCAATAGGACTGATGGCCATATAGGAAGAGGAAGAGAAAACGATTTCTCTCTCTGTCTGCATACATACAAGGCAAATGAGAGGATACAGTGAGAAGGTGGCCATTTGCAAGTCAGGAAGAGAACTTTCGCCAGGAACTGAATTGGTTGCCACCTTGCTCTGGGATTATTAGCCTCCAGAACTGTAAAGAAAATTAATTTTTGTTATATGCCACCCCTTCTTCTATAATATCTTGTTATGGCAGACCAAGCTGACTGATACAAGAACATATATATTGTTGAGAGAAAGGAAGAAAAGAAGAAAGAGGGAAAGAATGAAGAGAGGGACAGAGGGAAGGAAGAAGGGAAGAATGGAGGGAAAGAGGCAGGTCAAATTAGGAGAGTGACACGGAAATCAGGGAAGATATACTATTTCCAAAGTATGAAATGGTCTAAAATCTCTAAAGACTTACAAAGATCAAGTTCAACAAGACTAGAAATAATTTCAGAAGATCATTGGTAACCTTAACAATTCAAATAGGGTGGCCAATATCCACATGACACTAGAATAAGTAATAAATAAGAATTGAGCAAATGAAAACAATATTGACAAGATTTTTGAGAAGGTTGCTTGAAAAAGAAAGATAGAGTGGTATCTATAGAAATGCAAACAGAAGGAAAAGTTAATCTTTAGAATGGGAAAATTAAAAAAGTTTTATTGGCAGAGCATCAAGAGTCAGGAAAGCGGGAGGATCTGAAGATACAGGAAAGAGGGAATTATTAATGGGAAAATCTCCGAGAAGGTGGGAAAGGGTAGGCTTAAGGAGAAAGATGATGATTTTGACTTGGAATAGCAAGGACACATCATTCTCAGACTGTAAATAGATGAGGAGTGTGATAATACAAATAAGAAGAAAAATTGGGCAGCAGAAGCCAGAGAGCTGATGTTATTCTTTGCCCTAAAGTAAGAGAGAATTTCTTTGCAGAGAATGAAGGGGGTGGAGATTGGCTTGGAAGCATGAGTGGCCACATTCTACGTCCTTGGACGTGCTCAAGCAGCTGCATCTTAGTGGACTGAAGAGAGGAATTAACCCAAGAATGTGACCCTGTTAAGTCATGCATCTCATTGCATCCAAGTAAATGATAGGCCATTGGAGTTGTTGCTATAATTAGGTTAAAGTGCATGCCATGGGCCTTACCAAGATTTCTAGTGATCCCAGGAGATGTGTGACTGCATCAGCAGAAAAAGTAAAAGATGAATTAATATGTTGAAAATAAGGAGGTAAAAATGAATTGTATCTCTAGGATTTCATATCTTGTGACTTGATCCCATCAGCTCAGTACCTATGGAATGATAAGCAATTCTTTTAGATTAAAAATATACATAATAATTTGAACATAATTTGTGTTTACCTAGCCAGCTGGCGCCTATAGGCCATTTGCCTTGGAGAAAGCAGGATCCTGTCAATCTTGGTAGCACACTTAGGAATGGTGGGCAATATGGTAGTCCTTAAAAGAGATCTTGGATAGCTTGATCAACATATTAAAAAATGAATGTAAAAACTAGGCATGATATTATTAACTATTGTTTTCTACTGGTTTATTAAATAGCAACAACCACCCACCTGGGCTTCTTTTTGCACCTGTTGCACTTATGTGGTTATTTATTACCACATAAGTAATCACACCAAAGCAACAAAAGTCACTTTATTATTTTTTCTCGTTGTTGTGGGTGTTGACTGCATTTAGGTAGTGTTTGCTTGGGAGCTTTAATGATGTTTGGGGCTAGGGTCATCTTGTGGCTCACCTACTCACGTGTCAAGAGGTTGATGCTGGCTGTTGGCTGGGGACCTCCTGGAGCTTTAGCCAGAAAGTAACCCCTGGCCTTTACACAGTCTTGCCACTTCCTCACAACATGGTAGCTGAGTTCCAGAACAAATGTCTCAAGAGGACCAGGTGGAATCCACATGGCCTTTTATGTTTTAGCCGTGGGACGTTCCATACCATCAATTCTGCTGTCATTACAGGCCTGCCAAGATTTAAGGGAAGGAACAAAGCTCCACTCCTCTGTGGGATAAATGTCAGCATCACGTAGGAAGAAGAAATGTGGGATGGGACTCTTATTGTGGCCATCTTGGAAAATACAATCTGCATACTGCTTGAATGACAGAGTATCACTGCCTAGGCTGACAGCCTTAAGGCAAACTCTTTGCGTCTCTTCCAACCCTCTGTCTCCTTTAGAGATTTTGTCTTTGTGGGTTTACTAACGATGTCTGCTCGAGCCATAAATGGCACCTACATGTGCCATCTGACAAGTGAAGGCTGGAATTATTTCTTGTCAGAGACTTCAAAAGAGTAGAATATAATTTTTAGAGCAGCTTTAGGTTCATAACAAAATGAAGTGGAGGATGCAAAGATTTCCCATAAATCCCCTCTGCCCTCACACATGGACAGTCTCCCATCATTATCAACAATTCTGCACTAGACTTGTATATTTGTTATAAGTGATGAACCCACATTGCTTTGACATGTCATTAGCACACAAAGTTCATGGTTTACAGTAGGATTCACTGTTGGTGTTGCAAATTCTATGGGTTTTGACAAATGTATGAGATGTATTCACCATTATAATATCATACAGAATAGTCTCACTGCATTAAAAATCTTGTGCTCTGCTTATTTATCCTTCTCTCCCCCAATCCTTGGCAACCACTGACACTTTATTTTTCAATTAAAGTTTATTGGGGGACAATTGTTAGTAAAGTTACATGGATTTCAGGTGTACCATTCTGTAATACATCATCTATATCTCACATTATGTGTTCACCACCCAGAGGCAGTTCTCCTTCTATCACCATATATTTGACCTTGTTTACCTTCTTCCAGAACCCCCCTCCCACCTTACCCTCTGGTAACCACTAAACTATTATCTATGTCTATGAGTTTTTGTTTCTTCATTTTTCTGTCTTGTTCTTTTGTTGTTTTCAGTTTTATATACCACATATCAGTGAAATCATACGGTTCTCTGCTTTTTCTGCCTGACTTATTTTGTTTAGCATTATAATCTCAAGATCCATCCATGTTGTCGCAAATGGTACTATATCATCTTTTCTTATGGCACAATAGTATTCCAGTGTGTATATATACCACAATTTCTTTATCCACTCATCTATCGAAGGACACTTTGGTTGTTTCCATGTCTTGGCTACCGTAAACAAAGCTGCAATGAACATTGGAGCACACGTGTCTTTACGGATAAATGTTTTGAGATTTTTTTGGATAGATACCCAGGAGAGAGATTGCTGGGTCATATGGTAATTCTATTCGTAATTTTTTGAGGAACCTCCACACTGCCTTCCATAGCGGCTGCACCAGTCTGCATTCCCACCAACAGTGTATGAGGGTTCCTTTTTCTCCACAGCCTCTCCAATACTTGTTACTATTTGTCTTGTTGATGAAAGCCATTCTGACTGGGGTGAGGTGATATCTCATTGTGGTTTTTATTTGCATTTCTCTTAGTGATGTTGAACATTTTTTCATATGTCTATTGGCCATTTGTATGTCCTCTTAGGAGAAATGTCTATTCAGGTCCTCAGCCCATTTTCCAATTGGATTATTTGTTGGTTTTTTTGTTAAATTGTATGAGTTCCTTATATATTTTGGATATTAGCCCTTTATTGGAGGCGTTGTTTGCAAAAATCTTCTCCCATTCAGTCGGTTGCCTCTTTATTTTGTCCATTGTTTTTTTTGCTGTGCAGAAGCTTTTAAGTTTGATATAGTTCCATTGATTTATTTTAGCTTTTACTTCCCTTGCCTTTGGAGTCAAATTCATAAAATGCTTTTGGAACCCAAGGTGCATAAGTTTAGTACTTATGTTTTCTTCTACACTGTTTATTGTGTCAGGTTTTATGCTTAAGTCTTTGATCCATTTTGAATTAATTTTGGTACATGGAGACAGATAGCAGTCCAGTTTAATTCTTTTGCACGTGGCTTTCCAATTCTCCCAGCACCATTTATTGAAGAGGCTGTCTTTTCTCCATTGCATGTTTTTCGCTCTTTGTAAAAAATTATCTGTCCATATTTATGTGAGTTTATTTCTGGGTTCTCAATTCTATTCCATTGCTCTGTGTCTTTTTTTTTTTTTTTTTTTTAAGCCAATACCATATTGTTTTGATTATTGTTGCCCTGTGGTACAAGCTGAAGTCAGGGATGTGATACCTCCAGCATTGTTCTTTTTTCTTAGGATTGCTTTGGCTATTCAGTGTCTTTTGTGGTTCCATACAAATCTGATGAGTTTTTTGTTCTATTTCTTTAAAAAATGCCATTGGGATTTTGATGGGGATTGCATTAAATCTGTATATTGCTTTGGGTAATATGGCCGTTTTAACTATGTTGATTCTTCCAATCCGTGAGCACAGAATGTCTTTCCATTTCTTTGTGTCTTCTTCAATTTCTTTTAAAAATGTCTTATGGTTTTCAATATATAGGTTTTTCATATCCTTGGTTAAGTTTATTCTTAGGTATTTTATTCTTTGTGTTGCAATTGCAAAACGAATTTTTTCTTTTTAAATTTTTCTGAGATTTCATTGTTAGTGTATAGGAATGCAATGGACTTTTGTACTTTGATTTTGTAGCTGGCAACTTTACTGTATTTGTTTATTGTTTCTAATAGCTTTTTGGTGGAGTCTTTAGGGTTTTCTATATATAGCATCATGTCATCTGCAAAGAGTGACAATTTAACTTCTTCATTCCCAATTTGGATGCCTTTTATTTTTTTCTCTTGCCTGATTGTTCTGGCAAGGACTTCCAACACTATGTTGAAAAGCAGAGGTGATACAGGACAGCCCTGTTGTGAAGCAAAGGGCTTCAGTTTTTCACCATTAATTATGATATCAACTGAGTGTCATATATGGCCTTTATTATGTTAATAATACTTATTTTGTTAAGTGTTTTAATCATAAATGGATGTTGTGTCTTTTCAAATGCTTTTTCTGCATCTATTGATATAATCATATGATTTTTGTCCTTTATTTTGTTTATGTGGTGTATCACATTGATGGATTTGTGTATGTTGAACCACCATCCTTGTGCCCCTGGGATGAACCCCACTTGGTCGTGATGTATATAATCTTTTTAATGCATTGTTTTATTTGATTTGCTTGAATTTTGTTTATGATTTTTGCATCTGTATTCATCAGAGATCTTGGTCTGTAATTTTCTTTTTTTATGTTATCCTTGCCAAGTTTTGGTATCAGGGTAATATTGGCCTCATAAAATGAGTTAGGGAGTATTGCACTGACCCTTTTGAACCAAAACACACTGGCTCTTCTCCTGCCTCCAGTTTATATTGTACATTATCATCAGAATTATACTTCCTTAAAAAAGTTCTATAGGGAGACTGACGCAGGAACCCCTGAGAGCGACTCATTACAGGCTGAGAGATTCTCAAAGGGAAGTGCATGAACTGTTTGGTATCAACTTCCGGGTTCCGGGTAGTGCTTTGGTAGTGTGACACGTGCTAGAAATTGACTATATGTTTATGCCCTACACATAGTAGTGACAAAGGGGGTTACAAAAAGGTAAGTAAGGTGTTCCATCCTTTCCCAGTTATATCTCCCACTTCATCCCATTACATTCTCTACGCATCCCTCCCTGCAGCCTTCTTCCTAGAATGGAACCTGAGAACTCAAGTTGCTGGGACTTTATACAAGTCCCTTCCTGGGTCTGTAATGTTCTCCTACCTTGTTGAAGTCCTAGAAGCTTCAACTGAATTGCCACCATTCCAGAAAGCTTTCCCAGATACCCACATCCCTACCACCCCCAGGGACTTGCAGCTTCCTTTGTACCATTTAGCACAACTCAGTTTGTACTAGATTATTAGAGCGTGTCTATATCTCCCCCACCAGCTACCGTGACTGGAAGGCAGAAATACAGTGGTATGAGGTGATACTATGTCATTAAAGCAATGGGCTAAATAAACATTATGTTTGGAGAAGGAGGCTATGGTGGAAGCTGCCCACCATCTTCTAAACCAAGAGGAAACCAGATATTCCTCTTTTACTGACATCAACTCTGTAATTTTCCCCTTCGGTTGAGATTAAATCAGATGGAAGGCTGAGTCCAGGAAGCCTGAATGGGATGTTTTTATCCCAACAAGTACATTTTCTGCTAAGAAGGGAGAGAGTACTGATTTTGTACTTGAAAAAAAATAATGGATCCCATTCAAATATAAATTAATTTCCTCTCCTCAGTGGTGGTTGCCATCATTCCTAAACTGATATGTCATCATTATAGTCATTTTGAGATTGGTTGGCCCAGGAGAAAGTGACTAAATGGACTATTTCAAAATGTGTTTTGTTTTTTTAAACATCATTTTAGACATGGACAAATAATAGAAAGTTTAACTCCAAGACTATTTTTCTCAATAAGACTAATAGAAACTAAAATAAGGAGAATTATGTCACAAAATGTGTTTCTACTGACATGTATCATCTTTGTTGCCATAAAGCTTATTTTTATTCCTGTTTTAGTCTAATATCAAATGAGTCAATAAGGGCTAAAAATGATAGCACTCAGAATGACAACTATTTAGGGTTAGTTGCAGTGAAATTAGTTCCAATAGCAACAGCAAGTACATTTTAATTGTCCTTTTCTTCTGAAAAGTGAATAAATAGATTATATTTTAGAAAGGTTTGATATTTAATACAGAGTTTACTTATAGGTTTTGAGAGAATGTTTCTTTTATAAAACACATTTTGTTCTTAGGAATTTACTATTTCAACATTGTTTATTCTGCTCATTCAGTTAATCTTAGAATATGCTCTGTTATTAGTCTTGCAATGAATTGTAATGCTCATTTTGATATACAGAAAAAGAGCATATTGTATGCAAAAATTAATCCCTGAATAATCCTCTATTGCAAACCATCATGTTGATGTATAAATCAGGGTTTTCGTAGCTTAGCTCAATGAAGGGAAAGCTCAGTGTCTGGGTCACAGCCAAATACACTTTAAGAGCCATGAAGTACAAACACTGAATTTTCCTTTACTCAGATATAAATCTACTGCCTATTGTTAAGCAATCTTCATTGAATTGATGTCCTTCCTCTCAACTTACTTTACTTCATCATATTTATTAGGGAATCTTAGCACATCAAGAGCACATTTAGAAATAATTTCATGATTAACCTTAGGGCAAAAAAGTTAATGCAATATATATTGCCAAGTTTATTAACTACCTTTTTGATGGGCTTACAGCTGTGTAGTGAGGACAATAGCCTTCAATTAAGTGAACAGTGATCTTGAGACCAGGATTTTCAGCAAGGAATAGTTAGCCAAATTGTGGGCATTGAGAGGGAAATATGGATGAACATATTTCCAAGCATTTCTTAGTTCTATGCCTTATAGGGTAGTATTTGTAAAAAGCCTAAGCAAATTAGTCTATTTTGCTTAGGTCTATTTGGAAAATCAAAACACATTTATGAGGTTTGGGAGAATTTTAACAAAAACTGATTTTTATTTTTATTTTTTAAAATATTTCAAAATGTATTTTCAATTACATTTGACATTCAATGTGATTTATATTAGTTTCATGTGTACAGCATAGTGGTTAGACATTTATATAATTTACAAAGTGATTCTCCCCTGATTCGTCTAGTACCCACCTGACACTATACATAGTTTTTACAATATTATTGACTATATTCCTTATGCTGCACGTTACATCCTCTTGACTATTTTGTAACTACCAATTTGTACTTCTTAATTCCTTCACCTTTTTCACCCTGCCCCCCAACTCCCCTTCCATCTGGCAACCAACCATCAATTTGTTCTCTGTATCTATGAGTCTGTTTCTGTTTTGTTTGTAACAAAAACTGATTTTTAGAATAGCATTTAACATACCATATAATTATATATTCATATTCAAAAGCTGATATTTATTTAAGGTATAAACAGACGTACATAAGAAGTATAAATTATTAAACTTTCAACTGTCCTTACTTCTTTACAGAAAGATGTCATTAAATAGAAATGCAATTTAAAAGAGACAGCTAAAACTCACATAATTAATATTTTTTGATGAAGTAGACAGACACTATTTTGGGGACAGGAGTTGACTAACATCTCAAACAAAGAAAGAAATGCTTGTGGTTCTTACATTTAATTAAGGTATATTATAATATAATTAGTCTAGGATAGGGGGAGCCATCCTGAAAGGTAATGTGTCAAAGTACCTCTCTCTTTTCCTGGAGAGTTTGCAGAGGATCAAGAGGGTAGTTGTTCAGATGGGATACTTGCCACGGCCATATTTCTGGAGATCACAAACACTTGCCCTAAGGCAGCATAATATTCTCCTGGTCACCATGCTTAGAATAACCTAGGAGGTGGCCCGTGTAAATCACTTAGCACAGGACCTGGCCCAAAGCAAGTGCTCAAGACATTTAGCTATTATCATTATTATCTCAATAAAAATAATGGCATATGAGCTTTAGGTTGTCAATCTCCACCATAAGGTATGGATCCGTTAATGATGATTTACTATAACTTGAGACTATTGTGAGCAAGAAAATAAAAGGTGTGACATGAATATTCTCTCTTGACTTTGCTCAGGGAAAATGAAATTCTGTTTAGCCATTTGTTGAAATTAAAAACTTTCATTAAACCTGAGGTCATTTTATCCAGAAGAAATCCAAGGTGTCAAAACAAGAAATCCATTAGAGTCAGAATATTGACTTTATATCACACTTTCACTGATAAATTATCTCTATTGTTCTAGACAAAATGTTCTAAATGAATGTTCTAAAAATGCTCCTCTCCCACGATAAAGACATTTGTGTCCAACAACCACTATTACTAAGAGCTGGATTTCAACATGGTAGAACTGAGCTAGGTGTTAATTTATTCACAAACAGTTATTGAGACCTTTCTTTTTTTCTAGATGATGAAGAGACTACAGAGTATAAGGAAGCCAGGTTCCTTTCTGTCAGGCAGCTTACATTCCAGTGGGGAGTGGGAAGTTAAGGACACACAGTATATAAATAAATAATATGCAATACATAATAAACAATGGCAACACACAACTGAAAAAAATCCAAAAATCAAGTGAAGAAAGTAAACTCAGAGTGACGGTACGGTTATGTGAGACTGGTGTGGAGTTCATGACGGCCTTGGTGCTGATGGTCAGCGATGACATTTGAGTCAAGACCTAAATGATGAGAAGGAGGTCAGTGACCATGTTCAGGTCTTTGGAAAGAACATTCCAGACAGAAGGGTCAGTATGATAAACAATCTCCAAAGATCACTTCATTACTGCCTTCCCTTTTCATATGGTCATGCACTCCTTTCACACTGGGGTGAGAGCACTTTTATTTACTTTTTTTTAGAAAGTGAGTAGAAAGTAAGAGCACTGTCTGACATGGTTTTCATGGGAGAGGAAGAGCAGGTTAACAGAGTACTTGTCAGAACATTGGCAGAAGAATAAAGTTCTTTTCTGATTGCACTTTCCCAAGTTTAGCCCCTCAGTGACAAGTTCAAAAGCCCTAAGGGAGAAACAGGTTATGTTCAAGGATCTGAAAGACGGCATCTGTGGCAGGAAAATGTGCAGAAAGCGAGGGGGGAGACTGGCGTGAAATGAGGTTGGAGAGAAGAAGTGGGCAATAGGTTCCATCCTATCTTACTCTATAGCCAGGGATGAAGTGTTTCAGAAAGTCAGACTTTTAGGAGGGAAAGTCACAGGATCTTATTTTTATGTTTTTAAAACAACCTCTGGCTACTCTTTGGGAACTGGGTGGGAGGGGGATAAGAGTGGAAGCGGGGAGACCCGTGAGGGAGACAGCCTGTTGGAGGAGTCCAGGGGAGAGACGGGAGATGTTGATGAGAACGCTGATGGACAGAAGGTTTTATCCTTCAAAGCTCTTTAATAACTGGGTGAGAGAAGTGACCGATATATTGAGTTTTGTTATTTGACAAATTAAAGACCATCTAGACAGTTAGGGATTAGGCCAGTGTCTCTTCTCAGTGCTTTGGACTGACTGTATTAGGCTGGTGCACAAGTTATTGCGGTTTTTGCAATTATTTTTAACCTTTTTTAAACCACAATTACTTTTGCACCAACCTAATATAGGCAGTTCTCAGACTCCAATATGTATTGGAATCACCTGGGAAGTGGTTCACGTGCCAATTCCCGAGTTTCTTCTTAGCTCTTCAGACTCAGCAGGAATGGGTGGGGCCGAGGGACCTGCACTGCTGAAAGCACCCGCATTCTCATACAGGTGGTCAGGGACCCTGAAAAACCATGACTCTTTATTCTGAGTCCTCAGGTCCCTGAGATTTCGGCGTTCTCAGATGTCTAGTTACTCTAAATTTCAGCATGTGTTAAACATTGCTTTCCATTTCTTCATCTCATGTTATTTTTGTGTGTGTGTGTTTTCTTTCTTTTGACCCTTGAGCTTTAAACACTTTCAGGACTAGCTTTTTTCCCCTCCCTTCTTCTTTCTCTCTTTTTAGTTTCCCTCTTTAAGGAACAGAACTTCAGGTGCATATGTATTTTTTTAACTGTTTTGAAAGCAATACAGTGTTCCCAGCGTCAAAAGCATTTAAAAGACAGTGCATCAATTGCAAGCAGAACAATTCAGAGACAGGGGCTTACTGATAGAAATAAGAGACTCGTTTTCTCTAGGAAGAAACAGAGACACAGTCTCTAACCTTTCCTTCTCATAACCAAAGACATTTTGGGAGAATGGATTTCCAAGGCAATAAATGGTAAATGACAATATACAAATGTCTTTATCAGGCATTTTCATCTAAAAAGTGAAAAACACCCCTCAGGTAGCCGACGTTTAATGCTGTGTTGGCGAACCTAATGTAGGCCGGCTTGCTTTTACCTACAACTAAATGGAATTTATTCCAGATATCCGGATAACATTGATGTAGCAGGAAATGTATGATTCAATCATATGGGGCATAATAACTCAAATTGATACAGGCCAAAGTTAGTAAGTGTCCCA
This sequence comes from Rhinolophus hipposideros, assembly GCF_964194185.1. Taxonomy (NCBI): domain Eukaryota; kingdom Metazoa; phylum Chordata; class Mammalia; order Chiroptera; family Rhinolophidae; genus Rhinolophus; species Rhinolophus hipposideros. The sequence continues at coordinate 90,186,706 of NC_138053.1, forward strand.
AACTATCCCCGGCAAGATGACAAGATGAGGGAGACATTATCTCCTTGATACTGATGATGGCATCAAGTCATTCATCGATGGAGACAGAAGCAAAACCTAGGTGTTATGAGAAGTCTATTATTTTCTCCCAAGTAAACAGCTTCCCCCCACCCCCCAAAAAAGGAAGTCCAAATGACACTCTAAAAACAAAATATTTCTCTAACAAAATTTGTATAGGAAAAATAATTAGTTTTATTTAATCAAAACACTCAGTCAAAAGAGAGACTTGGACCTCAGAAGTGAAACATGACTTTTTGTTCTTATGATTGCCTTTGTAAGTTTAAAGAACCTGCTAGCCAATGTAGACACGTTATCAAAGATAACTTATTTACCCCAAATGGAGGCCAGATCAACATAAAACAACTAACCAAAATATAGCATTCACTAGACCTGGAGAGCAGGTGGGATACTTGATGAAAACCATGTGAGCGATCCAATCCATTGTTCTACACCACTGTACCTCAGACAGGGAGATGTGTGAATTCTCCCTGTCCCAAGCTGACAAGAATTCAATATTTAATATGCCTTGTGTGATTGCTTATTTGATTGTTACACACAGCATACAAGTGGGAAGCAAATTGGCATCCTGTCATTTGTTTCAATAAGCTGAGAAAACATTCATCTCACACAGAACTAAAATAAGTTACCTTTCAGCTACAGGCCAAAAGCTGGATGGTTAATTGATACATGTCTGGAATATATTAGCAAATTTTATGTAGGAAAAAATGCTTCCCTAAATAATAATGTATTCTTAATGTGACTAAATTCCATAATAGAACATGGCATTCTTTGATGTATCTAAAGAGAGAGTACTAACTCCTCCCTTTCTTGAAGAAGACACTTTCTTTAAGCAAAAATGAATGTCTGATAAAAAGTATTATAAATGTGAAAACATTATTGTCTCTGCTGGTTTATGGAGACACAACAAGAAGTGAGACATTTTGTTTTTTAAAAACCCCAAACTTCTTAAAAATTATTTATAAAAAAAAATAGTTTGGTGCCACTATTTTTTTATAAATAATAAAAATAGCCTAAAGTACAGTATATTATTTCAGTGGCATGAAAATCCAAGATGACACAGAAAGGTTTGACATAATTGATCTGTTCTCTCAAAGTAATGTCTCTACCAGAATCTGCTTGATAGATTTTATGGAGTCCTAGAAAAATTTCCAATTTGGAAAAAGAAATTGACATGTCTGGACTACGTGTAGAAGTATTATGTCATTCACTTCTTCTCTCAGAAGAAAGTCCTTGGGACCCAAGTGGTTTTTATGGAAGTGTTATCAGATTGATCAAGCCATTGGAGCACAAGTTTTCAATTGAAAAAGGAATGTGTTCAGTCTTGTTAATTAATACAGGAGGCTCTAGATGACACAGGGGCAAGCCAGGCTCTGACCTCACAGAAGACTCTTGAGAACACACTTCATTATCTTTGTATCTCTGGGAAGCCTGTAAATCAGCAAGGAAACTTCCAGGTGGAAACTCTAACGTGGTCATTTACATAATTTTCCTGAAGGGGGTCATCACACTTGGTCCGTGCTTGTTTCCTTTAGTGCACATAAGATTCCCATCAAATATTTACGTTTCTAAAAAGAATATCTCCATTTACCCTTTAGCTGAAAGTCACACAAAAGACTTGTGACAGGCAAAAGAAAGCAACTACACGATGAGACTTTTTATTAGGTTGGTGCAAAGGTAATTGTGATTTTTGCAATTATTTTTAACCTTTTAAACCGCAGTTACTTTTGCATCAACCTAATAAAATGGCGCAACCAAAATGCCCTCTTCTTGAGATTCCAGGGTTTGAAGTGATATGTGCTACAGAATGAGTGCATGGAAATTTTTTGTCATCTGAAAAAGTTCAAGGAGATGTCTGGCCAGGGACACCAATCTGTAAAAAGAAGAAACCACTCTTTAATTGTGTTTGTTTTTGTAGCTAAATAAGGTGATTGTCCTAGATATGTTCAAATTTACCATCTGGCTCTCATTCCATATTCTCTTGGTTTAAAAAATCACTAGATCCAGGACTGCCTATTAAGGCTATTCTGATTAAGAAGAGATGGGAGGACAGATGGTAGAATTATGTAGTGGAGAAAGTGATAGGGGATAATGAACTACTTAAAATTAATACTATGCTAGCATAGAGGCTGATAAATTGTTGGGTGGGAGCTCTGAGTTGAATGTTACATCTAGAAAAATTCCTGTGCAAAAATCACCACTAACAGAGGGTAAAAAAATTCTTGATAAAAATGTTAAGTGCATTAATGTGAAAAACCTAATTACATGTGGATCATTATTTTTATTATTGTTTGCTGTAGTTAGCACTTACTGAGAATTTATATGTCAGGAATGTCAGTAATTTGTTACATACCCTATTTCATTCACTCCTCAAACAACCCTGAGAATCAAATATTCCTACTACTTCGTTTTTTCAGACCAAGAAACTGAGACTTTGAGAGTTCCACAACTTGCCCAAGGTCAAGCAACTATTAAGTGGCTGAGTAAGAGACTCAAAACCAGTCTGATTTTGAAGTTCTTACCCAAGCTACACCACTTTCCGTAATCTTGAATAATTGCTAATGTGCGCAGTTTGTATTTATCTCCTTTGATCCTCCATTCACCTTCTTATTTCCAATGCCAGCCTTCTCCTTCCACTCTTCCCTTGATACATGTCTTTAACTTGTCTGTGATTGAGGGAGTTTCTAAGTAATAATACATCCAATACAATATCTCATTGTAGATGTCATCTCACCAATCCTTTACATTTTCCTACCCTACAGTACTTCCTCACTTGCTGTTCAAAACAGCATTGATCATTTTCTAGCCTATCTCAGTTCTGCTAGCATGCATGATTAACTTTGCCATTACCCTCAGGCTTTTTAGGACATTAATATTTGACTGACTTCACTCAGCCATTGACAGTTCATGTTTTGAATTTATTTTTAGTTCTCAGATATAATAGATTGCAATTTACCAAGTTAAATTTCAGTTACTCTGTAGTTTTCTCCTCAATTTATTCCTCTGTCATTGTAGCAGCTTCCAATTTAGAATCAGATTTCATTACTGTGGCATTTTCCAGATTGTCAATAAAGATGTTAAACCAGACCAGACCTTCAAAGCGACCCCTTGGTTCCTATTTGTAGGCTCTTTCAGGGAACCCATCCAGGAATAGCTTAGAATGAATACAAACTGTAAAATCGGATTGCAAGAAGCTTCAAAACTTGTTATCAAGGGTCAAAATAATTCCCCATGTGATAATCAAATGGTAAGTGGCTGGGCATAGCAGGACTAGTGCATGAAGTCAGAACTAGAAGACAGAAAAGATGAAACAATTTTAGTTCTAGTTGCTAGAAATGGCATGAGGAACAAAGTGAAGCGCACCTAGAATATTGTTACTAGGTTTAAAAAAGAAATTATATTTTCCCTAATATTAAGAAATAGTTAATGTCATCTTACTTTCACAGCCCAGGTTTGTTTTTCATCCTTTAAAATCATGAGACCGGGAAATGAACGTTATTCCTATTCAATGCTTAGCAGTGGTGAAGCACATGGAGACTGGACAAAGCCACGCTCTCTTGGGCATCAGACCAAGCTCCATTAATCTCCAAGGCCTAGTTTGACAGATGTATGAAATTTAGCAATGCAACTAGTGACTTGTACATAATAAGTGCACAATAAATATTTGGTTAATAAAAGTCCTTTATAATGAAATCAGAAACGGTCATGAAAATTTTAGAGATGTATTTCTATAACTAGACTATACCATAAGCTTCTCTCACCTCTCCTTTATGTCTGTGGGGCATTTGACTCCTATTTATTATGCCTGAAGTGAAGACTTCCTGTCTTAATTTGCTTGGGCCGCCATAACAAAATACTACAGACTAGATGGCTTAAACAACAGATATTTTCTCACGGTTATGGAGGCTGGAAGTCTAAAATCAAAGTGCTGTCAGGTTTGGTTTCTGGTGAGAGCTCTCTTCCTGGTTTGCTACCTTCTCTCTGTGTCCTCACAAGGCCTTTCCTTTGTACCTGTGTGGAGAGAGAGAGTTCTGGAGTCCCCTCCTCTTCTTATAAGGACACCAAGTCCTATCTGATTGGGCCCCATTCTTATGGCCTCATTTAACCTTAATTACCTCTGTAAAGGCCCTATAGTCCAAATATAGTCACACTGAGGGTAGGGCCTTTGGGGGCTGTGGGGAGGCGGGAGGCGACACACAATTCAGACGCTGCCGGTGGCCTCCAGAGTTGAGAGATAATCCCGACATAGGTGTGTTCCATTTCTCCTTTACTGCCTCTCACTACGATCCAATCACAACCCCACTCTTTAGGGCTAAGCTTCAGAGTCTCTGTGTACTTACCATTCTTTATTACCACATTGCAATGTCATTCTTTAGAAGCTAATGAGGCAGTTCATAGCCTCCTGAACCTGGGGAGCCACCCCTCCCTGAGCTTGTGCTGCATGACACTGGTTACTTAAAAGACAGCAGTCCCTTGAGGAGAACTTTGCAGACCCCTTGGCTACAGTAGTGGCTTCTATAGTGTCCCCTTAAAATTCTTGTCCATTCAGCAGAAATGGAGTTCTTGAAGATGTAATCAAGCTAAGATGAATTCATCCTGGATGAGGGAGGGTCCCAAACCCCATGACTTGTGTCATTATAAAGAAAGGGAGAAAGGGAGACACATACACAGAGGGGAGAGAGCCTTGTGAAGACAGAGAAAGAAAGCAGAGTGATGCAGCTAGAAGCCAAGGAATGCGGGGATTGCTGGCAGCCACCAGCACAAAACTCAGGATCGATTTCTTTCCTTCCATAGGTTCCTATCCAACTCAAAAGCAACATCCATTGAGGGCACTTCTGAGATGTGTCAGGAATCTGACCACTGCTTGCTATTTCTAGTCCTGTTGACCTCACCTAAGCCATTGGCAGTTTTCATTGAAGTTATTGCGATAGTTTCTTAATTTGTCTCTCTGCTTTCACTCTTGACACCTTATGATCTATTTTGAGCACAGTGACCTGTGTGATTTTTAAAAATTTAAATCTGATCTCATCATTTCCCTTCTTAAAACCCTACCAAGACTTCTCATAGCAAGCAGGATAAAATCCAATCTCTTTTTCCTGTTCCATCGCCCACTTTCTATGATCTGGCCTCTGCCTACATTTCCAATTTCACTTTACGCCCTCCTTGCTCATCCACCACCTTCCAGCCACATCTGCCTCTTTCTGTGCTTAGAACAGCTATTTCCTCTGCCTGTGATGTGATGTTCTTTCTCCCAGATCGTCACCAGTCTGCTTCTTACTGCTGTGTATACTTGATTAATTTAACTATTACCTTCTTGGAGAAACAGCCTCTGTCCACACAACTGAAAATGGTCTCCATCTATCCCACCACTTCTCTACAGAGGATTGTCACCGTCTGATCTTTTTCTTGTGTATTGGTTTGCTTGTTTCCCCCCTTTATTATAATGTAAGACCCCTGAGAGCAGGTACCATTTCTGTCTTGTTCACTACAAAAAACAAATGGTATGAACATGGCTTGACACAGAGTAGCTGCTCAGTACATATTTATTGCATGAATGTATAAATGTAGAGCTGAAGAAATCATCATCCTGATTGTATTCATAGAAATGTCTAAAAATCACCAAAGCCCAGGAAGCCTCCTTCCTTTCTTTTGCTGAGAAGTTCTCCTGTGGCTCTCTGCTTCCCCAATGGCCATCCAATTTTGGAATATGCTTATTCTTTTATCACACTGAACTTTTCAGTATCCAACCCTAATATAGGCAAGTTATCAGCATTGTCAAGTTATATTTTTTTGCCTGCCTCCAGAGCTACAAGATAATTAAAATATGTAAATACACAATTGATAGTATGTGGTAGACTGTGCATTGGGCAAAAAACTTTCCTTGACTGCTCAATGATGCCTGAAATTCCTTTACCTAGGCAAAGCTTTTCATTCTAAGTCAGAGATAAGTTTAAAGATAAGAGACCTGAAAGGCTTGGTGAGCAAGCACGCATTTGGTCCCTGAAACGGGGTATGGGAAACCACCTATAAGGGCAAGAGTGGAAGATCAGTTTCTGCCCATGGCTTCTTTCGCAGTTTTTATTCTGGTGTAGAAGTGAAAATGTGGGTCATGGGAGCTGTATAATTCTGAATTGTTGGCAAATAAACTTAAAATACTCCGTTATGCATCATAACTTCATGCTAGTCACTTCCTTTCCTTGTTTTGGTCCAATTTCACTCTTTCCTTGACCATATATAGTCTTTTCTTCATTTTATTCAGGTCTTGATAGTCCCCTTCTCCATATAAATTTTCTTAGGCTGTTCCTTAGGGGTGAAAAATGTATTTCTCTTAGGCTTTCCTCAGCACAATCCCTCTCCTGCAAGTTTGTTTTCAAAATTATGTTTCACCAAATCTTTGAATCCAGTCCTCTAGTAAAATTCTCCTTGAGGGCCTGAGAGAGGGCTCAGGGAAGAAGAGAAATGAGACTGAAAGTCACGGATATTTCATCTGTGAAATCCACCTTCCTTCCAGCTCATGTTTCTGACTTGCCTATTTGGTCTGTTTTCTGTGCTGTCCTTCAAACAGCCCCAGTGGACAAAGGCTATCCTTTATGTTCTCAAAAGCACCTATAAATAACTAGAACACGAGTTTTGTGGTAATTTTCTAATATCATCTGAATTGCTTACCTTTCACATATTTTCTCAATGATAAATATCCACACTGTCCTAATTCAACATCTATTTTCAACGAGGGACACAGAGTCTATGTGAATTCAGGTGTTCAGAGCACAGAGCAAAAAGCCCAAGATACAGATCTAAGTGTAGTAGTTCCGCCTTCTTACTCTGCACTTGAAATTGAAATTCAGGCCGTATTTTATCTGAGAATCTCTATTTTATATGGAATAAAGGAAAAAAAGGCAAGGTGAGAGTTGTATTGGGACTCTAAAGTAAAAATAGATATTGGTAGAATAACAAAAGATGAGGCACATAGAATCACTTTGAGGCACATAGATTCACAAATATAAAGTAATAATTATTATACTGATAGTTGACTTTTTTCATCTTCAGACTAGACGATTGTTTTAATCTTTCAGAGAAAAATTATTTGAATTCCCTGATGAGTAGAAGAGCAGGGCAGGGAAGAGTAGTAAATGGTAACTTCGTTTTCTCTGCTCTATGATTGTGGTTGAGGGTGGTTGCAATTTGCTAAAGAAAATGGGTGAAGAATCTACTCATGTATGTTCTGAATATGTTCTGAAGATTATTTTATTATCTTTATTTCCTCAAGCTATAAATAAGCCAGTCAAGATTACATATGTCCAGTCTATGTCCTTTTCTCAGAAAAGTATTTACTCCTTAAACAATGTGTCAGTAATAACCCATGCTGTTAATTGAATTAACTGAAATTGTCTGATTTATATTGTCAAAAGTTACTGAATATTTGAATAGTTTAAAGTCTTTGTTTTCTTTATCTTGGTTAAATTCCAACATCTTGGAGAAAAAAGAAAAGCAGAAGTGTTGTGCCCACTTTAGGAATGAGCAAATTAAGGGCTAAGGAAATTTATAACTAGGATCACAATCAGTACTTACATGTTTAAGAACCAGCTCTCCTGGGGAGAGGGGAGGGAACCCCCAAAACCTGCTTGGTAGTATTTTGCAATTCTGGTGGTGTAAATACTCCCACCACAGCTGACCTTGAGCTGTCAAATGTTAAGTCACTGAACACGAAGTTGAGAAGAGATGCACATAAATGGTTCTTCCAGCTCAGCACCCTACTGCTTCATGGCCATTGACTAAAGCACCTTTAAGAATGCATTTCACTCTTCTAGGCTATTTTAAATGAAATTACAGTATCCAAGAGCTAGTCTGAAAATAAAAAGAAAAAAATGGAAGAACTCATAGGACAGATGTGGTGTAGGTGGTACCTCATGGAACACAAACAAGGGCTGATACCCTGGGCCTCATCATGTGTGAGGACGATGGTAGCTCTGAGGGCCCCTGCAATGGCGTTTGAGGGCCTTCCCTCTGAAGTGCTGCCACTTACTTGCTTTGGTAACAATGTCAAGTTCTCTCCTCTCAGTTCAAATTCCAAACTCCAAAGGGAGATCATCTGATGGGCCCCGCTGGAGTCCGTTGCCCAAAGCTAGGGCCATCCATGGTGTGACAATTAAATTCACAAACTTGTTGCAACAATGTTGCTAACCTTTTTTTGATATCAGAGGGATTAGTCATTATGAATTTGTACCAATTGGACAAACAGTTAACCAAGTTTACTGTTTGGAAGAGCTGAAAAGGCTGCAGGAAAAAGATGAAAGTGACCTGAACTTTTTGCCAACTCATGGTCCAACTCTTTTTTTGCCAACTCTTGCATCAGGACAATGCACCAGCTCACTCGGCACTGTCTGTGAGGGAGTTTTTACCCAGTAAGCAAATAACGGTATTGGAACACCCTCCCTACTCACCTGATGTGGCCCCCAAAGACTTCTTTCTTTACCCAAAGAGAAAGGAAATATTGAAAGGAAGACATTTTGATGACATTCAGGACATCAGGGGTAATACGATGACAACTCTGATAGCCATTCCAGAAAAAGAGTTCCAAAATTGCTTTGAAGGGTGGACCAGGTGTTGGCATCGATGCATAGCTTCCCAAGGGGAGTACTTTGAAGGTGATCATAGTGATATTCAGCAATGAGGTATGTAGCACTTTTTCTAGGATGAGTTTGCGAACTTAATTGTCTGACCTCATATGTCCTTACTGCATGAGAACCCCTATTCCAAGTAAAAATTTTGGCTTGAGGCTTTTTGGATCTCACAGGTAGTTTGAATTAGGACTTTACATCCTCCCAGGGACCACTGATAACGCCAAATTTCAGGAGTGTTTTCTTCCTATAACTGGCTCAAAGACAAGGCTTGAGAGAGTGGATAGTCCCTATAGTACCCCAAATTTGGAGGTGGATATTACTTTCTTGTTTCCACCCATATTAGGCTGTAACCCTTTGGAATCTCATCTTCATCTAGACAATTGCCCATGAGACTCCCACCTGAGGCCAACCTTGGACATTTTGTTCTGTTCCCTGTATCAGAGCTGAGGCTATGAAAACTAAAACTCCAGTGTGTGTGTTTTGGCAGAAAACTCCAGTGTAAAAGCTGGATCTAGTGCTCGTCTCACCTTAGTTCCTGGCCAGAGAATTCATTTCTTGTGTTTTATAGTTTATCCAAGATTTCTAGTCATTTTCAGAAGCTGGAGTGGTTTAGCAATCCAACTTACAATATGGAAATCTTTGAAAGGAGTCAGTAGTTACAATTTTCCTAGTTTGATTGAGAAAAAAATGTTATAAAATATGCCTTTATGATAAAGGAAAAAAAGAAATCCTGGGATCTGGGAGTAACAGTAATATCTTGATATAATGAAAAGACAAGAGTGGAAGCCAGACAGACTTGTATTTGAATCCCTGATGTACCTACCACCAACTATCTGCATGGCTTTGGGCAAGTTACTAAATATCTTTAAAGCTAAGTTTCTTCTTAGCTTTAAGAAGTGGGGCAAAAAAACCACTTATCCAGGTGGTTGAGAGGATAGAAGAGATATTAGTCATTGTCCCTTCCTCTCTACTTCAGTTGTAGAGAGGAAGGCTCTCTAAATCCTTTTAATCATGTTCTTTTTTTTTTCTTTTTAATTCTTGACCTTCTTTTGTCTTTGCAATGGGCCTCTCAGTGAGAGCTGGCCACACCTAGAAGACAGATTAAATTTTAATTAAATTTGTAAGTAAAAGCTCAGGTAGGGAGCAAGTCAAACCATATTCTCAGAAATAACTTAGAATCTCTTAAAAGAAGCCATCCTTGCTAGTAAACAGACTACTTTCCATGTTCCGAGTACTCAACATTATTTCCTCAGATGTATACGATGGTGGCTACCATTAGTATTCTAAAAAAGGAACCATAGATAATGCCATCAGGACTCTCTTCTATGTTCTTTAAAATATGGAAGAAATAGAAAAATCCAGTTTGCCCTTATGTGACCACAGTAAGGCGAGTTCAAAACTCCAGAACAGAAATTAGATGTGTGATGATCAGAAATGGAAAACTGTTGGAATAGGGCGAGGAGACAGAAAAGCTCTTGGTTTCAATTGGGTTTGTAAAAAGCTATTGAGAACAATTTTAAAAACTTTCAGTGTGGACACAGAATATGCATATTTAACTTATATGACTTGTCAGAGAGAGAGAGAGAGAGAGAGAGAGAGAGAGAGAGAGAGAGAGAGAGAGAGAGAGAGAGAATAAAATAGAACAGAACATGTGATGATTCTACCTGCCATTCCACCACAGTATATGCTCTTAAGTGAGAATGAGATGGGAATGAATCTGATGTTGATCCCGGGGGCCTTTGCTTGCATGATCATCTCACATTACTAAAAATAATTCTTGTTTTATTCATACAAAGTGGCCCTTAAATGCAAGCCAGTAACTTAACTTGGTGTGGAACTGATGAAACAGCAGTCTGTGGTAATGTGAGAAGAGATCTGGTTGCATTGGACTTGGGAGAGAAAGAGTCTCTACTTTCCGTTGAGTGATGGTCAAGGGAATTTTTAACACATGATTTTTGCCAAATGGTCTGACTTTAGAATCTAACCCCAGTATAGTGCAACTCTACTATGATTAAAATTTGTAGTCTTCACACAATAGTCAATATGTTAACATATGGATTAGTAAAAACGAACGTGTTTTTATATATATCAGGAACTATAAAAGATTAAACATAATTTGGATGAAATTAACCAACAGCTGAAGCCATCTACCCTTAAAATCATCTGAAAACCCATTTTTCTTCCCAAATCCCAATCTAGGTGGAATAGCGTTTATCAAATATTGAGGAAATTAAGTTACAGCTACTATAAAATACATGTTGATGCATCTAATTGTAGTAGCTCAGGGATCATATTCTAAAAGATATATAAAAATTTCCGAAAAAGAGATTCAGAATCAGAATATTCTGAAAAAGAGAATCAGAAGTAAGCACTGTTCAGAGGGTAGAGCAGGACATTTTCTATTTCCTATCACCTAACAGACAAATATGCTTAGGCACGGTGAGCATGCAATGGCAGCAAAGAGAGCTGAATCATTCCACAGTTTATTTTATTTAGTTTGTGGGAGATTGGACACTCTGGCTACAAAAAATTATCCTCTTAGGAGGTCCTGATTGACAATAGTGGGGACCTTAGCACAAAAATCCTACAAAAATCAATGCAAATTATTGAGTATGGACTAAATGCCAAAGGTTCTACAGCCATTTGTTGTTTGAAAGAATATATTCCATATAATTATAAAAGTTGCAGCTAACCATCTGTTTTAGTATCATGGCATCATGTTGTTGGTCAGCATTGTAAAAATGAACATCTTGTTTTTGATGAGCACCATTTAGGTTAATCTGAACATATGAAACTCTAATGGTATTTTACTTCAACATTTATTGTGGGTCCAGGACGTGAACAGCATGGTAGAAGATAGTGGGAGAAAGACTTGGAAACAAGAGTTCCCATTTTCAGAGTGTTTACAGGTCAGCAAAAGAGACAAAGAATGCATGCAGATTGTTCTCATAGAAGGTGCAGTGGGGTTATTTATTCAAGACATTTACTGAACCCCTATTTTATGCCTGCCATTATCCATAGAGTTGCAAATGCAGACATCAGGGACACCATCTCAGCTTTCAAGGAGATGATAAGATTGCAGTGGGTAACGGGTAGAGACAGGACTGCAGAAAGTCACAACACACTGTTCTATAATAAGTGCTATCTATAATAAAGGGAAATTCCAGGGAATGCTGAGTCACAAGGAAGGAGGATCCTACTGTATCCTCCTTTGGGGGCATCAGGGAAGGCTACCCAAAAAGCTGATAACTGGGCTGAGTTTTTTAAGATGGAGCATAATTAGCCAACTAAGAAAGGGGTAATGTGATACAAGGATACAACAAAAAGGGAACAAAATAATAGAGCAAAATATCTCATTGAAAACAAATTATAGACAGTGTAGAGAATGATGTATGAGAAGGTCTGCAAACATATTTAATGTGCCAATGTACAGGGGACAATGTAGAAAGATGTGAGATGCAAGGGTGAGCAGGGACCAGATTAGGAAGCCCTGTCTGCCACATTGAGGAACTTGGACTTTATTCTCAAGCGGGATTTAATCATGTCACCACGATGAGCAAATGTTTATTATTAGAAAGATGAATTGGGCAGTGGAATGGAGAATGGCTAGGAGAGAAGACAAGGTTGGAGATAGAGGTTAATTAGAAGGCTGCTGCAGTAGTCCAGGGGAGAAATGATGAAGGTGTGCCCATTAATGTTATGTATTGACTTGACTTGACTAAGGGATGCCCGGATAGCTGGCAAAACATTATTTCTGGGTGTGGGTGTGAGAGGGTCTCTGGAAGAGATGAGCATTTGAATCAGTGAGACTGACTAAAGATTGCCATCACCAATGTGGGTGGGCATATCATCCAGTAGCCCGAAGGCCTGACTAGAACAAAAAGGCAGAAGAAGGACCATTGCCTTCTCTTTTTGCTGGAACTGAGACTTCCGTCTTCTCTTGCCCACAGACATGAATGTTCCTGGTTTTCAGGCTTTCAGACTCAGACTGAATTACACCACTGAATTTCCTGCTACTTCGGCTTGCAGATGGCAAATCATGGGACTTCTCACCTTTCATAACTGTGTGAGTCAATTCCTGTAATAAATCTCATCTATCTATCTATCTATCTATCTATCTATCTATCTATCTATCTATCTATAACGATCATCTGTGTATCTAATGTTGTTTATTCTGTTTGTTTTTTTCTGGAGAACCCTGACTAATAGAGGAGGTATGGCTGGGTTGTTTACATCACAGATGTGCAGATGTGTTTGTGAATTGAGAAGTTGGAAGCTGACACAATTCAATGCTCATGGGTTCCATTTTCCCTATGAAGTAGGGGAAAGGCCAGACACTAAGTAAAGATGATAATATAAAATATTAAGAGAAGGAGAGGAGAAGAAAAAAAGTGAAAGGCCAAAAACAAGATGAAAGTAATTCTGACTAATTGATAGGACAAGACTTTGTGAAGAAGCGTTCATTGGATTTGGTCCTAAATGTGGGCAAGATTTAGGAAAATGGAGAGAGAAGAGTAAGTTCCAGGAATAGGACTGGAATGAACAGAAGCAAAAAACAATGTGAAGAGGAAAGGTCATTTCAAGTTCCTAACTCACAAAGCTGATAATGTTGGTTAGATAACAGGATACATGAAAAAAATGACACAGCTATGATTCAGAAATGTCCTATTTGTCTATGTGTCTCTAGGATCCAGCATGATTCCTGGCACAACGACGAGTCCTCAATAAATACCGGCGGTGCCAAAAAATGCATACACATTTTAAGAGATGTCATCTATGTATTACTTTTTGAAGTTGAATTAGGTAACAATGTGTAGAAGGACGTTCACTCAAAAGATGGCGTTCACCAAATGAATGCTAGTGTCACCATGTGACAGGCAGGACAGTCAAAGAAAATGGAAGCACGGTTGTCATTTGAGGAGCACAAGTCCATTTTGAAGTGGTATTTGAAATTCGAGAATGTTGTGGAAGTACAAGGACAATAGAGGCATGAGTATGCAACAGAACCTCCAACATGCCTACCAATTGTATGCCTTCCTGATAAGTTTGAGGCACATGGTGCTGTGTAAAGAAATTGAAATGGCATGAGCCGCAATACAAGTGGACACTTTGGTCGATGTTGCTCAAGCAGTAGTTTGCCATCATCAGAAGTGTCTGGACGCTGATGGTAACCACTTTGAGCACCTCTTGTCATTGCAGAAGTCAAACATGATTTGTATTCATCTTTCGTTATCAGTGTATATTGAGTATTGCAATTTTAATACAGTTTTTTCTTTTCTTAAAATGTGTATACATTCTTTTTTTTGGCACCCTCTGTATGTGTTAGATGAGTGAGAGCAACTTCATTTGCTCTACAGCAAACACCTGGAAATACTGGATGTACAATCTTGATGGCAACAGTTGTTTGCCGCTGGGTGGCACCTGCCTTGGGAGACACTTTGCGGTCAAAAACCTCTGTGGAATACTACAAGGAAAGTCCCTATTTTAGGGGTACCCATTGCGTGGGGGGAGTATTAAACTCCCTGAGAAGCCCTAAATAATGCTGAAAATAATGATAATAATCTATAATAATCTATAATAATCTATAATGATAATAACCTATATATACTTTGAAACATATAGAAGCAAAAATGTAACTAGGCCCTCATGGTAGCCAGTGTTGCAGACTTGCATGCAAATGCCTAAATCTGGGATCCTTGGTATACGATACATGGGGCTTTTTTATTTTCCTCTTTTTTTTTTTTTTTTGCCAGAATGGCTATAACAATTTCCCTCTCTGTGACTTTGGCCTAGGCCTAGTGATTTGTTTGGCTAATAGGGCAACAGCAAATGTGACACGCACATAGATTTCCAATTCCTGTGCATCAGGTCTTGCCTTCGACTTGCTGGGCTTAGAGTTCTGAGACCCCCATTTGAATAAGTGTGAGCTAGACAGCTGGAGAGGCCACGTAGTGGAGAACTGAGGTGTCCCAGCCGACGACACTGTTTTTAAGCATATGTGTAAGTATATCTGTAGGATAAAAGCCCTCAAGTGGAACTGATGAGGCAAAAGGTATGCAGAATTAAAATTTTAAAAGATACTGACCACCTTCCTGGAGATTGTATCAAAATGATAGCACCAGTAACAATATAGGATGTGCCCTTTTCTTCAAATTTTTGCCCACTCAGTGTGTCGCATCATCTTACCAGCGTGATAGGTCAGAAATGGTATCTTATTGTAATTTTAGTTCACAATTCTCTTAATTCGAGGTACATTTCTTTTCATGAGAAGAAAATTATATTTTCTTTTCTGTAAGTTATCTATTCATAACCTTTGCCCATATATATAAAATTATTGGTTTCCTCTTTATTGATAACTTATAATGAATCAATAACATTTATAATAAGCATTGTATATATTTATGAAATTAAGGACATTAAGCTTTTACATGAGTGTTGCCGATATTTTTTTGCAGTGTGCTATCTGTCAGTTGCCTTTGAATTTTGTGGTAGAATTTTTTTAGTCGCTTAACCAATTTTATAAGCAATCTACCTAGACCAGAATCTACCTTTGAAGTTCCCTGTCTGGGATTTAGCATTATAAAGGATATATCATACTCTGGGAATTTAGATTTAATCTATATTTTAAAAATGTTTCCTAGGGGCCGTGCATACCAACATGCCTTTTAGGCAAATCTGAAAATTCTAGCAGCCACCAGCTTGACAGTGAGTTGATCTTTGAAAAGATTCTTCACCTTAGATGACAGAGAACATTGCACCGATGGTATAGGAAGAGTCTACATTTAAAATTATTAATAGTATTTCCTATGAATAGTGTTTCCTATGGGGAAACATTTGCTTTCATGTGCAATGAAATTTAAGAGTAGATGAATTCTGTGAGATAAAAGATCAATGAGGAAATGAAAATTTCAGTCTGATATGAATACACCTGAGAGGCAGGTAGAAATAATAACTGGATGAGATAAGAAAGATTGAAAACAGTGTAAAGATAAAATAAAATTACAGAAGTCAAATGTCATTGGAAGATGAATAGATACTGCAGAAAATGGATTTATTAAAATGAAACAGACCCACAGATATCTTAGATACATAGGAAAGAGAGACAAATATAAAAACAAAAAGAAAAGAAAGAAAAGATGAGCCAAAGGAAATGGAGGAAGAAGGGCAGAAAAGAAGAGCTGCTGACCTTGAAGAAGACACTAGAAGAAATGTAATTAACAGGATAATGAAGACGTTGTAGCATTTAGAGTTCTTCATTGTAAGCTAACACAAACAATTGTAGTTAATTGAACCAGAAGAGAAATTTACTTAAAAATAGTGGTTAGCTCACAATATCTCCAAGAAGGTCCCAGAACTAGGCTTGGAGTCTAGGGAACCCATAATCATGCAGATGAGCAGGCAAACAGTGGGTATCTCTGGCAGAAGTCCTAACAGCTGGATCTGGAATGCTCCTACTTCACTATTGTGCCTGGGACTCGGATGGAGGTGCCCAGCTGCTGCCACCTTGCATTTTACCATGACTTTTGTTTCAAAGTCAGCAGAAGTACATCTCAGTGCATATGCATGCATCTTTGTTTTTAATTTGTTTATTTTTATTAAATTTATTGCGGTGACATTGGTTAGTAAAATCATATAGGTTTGAAGCATACAATTCTATATGCAATGAAGCATACAATTCTATAACATATCATCTGTATATTGCAGTGTGTGTTCACCAACCAGAGTCAGAGCTCCTTCCATCACCACATATTTGACCTCCTTTTCCCTCTTCTACCACCCCCGCCCCTTACCGTCTGGTAACCAGGAAACTATATCCTACATATGAGTGAAAGATAAGCATACATCTTTTATGTACCTGTATCCCAGTGGTTAGGAAGGCAGTGAATGTGGTGTGTGGTTCCCATATTATGGAGAGGTGCACAGACTTTCCCAATTCCAACGGGAGATTCTTAAACATACAGAAAACCTAGTGACAGCTTCTAGAAAATAGAGTACAATAAAAGTGATGGGATATCACTTCCAAGATTAGGTTACAAAAGACCGATCTTCCTCTTGCTGAGCTCCTTCTGGCTCTTCTCAGTTGCTCCTTTGATGAAGCAAGCTGCCATGTTGAGCTGACCACCTGTCAAGGAACTGAAGACACCTGAGGCCAACGGCCAGGGAGGAACTGAGGCCCTCAGTTCAACATCCTGTGGAAGAACAACGTCCTGCCAACAACCGCACGAGTGAGCTGGGCAGCAGATCCTTTCCCAGTTGAACCTTGAGATAGTTCAGTCCTGACTGACAGCTTGATTGCAGCCTGGGGCGATGCAGAGGCAGAGCTCACCCAGGTGAGCCACATCCAGATTCCTGACCCAGAAAAATGGCGAGATGACATTTATTGGTGTTTTAGCCCACTACATTTTAGAGAATTTCTTAAGCAGCAATAGAAAACTGATTTAAAAAAAAAGCGAAAACCCAACATCTCTCTTAATGTTTCTTAGGTCAAGAGTTAACCAAAACTACAACTACTGATTATTTTGGGAAAAAGAGTAGCAATGCAAAAAAGTCACCTATCAAACATACAGGTGAGCTTTTACTTCTGACTTCAAGGGTGTAGTCTGTAGACCAATGCCTGGGTGAGAACAACCAGAAAAGCTAGATACATTGAAACAAAGATTCTGTTGGAAGGCTCCAAAAGCTGCTCAAGCAGCTTGGACTTGACTGGCGGAGCTTCTGGAGAGAAGTGAGTTTACTGGGTTAGATTTCTGCCACGGCTGGGAATTGGGGGGCTAATATCCCAGATAGCAGGAAGAAGGTGGAAGCTGGGAAATAAAGTACTTCCCTTCCTAGCCCTCCTCTTCCCCCTAAAGACCATTCGTAGGTGCAGTGTACAGAGCTCCTCAGGGGCGGGCCCCAGGGAGGAGCAAGGCCACTTGTTGGCAGCCACCTCAGTAGGTCCGTTCACATGAGTCTCCCATCTCCCCTGGTCACCCTTCTGGTGCCTCACTCCTACTTCTGGGAATGGTAATTCCTAATAAAGTAATAGCTCATAAGCCCTCTGCCTGAGGCTTTGCTCAGTATTGAAACTAGATTCAAAATAAGTAAATAGAAGTAAACTAAAACATTCTAAGACACCAGCAATAATTAATTAAGACACATAATGGAAAAAACACCCCATAAGTTTTATTAGGTTATGTTTTCATTATCAGTTCAAAATGTTTTTTAATTTCCATTGTGACTTCTCCTTTAGGACTATAGGTTAATATATGTGAAGAGCTTAAAAGGTACACAGTAAACACTATATATATGTGCTGGCTTTGACTATTGAAAAGCATAGAGATACACGTGTTCATACGAAGGTCTGATAATTAAGTTCGCAAACTTGTTGCAATGATGTTGCTAATCTTTTTTGATGTCAGAGGGATTAGTCATTATGAATTTGTCCCAACTGCACAAACAGTTAACCTAGTTTACTATTTGGAATTACTGAAAAGGCTGCATGAAAAAGTTAAACAAAAATGACCTGAACTTTTCGACAACAATTTATGGCTCTTGCATCACGACAATGCACCAGCTCACAGGGCACTGTCTGTAAGGGAGTTTTTAGCCAGTAAACAAATAACTGTATTGGAACACCCTCCCTACTGACCTGATCTGGCCCAAAATGACTTCTTTGTTTACCTGAAGATAAAGGAAATGTTGAAAGGAAGACATTGTGATGACATTCAGGACTTCAAGGGTAATACGATGACAGCTCTGATGGCCATTCCAGAAAAAGAGTTCCAAAATTGCTTTGAAAGGTGGACTAGGTGCTGTCATCAGTGCATAGCTTCCCAAGGGGAGTACTTCAAAGGTGACCATAATGATATTCAGCAATGAGGTATGTAGCATCTTTTCTAGGATGAATTCTTGAACTTAATTGTCAGACCTTGCGTATCTATACACATTTAAACATACAGCATTGTAAGTAAAAGACAACTTTTACAATATATATCACAGACAAAATAATAACAGCTGGCATTGATGGAGTGTCCCATACATGGTCTCTGTATGACAACACTATGTACTGTTATCCACATTTTGCATATGAGGAAACTAAGGCACAGTGATTTGTCCAGGTCATACAGTTGGTAAGTGATGGAACCAAATTTTGAACGTAGACAATCTTACTGTGTAAACAGTTTTAGAATTCTGGTCCAGTTTTACATAATGAGAGGCATAGTAATCACTTGCCCTTCTCAAACCCTATTAATATAAAATAAGAAATATTTTAAGTAAATTTATGAGATATTAAAATGCCAGTGGGGGTGCCAAGTGCATAATAAAACAGAAAATTCTGGAACACATAAAGCAGTTGGTAACAGATTGATAGTAAATGCTAACAGAGATGAGAGACTATAATCTTACTACACTGTAACTTGAGCTCCAAAAAAATTAGCAGGGCCAGGAAAGCACACTGGCCATGGTGGCCGGCCAGATACTGAAAAGGCAATAGCTGAGGAAGAGCTGTTTTGTCCCCAACTCCACCCCCCCCCCCCCCCCCCCCCCGGGAGAAGCTGCCTCTGGGATTGATTCCCACACCACTGGCATGAAGTGAAAGTTCCAGGAATGGGCCCTGGGCTAGAGATGCAAGGTTCCTTAGGGTCCATGTTCCCAAGGCCAGCAGTAGGGATGGGGAGATCTCACATCCACAAACTTGGAAAGCCAGTCTAACTCTACCCATCCTTAGATAACTACATAGTTTGGGAGGAAGCCAAGATCTAGAACCTATCTCAACAAGCACAGCTAGCAGCCCCTTGAAATTCAAAGTTCAAGGTGAAGCTATCTGAAACACTCAAAAAAAAAAAAAAATACAGACTCCTACTACATTAGAGGAGAGTGAAGATAGGAATTTAATGAAACAGATGTGGACATAAAGAACACAGAACTGGTCATGCCACAAGCAAATGTGTGGAGAGCAAAGGCAGTCAGAGCAGCAGTAGTAACATTGTAAATGCTATTATGGAATTAACAATGTAACCATCTGAAAATAAGGACTCTTTATTTCAAAAGAGTGACTGCAGTTTGGTTTTAGATTTGAAGTTTCTATCATAAATACAGTTATGGCTTCTGTTTCATACTGCTTGGCCCATCAATTCTACTTTAGAGATTTTTTTTTAAAGGAAATAATCAGTAAAATGTAAAGAAAAATTTCGGTATTGATTATTGATGTTTATACAAACATTGATAATAGCCCTTGCCCTCCCCTTTGCCCATAAAAACAAAACAAAACAATATGCAAAACAAAGAGCAAAGAAAAGGGGTAATGACCTAAATGTCCTAGGAGAGCATGAACTAGTGGTCCATCCGTGTAATGCATGCTGTCTCACCGTTAAAAAGTATATTTCACAAGGTGTGAGGAAATGATCAAAATACTCTGTCAGGAGAGTAGAATCCCCTCAGTGGAGCCATCATGTTTGGGAAGACAAGATGGCTTAGTTAATTAACTAAAGGCAATCTTACTAAATATCCTAAAGGCCAGCTTGTGGAGAAGACTTCTTATGTTAATGGCATTTTTGGTCGTCAAGGCCCATCCTCTTCCAGGCATTGGTCAGTCTCTTCTCGGGCTGGCACTCCCATCGCCCTGACTGAAACCCATCTTAAGGTTTCTTCCTCTTTGTCTTCTCCAGTGGCTAGGAGCTATAAAATTGGTACCTTCCTCTATACCCCCCAGGCCTAGTAGGAGAGTTTGGGAACAGATCTCTACCCTTCTTGCCCATCAGAGAGAAGCGGAAAAACTGAAAGGAAGTATTTGCACAACTAAGGTTCCCCTTCTAGCTGAGACACCTCTTTGACACCACCTCTGTGCATTATTATTCCAAGCAAGACTCTGGCTCTTTTCCTCCTCTCACAACCCCAACCCAGGGGAGGTTACTGCCGTGGAGAGAAAGCCCCTTTGCTACAAATGCGCGAATTTGTTATTCCTGGGTGGTAAAATGAGGAATCACCATTTTCTTCTATTTTGTTTTCTGTGTTTAACAAAATTTCAACAAATAGCAGGGGAGGAAGAAGAATTTCCCCTCTACCCTTCTACCGATGAGACCTACGGATGAGACCTCCTCTGTAATAAAAGAGACTAACAGGAGAAAAGCAGGCAGAAACCTAATAACGTGTACCTCCTGTATACGTGGGAGAGAACCAGGAAAACTAAATCATTGAAATGGCCCACAACGTCACCTTAAATGACATCTTCAGCTGAAGACAAAAGAAAGATGTTAGGGTGGGGGTGGGGGTGGGGTGGGGGGTGGGGAGTGGGGTGGGAAGGCAAATAGGGAAAGGAGACCAGGGAAAAGCACAGTAAACAAGGGTAAGGTTGTTACGCAGATTTAAATCCGTGCCTTCTCCATTGATAAGAATTTCTAGAGAGTTTAGAATTATCCTTCTCTTCCTTGTAACAGGGAGGGAGACACCCTTACAAATGGAGATTTCCCTTATAAATGTAAATATCCCTTTACAAAGAGTAACTTCTTAGTTTTCAGAGATTTTCCTGTATCTGCTGTTTCTGAAAAATAATCAGTTCAAGATAATCCTTATGCCAAAGAGGCATAGTTTGAGGTGGTATGTTGTGTTCTTCATATACAAATGATAAAATTTCTAGAAATACAATCAATGTCGTATTAAAGATTTTCTTTCTGTCTTAAGAGTTACTAACACAATCACTTTGAAGACTGGCGATTTCTTCTGCGTGTTTTTGGTTTTCAACCCACTTTATTAGGAAAACATTTTCTTATACCAGTTGGATTTTTTCTTATCATCACTACCACCTCTCCTAGAAATACAGGTCTCACTCCCATTGCTATCATCAAAATAAGTATTGTTGTTTAGTACATGGATTTCAGCAAAAATTATATAAGCATGTCCCTTTATTTTAAAACTTAAGTTACTGGGAGTTCGTCATTTTTCAAGTGTAATTTTTAGTTTCCATAAAGCTAATCTTAAAACCAAAATATCTTTTGAAATCAGGAGAACGTCTGTTCATTGAGTATTGAAAATTAAGCCGAAAGAAAGTCACTCTTACTATTTTGTTATGCGTTGCCCCTTGCACATGCATTACTTTTAATCTGCTGTAAATTAGCGTGTTATTGTGAGCATATGTCCTTGTATTATGCATAGCTGGTCCAATTAGTCTTTGGGTCACTGTCCTTTTCTACCAATTGTTTCTTCTTCTTTCAAGATTAAAAAAAAAAAAAAAAAAAAAAAAAAAAAAAACAACAACAACTCTAATATTTAACTTCTCATTTTTAACTTCTGAAACTTTTTAAAAATAACATCCTTCTTCGTGTAGTTTATCATTTTCTTTCCAGGGTTGCTTTTAAAATTTTGACTTTCTCTGCTACACTCAGATCTTGGAAAGAGTTTTGCTGTTATTAGGGCAGGGGTTTTGTATGTTGGCACTACTGAAGTTTGGGGTAGATAATTCTTTGTTGTGGGGGGCTGTTTTGGGTATCATAGGATGTTCAGCAGCATCGCTGGCCTCTACCCAACTCCACGCCTGAAGTCCCACCTCCACAATGTTGTTGATGTAGGTGATGTTGGATCTGCTGGCAGTTTCTGAGTGTGGGCCAGGATCTTGTCTCATGAAGCTGAAGAATGGATACATGGACCAGGGAGAGGCAACAAGTTTTAAAAAGAGGATCGTTTATTAGAGGCAGGAGAAGAGGTTGCAGCTCCCAAGCAGGAGGGGGTCCTGAATGGGGGGTGTCCCCTGACTGAGGCAAAAGCTCTTACTTTTATACCTTCCCTTGCCTGCTTGGAGAAGGGGACTTGTTTGAAGAAGGGAACTGGCACCTTCTAATGAAATTCATCTACCAGGTTTGTTCTGCTTGCCCATCCTAAAGGAATTAGCAAAGTAACCTACTCTTATCTATCAGATCTGCTCCATTTGTCAGGCCAAAATGAATTTTATGATTAATCTCAAGGCCTTGTTACATTATGTCCTGGAGCGAAGGAGTGATTTCAAAACCTGAAGTTTTAGGATATGACCGTCTTTGTTTATTCCACCAGGGACTTCCTTGTCCAGCTAGGGACATGCTAACTCTCCTGTACCACTGTGACAACCACAAATGTCTCCAGACATGGTAAGTGTCTCCTAGAAATGAGGATGTGGGGCGGGAGTGGGAAAAGTTGTGCTCTGTTGAGAACCACAGAGCTAATGAAGCAGGAATATTTTTTGTGAGTCCCCAATGGATGTCAATGACATTGGATTTGTCGACAGTTTCTGAGTGTGGGTCGGGATGCTGTCTCGTGAAGCTGAAGAAACATGAAAACACGGACCAGGGAGGGGCAAAAAGTTGTAAAGGAAAATAGTTTATTAGAGGCAGGAGAAGAGGTTGCAGCTCCTGAGTGGGAGGGGGGGGACCGGAAACTGGGAAGACCAGTGATTGAGGTAAAAGCTCATACTTTTATACCTTCCCTTGCCTGTTTGGGGAGGGGGCTGGAGCCTTCTAAAAGAATTCATTATCAGGTTTGTCCTGTTTGCTCATCCTGAAGGGATTAACGAAATAACCCATTCCTGTCTATCAGATCTTTGTCCTGCCAGAAGGGATTTGAGATAATTTATTAACCTCGAGGTGCATTCTCATATCTTTGTCCTGGAGTGAAGAAGACATTCCAGAACCCAGAGTTTCAGGATACGGCTGCTTTTTGTTTATTTCACCAGGGGACCCCCCTACCCCCACTTAACAACATGCTAACTAACCTGTCTCACTAAGGTGGGTTTTAGGCTTGTGTTACTGGTTTCAATCATGATTTATAAATGAATTATTCTCTAAAATATTAAAGTGAATAGGCTTTTTGCAGCAGGGCATTTTTTTCAGACAGTACACAGATAAGTGACTAGGAAGTGTCACACTTACTCCACTCAATGTCCCTCCTCCACTCTTGTTATTTTTCTCTCAGTCAGTGGAATCAAAAACAATTCTGAGTGTTGCTATGAGACATGTTCTCAATCTCAACAGGTCAGACATGTAACGGGGCAACCCCTGCCACCCCCATCCTAACTCTCCCTACTATTCAGGAGCAGAAATGTAAAAATGTAGATGAAACTCAAGTTTACCTCTGTTAAAAACAACACAACAGGCCTCAAATGGAGTCATTATGCTAAGCCCCATGTCACCAAACTGAGACTTACAGTTCCTGGTCTCCTAGTGTCGCTCGGGGCGGCCTGCGAGGTCTCAGCTCCCGCTCCCCACATAAGAAAGCAGGATATGGTGAGGCCAAAAAGGAACACCCACAGAGCCATAGATAGGGGAGTCATACCACTATATTCTCGCAGGCGGCACTATAGTCTCACTGGAGGCTGGATCCACACCGTCTGCAACCCGCCATCCTAACTGTAATCCGCACTTGCCAGCCCAGCCACCATCTTCTTGCTAGCCCCCATTTTCTCTGCTAGCATAGCCACGGCAGTTATATTAGTGGCCAATGGCTCACTGGTTACAGCTGATGGCCAACTAGCCACAGCTGATGGCCAGCCAATCACAGTTGATGGCCATTTACTACCTGAGCCAGCACCTTTCCACGTGAGGCTCAGAGCCTGGAAACTACTCTCCTGGCTCTGTCCCCACACCTAGAAACAGATCTTAACCCGTCAGTCAGGAATCACCTCATCAGCACTAGTGAGGTCATCTGCCTGACAAGCCCCTGCCATCCCCTGAAGGAAAGTGACTTTGCAACAACCAACTGGCTTGTTTGCCTTGCATAACTTCCCTGGTCCTGCTTCCTCTGCCTGTAAAAGTCTTTCGTTTCCTACAGATCCTTGGAGCTCCTTCCTCTCTGCTAGATTAGATGCTGCCCACTTGGAATCAATGTTTACCCAAACTCTTCAAAAAATCTTAATATGGCCCAGTTTATCTTTCAACACTGCTCTCCCACATTCATTGCAGTGTTATTCATACTAGCCAAGATATGAAACCACCTAAGTGTCTGTCAGTGGATGAATGGGTAAAGAAAATGTGGTCTATATATGCACAATGAAATTTTATTCAGCCTTACAAAAGAAAGAAATCCTGCCATTTGCAACAACATGGATGAATCTTGAGCACACTATATATATATTAAGTGAAAAAAGTCAGGGGGAGAAAGACAAATGCTGTATGATCTCACTTACATATGGAATCTAAAAATGTTGAACTCGGAAGCGGAGGGTAGAGGCGTGGTTAAAATACTGAGATTTGTTTGTTTGATTTTGAACTGGTGAAGCTACATTGATGATCTTAGCCACCTGTCGCAGCACAGGTTTCTTTTCTGGTCTTCTCTGGAAAACAAAGCGACAGACAAACCCAAGGAGGCATATAACTGAGTGATTAAGGGGAAAGACTTGGGAGCTACACTGCCTGGGTGCAAAGGGAACCTCTGTCCCATGCTAGTTGCCTGAATGGGCACCATTCATCTTCTCTGGCCTCACTTTCCTCATCAGTATAACCTGCTTCATAGCACTGTGGGGAGGATTAAATGAAGTAACACTTGAAATGCTTGGAATAAAGCCTGACGCAGTAAATGACCAATCGATTTTAGTTATCATTGGTTAAGTGCAAAAGAATGGTTCGTGTAGTTGAAAGCTCATCTATTTTTAACATAAATCTTCTTTAAAAGTGTTACAGCCACTTCATTTTTCTCTTGTTCGTTATATAAAACTTCTTTGAATACCCATTATATAGTGACGCATGAGTATTAAGCACTGGGGACAAACTATACATTTTATATGTATATAAATAATCTGGCCTCCAGTAACCTTGTGATCTGCTGGTGGAGAAAGGCCAGAGAGTAAGAGGAGGGCGCTGGTGGCGCAATAGACTAGGGGCCGCGCCTTGGCTTGCGGGTGGAGGGAGACCCGAGGGCTGCCCAGAGGATGGCACGTGTGAATACTTTTTAATTTGGTTATTTTTAAGTGGTAAATATTTGTAAATAACAATATTGAAAGGGAATGTTCTGAACACGCGTCTCATCATTCTTTAACTGTTCATGGAGACTCAGGCCCTTCATTGTGAATGTAAGGGATGGTCATGTGCTATGCAAAAAGGCAAACATCCCCATTGGCTTACTAAACTGCATGTAGAGCTGTTTGCTTTTTTTTTTTTTTTTTGCTATCATTATTTGGGTTAGAAATTTTAACTTCCAGCCCAACTCTGCTTATCTACCACTTGTTCTCCAGTCTTAATTAGATGGCACATTTTGGGCCAGGTGTTCTATTAGGCCAGAATTTAAGAGAATTGTTCAATAAAATTTAAAGAGCTGTCTTCCTCCCTGTGGGAACAGTATATGGATGAGCTCAGGCAGCTGGCAGGAGGGGAAGCCTCTAGAGAACACCTTCTGCCCCACCAGAAACAAACAAACAAGAAACAAAGATCTAATGTATTTCCAACATGAAGTAATTAAAATTTATTCAACTATTATTTTTCTGTAATTTTAAAATTCAAGAGTTACCACCTTAGTGCCTCTTCTTTATAAGGCATGTTGTTTCAGGCAATGATCTGATCAGCTTCCTACATGAACAAAATTGGTTTTATTTTGTTGTACTCCCTCCTTCCCTTTCTCCCCCATTTTTTCTCCCTCTCTCCCTCCTTCTCTTCTTTCTTTTTTCTTTATCCTTTTCTTTTTCTAATCCTTCTTTTCTTCTGTCCCTACTTCTCCCCTTCTTTTACCCAACAAGGAATTGGGGGTTTTCTATCCATCTTTCCCATTCCATGTATTATAGAATAGATAAAAAAATGATGATCCAGATTAATTAAAGATTTATTTCCCCAGCAAGCAATGCTTAATGATGTACGTTTATTAAGACATAACTAATCTGAGAAAACAAGGCACAATAATTGATAATAATAGTAATAATAATAATGATAAAAATAAAAGAAGAAAAAGGAGAGGGAGGGGGAGGAGGAGGAGGAAGGAAGGAGCTAGAGCAGTTTGCTCTTAAATGGACTCTTACTACTGAGATTTTTAAATTATTGGGTGGGCTTTCTTTGGGGGGAGGGCTAGACTATTAACTATTTCCTGAAGCTGCTTCTCTGCTTACATTTCCAAATTTATTACATGTGATTTGCTGTGAAAAGGGAAATTACTAGGTAAGCATATTTATAAGGATTATGTTTAACATCAACTGTAACAGATCTAGTGGTCTTACCTGCCAGGAAAGTGGAAACATTAGTAAATGGATGTGTATGCGAATGTGTTAGGTGGGCTGCAGTGGGCTGTTGGAGGCTGATTTGCATATTTCCTGGTTCTTAGGTAGTTTTGGGTTACATTTAATGGAATAGTGACTTGTTGGTAATTAAATGGTTTAAATTCTTCTTACAGTGATATTTTTCCAACAGAAGATGTATTCCACTTGTGGTATTTCAGTGTGTATGTAGTAGGTTCACTTTTATCTTACTTACCACTGTCTTCATTTTTTATGAACCTGGGTCATATCTTCTCTCACCCTTCCTTGTCTCTATATACTTCATTCTTATGTCTAATACCCACAGCAGTATCTTTTATGTTCATGCTGTTGTTAGTAGCTGTGATGGAGTACTTCTGGCACACTTCTGTCTAGCCTTCAAAGCCCAGCTCAAATGACCCACTCTGAGAAATTGTTTTTAGAATGAATCCTCTTTCTCATGCAGAATTGTTTATATCTGTACTTCCCTTACACCTTTTGTCCGCATAGTACAACTCTTAACCTGTGTAACATTTATGTCTACGTGCTCATCTTTGTTGGCTTGTGGCTTTTCTAAAGTCAGGTCCATCGATCTCTCAAAGTGCATTACCAAAAAATTGTCACTTGCTAATTGTTGATTGCACAAAAAGATGATGTTTTTATGGTTTGCACTCAATCCCTTTTTGATGATACCTATTGTGGGGTCCACTCACTCCCCCACAAATACACCAACTTCTTGGGTTCATCTTTATATCAAAGATTGTTTTCCTTTCAATGTATTAACTTATGTCCGCTTATTCAAAATGCCCTGCATTTGAAAAGCCTTAAATAG
Source organism: Rhinolophus hipposideros (assembly GCF_964194185.1). NCBI lineage: Eukaryota > Metazoa > Chordata > Mammalia > Chiroptera > Rhinolophidae > Rhinolophus > Rhinolophus hipposideros. The sequence continues at coordinate 90,214,373 of NC_138053.1, forward strand.
CTGCAACTTATAACTCTTGGTTTTGCATTTCAGTATCTTTTAGAGTGTAGTTTCATGTTGTTGGCTCAGTTGGGAGGGGCTAAGTTGGGGAGTTCAGCTGGACAGAAGGAAGGAGCTGACAAGTACTGTAAATCATATGGGTTAGAAGTCAAATTCCAAGATGTGGGGAGCGTTGGCATTTATTTGCATCTGTCAGTCCTTCCTCTGGAAACTTTTCTCTTCCTTTGTGGAGTTGCTCCTTACTCACCCAAACCATGTACTTTTGTTGACAGCACCTTCGGTTACTGGTCAGCAGCTCACAGTCCAGACTTTTCCTCCAATTTCTAAGGTCTGGAAAAGGGGTGGGATATAAAATTTGTGATCTGGTATAAACATGGAGCTGCCCCCTCTTCTTGTTTGAACAAGGTCTCTTCTAAGGCAGAGGGGAGCAGACCAGTGTTCCGAATCTACACAGAAGCCCTTTGAAAGAAGTGGATACCCTCGGATTCTATGGGTAGAGCAACCAGGATTCAGGCCAGTAGCCTGCTCCAGCCAAGCTCCAGCACAGCATACTTGTCTGTTTCTTGCTTTATATATCCATTCTTAGAATGGCGGTGAAACTGTGCAGGTGCCCAGGTGGGTGAGGGGAATATCCCGAGGGAGAGTGGGCAGGGAAAGGGAGAAGAGAAAGGAAACTTGGGCATTTCACTGTGCTTATTAATTTCTAATTGATCCTTAGGGGCTCTGATAAAGATGTCCATAGAAGAATTTGTCTCTGACTAGTGAGTTCTCTCTGTAATAAACTAATTTTCTACTCTCCGTTCAAACATCATGAAAGCATAGCTATCTTTAAGTTGTTATTTATATGGCACTTTATGAATAACTTTTTAAAAGTATGTATTATTTCTTTTAAATGAAGATTTCAGTTAATGTTTACTTATTTAATCCACATTTACTGAGCTATGACTAATGTCAGCTATCATAGTATATGCTTCAGACAAAAGGTTCATTAAACAGACTCAAACTCCAAGTAGCTTACAAGGGTTGAGGCGGGGGAGGTAAGATAAGTGCATAGCTAACCACAATGCAAAGCATAATATGATAAAGGTCAGAAAAATGGCATGTGAGTTTGGTAGAAAAATAGATGATTTTCAGCTGAGGGGAGTCAGGGTTGGCTTTATTGGAGCTCCTTCTACAGCTTGGGTGGCCCTATCAGGTCATGCCGATTCAATTGCATTCTAGATGGCAGTCAGGTTAGGGATATCCAATGGACACAGCAATTCAACATACTTGTATGTCTTCACCCTGTCAGGTAAAAAGCCGTTCAGCATTTGCAAGATTCAAGGCAAGAAAACTAAGGGAGAACATAATGCTTGGTTATTTTTTGTAATTTTTAAAAAATGCAATATGATTCTTTCCAAATCAAACATACTCAAGATATTTTATTGTTTTGAAGGTCCTCAAAGCATTTTGGGGGAGACTGAAGGAAGCACTTTTGGCAGAAATTAGGAAGCTAATTATCTCATAGTTTTGATGGTATTTGTATGCAGTTTGGATATCCACGAGCTTTCGGAGGAGGTACTAATTCTTGGAGATATGTCAGGTCAAAGGAAGTTGGTGAGCATCAAGGAACCTAGTACGGATAGAGAGGGTTAGATTTGGAGGCCTCGAGTGCAAGAGCCAGGAGGGAAAGGGAACAATGGAGAGATACAAGAGGCAAAAAGAAAGAATGAAGGAAAAGAATGGTACCAAACTTACGGGTAGAATTGACAAACGCAGAATGCAGTGGAGTGTAAAATCAAAGGAGGAACGTGATGGATCAACAAGATTGGTCAGGTATGGAGACCATCCATCCATTTTCCATCACTTTCCCTTAAGACCAGTGGCATGAATTTTCAAATAGCTGATGTATTTGTGAAATTAAAGTCAACCAAGACTTTGACTTCACTTTTATATGGTAGCAAATGACTAATTAGGCAGCAATTACAAATTACTAAGAGAACAGAATACTTTTAATTTGAATCAGCAATGACAAAAAATATTTTGCCTCACATGGCGTGCATGAAAATGCTGTGACTGTATCCTTTATTGTCTTACAGACTGCATTCCCACTTGGGAACTATGGTTTAACCAGCTGCACAGCGCCTTAAACACAGAAGCTGGCTAATAATTACCAGCTTGATTGTCTGAATTATTCATGTATTTGTTCAATAAGTACTGGTTGAGTAACTAGTCTGACTGGCACTCTTCTGTCGTGTTTCTCCAAAAATAAGACCTAGCCAGACAATCAGCTCTAATGTGTCTTTTGGAGCAAAAATTAATATAAGACCCGGACTTATTTTACTATAAGACAGGGTCTATAATATAATATAATAACATAATATAATACCACATATAATATAATTAATATAATATAATATAATATAATATAATGTAATAATACTGGGTCTTATATTAATTTTTGCTCCAAAAGACACATTAGAGCTGATTTTCTGGGGAAATACGGTAGGCACCGGGGACAAAGCAGTGAACAAAGTCTTTGATGAAGCCAGTGTTCCAGTGGAAGATTAGATGAGAAAAGAAGCAGATAAAATATGCACAATATGTAAATATATGATGTTGATAGTAAAGCGATATGAAAAAGAGTAAAACTGGGCAAGGGTTAGAGTTACCATCAAAGTGGAAGATTCTAGTTCAGACAGGAAGATTAAGGAAAGTCTTTTGGTTGAGGTGTCCCTGGGCAGAGATCTGAAAGAAGTGAGCCATAATAACTGGAAATGTGAAAAGTGGGTGCACTTGGAAAATTCTCATGGAGGTCAGCCTGGTAGGAATGAACAACAGGGAGGGGAGATAGGCTGGAAAGGAGGATATGGAGATGTCTTCACAGATATATCCAGGAGCTAGACAGAACACTTATAGGGTGTGCTAAGATTTTTTGATGTTGCAGGAAGTGTGATAGGTAGCCATTGGTGGGTACAAAGCAGGAAGGTAACATGAATGGACTTGTATTTGAATAGGATCATTTTGGCTGTTGTAGGGGATGGATTCAAGAGTAAGAAACACAGTCCCAGGAAGCTATTTTGATAGTCCTGGTACACCATGAGGGTGGTTTGAACTGGGATGGTGGGGGTAGAGGTGAAAAATAGTAATGAAATTTGGAGTATGTTTTGAAAGTACACCTGAAAGAATTTTTTGATACACAGAATATATAATATGAAAAATTAAAGTCAAGGATGACTCTAAGGATTTTAGTTTAAGCAACTGGATGAATGAACAACTGGTTTACTGGCATAATGAAGGCTGGGAAATGCCAGCAAGTTTGGGGGTCTTGTTTGCCTTTGGACTGGGTTAGTTTGAAATGAGTCTTAAGTATCTAAGTAGAGTAGTCAAGGAGATACTGTGATACATAAGTCTGGAGTTCAGTGGAGAGGTTGGAATAGGAGATATAATTTGTGGACTTGTCTGCACGTGGCATTGTGTTGTGTGGTGTTGACACCACTTTATTCCTGGTGTACAACAAGCTACATACTGTATTGAGTACTCACAGTACAGATTGTCCTCCGCTGTTCTCTTTAAAAATGCCCCTCCCACCCACACAAGATAACCTGAGTTCTTCATTTCTTTTCTCTGTTATTTGAGGACAACTAAGAATTCTGTGTATTGTACTCAGTGGCCACAAAGACAAATTAGTGCACTGAAAAGGTGTCAACTGAACAATTATGGAGCATCTGGAAGGGCTAAACTTAATAGAATTGGAAAGCAATTCTAAAGAGCTCCCTAGGCTAACTCTCCTTTTGTTTGGAGGACACATCAAGGTCACCATACCTACTTTAGCTTCAAGGTCATTCTGAAACCATTCTGACCTAGTGTACCCTAGATTGTTTTCTATCTAACAACTGAGGTGACTGCAGGGGACACCTCCAGAATGTGGTCACTAGGAAAGTTCAAGAATATCTATTAACATCATTAAAGAACTTTTGGGGACATACTTGCCTGAGCCCCTCCCACTTCTCACCTATCATTGGACTCAACTCTAGAAAGCCCTGATGTTTAAGAAAGAGGTTTTGCACCTTCTTAAAGAAAAGACCTCTTTTAGTTAAGGGTACATTTTACTGTATGTGTGTGTGGAGGGGTGGGGGGTAGACATGAGAATGGAGACTTTTCAAGCATTCGTTGTAATATTTTTCTCTCTCCTCATTTATACAGGTTGAAGTAGGTGGGATGTGCCTTTCAGCATTTGCTCAAATTGACAGAATTGCCTCTCATTCATTTTTCAGTTGGTGTATGCACATCAGCTGTTGTACGGCTGTCAGTGGCCGTGGGCCCTCATGTTCTTCCTCTGATGTCTGTATTTCTATCATTTCTTCCACTCGGGTGTCAGCAGCTGACTGTGGTTCATCCTTTGTTTTCCCCCATTGTTCTCTATTTTTATGGCAGAGGATGAAGTCAAAGTTACAAAGATGTTTCTCCTTGATCCACTGAAGACTCACTGAGTTAACTGAAGGTCATGAACAAGTTCCCGGTTTTCAGGGAGAGGTCAACTTTGGCGGTCACAGAAGCTGGGAAATAATGTTTTTATGGGGCTACTCACCATATCCAGGAAAGTTAATTTTTTTTTTTTTTATACTGGAGCTATTTTTCAGAAACAATCAACTGAGAGGACACAGTTAGCATTGTGGCCATTTCCTCCTTTATCTATGTGACTTTGCTGTCTGAGTCATTCGGCATTGTTTATACAGAAGCCACAGCTTTCATGCTGTCCTTCAAATAATGTACTTTATCACACCTGGTAGAAACTTACTAGTCATAAATTGATTTAGGGGATTAAAAAAAACAATTCAGACACCTTTTAATTCACGAACTTAGGACCAAGGTTTGTGATTATCTTAAAACTGTAGCAATATAGAGACTTGTGCAATGTCATTTTGACAGGTGAAGACTGTGAATGAAAGCCTATCTACAACCACATTTCTTCAATGTGATAAGTTCCTAGGACATTCAGGGATTATTATTTTAAAAATGTGCTTGCTGCCTGCCACTCTGCTACCAAAAATAAGCTAGTTTGAGGGGCCTGAGTGTTAAGAGGACATTCCTGGGAACCATTTCATCAGCGACCATATGTGACAGCATACTTGACTTTTTTTTGTTTACTACTTTCTTTCTCCGCTTTTCTGTCAAAAGAGCTGGAGCATTTATTTTTTTAACCAAATGTACTTCTTACTGCCAAAATGTATATTGGAAAAATTAATTTAAGCTGGTAGGTTATCTCAACTATTTCTGAATTATCTATTAATGGGAGTCAGTGCCATCAAACATACCTTATAGTGCAATACTGTTTTCGGAAGCATGAGAGAAGATGGGAAGAAAAAGTCATTCTGTGTTTGAGCTAGAAAATCTGGAGTCAGTGAGCTCCCAAGTTCTTTGTTAATAGTCTTGTGACCTTGAACACGTTACTTTACCTATCTGATTCTGGGTTTTTAGCTATGAAATGCAGCCAGACAAGACAGTCCAGTGCGAGTCTGTTGTGTCCTAGAAGGTGAAGCGCTACACTGGTGAAAATCACTATTGATTTGGACACTTTGCAGTATAACAACGCAATGCTTTGTGATTTTACACTGTGCTAATTCGGAATCCCGTGCGTGTGCACGGTCTTTTCAGAAAAGGACTGCAGGGACTGTTGCCCTGGAAGATGAGTCCCAGACAGGTTTTGCGAAGTGGAGTTACAGAGAAACTGGCTCCGCGGTGGGTATAACTGAGATCCAAGGTTGCAGCCCCTTCTAAGGGAGGAGAGGTGTCACTTGAGTCCTTTATACAGCAGGGATGAAAGTGACCACCCGTCACAGAACGTGGCACCAGGTTTCCCTAGGAGGAACCACGCCAGGAAATGATCCAAGGTATTTACAAATGAATCGGGATACTCACTGTAGGAGAGAGGGGGGCGCGTAGGACAGAGGGAGGACATAGGTTGCAGAGACTTCTGTTTTAGCGCTCCAGTGGCTCAGTGAGGGTGCTCCAGGGCGAGGGGTGGGAGGAGTGGCTGGGCGGCGGCGGTTACCTTCCCACGATCCGCGCGCCCTTTCCCGCGCCCCCGCTCTACCCGCTCCGGCGCGAGCAGCGCACCAGCCTCGCGCCCGCGCTCCCACGAGGGTCTCGGCTTCACCCACCTGCGCCCCGCCCCGCGCAGCGCCGCCTCACAGCACTCGCCCCCCCAGTAACGGTGGCTGGACCCGCAGCCTGCGCCCCCGCCCCGGCCCGCTCGCGGGAGCCGCAGTGCCGCGCGCCCCGCAGGGGGGTAGTCCGCCCCGGAACCGACGTGAGACGCCCCGGGGCGGGGTCCGAGGAGGCGGTTGGGGATCCCCCCGCCTCCGAATTCCGGCCGGGGCTCTCCGCGCCTCCCGCGGTTCGCGCCCGCACGCCCGCACCTCCCCTCCCCCAGGACAGCCCTCCGCGCGGCCGCTCCCCTCCCCCCGCCGCGCGCTCGCACGCGCAGCCGAACCCCGCGCCGCCTCCGTCAGAGCCGAGCCGGCGACTCCGCGGAGCAGCAGCCTTTTCCGCCGCCGCCGCCGGGCCCTCCGCGCCCCCTCCCCGTCCCGCCCCCCAGCCCCTGGAGCCCCGGTGCTTCCCCCCTCCCCCCTCCCCCTCCCTCCCTGCCTGGCGCCTCCCGGTCCCCCGCCCCCGCCGGGCGCCCTTCCGCGCAGCCCCAGCCCGGCCGGACTGGCAGGAGGGCGGCGGCGGCACCGCGATGAGCCTTGCGGGCGGCAGCCGGCGCGGCGGGGCGGAGAGCCGGGACGCCGAGCCGCCCCCCCCGCCGCCCCCCCCGCCGCCCCCACCACCGGGAGAGCCGACCTCGGTGCCCGCGACCCCGAGCCACCTGCCGCCGCCGCCCGCGTCCCCCGAGCGCCCCGCGGGGCCAGACGAGCTGCCGCCGCCGCCCCTGCCGCCCGCCGGCCAGGAGTTATCGGCGGCTGGCGACTCCCGGGAAGGTCCCAGGCGCCTCCCGGAGGCAGCGGTCGCCGAGGCGGCGGCTGGGAAGGGCGGCCCCGGGGCGCCCGAGGCCGGCGCGGGCGGGGAGGGCGAGCGGCGGGGCGCCGGCGACCCGCCCGAGACGCGCTCCGTGTGCAGCAGCCGCAGCAGCAGCAGCAGCGGCGGCGACCAGCGCGCGGGGCACCAGCACCTGCACCACCAGCCCATCTGCAAGATCTGCTTCCAGGGCGCTGAGCAGGTACGGCCCGCGGGACGCAGGGCGGCGGCGGCGGGCGCGGGTCCGAGGGCGCCGAGGGCGCGGCGCCGGCCTTTCAGCACCACGGACAGCGCGCGCCTCCGGCCGGCACCGCTGTGGGCCCGTCTGCTCCCGCCGAGGGACAGGCGTCTGTCTGGGCCAGGTCCGCCTTTCCCTCTCTGTGAAGGCAGATGAAACTGTCCCGCTGGCGGATACTGGCTGTAATTTGATCTGCACTTTTCCCCCCTATGTGGTGTTGCGGCTACACATTCCTCAGGTGCTTTAATGATAATGCCACTTATATGAATAGTAGGTCTTTTATTTACTAAATGGGTTTTGGTTTATACATAGAAACAGACCTATATCCTTTTTCTACACCATGTATCCTGAGGCAGATCACGTTAGAATACAAACGGGGGTGAGTCATGGCAAAACCCAAAGGGCAGCGTCTTCGCTTATTGCAAATTTGGTCACCTGATCTCAGTGATGTGAAATGCGTTACAGTTTTACAAGAGAAATAGGAATGTACTTTGGTCTTGTGAAAGAAAGGCTGTTTGGGCAACCGTGTACTTTATATTTTGTAGAAACACAATTCTAAAATGTGAATTCCATTAGAGCTGCGTACAAACTTACAGGCGAGTAGTCACGGAGACAGCAGGATAATATATCTCTCTATAAAATGTGTGGTCTGAGAAAACATTAGGTTTAATATTTTTAAAAGTAAGGAAATTGCATAAGAATATGCAGGCTTTCAAGAATGTAGTGCCCTTAGTCAATATTTATGATGCTACATTTAGAAAAAAATGAAAGCGTAATGCTATTGCAGGCTACTTTCTGGGATGCCATGCATTTCTTCTTTAGCAATGATTAAGAATAACTGCAGAGGAAATGCATCTGACCATCCACTTAAAAGTTATTAAAGAGATTTAATAGTACAGCTTTCCCCCAAGGGATTGGGAGCTACATCTTGAAGACATTTTGTATATTGGTAGAACATATATGTCATAACTCTAAGCAATATCTTTGAGATAGTTTTAAAACTTTAGTTTCATTCCCATCAGAGGTATAAAAATTTAATTTCATTTTCTAGACTAGATTTTGATACTTGTATCCTTCTGGAAAATGGCTTTGAAAGAAAAGAAAGCAAGTGTTAGATTTTTAAAATAGAAACACAAACATAAATTTTCATACTGAGCTGTTTTCTTTTCAGGGGGAGCTGTTGAACCCCTGCCGGTGTGATGGGTCCGTTCGGTATACACATCAGCTCTGCCTGCTGAAGTGGATCAGTGAGAGGGGTTCCTGGACCTGCGAACTCTGCTGTTACAGATACCATGTCATAGCCATTAAAATGAAACAACCTTGCCAGGTAAACATTTGTGATTTTTTCCCCCTGAAATAATTTTACTAAACGTAAGTGCACTTGACTTTAGTTATTACTAGGGATATTTACATATGGTACTTAAACATATTTCATGCAAATTACGGTAAAACCAAGATTTAGAATTTGTAAAGATGTGCTTTGGAAAATCTGTGACATTTTTATCTGAGAAACTCAAAAGACATTTATTCAAATGGTTTCCTGTATTAATTTGTTTGCTGGTGAAATTATTCCCATCTTGTTTCTAAAGGGGCAAGTTGGTAAAATGTCTTATACTCCAGTTAAATCAACTTTATTAGTTAGAAATGTTACACGATTTATTTTAGTAATATTTTGTTAATTTAAGCTTTGAAACCCTGGATGGGCTCTATTTATGGAAAACAGATGCAAGTAAAGCAGAACTTTACTAGGATGGAAACTTTGTTTGAACCTATTATTCAAAAACAATTATGATAATCTAGTTCTAATCTGAACACTTTTTTCACTTAATCGGGCTTTCTTTTTCATAGGAGGATTTTTCAGTTAAATTTTGATTTCTTTCATTCTTTGCTGTGGTCAGCTATGTAGCGGATGCAGAAGCATTTCTAACAATTACTCTCAATGATACTACTGAAATTGTATATATTCTTAAACTTATTGTGTATAATCACAATACCCATAAACCTGCAAATGCCCTTGGAAAAATAGGCTGTTGGTTTTTTTTGTCATGGTGGAACTAATTCAGTTCTTTGAAAAGAGTAGTGTAATGTGAAATACTAAATACTAAGAAGACATATTCAACTAAGGCAGAATAATGTGTAATTGACAAGATCTGGTAGTGACATGGGGCTGAAGTTAAGCAGACATAAAAGAGCAGGGATCAAAGCAGACAAAGGAGGTAATGGAAGGAAAAGGAAGAGGGAATTGAAAAGTTAGGAGGCAAGAAAGTCATAAAATCTAGTGTTCCCTGTTTCTATTTAAATTACCAAAGTTTGTTTGCATTGAGCAGTATAAAATAGGTGAAATTACGTTTGCAGAAAGAACCTGGAAACTGAATTGCTACTATATCAATAATTTAAATTTTGTAGTTTTTAATTTGTACATCCTCCACATAATTTGCAATTAATTTGCATCTTTGATAGCCACCATTTAAGGCATGATTAATAGGCATGAAATGAAAATATGAATTTTCTCAAGCTGACCTAAGGCTTATAAATAATTTGGAAAGAATAATAACACTGTGAATGAGTGATGTTATCATGCTGAAGACAGGCATAAACCTGACACACTTTCCCAGAACCTCTAATTGATTGAGCTACTTGGTTATCAATTTATGGATTCATCATAGTTGTCTTGAAAAACAGATGGAACCATGTCCAAAGACCAGGGTATGAATAGTGCAGTTGAATCTGCAATAACTTTATGAATAGAAATACATGGCGATGACAAATGGAGAGTTTGAGTCTCCAGTGAAAAATCCCATGAGAAGTGCTATGGTCACATGTTCAAGAGCTGAAGGAGAATGCTAAGTATTTCAAAAGCTTTAACTTATGAATACTATATATTAATTCATTTGGGATGATTACTTTTGAAGCAAAATAGATGCAGATCCTTGATGTAATTTTAAAATAGAGAAGAGACAAAGGGCTGGGGAAAAATAGAATTTGCTGTTTCTAATCCTATCACAAAATGAATGATTACCATTATGTTTTGCTTCGTTAAAAAAAGTAATAATTATTTTAACAAAGGTATTTCCCAAAATATATATATATATATAATATATATACATATATATACTTTATAAAAGTATATATGTTATATATGTGTATATTATATATATATATATATATATATATATATATATATATATATATATATATATATATATATATATATATAATGGCCAAAAAATCAAAACAACCAAAAACCATAAATTAACCCAGTATTAATATTACAGTTAAGATTACTCTTTATGACATATGCAAATACCACCATGATCTGTAACCTGATCTATTTATTGCAATGAACTAGAAAATAATATTTAGAAGCAAAGTTGGGCCGTCCTGGTGGCTCAGGTGGTTGGAGCTCCGTGCTTCTAACACCGAGGTCGCCTGTTAGATTGGGCCAGTGAGCTGCGCCCTCTACAGCTAAGATTGTGAACAACGGCTGTACCTGGAGCTGGGCTGCCTTGAGCTGCTGTGAGCTGCTGTGAGCTGCTGTGAGCTGCTGTGAGCTGCTGTGAGCTACTGTGAGCTACTGTGAGCGGCCGGCGACCATTGTGAGTGGCCGGCAGCTGGCGAGAGCTGCCCTGAGCTGCCTTGAGCAGCCGACTGAGGACTGGTGATGGACTGCCTCAGTTGGGGGGAGCGCAAGGCTCATAATACCAGCATGGGCCCAGGGAGCTGTGTCCTACACAACTAGACTGAGAAACAGCTTGAACCAGAGGGTGGGGGGAGGGGAGGAGGCAGAAGAAGGGGAGGGGAAAAAAAAAAGAAAGTTGGTAAGAGTGTGATGATAGCCCAGATCATGCCAGAGAAAATAACTTACCAGGACTACATTATATGTATATAAAGCTCAGTTTTCTTTGTGTGTGTTTTCTTTATTTATTATTGTTCATCCCCCCCACACACATATATTTTTATTGAATTAAATTCATTGGGGTGACATTGGTTAATACATAATATAAATTTCAAGCTCAGTACTTTTAATGAACAGAAATCAGTTATAAAGTTTCCAAAGTGTGGATTCTTGTACCTAGGAGTAGTTTATTGTCAGATAAAGTTTGACTAATTGCCTGACATTTCTGTTACAGATAACCCGTAAGCTGAGCTAGTTCCGATATTTGGTTTCCTCCCTTGCTGATTTGAGGCCAGTTAGATTTAGCATTTATCACATCCATGCGTTATGGCGTAGCAGAGTTCCATTTCCTCATGGTACAGCATCAACTTGGAAGCGTATTATGGCCTCTCCTTCACTTGCCATATCCCTCTGTCTCAAGTATAGAGCCTTCCCATAGTATTTAGCAGGTGGTTTCTTGGATATAAAACAGAATAGAGAATAAATAATAACGTTAAGAGAAAACATTTACTGAAGACTTACTGTGTCAGACACTGTTCTAAGTGTTTTACATATACTGATATTTAATCTTCATAACAAGCCTATGAGGTAGGGGATATTATCTCTGTTTTACACAAAGGGAAACTGAGGCACAGGAAAGTTAAGTAACTTCTGCTGGGTACATATCTAGTAAAAGGCAAAGCCAGGACTCACACTTAGTCTGGCTCTGAGATCCATGGTCTTAGCCACTGTGCCCCATATTGGCAAGTGTTCTTCTCAGCTCCATCATAGCTGCCCTGACATTTCTAGGTCAAGGAGGAACTGGTTTCAGCCTGGTCTCTAAGGTGGTCTAAAAAGGCTTTGACTATGTATCACTGCAAAACAAACCATCTCAAATATATAGTAGATTAAACAATTATTATTTATTATCTCTTAAGGGACTGGGTTGACTGAGGTTGACCGGGCGATTCTTCACACGTGTGACATCACATAGTCTGAAGCTATAATCATCCAGAGGTTTGACTGGATTGAATCATCCAACGTGGCTTACTCATGTTACTTGTTCTTGGTGCTGGCTGTTGGCTGGAAGCTCAGTTGGGGCTCTCAACCGGTGCCTCAGTTCTCTCTAGTGATTTGGACATCTCACAATATGATGGTTGCATTCCAAGAAAGCGGAAGTTACATGCAGATCTCTTTAAGGCCCAACCTTGGAAATGACGTTTTCATGTCTGCTGCATTTGGTCCTCCCAAAGTCCAAATTGGTCAGCAGGCCTTTACCATAATTTTTCTCCCGGGGCTCAGAAATCAAGAAGGTTAAAAAAATGTATAGGAGGTCGGCTCCCTCAGTGGTGCTTGATGCATATCCTCAAGTACTTTCAGAAGTGACTATCACTGTGATGTGCCTCCTGGTGCTCAGCGGGACATGGGGACAGAGAAGGGAAGGGGCCAGTTAGCCAGGAAGCACGTGAGTGTGTGTCTGAGGGAATTACATGCAATGAGTCTAAAACCTTAGTTTTACTTGTTTTTCTCATTGAGATTAGAAATGTTGGAAAGTTTGGGTCTAAACCTCCCCATTTCGTTGTGATGCTCAACACCATGGCCCAATAGAAAACTGATGTATCGTCTCTAACGTACTTAAACCTTAATTGCTGTATCATTAGCAGTAGGAGTTAATTAAGACATTTGAAGTCATTTACATGCATTGTCCTCCTACCTACTTCTGGAATCTATTGATGAATGTATTCAAGATGATGCATTAATGATATTCTAAGGGTAAAAGCCAATTCTGTTTTGAATCTCATAGTATAGCATAAAACTTGTGACATGTAAGAACATATACAATCAAATTTATTTTGAAGTGTTGGTGACATTATAAACTAATTAAGCTATATTCAGGTTTGTGAATACTTTCAATATTTTGTGAAGAATTATAGATGCTTGAAGAGATAACATTTACTAGATAAAGTATTGTACTGGAAACTTCAAACTTGTTGTAAGAGACGGACTACTCTGCCTAAACATGGAAAAACATAATGTAAGTGAAGGGCAAAAGCTGTATTACCCTGGAAAAGTTACTTAACTCTTTGTGCCTCAGGTAACTAATCTTTAAAAGATAATAATAGCACCTATTTTATACATTGTTTTGAGGATTAAATACATACATATATGTAAAGAGCTTAGAATAGTACCTGGCACATAGTAGGTGCCATTTTAATGTTTGCTCTGATTATTACATATTCAAACAGATGGGAACCTTTAGTTGCTTAACGTAACAGTGCTCACCAGTCCCTATTGTTTTCTTCAGTCTCTTGTGACCCAAGTAAAGTTAATGACGCCTCTTTTCATACCATTCTTTATGCCTGGATTTTTACTCCCTTTTTCTGGGAGATTCCCATCTCAGTTTCTGACCAAATTTGGTACCATAAATAATGAATGAGTCAGCATTTTAAAAGTCAGGTGTAATGAAAATAGGGATCTCAGAACGTTACTCTCCAGATGCTCCTCTCCGTGGGTTGGAGATCACAATTGGAGTTATGAGATGTTTTTGTAGGTGGCCATGTACGAGGCAGTGCTCTTCAGCTTCCTCAAGCTGCCATTGTTTGCTTGTCCTTTGTTTGGCAGAAGGTGGGGAAGCCCCAGAGATCCATGGGGGCAATCACAAAGGGGCAGAGGCAGGTGGCCAAACATTGCTCATGAGCAGTGGCGTCTATCACCCTTCTCTCCTCCTCCTTCATTACTCAGAGCAGCAGATGAAAGGACTGGAAAGGGACTTGCCTGAGATGGGATTGAGACTTGCATGTAGGCCATATACACTTTGCAGATAGTAGGCCCTTGGCCAATTTTACAGCCTGTAACATTTTTATTAGGTTTCTTACTGCTTTTTCCTTTCAACACTTAGAATGTGCTGTCAGCAGCATGTGCTCTTGTAGCAGTAAGAATGACTGGAGAGTCTCTTAGGAAAGAGAATGGTTTGAGAGTATTTTTATTTTTATCCATATTCTTAAAACCTTGGGTTTCATCATGACAGTTTTGAATTAGAAGGGAAGTTGGCATGAGGTAGGTTCATCTTGGCAAATGTTCTAAGGTGTATTTGTAAAGTCTTTATAGAACTTGAATTAACTTCTTGAGGACTCTGTAGTCATTATTTTCCTAAATGGGGCTCTGCCACAAAAGGGGTATTTTCACCTTTAGAAGTGATTAAGTCATTCTCATGATGGAACTGATGCACTAGGAGAAGCTGACAAATTATCATTGAAAATTGACTATGATTTGAAAATGTATTAAGAGAACATCAGAGCATGGATGTTATCAGCGTTGCATGTTGTCATCTGAAATACTTGAAGGCATTTGCATTTTATGGATTATAATGTCAGCATACATACAACCTGGTGACATGGTAAGCCACCAGTTTACTTTTTCTGTTGCTAACATTCTCTGTAGGTTTAATAGCAAATGACCAGCTGAAGGGAAGCTTTTCATTACCATGCCTGAATAACTGAGAAACAATGTTAGAATGTAGTATTTAAATACATATACTAGCATATTTTATAGGTAATTAAAAATGTCAAAATAAAGAACATATACAAGGCAGTTTGCTCGCCTTTTTGAAATGATTTTTGTTTCATTTGCTTACTAATTCTCAAAACCCATGAATCTTCATTTTACTCACTAGAACAGATGAATGATTCTCTACTGAATAAAATATGTAAATTATACTCTACTTAGCCATCTTATAGCCATCTTATCTTATTTACTGTATGGGCCATGTGATTTTACAATTTATCTCAAAGTCAGATGGTTCTGAGATGGTTGTAAAAAGAGATGGAGGCCGTTTAGGGAATTGTGTGCTGGTGTTTGCTTTTACCCTTTCTGGAAAGAGGACTGGGGGTAAAGTTCCATGGATGATACCCTCCAGTACTTTCTTCTCTGCCTGTATCTGCTCTTCTACATTCTCCCAGTCTTTTTAAGCGTACTTCCTTCTTGACACCTTTCTCTTTGCTCTTTTAAGTCTTCCCCACTCAGCTGCCTATAGAAGAAAGAACCCCTTCCTGGGTGGATCCGGGCAGACCTATTGACCAAACAAATCAAGGGAGCAGATTGATTGACAGCCATTGAGGAGCGGAACCTTGTTATGGCTCCAAAATATCTTCACTTGATAACATTTATCTTGTTATTTAAACTGGAGGTCAGCAAATCTTTTCTGCAGTTACATAGTAAATACTGTAGGCTTTGAGGGTCCCATCCTGACTACTGTTCTGGCAGGAAAGCAGTCAGAGACACTGCACAGATAAATGGGTATGGCTGTATTCCAGTAACACCTCACTGGTAGACCTGAAATTTGAATTTCACATAACCGTCATGTGTCAGGAAATAGTATTCTTCTGTTGATTCCCTCCTCCCCTAACCATTTAAAATTTAAAAACTCATTGCTGACATAAAAACAGGTGGTGAGCTGGATTTGGTGGTAGTTTACCAACCCCTGATTTAAAGAAATGGCATATTAACATGGAGTTAGGTGTTTTCTGACCTGAGAAGAATAAATGGGTGAAGTGTTTTAAAATTTTTATATGTTTCTTTGTAATTTTGAGTGAAATCATCATAAACTTTTATCATTTAGGAAATGATGGTATTGTAGCTCCATAACAAAATACTATTAACTTCTTAATATTAAATATTAAAACCATTGTTTCTTCTAAACAGTTTCTTGGTTATATCAGACTGCAATCGTAAATTTCCAGGAGTAGTTTTAGTTAAGTCAGAAGCAGAAGGCACGGACATCTCAATAAGCCCTCGGTGTCGCTGGGACAGGCCACTGTCTCTCATCTTAGTGAGTTTTGGAATGCACTTAGATCCATCCTGAAAACAGGTTCTCCCAGGCTCCCTGCTGCCCTTTCCAGTGTATTGCAGTGATATTGTTTTAGTTTTCTCGGGGTTTCCAGGTTTGCCTTCTAGGAGGACAAGCATAGTAGCAGTGAGTGGGACAAATTTTAGAATAAATTATGTAACACAGATCAGTATAGCTTGAGACTCACTTTGGTGGTCACATTGTAGGCATCCAATGAACACGTGTGGTATGAATGAATGAATGAATGAATGAATGAATGAACGAGTATTTTAGTAAGTTAGACAGAATCATAGGGGTCATGTTCATATTTCTGCAGTGAGAAAACGACTTAAGGAAATCAAGCTGCATTCATTGCTCATACATTAGCCATCTCCTGGCTGTCAATTTTCAACTTGCTCTTAAATTGATCTTCTAATAATCCTATTCTGATTCTGCCTGGGCCAATATATCCAATTCTTAGGCCATAGGAAAAAGGCTTAAGAGTGGGATCTATTTTTAAAAATCTAGAATAAAAAGTTTTCCAGTGAGAGATATCTACTCTTTTCAAAAAATAAAATGTCATGAAAAATGACTCTGCATGTGAAATTACCCATGTGTGTGTGACTCACTTGCTTTCTTGAGGTTGTCACTGGTTGAAGGATTTCATCTAGTGTTTGCTCAGAGAATTCGAATAATTTGTTGGGCATTTTACTGTATGATCATAGGCATAGATGAGCTGCTAAGAATGTCTACTGGGTATAATGTTTTTCCTTTTTTTTGGTGTGAAATCTGCCACCTGGCTGAAAACAAGGTGACATGGGTTGTTGTTTTTTGATGAGTGCTGTGTACCATTGTCACATAACTTCAATAATGATTTTCCACTTGTGAATACAATACTTAAGCACAGGGAGACGGAGCGAGAGAACAGACCATTTCCTCCTTGCTCCTTTTCTGCTTTGCCTGGTGTGTGGCCTTGCTGTGATGTGACTGACGTTTGCTAAAGAGATTGCAACAGAGGAAACTCTGCTTCCTTCTATTTTCGGACCTTCTAAGAGTAGAACGGGATGACTCTGAGAGCAAAGCTGGAGTGCTTCCGACCCTTCTGAGAGGCAGGGAGTGGACTGACGAGGAGCTAATCGTCTACAATTACAAGTAAATGGATGGCAGACAGTGAGGACTCAGCCAAGAAAAGCTGCGTGTGGCTTGTGCTTTCTGTATCCTTGGATAGTTGACAGTGTCTTCCCTGTGAGCATAAGTCATCATTCAACAGCTGTTGTACGTGATTTAGCCAAATGAAGCCCCACGTAAGTAGAGGTGGACGAGAAGCCGTCGCATGGGAAGATGTGAAAAACCCTGGCAGCATTGCTTTCTGGGCAAAGTCAGAGAGAACTTACTGAGGAGACGTTTGTTATTCCATCCTTCCTTTAGGTGTGGTACGCTCTGAAAACTACCGTCTCACAACCTGATCTCGCCAGTTTTCATCTCTTTGGAATAGTTCATTTTGACTGCTGCCACCTGGGCAGTATATCCTTATTGGAGTGATAGATTTCAAGTTTTTGATATGCCTTTTAGTTTTGTTTCTCATTTTGGTGTGCTAATTATGTGCAAGGGGTCAAGGCTTAATTTGGGCATAGGGGCTCTCCCCATATGCATATAACTCTTATTTCAGGAACCTCCTGGACGCTCCTTGGTTATCTATATGGATTTGCAGTTGTGCCATGACTCTGAGTTACAGAATAGTTCAAATAAACCAGGAACTATTTCAGGAAATTTACACACCTTGGTTTGTTCAGCCTGTTAAAAAAAAAAAAAAAGTTGTTAAGAAGGATAACATCTCTCACAAATATCAGGGGATTTTACTTATATTCTTGTGGAAAAATACTCCAGAAGCCACAGGAAATGCTTTTGCTTTTTTCTCTCCCCTTCACTCCCTCCCCTGTATTAACTTCTTTTCTATGTTACATTTGTAGCCTTTTAATATAAATATGTATGTAAGTGGCCAATGCATTAACTCAAAGGAAAAAAAAAATAAAGAAAATAAAAAGCTTATGGTAGAGTAGAAAAGAGCACAGGATTTGCCAGGCATATATTGAGCATTTAGTAAATGTTTGTTTTATCCTCCTTTGTTCTCGTTCTTCCTTTTCTTGACAGCATCTCACCCTTACTGTTTTAATGGGGGCAAGTAGATGGGAGGTCTCCAGGGGAACCTCCAGTCCTTTGGAGAAAGACACAATACATAGGAATGACAGCCTTTGCCCACATTCTGTTCTCTAGGATCCAGCATGAACAAGCTCAAACCTGGAAGTTGGAAAAAAGAGTTGAATGCAAAACCACCTTTCAGTCCCCTCCCAAACTGTCTTCCTTTATCTTTCATGGTAGACTCTCTGTCATAGTGCCATGTCTTCTATTAAAGTCATTTTCAGACCTAGGTAAGACTTTTCAGCAGTTTGAGAAATAGTAGTAAGACGTGGAAAAATTCTAAGCCAACAAGTTTAGAACTAACTGTACCCAAATTTATTGGATAGCTTTGGGTGACACGTGGTTCTTAGACGCTGTGGGAAAGATACTGACATTGTTCAAACAGGGTGCTTGTTAGAACACGTAAGGATAGGTGACGAGTCTCCTTACTTCCTGTCTGCCCCTTCTCTCTGGTCTGCACCCTACTAAGACTGAAGGTAGTATCTGTTACAGAAAAAAAAATGTGACATAGAAATATGTTACTTTCATTTTGGACACGATTAGGCTCTCCTACAGTAAACTTTAGGAAAAAAAATACCAACCATTCCTTGAATTGCCTGTGGGGAGAATTTCAATGCCAAGTAATGAGGACTGCATGGAGATGATTAATAGAACAGGGCATAGCGATAAATTAATGTGCTTATTTTTGGTCTAGAAGATGATTTTACTCATGTCAAGAGGCAGCCTCAAAATGTCTCATCTTTGTGTTTTCTACTATGAATTATATAATCAAGACTTTCTTACTGGTTATTTTTTTTTTTAATTCATTCAACAAATTAACCACTATCCTATAGGAGACACTGTTCCAGAATTTGTTAAAATAGATAACACTTCTGCTTCTAAATTGTAATTCTTAATGGTGAGGGACAGACCATATGTAAGCAAATAAATAAAAAAAACAACAACCCAAGTAATTATAGATTATGTTAATAACAACTCTAGTGGAAAAACACTGGGTGATTAAAAAAGGAGATACTAGAATGAACCATGTACTACTGGATTAGAGTTGGAAACTTAAGTATAAACCCATGTTTGGCTTACTATAGATACAAATGGTTACATATAGAAATGTTTATAGATATGTGCTTTGCATGGGTTAGTATTCACAGAACCATTTCCTGGCCCTGTCTGTTGAGACATCTTTATAGTGTCACTCCTGTAATACTAAGCTCACCTAGCACCAGACCTTGATTTCCAATACTGTTCCCCGGTAAGAGGAACCAGTCCAAGACAAGATGCTATTCTTATACAAGATGAGACTGCAGTATCTTGTAGCTGGAAAGTAAAGAAGTGCTCAGAAAACACAAGGATGGAGGCAGCATGGATGTTAGCAGTATGCAGACCAGGGTTCAAATTTCAGCTCAGCCACATACTAAGTAAGCCAGGTGGCCAACAGTGATGCCACATGTATTAATTCCCTAATGTAGTTTGGAAGGTTAAATCGAGTAACATTTTCAAAGTTCTTGGCATGGGATGGTTTTGTGTCTTTTTTGTGAGTGTGTTTTTTAAATCATCCCAGTTTTTGATTTTTGTTTTTTAAACTTTTATTTATTTAAGTGTGTGTTTCCGGGACCCATCAGCTCCAAGTCAAATAGTTGTTTCAATCTAGTGTGGAGGGCACAGCTCACAGGGGTCCATGTGGGAATTGAACCAGGCACGTTGTTGTTAAGAGCACTGTGCTCTAACCAACTGAGCTAACCAGCCACCCCGATAGTGTTTAATTAATACCTGACTCCTAACCTTGTTAGAACAAGAGTTGTACCATATACAGTTCTGCCAGATTTTGCAATTGTTGTTTATTGATTTATTTATTCATCCTTTTAACAATACAGAAAGTATTTATTAATTACTCACTAGGTGCCAGGCACTGTTCTAGAGACTGGGGATGAACAAAAGAGTGAACAAAAGAAATAAAGAAATAAAATCCCAATAAATAAATATACTGAAAAAAAGAAGAAAGAAAATTCTTGCCCTCGGGGGGCATACATTCCAGAGAGAAAGGCTGACAATATACAAGTGACAATTTCAAGTATAGTAATCCCCGCTTCTCTGCGTTTTCGCTTTTCACTGTTTCAGTTACACATGGTCAACCGTGGTCTGAAAATATTAAATGGAAAATTCCAGAAATAAAAATTTTATGAGTTTTAAATTCTGAGTAGGGTGATGAAATCTCCTCCAGCCGTCCAGCTCCATCCACGCAGGACATGAATCATCCCTTCGTCCAGGGGCCCATGCTGCATATGCAACCACTCAGTCACTTAGTGGCCATCCTGGTTATTAGATAGGCTATGAGAGAGAGCGAGTGGGACAGTACATTCACATAATTTTTATTACAGTACATTGTTATAATTGTTATATATTACTGTTAGTTGTTAATCTCTTACTGTACCTAATTTATAAACTAAACTTTATCATAGGTATAGGAAAACACATAGTATATATACATATATGTGTATATATGGTGTAGTACTATGCACAGTTTAGGCACCCACTGCGGAGTAATGGAATGTATCCCCTGCTGATAAGGAGGGACTACTGTAAAAGAATTAGGAAATTAATTTGTGGTAAGTGCTAAGGAAAAAAATATTGGGCAAAGGAGGAGGACAGGAAATGTTGAGAGGGGTGGTTAAATTTTTAGATAGGGTGGTTAAGAAAGGCTGCCAATCCATCATCTTTGACTTTGACAGAAATCTTCCATAGATGGCTTTCTAGAAATAAGGCATGCTAGTGAATGTTTACCATAATTAATTTTCCTACTGAGGTTTTGTTCATTTCATTCTGAGGTTTAGTTTTCTATGAGTGAACTGGAGAGGTCAGTATTTACAGCCTATAGTTTTATAATTTACATCAATATATTAAAAACCTTTAGAGTGGCCCAATTTCCTTGATCTATATGTATATGTATATCCTGGATATTATGGGGAATATTCAAGACATTGGTTTTAAGAACAAGGAAAAAAGTACAATCAGATAGATATTAAGAAAAAAAGAATAGCGAAAAATATATTTTAGATTCTAAGGATCACAGATGGTCAATTTGCTCTTTCTGAGTTATTTAAAATATTTATGATGCCACATTCACTGTTGAATCTACAGAATTATCAAAGGGTTAGGATCTTAAATAAAAGCCATATATGAGAAATTTGGGCAATTTGGATTATAATTATATATTGATTTTATAAACACAGTGATACTAAAACAAGTAAAAAACTAATATCGGGCTTGTTTTTTTCATGGATAAGTACATTTGTTTTTTTCTGTTGAAAAACACATGTTCTGAGATGGATTTGATTGTTTTGAAGCGAAGCTCTATCATCTTATTGAATGTCATCTTGGCCTTTTGGAGAATGAATGTTTGAGGCTGTAATTTTCAAGGTAATATAATTGGGAGATATTGAAGTGGCTTGTACATGACGTGGCCACTATGAAAGTCTTATAATGACATAAAGAAGGGAAATGACTTTTTGTGTTGTTCATGGAGCTACAGAAATTGATATTTGGGCTTCCAAAATCCATTTGAAGTAAATGCCTTCCATGAATCACTGCAACTTGATGCTGGCCAGCCCGTCTTTTTTGACTCGCCATCATTAACAGAGAATATGAATATAAAATAGTTTTGAAGGGTGAAGACTCTTTCCTCCTCTTCAGAAAACTTTCAATAATACGGAGACATTTTGCTTGAGCTTATGGTACTTAGCCAGTGAAAATGGGATAATCAGTTCTCAAAATTTGATGGGAAATTTCATCTGTAACTTAAAACCCTTAGCTTTCAAAGGCTATAAGCATACGTGGGTTATTAAGAATCTTTTATTTAGGAGAAAAGTGGTGGTCATTTCATGGGGAGTGAGATGTTATATTGATGAACACATGCTAGAAGGAAGGTAGATTATTCTTAGGGTAAGTATCCTCCCTGGAGCCCTTGTGATGGGTTTCCTGTGTTTGCCTGATTGCCTTAGTAGCAGACTCAGTTAGATTAACTGTTAGAAGTTTAAAACCTTTGCAAAGTAGTAGCAGCAGCTCTTGAGCAAGTATCCCAGGGTTGGCATCTCTTTCCCCATTAGATGTCAAAGAGCTTCGCTATGCAACTCTGCCCTCTAGTGTTTCCTGTTAACTAGAGTCCTGTTCTTGAAATGTGACCGGTAGTACACAGAATTCCACTAGGTTAGAGACAGGTCTACATATTTTTTTCATTTTGTTTGAAAATAAATTTGGCCCAGGTTCCATTTACTTAAAAGGCTTTGACATCTGTTATTGTTCACCTAATTTGTTTCAAACAGGGTACTTGTTTTTCTATCTGATTAATTTTTGATTAAATCACACATTTTCTGTTTCTCTATTGCACTTTGCAATTTGGGGGAGTTTAATTTCAGTCTGTTCAGATTTTGGAAGAGTTATTTCTTAAACGGTTTAAGAAAATAAAGCATGTGAATGCAAGTAGAATGTTAAATCCATTTAAGGTTATTTTAGGGAGTGCATTCAAATTTTGATTGCCCATTGACTATCTGGTCCAACAGGTTTTAAATGGAAGATAATTATAACATCGATTTCTGCCAAAATATTTCCGCCAAAATATTTATAATATATTGATGGTCAAGTGTTTTAAATGTTTTTGTCAAACAAAACAAAATCCCTTATTTGAAGTCACGTATCTAAAACTATACATACTATTGAGCAAATATTAGGACAGTTTTATTATTTGAAAGAGAAAGTGATTGCATTTTGGCTTCTTTTGTTTGGCTTTAGTTTTTTCAAAGAGGGCCCTTTATTTTGCTTAGGACACCATTTTTAAAGAGAATTAGATGAGAAGCAGTTTTCGGGATATCATACTTGTGAACTGCATTTGAAAACGAGGTTTTTAATTACTACTGATTGTTTTACTAATGGCAAGCTATCCTGCTTGAGGGAGAAAATTGAAGTTCTTAGTTAACTACTAGAGGAACCTAAATTAAGTAGTTCCTAAATTAAGTATTGAGGCACCGGACATCTCATGGGTTTGTCGTTGGTGGGAAGAATTATGGAG
The DNA here is from genome assembly GCF_964194185.1 of Rhinolophus hipposideros. Classification (NCBI taxonomy): domain Eukaryota; kingdom Metazoa; phylum Chordata; class Mammalia; order Chiroptera; family Rhinolophidae; genus Rhinolophus; species Rhinolophus hipposideros. The sequence continues at coordinate 90,237,567 of NC_138053.1, forward strand.
AACAGTCTGTCCAGCTGGTTGTGAATCCACACAAAAAGCCTTGGAAAGAAGTGGGACTAGCAAAGAAATAGAGGAAGCAGCAAGGAGAGGTAAATACAACTTTTCTAAATAGACAATGCGATTTTATTTCAGAGGGTCAAGGCATTGCAAGAACACTGATAGTGGGTATTAAATTATTTGTCTGCAAGCACATGCATACCCTTTCCAGATCAATGAGGCCACCATTATCTTGGTATGATGCACAGAAAATACGACCTATTAGTGAAAATAAGCATTGTGTAAGTAACTCAGAGAGCTTGGTTTCTCACCCTGTCCCTGCTGTGTTGGCTGAGTAACTCATTAATTAAGAAGTACAGGATAGCATGGCAAAAGGTACAAGGAATGGCGCTCTCTCACGGAAAACCATGGCAACTCTATGGTTTTCAGGGCTCATAGGTGGGACTGCGGCCTGTAGGAACACGAAGCTTCTCTTAAGTGATGACGTGGCTGTAACGTGCATTACACATATTTGACATAGGGGTAAAGTGATGGAGTTTAAGTGAGTAGATAAATATATAAGACAAATACACTGCCTTTTTCGTACAAATGTACGCATAGTACTTTGGCCTTATCAAAAATTGAAATGTATTTCTAGGCCAACATAGATTTCAGGGAATAATATTTAAAAGCTAAACATAAATAACATGGTTAATTTATACATTGATTATCTTGGTAGTGTATGTTTTAGTTTGGGCAGCTAGAAAAATATTCTTCATCAGATATTGATGCAGTAAGAAAAGTGACCTATGTTACTTAGTAAGTTACTTTTTCTCTCAGCAGCAAACCATAGGGTACTAAATGATATAAACACATAGTAAAGTACAATTATTTTACATGGAAATAACATGTTTCCAGCAGTTAAAGCTTTAGCAAAAGGCAGAGCATATTTTTATGGCAACACTGCAGCAAAGGATTGATATAAAACTGGGACAGCACAAAGTTTCATTGAGAGTAAGGAGAGAAATACTGACATTCATAGTGTATCTGCATTGCTTGTTCTGTATTAAAATATATTCATTTAAGCATTTCCTGCAGCTTCACAGTGTCATAAGATTAGTATTCCCAGAAAGAGCTAAGAGAATGTTGGCCACTGTTGAGGGCAGTTTCAGTTTATACTCTGAAGACAACGCTCGTACTTCAAATAAGGTGCTAACTATATGACTATATGGTGACAGATGTATGATATGAAAAGTAACACAGAGCCCCTTAACAATGGTGAGTCTGAATGTGGCCAGCATTTTAGAAGTAAGAGAGTTCATTTCTCATATAGAATAAGAGTCTGAAAATGCATTTTCTTCTACTTGTCTGATCAAAACCTAGCAATGCCTGCAAAGTGCCTTTCAGTGATTAAACTATACAATTATTATCTTTTAAGTAACTACTAAATCCATTCAGAACTCAGCAGAAAGAATATATTGCTTTATATACCCACAGATATTTGTGGGTTAAAACTAACTTGATTGCATAGCAAATAGCAGTGGAAAGTGATGTATTAATAGATTAGATAAGCGTTTAAGCAAATTCCAACGTGTCATTTCCAGGACAGAAAATATTAAGTATGGTCGAGAATGATCTGAAGTAGAAGATTAAGAGTATGTTTGGGCATCTCACCACGTACACACTTTCTCAGGCTGACCATGGCTGAACCTTTGATGAGCTTGGTAAATCAGCACATTTGTCATAAAGTTGGTGTCACACGGCAGTGACTACTTGTAGAGACTCTTACTGATGATAATAATAGCTGCCACTTATTGAGCTCTTCTGTGCCAGGCACCTTGCAAAATGCTTGAGAGGCACTGCCTCATTTAATTCTCAAAAATGCTGTAAGAATGAGTATCAAGAAAAATGTATCTTATTTTGAGGTGCTTCAATTTCGGTTGTACCAACATTTAACAGGATTGATCAAACTCTCTGGAATCCAGAAACGTTTAAATCAGGTTGGGAAAATGGAAAAATAACTTCCAATCAGTTAGGGAGCTTGAATGCTAGTTTATGAGTCACACACATCTTTACGGGTTTTTGGGTGAATCTAATAATTTACTAAACTTTTTAACTATACAAGTAATTCAGGAAAAACACACTGTTAAAATATGTTAAAATTTCAATGATTTCGATAATATAGAAACCAGTAGTGTGAAAATGGAAAATCCTTCCTTTTATTTACCTCCCAGGCCCCACCTCAATCCATTACCCCAACTCAGGTAATCACTGTTAAATGACTGGTTTGTAGCCTTCTCAGACTTTCTGAAGAGTGCATTTACATGCATATATGTTTGTGTCTGTGTATTTATAATATTTTTCCTTCATTACCTATCTCGTTCTAAAGTTTCTTTCTCTTGACAGTATGTCAGTACATATGTCTCTCTATTATTCTTTTAACCCCAGTGTACTCCTCAGAATGCATCCAACTATTTATTAACAGTTTTCCTGTTGAGAGACCTTTAGGTAGTTTACAGTTTTTCACTGTTAAACAAATGCTGCAGTGAACTGAATACATCTGTTGGGTTGAGTCAGATGTGGAAATGTTGGGTTCTAGAGTATGTGCCACTAAGCTTTTGATAACTTCCAAATTGCCCACTGTCAGCACTGTACTAGTCTGACGAATGTGTGCTAATATCAGCAATGTAGAGCAGTGGCCATTTCCCCTGTTCTCACCAATACCGGAAGTCGTCAGTTACTAACAGCAAAGTAAATCATTAATGGTTAATGAATACGACACCTCATTATTTTAGTTTGTATTTCCTTAACTACTAGTGATGTTGAACATTGCTTTCCATGTTTACTGACTACAGGCATTTGCACACGTATACACGTGTGTGAATTATACGGTTGTGTCCTTTGCCTGTTTTGAATGTAAGAAATTTATACTCACGTCGTTATATAAACTTTTTTTTCTTATTTTTTGGCCAACTTAAGCTGTCATTTTCTGTTACATAACTTACAGTCTAATTGGGACATTGACACTAACAAATTATTATGCAATTATTTTTTAAACATATGAGGATTATCCTTGTGTTACTGATTTCTAGCAGAATAGCCTTGTGATTAGAAAACATACTTAGTATGAATTAGTTCTTTCAATAATACCTGTCACTTGAATTTTGGCCAAATGTATAGTTAATTTCTGTAAATGTGTGATGTGTACTTGAAAAGAATGTGTTTTCTCCAGTTGCTGAATGCCGTTCTCGGGTTTAACTGGATTGTCCAGTATGGCAAGCTCCACCCCTTCCAGAATTTTTGAGTGAAGCTAACAGATTTGCTGGACATGTAGCCACATAAAGCGCTTTGCGTCCTTTTCCCAACCATCGCAGATAAGATTTGGTTTAGATGCCAGTGGTGGATGTCCAAAATAGCTAAAGCTCAGAAAAGATAGGAATTTCTTTCTTTCTTTCTTTCTCTCTTTCTCTCCTTCTCTCCTTCTTCTCTCCTTCTCTCCTTCCTTCCTTCCTTCCTTCCTTCCTTCCTTCCTTCCTTCCTTCCTTCCTTCCTTCCTTCCTTCCTTCCTTCCGTGAGGTGCTCCCGGGCTGTTCTCCATGTGTCGGAGTCCAGGCTCTTCCCCTCTTACCATCCTGATACATGTGACCTCCAGCCCAAGTTCATCCTATGTCCCAAATGTCTGCTTTCATTGCAGACATTACATCCACATTCCAGGAGGAAGGAAAAGCACACCCCTCTCTAGATGTCTAGAAATTTCTGGAGGCTGTTTCCCAAAAGTTGTGTATATAATACTTCAGACTACATTCCATGGGCTTCAACTTAGTCACAGGGTAACATCTAGCTGCAAGGCAAGCTAGGGAGTATGTGGTATTTACACCTACTCCCTAGCCGGTGACCAGCTGAGTTTGGGGAGTTTTTGATAAGAAAGGGATGAGTAGGTATCGAACAACAATTTGCAGTCCCTGCCATAACCAATTCTATCAATATATATGAGGTGAATGTTTAAATGTTTAAATAAAAAAATTTGTGGGGCCGGCCCGGTGCCTCAGGTGGTTAGAGCTCCGTGCTTCTAACTCCGAAGGCTGCCGGTTCGATTCCCACATGGGCCAGTGGGCTCTCAACCACAAGGTTGCCAGTTCAATTCCTCGAGTCCCGCAAGGGATGGTGGGCTCTGCCCCCTGCAATTAAGATTGAACACAGCACCTTGAGGTGAGCTGCCTCCTGGATGGCTCAGTTGATTGGAGCGTGTCCTCTCAACCATAAGGTTGCCAGTTTGATTCCTCGACTCCTGCAAGGGATGGTGGGCTGTGCCCCTGCAACTAGCAACGGCCACTGGACCAGGAGCTGAGCTGCACCCTCCACAACTAAGGCTGAAAGGACAACAACTTGAAGCTGAATGTCACCCTCCACAACTAAGATTGAAAGGACAACAACTTGACTTGGAAAAAAATCCTGGAAGTACACACTGTTCCCCAATAAAGTCCTGTTCCCCTTCCCCAATAAAAAAAAAATCAAAAAAATAAAAATAAAAGAATTTGTTACAGTAAAAGACACATTGCCATTATTCCCCTCAGAAATCCGCTGCCCCTTCCCCCCCCCCTTACCCCCGCTTCAAACACACTTATCCCATCGTTTTTGCCACTTTCTGAAGCAGTTCTGGAAGTCCTGTTTCATGAGTGTCCTTAGTTGCGCTGTTGTGGCTGCCTCGATGTCCTGAATCATTTTGACTTTGGGGAAGAGCCAGAAGTCACATGGTGCCAGATCTGGTGAATAAGGTGGATGGGGACACACTGTAATGTTTTTATTTGACAGAAATTGCCATGTACCAGAAGTGATGTGTGACACGGAGTGTTGTGATGATGGAGGATGATTTATGGCACACTTTGAAACACACCTTCTTTCAACCATAGCTCACGCCTGACTGCACCGAACAAGTTGAAACGTCACACACTGTTACTAAGGTTTAGTGTACTGCTTCCCATATTGAAGATCCCTGCCTTGCTTTTGGATGGCACTCAGAAGCAGCATTCACCGTATTTATTGATCACAATGGAAAGGCTTTGTGACACACATCACTTCTGGTAAGGCAGTTTCTGTCAAATGAAAACATCACGGTGCGTCCTCATCCACCTTCTTCACTGGATCTGGCACCGTGCAACTTCTGGCTCTTCCCCAAAGTCAAAATGACCATGAAAGGTAAATGTTTTGAATCAATTCAGGACATCGAGGCAGCCACAACAGCGCAACTAAAGACACTCATGAAAGAGGACTTCCAGAACTGCTTCAGAAAGTGGCAAGAATGATGGAATAAGTGTGTTTAAAGTGAGGGGGAGTACTTTGAGGGGGATTGATGGCAATGTGTCTTTTACTATATGTATGTTTTATTTAAACAGTTGCTGTATTTTCTGATCACACCTCATATCCATCAATTAATACTCAATTTATTGAATACAGGTGTTTTAAAGTGTAAAGAATACTGCACTTAACTTGGTGTGCAATCTTTGCTAAACTACTTAGAATTACACCTTTTCTACATCCTAAAACACTGTGAGCGTGCTGTACCCCTTCTTAAGACTCCCAGTTGTCTACAGTGTTGCATTCATCCTCCCAAGCACAGAACTCAAAGAAGGTCTTACGCGAGCCAGCCTCATTGGAGATTACCAAATGTGTGCCCACCTCCTGTGCATTTTATATCCTGTTATCCTGCTAAAGAGTTAGTCATGTTTTCCCAGTACAAACCATGAGTCCAGTTTTAGTTCCTGTGTCAGTAACACTCCTTTCTCATCTAGGAATTCCCTTTCTTTATAAGCAAGAGAAATCTCTTGCTTTCCAAGTCGAATCCAAAATCCACGTGTCCACGGAGACCTCTGATCACTCCAACCTGTTCATAATCTTCTCCCTCGGGGAACTGCCATGCATTTTATCTTCTCTGTGCTTCTGCAATTGTGCACCCATTTTTGTCTCTCCATTGCACCGTGAGGGACTCAAGGGCGGGATTGGTGCCTGAGTTATTGTTACATCTTCAGTGCTTGGCCATGTGTATAACATGGGACAATACATCAGTAAAGGAAGTTTAATAAAAGGAATGATTGCAAAATGTGTGCATTTAGTGCCATCGTTTATTTTATACAAATCTAAATGATCATACTACCTTAACATAGTTTATTCTCTATGTGGCCCACATGACATTGTTGGTGCGTGATCATAGGAATAAGCAGAGAGATGTATGTAGCTCACAGATAGCATTAACTAGCTGCAGGTGGTGAGAGGAAACATGATACCACTTACTGGCATATCGTAATATTTTAACAGATTTATTCTTAGCCAACAAGAAGAAGCAGAATTTAGACACAATGCCAGTTCCTACAATTGGATTCATCAGGGGGCACTTTATTTCATAAACTTTGGGAAGGAGTGATGAAATATCTTGGACTCCATTTGTGTCTCTGATTGAGGGTAAGAAATGAATGTCTGATTTTGCTGTGAAAGCTTTGTGTAGGTAATGTTATTCCTTGGTCTTATTCCTGTCTTGTCTCGCTCAGGATTTCTTTGCACAATACTGGATCCTGCCAAAATTTGGCTTAGTTTCTCTAAGATGAATTAATAAACAGGGCTTAATAGAGCTGTGATATAGATCTTGATAACACTGTTATTACTCTTATGCCATACATGTACTCAGAACACATGTTTTAACTGTATTTTTGTATGTTGGTCCAGAAACTTGGAGCAAATCTCATGTTTGGACAGAAACTGAAGTCCTTTGTTAGACAGCTGGGTAGACAGGTAGAAACTGGTGTACATCACACCCATTGTAAGTATACCAATCACTGTATTCATCTTGATAGATGCACAAAAATGCATTTGGTAGACGTCATTTAATCATAATGGAACTGTGAGTGAAATATAGATAAAAATGTAAAGCTCAACTAAAAACTTTCATGATTAATGACTGAGATACTAGACATACAACTATGAATGTCAGGATCAACATGAGTGCCTGCTATCACTATATAACTTGGAAGTTGTTCTGGAAGTGCTAGCTAATGCATTTAGGAAAAAGAACAAAAAAATAGGCACGTGTGCCATTTCCCCACGCTGGCATCAACAGAGAATGTTACTCTTTGCTTTCACCCCAAAATGACAACAAGAAAAAAGGCAAAACCAAAAAAGTCACTTTTATTTTATTCACATTTCTTTGGTTAGTGATGAGGTTGGGTATTTTTTTATATGTTTATTGGCAATGTTAAGAGTGTGATATGAAATGTTTACTTGTGGCAGTAACTAGTGGCATGGAAGGAAGAATTCTGATTGACATCACCTCTCAGTAGCTCCCATCACATACTCATAACCTTAGGGCAAAGATGCAGGACTACAAGCTGCCAGGTTTTTGTCCTTCTAGAAGACAAAATAATGAATCAGTCTCAAAAACTTGGATGTGGCAGGGGAGTGATTATGGAAAAAGTACTTGGGGTCTATAAACCGATGCCATGTTTTGGAGAGTGGATCTAGGGCTGTGTATCTGAATGTAGAATCTTCGACTCCTTGACTTGGCAATCACACCTCAAGAGGTTTACTCAAAGGATATAATTATACAAGTCTGAAATGATGTATGTACGTGGATATTGATTTCATCCTTGTCTGTGATCGAGGAATATTGGAAAAGACCTAAATGCTCATCCATAAGGGCTGGTGAATGGTTATGTAAATTATGTCACCTCAGTCCAGGGGAGTATTATGAAGCCAGTGGCATGTATTGATTTGGAAAGATTTTCGCAACCTATAGTTGAGGACCAAAAACAGGTTGCAGAACACATGTATATTCTAATTCCACTTAGTAGTTAGACAGATCCATATCTATATATCTAAACATATCTATAAATATAGAGAGATAGCTAGAGAAAAGCATTTGCTAAAATATTGACACTGATAATTCAAATCTAACTGGGTAAATAGATACATGCAAACACGAAGCCATTGGGAGTAACGGAAGATATTTACAATAAACTCTTAGGGTCACAGGATTTCAGAGATGGGGAAGTCAGTCAGTGGAGCAAGAGAGATCAGAGAGCGTCTCATGCAGTGGGAAGCACTTAAGTTGATTCGTTTACCTGAGTTTGAATGCTGGAGAGGCAGGAACCGCTTACCAGGTAGGGATAAAGCATTCATCCACAATATTTGTATGAAGCAATGAGGCAGGCACCGAAAATCACATATAAATTATAGCCTTCAGACTCAAGGAGCTTATGACCCACTGGAGAATAAAAACATGTAAATTGCAATCCACTGTGGAAAATATATCTATAAAGAAGGTCCTGGGGCACTGTGAGAGTGCTGAAAATGGGTACCTACCTAAACTTTGGGTGTGTGAACAGCGGTAGAGGACAGCGGGCTGCATGGGGGAGGTTTCTAGAAGAGGTGAGTGGGAATTGAAACTCAGAGGATGAATTAGCTACATGGAGAGTAAATAACACTAGAAACAAACATGAATGTTTACCTCAGACTTGCCCATTACACTGATACAAAAGGCCATCTCCAAGTCACTGACAGGTAACGTGTTAAACCTGTTTGGAAATAGCAATAGATTTTTACTTACAGAAACAATGTGGGCTCCTCAGGCTTGCCCACGGAGGCCATTTAGCCAGGATGCCCTGTAGCACCACATACTGCGTTTCTTGAGTGAATTAGTTTCTGGCTCTGGGGAGGGGGCAAACCCATTTGTCCTCATCTTCACTCTCTCCAGCTTCGCGACTGGCTTCCAGGGCCTGGGAAATCAGAGCTCTCCCAGTATGTAGTGGTTCTGAGCAGTGCAGCCTTCTTCTGTCAATAAACTGCAGCCAGAATTGTTTCTTACCGCTTCCTGTTGAACCTGAAGCAGACACGTGACCCTCCTAAAGTCTAAGAATGATATAATTTATTTGTAATAGTGTACCTTTTCATCGAGGAATGCCTCCTAGGGAATGTAGTACATAAATCTAAGGTGTATGGCTTGATGAATTTTTACATGTATCTATCTGTATAAACACTATTCAGACCATCCCCATCAGGCTTCCTGTAGATGAACGAATCAAAACTTGTCCTGTCGTGGCTGTGTCCTACTTTAAAAGCAGTCAGCTCAAATGTGACATCTACCATGATAGCAAATGAAAGGGAGTTCTTTAAAAAGTTCCATCCTTTGAGAAAATGGATCTGAGAACTATTGAGATATTTTCCAGTATTTCCACTCTGGTAAACATGAAAGCAGTTAGCTCAGCATCTTCTCTGTGTCTGTTTCTGTCTGTCAATCTTTGTTTCTGTCTTTGGAACATTTTTTTTTAGCACAGGATAACAGCTAAGCTAGAATTTCCGGTTTTCCCCTTGATAACTAGCATCCTACAAAGTACTAGAAAAGAAGGCAAGAGTTGTACTGCTTAAGAAATGTGGCTGCATATACAGATTTAATGCAATCCCCATTAAAATCCCAATGGCATTTTTTAAAGAAATAGAACAAAAAATCATCAGATTTGTTTGGAACCACAAAAGACCCCGAATAGCCAAAGCAATATTAAAAAAAAAGAACAATACTGGAGGTATCACACTCCCTGATTTTTCCTTGTACTACAGGGCTACAATAATCAAAACAGCTTGGTATTGGCGGAAAAACAGACACATAGACCAATGGAATAGAATTGAGAACCCAGAAATAAAACCACATAAATATGGACAGATAATTTTTGACAAAGAAGCTAAAAACATACAATGGAGGAAAGACAGCCTCTTCAATAAATGGTGCTGGCAGAATTGGATAGCTATGCGCAAAAGAATGAAACTGGACTGCTATCTGTCACCATGTACCAAAATTAATTCAAAATGGACCAAAGACTTAAGCATAAGACCTGACACAATAAACTGCATTGAAGAAAACATAGGTACTAAACTTATGGACCTTGGGATCAAAGAGCATTTTATGAATTTGACTCCAAAGGCAATGGAAGTAAAAACTAAAATAAACAAATGGGATTATATGAAACTGAAAAGCTTCTGCACAGCAAAAGAAACTATTGACAAAATAATGAGGCAACCAACTGAATGGGAGAAGATTTTCGCAAACAGTTCCTCTGATAAGGGGCTAATATCCAAAATATACAAGGAACTCATGAAACTCAACAACAAAAAAACAAACAACCCAATTGAAAAATGGACAGAGGACCTGAAGAGACATTTCTCCAAAGAGGATATACAAATGGCAAATAGACATATGAAAAAATGCTCAACATCGCTAATCATCAGAGAAATGCAAATGAAAACCACAATGAGATATCACCTCACCCCAGTCAGAATGGCTTTCATCAACAAAACAAATAGTAACAAGTGTTGGAGAGGCTGTGGAGAAAAAGGAACTCTCATACACTGTTGGTGGGAATGCAGACTGGTGCAGCCGCTATGGAAGGCAGTGTGGAGTTTCCTCAAGAAATTACGAATAGAATTACCATATGACCCAGCAATCGCTCTCCTGGGTATCTACCCCAAAAATATAAAAGCATTTCTCTATAGAGACACGTGTACACCAATGTTCGTTGCAGCTTTGTTTACGGTGGCCAAGACATGGAAACAACCAAAATGTCCTTCGATAGATGAATGGATAAAGAAGTTGTGGTACATATACACAATGGAATACTATTCGGCGTTAAGGAAAGATGATATAGGAGCATTTGTGACAACATGGATGGATCTCGAGAGAATAATGCTAAGTGAAATAAGTCAGACAGAAAAAGCAGAGAACCCTATGATTTCACTGATATGTGATATAAACCAAAAAGAACAAGACAAACAAATGAGAAACGAAAACTCATAGACACAGACAATAATTTAGTGGTTACCAGAGGGTAAGGGGGTGGGTGGTGGGTGATGAGGGTAAAGGGGATCAAATATATGGTGATGGAAGGAGAACTGACTCTGGGTGGTGAACACACAATGGGATTTATAGACGATGTAATACAGAATTGTACACCTGAAATCTATGTAAATTTACTAACAATTATCACCCCAATAAAATTAATTATTAAAAAAAAAATAAAAAATAAAAAGAAATGTGGCTGCTACATACAGCCTGCATTTCTGCTTCTGTGCTAGCTGGACTGCTTTCTAATTATGTTACAGGAGAAAGCTAACAAGAGATTATTGATTATTCTCTCGTTTAGCTATTGTGCCACATACTTAAAAAATTGCAAACGACCTACTCCAGTTTCCTGCTTCTTTTAAGCTGTTAAACCAGAACTTTGAATTAGTTTCAGGTCTTTAGTGTTAGGCCCACAGATACCTTAGATATCATATATATACTCCAGGCCTCGAGGTCACAGAGCTGGTAGACTGAGCCTGAAGTCCTAGTCCCTGAGTCCAGGGTTCTTTTACTATTCTCCAAGTGAAAGTGAACTGGAGAGAGTTTTGCAGTTTTGAGTGGAGGTGTTCCTCTCTCAGCATGAATATTTTTAAAACTATTTCAGCCTTCTGAAGAGGAAAAATAAAGAATGCTTTTAGAAAATTAAAGCTTTGCTAACTGTACTTGTTTTGCCTCTTTGTGATTTTAACTATGAGTAGCAGACATCAACTTCCACAAATTAGGATATTTGGTATAATATACAGAAGTCTCCTGAGAGAAGTTATAGGGACCCTGCATGCCCCTTTAATAAAATAAAAACAAATTGGGTCTTGACATTGAGACAAGGAGGTTGTCAAGATCACCTGGTCATGGCTGAAGCTGTTGACCTTATGTCCCCATTCTTTTGATTATTTGCAAAATCAAGCAGTGTTCTGCTGTTCTTGAAAATTACAAGTTTTGTATTCAAATGTCTACTAACTGAATGCAATTGGATGATACACCCTGGTTATGAAATTTGGGAGAATATTAATTGAATTAGACATAAGGGATTTGAAATGCTTCCAACACAAAACCCTGCAGTGTATAAAAAGGGTAAAATTTTGTCAAATTAACACACTTACACAAACATGGACAAAACTCATCCAGAAATGAAAGGAAATGTACTCCTAGGGCACCCATCTGAGGGTCATGTATTACATGAATATTGATATATGGAGATAGTGATTCTGTAAAAAAGAGTACCACCAGTGACATTCATGAGGAAGAAAAACATCTTTATGCATTTCATTGGATAAAAGCATTTACTGGAATGAGGAAAAAAAGACATGGTTTATATTTTTTCCAAAATATAGTTATTAGGAACAACAAACTGACCTGTTCATCACATATATCATTTTATATGGAGCAAAATATGTTTGGTCCTGTATTCCAAAACCACTTTTTTCTTCCATAGAGAACTGTATTAGTCAGCTTGGACTGCTATAACAAAATAACGTAGACTGGGTGGCTTCACCAGCAGAAATTTATTTCTCACAGTTCTGAAGGCTGGGAAGTGCAAGACTAACTCGCTGGTTGTTTCGATTCCTGGTGTGGCTCTCTCTGGCTTGCAGAGTGCTGCCTTCTTTCTGTGTCCTCCCCTTTTGGACTCTCTCCTTATCAGACCACAGTTCTATCAGATCAGGGCCCCACCATTGCGACTTCCTTTAACCTGAATTACCTTCTAAGTATACTATTTCCAGATATAGTCACATTGGGGATTAGGACTTGAACATATGGATTTTTGTAGGGGACGCAATTCAGTCCGTAGCAAAAACTTACTTCTGGATGTAAGTGGATAACTACTACAGGAGAGCATTTTGGGTATTGATTTTATTTCAAGTCTGTGAAGGACACTGAGATTTAGTTTACAAATTCCGTCCAACTGTCTTGGTGAAGCGTGGGTCCTTCCACATTGCCTCGACATGATGGAAAAGTCTAGAAAAGCTTGTGTTGCCCCCAATTGTATGGGCCTTTCCCCACTAAATTTACTTCTTTGTCTTTAAACATTTTCCCAGGGGGCCTGTAGGTGATTTAAGAGCTGTTGGTAACATTAACAGCAATGAATGGATCAGTTCATCCTGGAGGAGTCAGTGGAGGTCATAGTAGGGGTCAGGAAGGGGAGTGAGTTTTAAGGTTTGGTGAGGGGAGCTGGCAGAGAGGGAGGCCTGTCCATCGCGTCTGGTGGCAGACACCTAGCACCAGGGCACACGGGGACAAGAAAGAGGCCCTATCTGGAATTTGAGGGTCTAGAAACAACAAAACATAACTGCCTCTTACTTATTCTAGCCCTACAAAATGCTTACAATAAAAGTAATTAATTTGTTTAGTTTTTCCAGTTAATGATCTTTGACATTTTGATAAACTTATTTTAGAATAGTTTTATATGAGAAGATTTTGCCTATTGGTTGTCCCACAAGCTCCAGGTACTGTCTCTGTTTCTCATTTCTGTCAGCTGTCACTCTTCATTTTGCCTTCTTCTCTGTTGTGTGCACATGGCATTAAAATCAAGATTAAGATCGAAAAAAATTCAGTCAGCTACCCCCATGTTTCCACTTAATTTAAATGTTTGCCTAATAGCCTAAAAATGCAAGATAACGAACTGAAAATCATTTTTTAATCACAGTGTTTGGCGCTGCTAAGTGATGTGCTTACTCTGGCCCCATGAATTCCTCACTCTGCTATTAAATTATAATTTCATTGGTTGTGAAGCTACGTGACTCATATCTGAGCATTCCTCTGTGGGCTTGATAAACAGATTGCAATTTGTTGCTTGGATTAAGAATCAGAATACACACTTTAAAAGCCAACCTCTCCCCGCCCCCAACAAACGGGCTGATGGAAAAACAAGAGGTAAGATTAGGGGATAAAGTGGAGAGGAGGTCACTGAGCACACGTTGAATATTTAGTGCTGGAGAATGAAGGACATAGAGAATAAGAGTGTGTAGAGCAGTGCTTTAGAAAGTATTCTGTTATGGAGAGGGCAGTGAAGATCTGCTGATTATTGAACATTGAGGTGAATAACACACTGGGAGTGTATGTATGACATGTTCTGGGCATCGTGGAGCAATTTGATAAATCCCATTCTAAAGGGCATTAAGTTACCTTAATAAATATTTAGAGAGTATTTAAGAACATGTCCTGTACTTTTTATTTATTAAACTCATTTTACAGTGTTTATTCTGACTTTCTCTGAGAAAGAATAAACATATTCTTCTTGTTTTTCCATGCACAAAGTGCTTTCACATGCATTAGTCAATAATCCCTTAAGAAAACTCTGATGTTAGTTTTATCATTAGTCCCATTTTACGGATGGGTACACTGAGACTTAGGGAGGCTAAGCAGATCACTCTGGATCGCTTGGTCAGAGATAAAGAACCAGGAGTTTGTTTGTTTCCATTCAAGTCACTTGGTTTCAGTTAACATGGAGTGAGCACTGCTGATCGGGGCGAGTCCTGCACGTGGGTCTCCAGACTGCAGCTCTTACGCTTGAATCCACTGCAATCCATTTAAGTAAAACTACTTCTGAAGTCCTGCCAGTATTTTGAAGAGATTTCATGTCTAAGCTAGGTTTCTTTTTTGGGGGCTCACCCAGACTCAGGTCTGAGGATCGTGACTGCACCTCCCACTCCATACCCATACTCCCCTAGATCTAGACAAAATTCTCTCCAATACTTGCCTCCCTCGCTTTGACCTTGCTCTATTTTGCAATTAGTCTCTCTGGGTTAGGCAAAAAGAGTGAATCAGAGTTGAGGGAAAATGCCTGTGTTCCATGGAACACTAACTATGTAGGGCTTGCCTTTTGCTTAGGACAGTTAGTTCTCTTCCACCGGCACTTCCTTGTTGAACAGCCTATCAGATTAGCTGCTTGAAAGATCACCGGAACTCTGTACACATAGGGCTAGGAAAGTTCATCTTGGCTGGGGACTTTTACCATTCAGTGGCATGGTGAGCCAGCTCCTGGGAGAAGGGAGGAGCCACAGGCCAGGTGGGGTGGACCAGGGCAGTCAAATGGCCTTGGCCCAGGGGGCCAGACACAGAGCGTTAGAGGTACAGGGAAATAGGAGCAGAGACATTTCTCCCCATCAGCTGTCCTCTCCCACCCCAATTGAGCTCCCTGGCTCCAACACATTCATGGTGGCCTCTTACCCTCCACCTCCCTGTGCTATTTTAGGAGTCAGAATAGAGACAGAACACAGTAACTAAGTGATCAGCTGGAAGAGTATCCCATAGAATGAAGAGCCAAGGACAGGCAAGAAAATGAAGGAACAGAGAAAGGAGAAGGCAGGAGGTATGGGCACAGGGCATTTTGTACCTTGTAATGTCTGATACGATTTGCTTTTATACATTAAAAGGTAAAATGCACAAAATGCAAACGGCTGTCCTCTTGAGTGGAGCTAACAGAAGAGAGGAAGGCAATGGAAGTGAGTGATAACTGGCCCTGAGTGGCCAGAATGCATACACACTGGGCTCCATGGAAACGCGGGTATCCACAAGTAGTCGTAGGCAGTTTGAATGAATGCTCAGGGCAAAACCAGGCTGCCTTGTAGTCCTCTGCAATATATATACTCCGGTACCTGATTGCCTTATGAGCCATCTACTTGGCTTAAGACACTGTTGGGCTTGGAAGAGGGGTTTGAAATCTGTGCCTATGGTCCTGGAGTGGAATTACTTTCAATGTTATTTTAACAAGGAGAGTGAGCTTGAGTGGAGAAGACAATGACATAGGCACCAGACAGTCATGTTATGATTGATTGTAAGTTCTTGGATGCTTTTGCCTTTTAAAATCTCACCTGAGACGTGGCTTTTCTGTGGAAAACAGAGTACAGTTTAATAGTTTTCACCCAATTTTAACTACTTCTTGATAACTGTTTTGGTTTTAGAAACCGTGATGCCAACTGCTGCAGCGAGGTTTTAGTTGTTTTGGCCTGAGTTGATACTGTGTGACTAAGATAGAATCTGCTGTTTTTCCGTTTAGAAATGGTCACAAGCCTGCCTTCTAGATTTTTGGCAGTGAGTTATGTGGAATCATGGGAATCATGGCTCTGTTTTGACTTTTGAAATCTTTGTATTAAAGTGATTTGCCAGGAAAACGGGAAAGAAATCCCTAAAAATCAAGCAACATCCTGATTGACGGCTGAAGGTCCTTGTGCCATGAGGTAATGAACATGGAATACTTGGATAATGGAAAGTAATTTTCACGGTATAGATATTTTTGGAGGCAATGCCACTCTTTTTGCTCAAGGTCAGAATATATTGTTCTCTCGTTTCTTGGCTCTTGAGTTTCAGTTCTCATTTTCAAGTTGAATGGAAAATAGATTTTATTGGTTTTTAAAAATGTCAATTTTCTTCAATTTAATATTTCAAAACATCAAAGTGAACGTGCTGTGTAGACGAGGGTGTCCTAAGCTGGTTAGCTTCTTGTGGATGTTTTACATTTTTGTTTGATGACTTTCCAAGGACTCCCTTCTTCTATTTTGCCGATAGAAAATGACTGAGGTAGTCACAGGTCATCAGTTTCCAGATGGCCTGCACGTCCTTGCGACGCTGTGGGCTCCTTAGGAATGGACCACACTTTTGTTTTTAGTTGACTCAGTGCCTGAGATTTGGGGAATCTTTAACACCAGGAAAGAAAATTTGCACTGCTTCTTCCTGCTTTTAGATTTAGGACCAGAAAGTGAGCCAGGTAAGGATGGTTTATCTCTACTGGCATATCTCTAACACCTAAGACAGTATCTGATACCCAGTAGGTAGTCAGTAAATATTAGCACCCTGGAAAGGATGTGTCTGCCATCCGACGTGTTATAAATCAGCTGTTAGATAAAGGAGAGTACTCCATACACAGTCTCTAAGGTGTCCTGTCGAGAAGGTCAAAAGAACTCTGGGAGGGAGAATTTAGATGTTTCTTCTTTTGTTGGTTTTAAAACAAATCAAGAGTCTTTTAGTGCTGGCTACCCACCACCCCACCCACCCCGCCTTCTGCACTGCCATTGCCTTCACCATTACTTTAGGAAAGAGAAAAGAACAATTCTGAATAGGTACCCAGCCACTTAAAACCAGGCCAGGCCAATAACAAGCACGATATAAATGTTAGTCATTATTGTGGTATTAGTGATGTTTCCATATTTTTATTAAGAGGATTGAGAAATTAAAAATGGATACATTTAAAATTTTACTAAATTTTGTTCAATTCCTTCTGAGCATTAATGGAGAACATAAGATTTCTCTCTTTTTGTACCTACCATAGGAAGAAATATATTGATATATTTTTCTAACGTTAAACAGTCCTTGCACACCTGTTGTGACCCCCATTGTTTTGCACAGTTAGGCTTGCACGTTTTTACTTTGAGATTTTTACATTGAGAATATAAGTGGAATTTGTGGTTTCTTTTTGTGTGGATGCGCTGTCTTTGGCAGATGTTAGTGTGGAGGTTATGCTGGTTTCCTAGGAAGATCCAAGAGCTTCCTTCCTCTTCTATGTGCATTGTAAATAACATTGAAGTTATGTGTTTCTTTTAACCATCTGTAGGATTCACAAGTCTGGTGCGTTTTGGTAGGGGTTATTTGTTGAAAATGTGCTGCAGTTTCATTGCTGTAATTGGTAATGTATAAAATAATTTATTTTGGTTTTTACATTTATTATGATATTTTTGAGCCAAGTCTTTTTTTATGATTCCCATATTTTGTGAATAATTTGTGGTTATTCCTGTATTTTCAATTCTATTTCTTTCTTCTTTATTTTGGTTAGTTAAGGCTTTATCTCATTTATTACCCTTAGATTTCCTGACTTCAAAAAACCCTTTCTTATTTATTAATATAAGTAGTTGAGGCTGTGAATTTTCCTCTGAGTACATCACAGCTGTATCCCAGAGATTCCCATAGAGAACATTCCATTGTTTTTGCTGTTTTTGCATATTCTATATTCTTCATTTTGATTTCATTTTTGACACAAAGTATATTTTGGAGAATTAAACATTTTCAGATGCTAGGGTCCCCTGATTTTCTGGTTTTGTTATAGGTTTTTACTTTTATTGCATTATAACCAGAAATTATTTTTTATTTCATTTCTACTTTTGTAATCGATTGAGGCTTTATTTATTTATTTTTTTATTGGGGAATATTGGGGGACAGCGTATTTCTCCAGGGCCCATCAACTCCCAGTTGTTATCCTTCAATCTAGTTGTGGAGGGCGCAGCTCAGCTCCAAGTCCAGTCACTGTTTTCAATCTTTAGTTGCAAGGGGCGCAACCCACCCTCCCATGTGGGGAATTGAACTGGCAACCTTGTTGTTAAGAGCTTACGCTCTAACCACCTGAGCCCTCCAGCTGCCCCGAGGCTTTATTTTTGACCTGACCAATGGTCAAAATATTCCATGGAGATTTTTGATGAAGTCAAATTCTTTATTTTAAGATATGGAATTCTATTTATATGTCAATCAGAACAGCTTCATGATTTTATTCTTATTTCTCGTTCAAGTGATTGTTCTTTGGTAGAAAGAGATGCATTCTAATGATTCCATATTTCTTATACTTTTGTATTTAATATAGGTTTTTCTATATAAATGATGATGCCATATTTATAATTGTTAGATGTCCATTGTGGATTGCACTTGCTACAATTTTAAAGTAGCTTTTTCTTATTGGAGACTAATTGCTTTGAATTCAGTGTGTCTGAAATTAAATAACAGTTCTTTGGCTTTTTTTTTGGTACTCACCTGGCATGCCTTTTTATCCAACCTTTTATTTTCAACTTTTCTAAGTCACTTTAAATGTTTCTTACGTATAGCATACCACTTGTTTTTTTCTTTGGGAACCAGTCTGGGGGGGTTCTTTTTGGTTTGATTTCTTAATATAACACAGATATATTTATTTATATAATAGATGTATTTAGTCTTAAATCTGTAATCATATTTTATGTTTTTGTTTTATTTCTTAAGTTTTTATTATATGGTCTTGGTTTAATTCTGTTTTTTCTTGTTTGTAGAATTCTTGCCTTTTGTATTGTAACTTCTTTAGTGATAACCTTTATAACTGTAACTTCATAGTTATGTTTGGTTCATTACATTTCTTTAGACAGCATCTGTTTATGATCCCTGAAACCTAAGAAGAAATAAGTATAATTCCACTTATTTCTACTTTCTATTACTTCCTTCTACCACATAACTTTAGTTGATTTCACTGTATATTTTTAGCTATTCTGTATTTACTTTTATATTTTAATATACTTAAGCTGCTTTTCCTTTTCCTTTACCAGATCTAAATTTGATGTGTTTACCCTCACTATAAAAGATAAGATGATCAGTGCGCTTTACCGCCTCTCTGCTTCTCTTCCTGTGTACTCCCAAGTGTAGTTACCCTGTTTCTACCTTGTCATGGTATATGTACTATTTCTATTCTATTCTATAGCCATAGTTTTCACAGTGGCTTTAATTTGCATTCCTTGTTTAAATGCATTGAATGATCACTGCTAGTCCTCTTGCTAAGGTTTTTTATTAGTCTCTTGACTTTCTTCGGAGCCTTCTGCCATGTTTTAATATTAAATGTTGCTGGGGAGAAGCCCAAGGTTAGCCGATGTCTTTCCCTACAAGATAAATTTATTTCTTTATCCTAGCTGGAGGCCCAAAGGATTTTTCTTTATCGTTGAAGTCCATTAACTTCATGTTTATTGTTATATATCAAATTTATTTCTGGTAGCCAATGTACACTTTCAATCTGTTTCTTTTATTTCCCAAACGTTTCCTTGTATTACATCCCCACCACCACCACCTATTTGCTCTGTTCTCTTGTTCTGGGCAACCATTTATGCAAATACACTATCTCTTCATCTAACTGCTACCACTTTCTCCCTGGATTATTTAGCAGCATATTTCATTTATCATCCTCCTTAGTTGATAGATGAGGAACCGAGGTGCAGTAAGAGACAGGGCTGGCTAGGACTCAGAATGGGCCGTCTTCCCTCTCTTTTCTCAGGTGAGCCCCTCTTTTCCTGAAGAGGCTTCCAAATTTGCCTGCCCTCCCTCCCTCTTTCCCTCTCTCTTTGTCTCTCTCTCCCTCATTCCCTCTCTCTCTCCCTCAGCCCTTACCTCTCCTTCTTTGTTTTTTTTCTCCCTCCCTTCCTTCGTTCTTATTGTCTTTAATCTTTAATATCTTTCCCATGTCTTTGCATGGGGGACGTGTTCCATATGAAAACGTGGCCAGTAAAGGGCAGGAGGTGGTGAGAGGGAGGGAGATGCTACAATTATCATATGACTTACTCATAATTTGGGGGCATTTTTTCAGTTGACCACCTGGCCATTGCCAGCTATGTAATAACTACTTTTCATTCCAAGATTTAAATCTTTTCAACAGCGTTCTTTCTCTGGGCTACATGATCTCATTTCTAAAGCGATACTATTACTTATAATATTTTTGTTCTTAAATTGTGGATCCAAAAACTGTAGATGATATTCATAAAATACTATACATGGCCAGTAGAGTGGGGAGGAATTGAGCTCATGTTTCGTTTCTCAATTTAGGTTTCAATAATGTGCTTGATTTTACACACAGCTTTCTAATTCACGTTCAGTTTCTGGTCCACTAACTCCTAGATCTATTTCAGACACACTTGCGCTCCCTCTCGACATCATACTGTGTAATTAGCTTGTCCTCCATAAATGACTCAGCAAAGTTCCCCTTTGAATCTCATCCTGTTTATTATCTCTGATAACCTCAGCATTTAACAATGTCATTTTGAATTCATAAAGTCTCCTGGTTTGGTTAACGATCCAAAGCTATTAAGTTTATATACTGTGCCAATGTGTAGTCACGGATGAAAAGATTATAAAATGTATAGAGCTAGGAAATTCACCCAAAACTATAACCAATAGTTAAAAAAGTGAATTTATTGGCTGTAGTTATAAAATGTATGCTTACTGTAGGCAATTTGAAAACTGTGTGTGTGTGTGTCTGATACTTGTTTGTACCTGTGGGATACAAAGATCACTTAGTATGATTTTGTTTCCTTCTAGTCTTCAATATACACACACATACAATTTTGTTAAAGTATAATCATGTTTTATATACCTAAAATTTAGTATCAAGTTTTTCTTTTTGTATGATTGTTATCTCATTTTGGTAAATATTCTTTACATATGGTTTTTGTAATGGTTACCTATTTTTTAATTAAAAGGCTATATCAGAATGTATATAGCCACTGCCTTATTTTTTAAAATTCTGTGTTATCAAATTTGGTCCATATTTATAACTATTTAATTAAGATGTGGTCTGAGTAAAATTAATAGGTGAAAGAGCATCAGGATTTTTGGGTGACAATTTTTCGGTTTTTATTTGTTTTTATGAAATACTACATGTATGGAAATATAACATAAGCATGAGTGTTTTTCAGACTCAGGATATGAGAATTGACTGCCATTTTATATTCTCACCAGGAGTGTGTTTAAGTGGTTGCCTTCCCGTGCCAGCCTCAGCATTTGTTAAATTTCATCGTCAATTCAATATGGGAAAAATGGCATTTCTTTCCTTATCAATTTATCTATTGATAAATTTTTTTCCTTATCAATTTATCTATCAATTTATCTAAATCAATATCTATTTATCAATGAAGTTGAGTAAGTTGTAATGTTTATTAGCCATTTGTATTTTTTTCTGTGAATTGTCTAAAGAGATTCTTTGCCCATTTGGCTGTTGGAGTATTCGAATTTTATTTCCTTTAAGGGTATTTTAAATATTTCAAAATTTTTCATATTTTCGCAAATATGGGTTTATATGTGCCCAAGCATGTTACAATTTTTTAATTCCTATTTAGGTAAATTAGATAGCTAATGCTGTGTAACAAAACCCTCAAACTCAGTGGCTTACAACAATACTTCGTTCTTATTGTTTGTTTGTCTTTGGGTGGTCTCTGTGGTCTGTGGTCTAGGCTGGATTCTCTCATGCCTCTGTGGATCTTAGCTGAGATCCCTTACATTTTGGGCATTGGTAGGCTGGCTGAAATCTTATGGTCTGGATTGGGACAACTGGGCTCTCTCTCCTCGAGCCTAGGTTGGCTTGTTCAAATTGGCAGAGTTCCAAGAAAGGCTTGGAACTGGTTCAAAGCTATTTCTGACATATTTATTGGCAAAAAGAAGTCACAGAACCAGACTAGATTCAAGGGATGGAGAAATAGACCCTACTTCTTGATGGGAGGAACTGTAAAATACATTGCAAAAGGCATGAGTACTGGGAGGAGTGGATAATTGTGGCCATTTTTTCAATTTTCCACAACAGGTAACTAGCTTTTTTTTTTTTTTTTAATGGATACTTTTCGGATATTTCTTCATCCTTTTGTTTCAGTAATTTTTCTAGGCATCTAAGAGACATGTAGAAAATTAACTTACTCATTTTTGAGGTTTTATTCAGCATATCTTTGATTATTACATTTATTCCTATTATTTGTATTAATGTCAATTGCTTACTCCAGTGTGAATTTTTATTTTCCTGTTATGTTTTATTTTTTTTGCAATTATTTATCTTTATGTCTATCGCACCCAGTTGTCTTTCTTTTTGTTCCTACTGACTTTTCATCTGAGGTTATTCTTGCCTGTTATTTTCTACTTCTAGTACTTATCAGGTATACCTTCTTTTATATTTTTGAGGCTTCTAAGAAGTCTTTTAAAGTGTTCTTTGTGTTCTGTTACTAAAACATCAGCTGTCTTGCTCTTGGTCCCCAGGCTAATACTCCACAGTATCTTGTTCTCTGACACTCTGAATATAAATCATCCATATGCAGATACAACCCTTATTTGCCTGTTACTCAAACTTTTCCCATATCTTAGTACTTTGCTTGTAAAAAAGCCTTTTCTTATACAAGGAGATTTCCATATACAAATGTTCCATCACTGACCTTCATTGGTTCAGGCAATGTAGACACTGTAGGAGGATCACGAGGGCCGCTATAAGGAGGAAGCAGCCAAACATGGGTTTGAAGTAGACCAGCATGGAATGGAGCCCGGAAATAGGTACTCAGTTGGATGGGCGGGGCGCCCATGACTGGCCTGGAGATTGGTAAGACTAGACCAAAAGGAATACATTCAGATGGCTGTTCTTCACACTTGGTCCCTTCTCCTTCTCAGCTATATAATTGCCTCCTTTCATTATCTCTGATCTTACACCATTTAAACACCTTGAGAATAACTCATTTTATATTTGGTTCCGAACATGGACACCAACCTGCTTCATGGAGAAGAGGAAGAGCTGCCCCTGCCGAATTCTCCTGCATCTCCTGGGCAGCCTCCCCATCCACAGTCCGGGATGCTTTGAGTTCTTGCCTGGGCCTCTGGATCAGGGATGAAAGGAATCCTCTAGCTGCTACAGTGGAGGCTGCAAGCAGTGGCTTCCACTCAACTTTTATTTTCTGTTTTTTTTTTTTTTTCTAGTTAGGTGAATTTTACCTTACCTCAGAGCATCTGTGACTTAATTATTGTGTCTCTCTTAAGTGGTGTCACCTCACCACTATTGAATATCTCGCATGAAAAGTTGGCAGAAGTTAGAACTGAATAGGTATTTAGAAAGAAAAAAACAGGACATATATTCCAGTTCCTAAACACAAAGTAAAATGATCTTTCTATTTGAGCTGTCCTTTGTGAAATGGCAGTGTTCCCAGAATATTTGAGCTGGAAAGAATCTGAGAGATCGTGAAGTTCAATAGGAGGAAATTGAGCCTCCGAGGGGTTGGACTGACTCATTCATGTTTCCAGAGTGGGCAATTGAAAGATAGGATTCATATCCAGATCCCCTCAATCTGCTGACTTCTTATTCTTTATTTCCCCCAGTTCTTTATAGTGCTTTGCTGACAACATTACATTTTGTTTTCAATTGTAGTTCTTCTCCTCTTTGTACTACTAGAGTCCTTTTTTTTCACCCTTGTCCTAGTATAGTTACACATTTGTATATTTGTTATATTTCAAAATGGTAAATATTTCCAGACACTAAATAACAAACTGAAATTTATTATCTTCTGCTTCCATTTCTCCATAGCAGGTAATTCTCATGGGGTTATGTTACTGCGTACTGAACCAAACTGCATTACTGCAGGCTGTTTCTTTCATGATGATTGTTTGCTTTGGTCCTTACAAATTAATTAGGAGTTACCATAATTAAGATTAGAATTTTGATTTTTTTAAAAAAGAATTACTTTCAACTCTTGTAGCAATTGCCTTAATATTATGTGTAGATTCCTGTTAATTTACCCTTCCCTTCTATCTACTTCTGGTTATCCTCTGTTAAATGGAATAATCAAGGTACTAAAATGTGTACTTAAAGGCATGTGTAAATATTCAACATTGTTTCATCTGTTTAAAAGGAGGGATCCATTAGATAGTATTATATTTGCCCGGTAAATTAACATGAGCCTTCAGGCATATGGATTAAAATAAATTTTGTCAGATAGAAAAAGATTTAGGAAGTGAGCTTCGATGAGAATGGACAGTGTAGTGCCTACAATAGAAACTTATCTGGAGGTAGACTGTCAGCTTATGGTTCGATCTCTGGCAATGACACTAGGTTGGTTTGTAGTTACGAAGATTGTCTTCTGCTCCAATAATTATAAGTTAGAAGTATATCTTAAGCATTTCTGACTTCCTTTAATAATGCTTTATTGGTTGTTTTCATCTATGAAATTGTTGCTGTCTTTTGCCCTTTTATGTCTCCTCCTTTCATGTATATCATCATTGTTATTGTTTATTTTCCAAAGAGTGATTTGTCTTCTATTCAGTAGTACCCTGCACTGATTTTTATCTATAACAGCCCACTGCTCTACAGAAGTCTACCAAACGACACAACCATATTTATAATGCCCATATATCATCAGCACATTTTGTGTCATGATATCCTAATTTGTGAATATATTTAGCATAGCAGAAGTATTCAAGTTCAAGAGCTGTGCACACCCAGTCTTATTGAAGTGCTCATGATCTTTGTTGTTTAGAAACATGGATCAATGGTTAATAAATTGTTGATAAAAATGTGAACATACCTATTGTGTGTGTGTATGTATGTGTGTATGTGTATGTATGTGTGTGTGTATGTGTGTGTGTCACCTAGAGTTTATGGCACTTCCACCTACACAGCAATTAATATGAATTGTTAGCTGAGAGGTTAACAATTTGAGACCTGATTACTCAAATTAAATCTGGATATAATTATTGAATTTGTTAAAATGAGATTTTACCTGTATTTATGTAGTACAGTTAGACAAAATCTTAGGGGCAATAAATATCTCTCATTTTTTTTTTCTGTAACTGATGAAATATTTTGTCTCTGTTAATTTCTTAGGAAATATATCTTGAAATTCCATAAAAGGAAGACATGAACGTTTTAATTTTACCCATTTTGAGTTTCATAGCAGACAGTTAGCTGTATACTCCTTTTATCATTTGGATTTTTGTTTTGTTTTGTTTTGTGTTGTTTTCTTGGTCCTTGTCTCACTGGTAGGCATTCCTTACTCTGGTAACAACATATCCCCAGTCCTGTGTAAAGATAAAAGTAAGATGGGAGAGGTGTCATAAAATGACCTCAAACAAAAGAATTATGTAACTCACTGGAATGAATATCAACTGGAAATTACTGTTTCTTTATCGAAACAACTCAAAACAAACTCCAGAAGGGTATTAAAAGTGCCTTACTCAATTCTACAATTAACTTTTAAAAGTCTTTTCTGGAATTGCTGAAATAGTGTAGAAACAAATTATTGCTCAGCCAGCAAGTTGTTTGAAAAATAACTTAGTTAAGGCATAATGGAATATAAAATAACTCTAAAATAAGTATTTTAAATATCTTTATTTGAACATCTTTATATTAACTAAAATTAAATTTGACATAGCTACTTCAGTATAAAACACCTAACTTAAAAAAATAAGGAATTTAAAAATGTATTCTAATACATTGCTGTATAGGAAAAAAGTGAAGGGCACCAACTATATGTTAGAAAAAGCTTTCCAGAGCAATGCAAAAAAAAAAAATAACAATAACCAAAGAAACTGATAATAGTGTGTATTCCACAACTGTAGATATCTATAAATGTCTTTGGATGGTCCGATGTTTACTGTTACATCTGTAAGACATCTGACTCTTCAGAAATGAGAAAAAGTGTCGTGTCCAGGTAAGCTGCCAGTAGCAGCTTATGTCAATTACATGCCAATTGCATTAAGTGTGGTGAACAGTTTATAAGTTCTGGGTTGCCCCCTAAAGGACTGAGTGATGGTGTTAAAATTAGAGATATTCAGTAGGAATCTCATTTTCTAATCAAAACTTGCCAACCAAGGGTTAATGGGACTTCTTTGTGTCAAAATATAACTGTGAAAAGGGGAAGTCTTGTATACAAAACAAAAGCAACAATTTTGAAAATGAGAAGAACTAGGCACAAAAGGGCACAACAAGTGAGTATCTAAGGTTTAAATATTGAACTAGAATCGATGTTTTATGAATTACTTGTGTGAACGGATGGCCAAGCTTGCTCACATAATTTTAACCTAAATTTTTGAATATCAGATCTGTTTTCCTACGGACTTTGAAATATGCATTTGAAATGGTGTTCACACACACACACACACACACACACACACACACACACACACACATTCTTCGGTATAGGGCTTAAAATTCATCCTAAGGAGGTTATTTCTTTGGGTAGGGCACATTTTCCCACACTACTTTCTCTAAAAAGATTATATCCCCAGACCGTGCCAACTCAGAATTATTACATATGTGGTGATATCCAGAGCATTCAATTCTGTTTCTTTGGCTCTTGTCCCCGCTTCCTATAGTGGGACCCTGAATGGTTATGTCAGTGGGTATGAGCATGCCTTGTCCGTTAATAGCCGTTCAGCAATTTGCAAAGCTGTGCAAAAAGACCGGGCCACTGCCTCTTGTGCCCATATTTGAGCTCCCTGCAGACAGGAGCTGTCCCTGTGGGTCCCTTCACCCCTCAGAGATGTGCTTACTGCCAAGTCACTCACTAGAGCCCTGCAAATAGCCAACCTGCATGGTGCCTTGAGTCACAGTAGGGGGACACCTCACTGTTGCTGTGTGGTCCTGCTTTACCTGATAGTGGTGCTTGGTATGTGTCTTGGTGTCTTACAGAGGTTTCAGTAAAGATAGTTTTAGTCTCATTAATTACATGCAACCTGCATCAGCTCTGCTAGGAAACTGATGGATCACTCAACAGATTTTGTAGGTAGTATGAGCAGGATGAAGAGAAGCAACAAGAGGTGCTGGACCCCTCTGGTATGGAGGAGCAGGTGGAGAGCTCCTAGACACCGTCCGTTCAGAGCTGTACCTGTGCAAAAGGAGATGAACTAGGATGTCGAGGAATGTAGCTGCTGCCACGTTCATGGTCAGGAAGGCAGAGCGCAGGGAGAGCAGATTGCCCCCACTTGACTCCCTCTGTCTGACCTCCTGTAGGCCCCTCCCGTTGGCCCCATTCAGCATCCAACCTGAAGTCAGAAGACAAGGAAGCTAATGGGATGGTTTCATTAGAACAAACAAACAAAACAACAAAACAGGGCAGGAAAAGACAGAAATGAGACTGGAAGGACCAAATGAAGAGTATTTGGCACACACATAGCCTTTCACGTCCTCTCCACTTTCCCATGCCACACTAGATGTGGGTCCTAGGAGCTGGGTCACATAGAAATCTGCAAAGCGAATGCCTTGCCACACTCAGAATAGTTCCTGTCCTGTGTGGAACAATGACAAATTGTAATGGTGGCACAGCGTCCTTGTCCACAAGGCTAACAGACTTGTGCTATGCTGACCCAGGCACTTCACCGTACTGCTCAGACACACTTATATGAGTCAAAGGAGGCTAGTTAGGTTGTGCTGTGGGTGCAGACCTCCAAGTCTCAGTGCCTTAACCCGGCAGACTGCTTGCTCACGTTCCAATCCCATGTGGCTCAAGTGCTTTCCTCCATCTCAGAGATACACCGTCTGCAATACAGGGTCTGCAGGATTCAGAGGAAGAGACGCAGGAGACAGCATCCCATAAAATAATTTATGGCCTGGCCTGGTGTGGCTGACACCTGGTCACTCATATCCATCAATGGACATAACAGAGTGAGCTGTACTCCTTAGCACATGTTTGTTGACTACTCAGCCCCCATGTTTGCACATACCCGTTCATTCCTGTTGTCCTAGGAATTCCCTCCATTCCCTGTGAAACTTCAATGTTTGACCAGTTACTCTAGATATGCTACTTTAGTTATCTAATTACTTAATTATATGACTTTGATTATCTCCACCATTCTTTTTTTGGGAGACCCACTAGAGATGCTTTTTATTTTATAATTTTATTTTTTGACTGAGTTGAGATGATGTAAGTAGGTAGGTTTACATTGTTATTAAATATTTATGGTCCTTCAAAAAGATTCCCCCAATTTTTAATGCTTCAGTCAAGTTATTCATTTGATTTCTTATAAAATGTCCATGCCTGTTAAAAGTAGGTGTTAGCGAAAGCAGGACTCTTAAAAATGCCATATCTTAAGGTTACAACAATGAATTGTGTTATGGTGAATAGTTAAAATGGTGAATTGATTTAATGTCAGTACTTATTATAATAGAATCTTAACTCTGCAATTAGATTCATAACTCTGCATGTCCCATTACATGAGACATTTTGAAATATTTGAAACAGAACATTTAGGACCAAAGACCAGAAGAAGAATATATCATTTAGCTTTTTTTGGCCTAAAAAATACAAGACCATCATAGAATGCTACCTTTTTAATTCTATTTATAAAGCATTTAGTTCTTATTTATAAAATGTCTATACAGGGCATTAAGAAAAAATAGCTACCATAATAATAAGAACAATGTCAAATAGGGGCTTTGCAATGAAGAACTTGATTCTATCTGCAAAGTATTATTTGAAATAATGTACAAAATAACTCATGTGTCAAAAATTAGTCTACCTGCCAACATTTTCTTGTAAATGATTTAGTTGTTAATTAGTGGCATTTACGTGGTACATTCTTGGCATGTGGCTTCACGGAGTTGGTGAGCACTGTGCAAATGAGGAGATGATTTATCTTAACTCTTGGTTTAACATTTAATTTTTGTTATAGTTGACACACAATATTATGCTAGTTTCATTTGTACAGCCTAGTGATTGGACATTTATATATACCTTAACAATGTGATCACACTATGTGTTAATCATCTGTCATCATAAAAAGTTGCTATGATATTGTTGACTATTTTCCCTGTGCTGTACATTGTATCCCCGTGATTGATTTATTTTATAACTGGAAGTTTGTACCTCTTATTCCCCTTCCATTTTTTCTCCATCCTCCCACCCCCCAGTTTATCTTCATTTTTGATTTTCTTTCTTTAGCTGTCTTTAGCTGATCCCTTTGTGCCCCCCCCCCCCCACTTGAAACCATCCAAAGTTTACATTACAGCGATGGGTCCTTTATTCCTTTATTAATGATTTCTCCTTGACTGCACCCGGTTGCAGTGCTTGATGTTCACAATAACTGTTAGCTGCAGTGATGTTATTTAAGAAACCCAAACTAACAACTGTAACAGTGAAGGGATTCATCTGAATCCTTTACATTGAACACTTATCCTGATCACTTTCTAAAATGCGTAAGCAAGAATTTATGTTCGCAAGTCAGAGTGAGGAGGTTCTCATCACACTGACTTAGTATATACAGATTATGGGGTACCACATCTTTACTGTGTCTTACTTATAAAGTAAAAATGTCGGTTACCTGATGTTTATCAACTGAACCTGAAAACAATTTAAAATTCTCCTGACTTACTTGTGTAGCTTTTCTCTCCCTTATAGAGCAAATGTTGTTAGATTTCCTCCTATTCAGGCTACATATTCTGGGTTTCTTGACAGGAGTCCCTTTGATATTGTAGTGAAGCAGTGTACATACAGGCAGTGAGGGTTCACCAGCTGAGGAGGTATCCATGGATGATGAATCAGTCAAGGTCTCAGGTGACTTTACAAGTTCCAAATCCATTCCTGGATGCCAGGCTTGGGACTAGATTCTTCATGGCTGCCCAAGCATATCTGGGAAGTTTTCTGTGCTTTAAAAGCCATGTGGCAGGGGTCCATTTTGGGGACTCTTTACAGAACTGAGGGCTCTAGGGTAATGATAGGATTTATTGAATTAAACCATGTGCCATTCCAGTTCTAGGATAGTTATATTTCGTAGCCTCAATCCACACAACAGAAGCTATACCCGTTTTTAATGCACAGGTTGGCTTCTGTGCCCAGTGCTCTGTTCTAACGTCAGATGATCATGAATATGGCATCTGTGGTGTTCCAAAGAAGCAGCAGTTGACAGGGTCACTCTCATTCATGTAGCATTTCAACTTAATGTGACATTTTACAGTTATCAGGGCCTGTGGAATTGATAGTGCAGGTTACAGTACTTGGTTAAAACTCCATTTTACCATCACAAAACTAACAAGAGGCTGAAAAATGTTCCTACAAGGAAACCTCAGATTGAAGGCAATTATAATAATCAAACATAATCAAACAATTAGAACATGGCAAACCTGGCATTTCTTGTACTGGTGCAGCTGTTTCTAGAAAAAAGACAATGAAAAATATAATCAGATCAGTCAAAAAGCCAAAACTTAGAAATGATGAAGAGATTATTAGAAATGTGGATTTTTATCTCCAATTGTTAATTATGAAGCTTGCCCCTAAGTGTATTGTTGTGTCTGTGATGTGAACTAATGATTGTATAAATCCCTGGCTCGGAAATTTATGCCCTGAAACTTCCCCGGGGCCACTATTGGATATTGTAAAATTTCAAGAAAAGTACAGCGCCATCTGTCCATCGGAAAGGGTTGGAGGTAGCCTAGGGTTTCAGGTTTCAACATTAGATCTCACACCTTCCTTTTGATATCATACTTTGGTGAAGCCAGATTTTAGTGACTGCTCTGATAAAATGAAAGTGACCCCCTAAAATCGAGGAGGAACAGGGAATGGAGGTGGTAGTGTCTTATACGAGCCCAAAATTTGACAAGCTGTGCAGTGCCTGACGAGGTTACAAGTCCTGTTACAAGTAATTATAGTCATTTAATAATGACATTTATCTATATTATTTTTTCAAATGGATACTAAGTTGTTGGGAAATAAGTACTTATTAAGGTGTCTGGATCCAACGACTTAATAAACAGAACTGGAAGCTCTTTCTTTTGGCCTAGGAGCGATGTGAGAAAATTTACTGTGACACTAAGGGCTCCGTGAACTGAGAAAATTTGGGAGTCTAAGGTGTAAACCCATAAATGCCTTTTCAAAACAATATGCAAAACAGGGAGACAAATCTCTTTCATTATTTCTGTAAAGATAGTTTCAAATCATGTTTGAATAGGGCAGACCATTTTTATTGATGTACCTTGAATGTTTTTGAAGGTCTTATAAAAGATCTTTTCTGGGAGTTCTTATGTCTACAAACTTATGACTCATCATAGATGTAAATGCCAAACCAAGATGACACAAACTAGTCTTTCTGGCTTCACGAAGTGTGACGTGTTAGGTGTCCTTCAAGGAACATGGACATGACCGTGGGGTCAGTTTTTTCAAACATCTCTGTGGCACTCTCCTTTGTGATGTGCCCTCTCTTCTGAAATGGGCAAACAAAACTCCATCGCTCCAGACTCCTTGCCTTTCTACAAAGATGGTTTGATCTGCAATAAGGAAGAAATAACGGTGGTGGCCGAGGCAGAGGGAAGCCAGGGCCACTGTGTCATGAGTGGTGTCATGAGAAAATGAATGCCAGAGAGGGAGGGAGAGAAAACCATGGAGCTTCCCTGAGGATCCAGACGAACTGGACTTGATGGAGCAGATTGTCCGGGCCACCAATTGGAGACAAAAAAGCAAGGCGATCATTGGGCACAGAGAAAAGAAAGCCATTTTGTGAGCTTTTAGCATTTGTGTAATTCTCCTTGTTTTCACAATATTGTCCTTAAATATTACTTATTTTTGCTAGGCTTTTGAAAGATAGTAAATACAAATGCACTGGTAGTTCAGATTGCTGACCGAGAGAGGGTCCTGGAACTTGGTCAGAAGGTAGGTGTCACGACGAGACTGGCTATCATTGTGAAAGTGGAGACACTGAGTGCAGTTCTCTCCTAGGAAGCTTTCCTTGTCTCCAGCACTTTTCCCTGTGCATGCTTCCATGTGTGGGGGAACAAAACGCAATCCATTTCCAGGCTTCTCAGGGAAACCACAATGCCTCATGGCCAGGACCCGGAAGTTTCCTCATGTCAAAGTTCAGGGCAAAGCAGGAGGATTGATGTGAGGCAGTGAATCATGGATGAAAAAGGGTGTAGGTGTCAGAGGCAATTTACCTGTTTTTAAACCCAGCTGATTGCTTTTTAGCCGTTTGCCTTTGGACAAAGTACCTAAATTCTGTCTCCTAGTTTCTATCTGTAGGAAAAGGATAATAATGTACCAATGAATTGAAACCCATAGTGTGCCTAGAACAATACCTGACACAGTCAAGTGCTCAAAATAGTTCATGTTGTGATTATTTGCAGCTGTGATGGTGTAGCTGTAACAATACTGGTGGCATAAATGATGGGAGTGGTCAGGATAAGTCTGCCTGCTTATGGTAAGGTGATTTTACTGGGCATGGAAGCTTTGCTCCTGCTTTTAGAATCTGAATGGAGACTGCTCCTGTGCTGATGTAGCAGAGTCAGTTGTAGTTGGGAACAGTGACACTGCTGGTGTGGTACTTACATTCAACATGGACCTTTCATATTTAGAAGAACTTGAATTTATTCAGGTGTACATTCAAGTGTCACCTCCTCAGTAATGCCTTGTCTCACTACTGAATCTGAAGTGGACACTGCTCACTTACTACTTCATCCCCCTATTTTAAATCTTTTTATAGTCATTATTTGTATCTTATATTTCCTTGTTTGTTTTACTCATTCATCTTCTTATTTAATCAATATGTAATGCATTCTTACCATGTACCAGGCACTGTGTTAGTGCTGGAGACATAGGGATGACAAAATAAGAGAAAGTCCTCATTCTCATGGGATTTATATTTTAATGGGCAAGGCAGATTGAAAATTAAATAAATAGGTAAATATACAGTAAATATAGCATGTCAGATGATTACAAACTCTTTGCAGAGAAACAGATGATTGTTGGGCTAGAGTGGGCACATGGGTTTGCAATTCTATACAGTGTGTGCAGGAAAGGCCTTACTAATGGGTCACAGTTGGGCAGAGATCTTAAGAGAGTGATATATGTGGTTATCTGGATGAGGCGTGTTCTTATTTATTGGGAGTAGCAAGTACAAAAGCCCCAAGGTTACATGAATACTTACTGTATTCATGTAACAGTAACAAAGTAGGCAAGGCCAGAACAAGATGGATAAGGGGCAATGTATCAGTTAGCTTTTGCTGCATAACAAATCACCTCAAAGCTTAGTGGTTGAAGACAACCAACATTTATTTAGCTCAGTAACCTCTTTGTTAGCAATTTGGCTGAGCTCAGCTGGGCAGTTGTTCTGTTGGTGTTGACTGAGCTCACCCCTGTGTCTCTGGCAGCTGCCAGGAAGTCGAGTGCTGATTAATCTTATAAACTTCAGGCAAGATGGCTTGTCTCTGGTCCACACTGATCTCTCATCTTCCAACAGGTTATCCCATGTTTGCACACATGGCAAGGCACTTCTGCCACATTCCATTGGTCAAAGCGAGTCTCATGGCCAATCCAGGATTCAGTGGGTAGGGAACTGTCTCCACCTCTTGATAGAAAGAACTGAAAAGCATATTGTGGCCATTTTTGCAACCTACCCTAAAGAGAGTGTCAGGACCTGAGGCCAGAGAGTAGTGCAGCTTCGTAAGTTGTAAATGCAATTAGATTTCATTTATAATGCAGATAGCTTGGAAAGCCATCTGAGGGTTTGGAGCAGAGCTTACACATGATCTGACTTAATTCAAAAGCATCTCACTGGTTGCTCTATGGAGAAGAGACCATAGAGTGGTAGAGTAGAAGCCTAACAACCAGTTGGGAGGTTATTGTAATCATCTTAAGTGAGACTTGATGGTGACTTGGACCAGAGTGGTGGCACTGAAGGTAGTGAGAAGGAGTCACATTCTAGATATGCGTACACACGGAATGCCTTTCTGTGCTTATATTCTCTCTCTCTCTCTCTCTCTCTCTCTCTCTCTCTCTCTCTCTCTCTCTCTCTCTCTCTGTCACCTTTACAGAAAGCTCCTTGTGGGCAAGGATTCTTTTATTTTCCACAGTGTTCTCAGCACTGGACCATATCTGTTGAATGAATGAATGAATGAATGAGTGAATGAATCTGTTGGACTTTAGATTTCCAAGGTGAATTCACTTGCAGAAACAAATAGAGCCCCATTCTCATAATCTCCTTAGGGGACCCCATTAGCTCCAGGCTGCTCATGGCAGGCTGTGCTGCTGTAGGCCTCTGCTTATAAGATCTATGAATGAAACTTGTTGTCCTTGGACTGTCCGCTGGATGGGGGGGTGTCCTTGAGGTAAGCACCTAGCAGCATATGTATGGACATGAAGCCTAAGGCACTGCATTTGTGAAGGGTTACTTAGAAATGCATTTTCAGCTAGCTCATTTTACTTCTTTGCATTCTGCATGTTTATTTGAATCTATGGGTTGAGTTTCTGTTACTATAAATAGAAATTAAAAAAAACACAGAGCCTTGGGCTTTTTGCCTTAGAGGAAGAATTGGGGGAAAAACTCAAAACTGGAGGGTTCCTAAATGGTATTACCAGCACGTGAAAGACCTTAGTT
The DNA here is from genome assembly GCF_964194185.1 of Rhinolophus hipposideros. Lineage (NCBI taxonomy): Eukaryota > Metazoa > Chordata > Mammalia > Chiroptera > Rhinolophidae > Rhinolophus > Rhinolophus hipposideros. The sequence goes on from NC_138053.1 coordinate 90,272,215, forward strand.
GTTTTGTTGGCTGATGGGACTTCAAAACCTCAAATATATAAGGTCATGAATAAGCATCCTTTAACATTTTAAATTTGCAAGGCTTCCAATCTTCATAGCTCTGGGAATTTGGAAAAATTAAAATCAATTTCTTTTTCAAGTCCTATGTGGGATGTCAGGGTGGTGCTTCCTGCATAATTTCTGTCTGGTACAGCACTCAACAGTTTAAGGTTTTTGTTCCTTGGTGGTTTCTTCTTTTTCCTGACTCTTCAGTGTCTCTTCTCTATTGGATTATTCCCAAGAGTAGTTGTATAGAATTCTATATTCTTTGCCTCCTCATCTAAGAAACATAGGAGAAAAACCAAAAACCTAACAAACCTTCCCTTGACCCACCCAGCCACTGCTTTTTTTTTAATCTCAGCCATAGTCCTTAAAAGTACAGTTGACCCTTGAACTACACGGGTTTGAACTATACTGGTGCTCTTCTATACAGGTTTTTATCAATAAATATTGTAAATGTATGTTCCCTTCCTTATGATTTGCTTAATAACATTTTCTTTTCTCTAGCTTGCTTTATTGTAAGAATATAATACTTACTACATGTAACGTACAAAATATGTGTTAATCAATCATTTACCGTATGTTATCGGTAAGACTGCTGGTCAACAGTGGGCTACTAGTAGTTAAGCTTTGGGGAAGTCCAACGTTATACGAGGATTTTCACCAGCCCCTTGTTGTTCAAGGGGCAGCTGTGTCGCCTCCACTTAACTTTTCAGCTCTTTAATCCCTGTCATTTTCAACCCACTCTAAGCTAGCTTCTGCCTCTTACTTTGCTGAAACTGTTCTTGCTACAGCCAGCCATGGCCTGGAAGAAGGGTCTTCAGACATCTTAGACAGGACACAGTGAGCAAGGCCATCCCCCTTTCTTCTCTTACTTTCTATTCCTCTCTCCAGGGTTTCCCTGAACTCTGACTGCTCTGTTTGTTTTGGTTCTTATCCTGTTTCTTCCTTCTCAATCGCAAATGGTAATTCTTTCATGGTGATAAATGCAACTACCTACCTGGCATCTTCAGTTGAATATTTAATGGCAATTTCAAACTAACAATCTATAACAACTCTTGGCCTTTCCCCTCAAACCTCCTCCTCCTCTAGACTCCCCATCTCAATGTGTCACACTTCCATTCACTGGCCTTCTTGATCTATGCTCTGGCCAAAGTCGTGGCCCCTTCTTATTTGGACAGTCGAATGACCTTCTAAATAGATTTTCTGCTTCTCCCCTGCACAGCATTCTCTGTACAACAGTGAAGGGACCATCACCTTCAGCTTTAAAACTCTTTAGTGGTTGGTTCCCCAGTGAGCTTGGGGAGAAAACCTCAATTCTTAAAAGGACTCACAGGCTCTGCCCAACCCAAGCCATGCCTGCGCCTTGGAGCTCATTTCATGTTGCTCATTCTTTCGCCTGCCACATTCCATCTACAGTCCCACATGTCTCTCAGCATCGTCACAGGTACTTCAGTGCTCTTCCCTTTGCCAGGCACACCTGTCCCCTGCCCTTTTCCTGATGCTTACCCATCCCTCAAGCTCAGGACAAAAGTGCCTTTTGCTCCGAGACGCTTCACTGAACCCCCAGCCTACGTGAGTTCTTCCCGTTTTCCTCCTTCAGAGCGGTCAGGGCTCTCTCGTAGCTCTTGTCACGGTTGATAATTGTATGCCGACTCCCTCCATGCTGTTTTTTTGGTCTAGCGTCCATGTTTCCTGCTAGTCTGTAAGCTCCTTGTGAGCAGGGACTTACCTGTTTCTTCAGCCAGGTGCAGAATGAGCACGAAGTTACAGGATGGACGAGTGAAGTTTATTTTCCTAGTTTATTTTGGAAGGCAGTGGAGTCTAACGAAATCAGTCACCAGTTTCTGTGAGGCTTTGGCTTTCCTGAGGGACCAAGCGCAAATGCGGGTGTGCCTGTCTTCTGCTGCTTTTTGAGGAGCACTTTCTGCATGGACTTTTTTTTTCCAGACGTATAAATGAAAGTCAGCCCAGTGATGCAAGAAAGAAACTAATGCTGAAGCAGGTCTACCCAAATGAATCAATTTAAGAAAAAATTGCACCATTTTATCAGTGGCTTTCAAAGGTTGGTGAATAAATATGCCGAGTAGGTATGTACTCAGGAATAAATAATTCACAGCATCCCAAATGAGCCATATTATATAGCACAGCTAAATTAGTCATATTTTATTTATCACCGTATTGAAGAAAATCAATTTGAGAAAATTTCCCAAGCAATTCTGGTGCTGAGTGATGCTGCCTCCTTTGTGTGTTAAGTTGGGTGTTTCTTTTCTGATGGAACAGCTACAAAACTCATCCTTTCTCTTCCCTTTTTCCTCCTCTGGTAAGTTCCTCACTGCTGTTATTACTGCAGTGTTTACACATTTGCCCTTCTCAGTGCATTTCTTGCTTAGAATTTAAATAATTGCTCTGAGGTTCTAAGAGTGACACGATATTAGAGTTTCGTTCTCTCCCATTATTTGCGTCCTCAAATGTGCTGGCTGGGCACAGTCAAGTCTTTTCCTTGAGCTTTTATTCCTATACCTGGAAACAGTCTTAGCACCTCCCGCTGTCTGACCTCGCATGAGGTGGAGGAACTGTCTGAGAAAGCAGTTTCTCTGGGAATTGTACCCAAATCCAATTTCTTAAAACATTTATCCATAGGTTCAGGTATTTTGTGCAACTGTTCATTATTGCATGAGGTCATACCTTTGAATTCTTTCCAAATATTCCAAAATGTGATGTCATCATGCATGGGTGGATAGCGACTTTTATTAATTATTCCAGTGGCCCAAGCATAGCAGCTTTTACTGATTGTTCCAAGTAGTAGCTTTTACTCATGATTCTAGTAGCCTGAGATTCAGTTTTCTCAAGTCGCTACAGTCTCCTTCTACTCTGTCCAAGTAGACAAAGGGCAATAAATACCTCTAGAAGTTCATATGGTAGCAGAAGCTATATTCTAAATCACCTGTAATAACAGTTTTCTGCAGTTTGGAGGTGGGGGTTACACTGAACGAAGCCATTTGAGCTCAGAGTTGTTTGGTGAAGTCTTCAGCATGGAAAAGCAAGCAGTCTCAACCCGCTGTTAGCTGGGGCTCGTGTGTGAAGGCAGTGTAGTGGGTGCAGTGTGTGCCCTGGTGGGAGAGAATCCCAGGCATGGCTTCTGAAATGTGGTCAGTTTCATGTCAGAGAGATACATTCAACTTCACGGTTACAGACAGACAGACAGATAATAAGCTTCATGTGACTGAAATGCTTCGTTTGTGGACAGTAATTTCAAGAGTACTATCTATGGACTTGATAAATGTGATTGTTACCTGCTGTGCCTTCGGCGGTCATTCATAACCACATGCGTGTGCCAAAGGCTGGCATCATGCCACCAAACATACCATCTCTCTCCGAGCAATTTTCAGCCTCAAAACGTGGATCAACCTATTATGCTCAGGAGCGGATTTTGGCCCTACGGAGGCATGTGCAAAACTGTTCTCAACAACATGGCTTATATTGAAATTTTCCCTCAAAAAGGTAAGAATTTTGTGGGAAAATTTCCCACAAATCTCCAAGTTTCAATTTAACTGGTACAAAATTTTGCATAAATCTTTTTAGTCCTTCCCCTTACCCAACATGTTGAAAATACCGGGTGACCACTTACATACCTTCTTTCTGAAAGTACTTCTGTAAGAAACACTATTCTCCTTTCGTGCCATTACTTCTATCCTCTCTTCTACTTTCAGGGCTCTTGATTCAGATTTACTGCTGACTTCCTTCTTTTCTCATTCACTCATGAGGCTGTGGCATTGTGCTGTACGTGACAGTCTCCTCAGCTGAGGAGAAAGCACAAAAATGGAGTTCAGAAAGCATATGGAGGAACTAAGTGCATATCAAATGCAAGTGTTAGGATGGAAGTCGATGAATGAAGGAACTAGAGGGCACTCATTACAAAATAATGGTTTAAATTAGACTCACAGATTTTATCTTAATAAGTAGATTAACTAAATATTTCATTTTAAGTTAATGCTTTTTTGCAAAATGCCCTTTGTAAAGACGCACCTCAGCCTTCATTAAAAATGTTACTGCAGAGTCATAATCTTATTCATGAACCTCACTGATGACAGGAATTTAGTCCCTGCCAAAGGATGAAATAATTGCAGCAGTGTGAGCCATGGTGTGTAGTTAAATGCTGTGGATAAATATCGTCAACTGAAAAGGCTTAGATAAATGTTTTTTGATTCCACCACACAGGTTTTCTAATTCTTAAAACAACATCCAAACTAATCAAAATAAATTTAATCAAGGGAAAATGAGAGAAACCACATTGTATTTCATTATCATGTTAATAATTAAGGCAACCATTTCTTCTTGATTATAAAAGAAAGACTTCTAAAAAGGTCAACCCGTGTACACATGGAACAAGGCCCTCCAAATCTACTCTTTGGGAAATGTGGCAATTCTGGACAAAAAGGGGAGATTACCACTCTACCAAGAGTAATGATGCTTTCTGGTTGATAAATGAGCTGGAAGTAAGGAAAAAAGGGCATGTGGGCAATTGGCCCACAAACATAATCATTGCAGGAATGAAGCACAAGAAATTTTTTTCAGATTTTAGATTCTTTCTGTTTTTATTTTCCCTTTAGTTATTTCAGTTTTCATCTTAAAACCAAGTTTCTGTTACTTGTACTTCTGGCATTATAAACCAGCTCTGAAAAAGTAAGATAATAGCCTTCCTTTGAAAATAACAATACTCCCTTGATATAAAATATTGAAATTAGGAGGGTGGATGGTATTGTTAACAATTTTTCAAGACAGCATGGTGTTGAGATTCTGATGTCATTCCTCAATTATGCCCTCTTTATCCTCGTTAAAAACACATATTACTTTACTTAACTGGAGAAGATAGCCTCTTATCTAGAAAGACTCTAAAACTCTATCTTTTGAAAATTCAAGCACTGGTAACATACTGAGTTTCTTCAGCATGCTTAGGAATATTCTGTTACATTTTAGTCATACTTTTCATTTGATCACTAGTCAACATTAATTATGGTTGTTGTATTAAAATGGTTAACTATATGTTAGATATAGGTTACCTCCTTTGGCATGGAAATCTCCATTCTCCACCACCACCACCAAAAAAAAAAAAAAAAAATTATAAGATACCTTGAATATTGCCATTCCAACATGTAAAGAGCTTTCTATAGATCATTTTAGACTACTAATAATTTTAAGAAAAAATAATATGTCTACTAAAGCCGATTTAAGATATATCACGTATTGTCTAGATATTAGTATACTAGTGGTTTGGGCAATGGGGCAATTTTCTGTCATGGAGACCATAAAAAATCATGTTTTCTATTTGTACCATTCTTTAATTTGTCAACTTTTGAGATTAAAGAAATTGTTTTCTTGTCAGGCCTCAAGGAATACAGTAACTATTACTTCATAGGCTGGAGATTAGAAATATAAATTCACACCATTTCTGAGTCTGCTATTACTAATTGTAAAGTAAAGATCTGTAATTTTTGCTATGTTGGCCATTAACTAGCTGTGTGACCTTGGGTAAGTCACCTTACCTCTGTCCTCAGCTTCTATAAAATGGGAGTTTGGACCAAAATGTTTCTAAGTGTTTTTTTTAAAACCTCTAATATTTTCAAGTTCAAATAAATGTCCACTTTATGTGATATGATATTAATCATTTGTACTGTGATTGTGTACTTCATACATGAAATGCTGCCCTTCACCCACTACTCGTAGTCCATATATGAGTACAATAGTGGAAACACGCAAGAGTAGATGGGTGGACAGCCTTTGTTACATCCAATCTCCTTTGAGTCCAGTGACATGATTTAATGATTCATTTGTAACAAGTAATCTTACAAATACAGAAACTGAATTATGTGATCCTGGTCTCAGGTAGTACCCTAACCAAGAATTCTTTACATTGTCATTTTTGTCTTTTAAAGGGAACCTTCAGAATTGCACATATTTTAAAATTTTCTAAGTTAATAAAGAACATATAAATATAATTTGCCCAGTTTTTCTAGAGAACTGGGAAGAAAATGTGTTCCTCAAATGGCACTTTAGTGATATATTAATCAATGGTCCTGGAAAAACAAACAAACAGTGGCATTTTCTGTCCTTGCCCCCGTGAGAACACATCCCCAGGCCTACGTTCTCTCAGGGCTCCGATGGTGAATTTCTGGGCACTCCGTGCTCTTAACAGCTAGATACTGCTCTTTAAGTGCTTATGTTCTAGGGATGCTACTAAACATTTCGTGAAAATTTTCTGCTGTGATGCTCACAGTAGCCCTCTGAGGTGAGTAGTACTACCCTGTTTTGCAAATGAGGACACTGAGACTCTGAAAGGTTAAGCAAATTTCCAAGGTTATATAGGGAATGGCAAAAGTGGGCCTCTCTCTGAGGTCCAACCACATTGAGGTTTGTGATGTAAATTGACCATCACCAGGAGGAGGGCTCAGGCACGTAGTCAGAAACATAGACGCTCGTGCACGCACTCGCTACGCACATGCCATCTCCACGAAGGAGAAGCACAGCCCGGAACACACCCTAATGTACCTCAGCTACCCAGAAGGACAGGAGCCTTGTTTTGTGCTGCCCACTCTCCCGCTGCCCTGACCTTGTAATGTCAGTGAGAGCAGCTTCCAAAGATCCGGTGGGCCACCTCCCCTGGCCTGGCCTCCCAACTGCGTGCTCTCTGAGCCTCTGGCTTTGCAGTCCCCTCTTCACCGTCCCTCCTCTGTCCCAAGCCGGCTGAGGCTTCCAGAAGTGACCCTCTGTGCTCCTTTTCCCCACATGGAGCTTGTCCTGTCCTGGGAACAGTTCTGCCTCTAGCAGTTCCCCTTCCTCTTTGCAGGGCTTTCCAAGTTCTGAACCACCACAGCAACCCCGTGCCTGCCCTCCTTCTTTGTCTCTTAGACCTAGAATGTCAGATACAGGCTTTATTTATTTTAGTGAGGGAGTACATTTAATACTGTTGTAGTTATTTAATAATTTATTATTTATTTGGGCGTACAAGTTTCCTTATTTCACCATTTGCAAAGTATGCTTAGCTCCAGTCGGGCACTCCTCCCCCCGCCCCTCCCCCCAGTTTTGTTTGTTCGTTTACTTTGTTATTTAGATTCCACAAATAAGTGAGATCATATGGCATTTGTCTTTCTCTGTATGACTTATTTCACTTAGCATAGTATCCTCTAGGTCCGTCTATGTTGTCACAAATTGTAAGATTTCATTTTTTTTCATGACTGAATAACATTCTGTTTGATTACAAAACTTTTGTCAGATTTGTTGAAGAATCAATTATCCTTTAATAGGAACGTAACCTCCAAAAAAGCAATAATACAGGATCTGATTCCTAGAAAAGATCAATAGTACTTCCCCTCAGGTCCTCCTCTTTTCCCCAAGCCACTTAGTTTATTTTTTCACTCTTAGGCATTTCTTGGGGGAGGGAAAACTGTAGAAAATGCCTTTATATCTTCTATCAGATAAATCTTGTTCATAAGTAAAGTTACTTAAAAGCTAGTTCAGCTGTCATGTGGCTAAATTCATATTCATCCCTTCTGTAATGGTTACTATTTTGGAATGTTTTTCAGGATAGACTGAAATTTCGTAAGAACTACAGGTGCAGCTTTGTAAACATCTCGCCTACAGCCAGGACCCTGCCTGTGGTCTGGCATCACAGGCCCTCCCCCAGTTACCTCGGATGTTTTGGGTCCTGGGGCAGGAGGTTTCTGCCACAGTCATAAGTAATGGGCCAGCTCCCTTAGATTGGCAAACAATTCAGAGTGAATAGTATACTCTTACATCTTGTGAATAGTTCATTCACAAGAGTGAATAGCCCATAGTATTGAGACCGACAACCCAAGTTGAGAAAGGGAGGAGTTTCAGGGTATTTTCAGAGTAGCAGGAACACTGGACCGGTTTCAGTGGTCATGCTCATATCCCACCCGGCAGCTCGGTGGCCTTGCCACAGCAGTTCATTTCTCTGCATGCACTACTCTTTTCCTTAAAATGAAGGGCCTTTGAGGAGCTTTCTGTCTTCTTCTCCGTGTGTTTTTTTGAGGACGGGCTCTAAATTGTGTATATTCAGATTTGGGCTAGGCTGAATTCAGTCTTTGGTGGACACATTTTTCATTCGTGCCCACTGTTTCTCTCAGTACCAGATTTCTTCTGCTTTTCTCTCCTATACAAAGAGCCACCCCTTCTCCAAAACAACAAAGTAATTTAGTCTGTAGGGCAGTTTCCCCACTGAGGCCTACAGGTGGCCTGATCCAGGAGCTGCTCAGCAGCAGAACGTTAGCATCATTCTGACCTTTCTAGATAGCTTTCTTCCAATTCCCAAGCCCAAACAGAAAGGGCCAACTGTTTCTCTTGTTTTGCGTGATTATAGTGTGTGCAGATGTAATACAGGATGGCCACACAGTTATTATGAATGTTATAGTGACCTTAGTCTTGGATGAGGGTAGCTCAGCCTGTTCATATGTCCGTCCATCCATCCATCCGTCTGTCCATCCCTATTCATCCATCTGTCTGTCTATCATCTATCAATCCGCTATCCTCCCTTCCTCCCTCCTTCCCCTCCCTTCTTCCCTCCCTCCCTTCCATTCACCCATCTATCTCTATCTTATAAAGAACTGTTATAAAGAACTCTTTACAAAGAAATCTTTCATAATGAATATGCTTTCTCCTTATCAATGCTTCATGCATTCATTTAAAACATTAGGATGCTGTGCTAATGTATACACGCGGGTTATTACGCTCAGAATCACAAAGAGTTTGAACTTGTTTTTAACTAGGCATCTTGAACATATCAGCACATTTGTCCCCACCTGGCATTGTCCTCTCTGCACCGCCCATTTCTCGTGCATTTCCTGGCCACAGTCACCAGCTAATGAATGCAGTTTGCTGGTATGTCTCATGGCAGTATCCCCGCCTGCTCTTCTGCCTCGACTGGCAAATGGTGGGTTCTCAGTTCAAATGTGAGCAAATGACCTAAATTTTAAGCAAAGGGAAGATCTTGTTAGTAACAAAAAGCTTGTTCTTTATTATTCTTATAAAACCCTTATCAATGGGAAAACTGCTGGACTGTAAGGAATTCCAGGAACTAGTGGTAAGACATTTGTTTACTTATTTTATTAAAATATTGCTCAAAGTAAAGATAAAATATAAGAAGATATCATAGCTTTTCCTCCTCCCGTCCCTTTCCTTTAAGAGATTTGTACGAGGTCAGACAATTAAGTTTGCGAACTCATCCTAGAAAAAGTCCTACATACCTCATTGCTGAATGTCACTACAGTCACCTTCAAAATATTCCCTTTAGGAAGCTATGCACCAACACCAGTGCTTAATCCACCCTTCAAAGCAATTTTGGAGCTCTTTTTCTGAAATGGCCATCAGAGCTGTCTCGTATTACTCATGAGGTCCTGAATGTCATCAAAATGTCTTCCTTTCAATATTTCCTTTGTCTTCGAGTAAAGAAAGAAGTCATTGGGTGCCAGATCAGGTGAGAAGGGAGGGTGTTCCAATACAGTTATTTGTTTACTGGCTAAAAACTCTCTCACAGACAGTGCCGTGTGAGCTGGTGCATTGTCATGATGCAAGAGCCGTGAATTGTTGGCGAAAAGTTCAGGTCGTCTAACTTTTTCACACAGCCTATTCAGCACTTCCAATTAGTAAACTTGATGAACTGTTTGTCCAGTTGGTACAATTCATAATCCCTCTGACATCAGAAAATGTTAGCAACATCGTTGCAACAAGTTCGTGAACTTAATTGTCAGAGCTTCATAGTTTCTTAAGTCAGTGGAAAAGGATTTCTTTGCACTCAAGCAAAGTGTTATGCTAACCATGGCAGCCTGTCAGGAGTTGGGACGTGGCTAGAATGTAACTGGGAGCTGGGTGTCAAGACACACTGGTGATCACTCTTCCATCAGACTTCATCTAGAAGCAGAGAAGTTCTCAACTAGGGCTTTTGAAATAATAATGATAAATTATGAATGAGCACCAGCTATGTATGTGCCCAGGCACTGTGGTGTGTGTGTGTGTGTGTGTGTGTGTGTGTGTTGTCATTTAATTCTCACCACAACCTTATGAAATAGTTATTGTTACACCATTTTAAAGACGAGGACAATAAGATCCTTCTTGCCCAAAGTCATACAGCAAAAAGGTGGGAATGTCAGACCCTGTCCAAGGTGGAAATGTCTGGCACTTCCACACTCTGTATCTGGTGTGCAACTTTCTAGGAAGAAAAAAGCTGAGCAGACTTAATTTAGGTGAATGGTCTTTTTAGAAGTTCCTTCTCTCTTGGGTTGTGCTAAGAGTTATATTTAATTTTAAAAATTAAGTACATTTCAAGTATTTTAGGATAGAAGATAACACACATGAACTAAGCAGATAATTGCCAGAATAATTTCACTCATTTTGCAATTTTATAGATTTTTTGAGGGTTTAAAAAGTAGTTTCTTCGAGGTATAATTTACATAAATTTACTCATTTTGTTTGCATACAATTCAATGGTTTTTAGTAAATTTACAGACTTGTGCAACCATCACCACATTCAAGTTTTAGAACATTTCTGTCACCTGCCCCGCCCCCCAAAAAAAATCCCTCGTGTTTTCAAGGACATTTTGTTAGAGAATTTCTAGGGAGAAGGAGGTGGAAAGGGGCAAGAAGAAATGTGGGAAGGAAAAGGGAAGGTTACGTAATAAAAAGAAGTGAGCGTTTGGGGGGTTGTAGAGCAAAAAGAGGTCTTAGGGGTGATGTAATTGAAATCTTCATTTTAAAAATGAGAAGAGAAGGGTGGAGAAGTTGGGCAGCCTGCCTGAATTGGTGATACACCAAGAGTCTGGTTTTCTGAATCTCAGCCTATTGCTCCTGTAGTTACCACAATGCAAAGAATGATCAGTGATCGGAGGACTTCCTCAAAACTATCCTAATTATTCGTGATTTCAAACAACTCTTTGTTTGTTTGTTTGTTTGTGGTTTGCTCATGATTTGTGGTTGGAAAGGGTTCAGCTGCATGATTTGTCTGTGGTCACTGTGACGTGTCGTGAGGGGCTGGGCCTGGAGGATCCACTTCCAGGCTCACGCCCTCACTCACGTGGCTTGTGCCTCGGTGCTCCTTGGTCTCCTCTGGTCCACAGGGTCGTTCATGTCCCAGGGCCTGTCCGCATGGTTTGAGGTTCTCCTGGCATGGCGGTCTCCAGGTGGTCAGACTTAGATGACGTGGCTTTCAAAAGGGAGGAGAAGAAGCTATCAGGACAGTTAACACAAGTGCTTGGATTTGATATGTAAGGTTACGTCTGCCATAAAATCTTGGTCAGAGTGTCCCACACACAAGGTGGAGGGATCCATGCTGCTTCTTGGTGGGGACAGGCATGATTATAGGGCAGAAGAGCACATGGGATATGCTATGTTGTTGTGCTGACCTTTGGAAAACACAGGAAGCAAGAACAGGACCGGACAGGTCGACCTCTGAGACATCCTGTCACATTCAGACCTGGTTCTGGCTTGGGAAGATCTAGTAGCCATTGCCTTTTAGAATAAAGTTGACGCTCCATAGCTAATCCTGGAAGCCCCTCATGAGCCGGCTCCCACCACTTACCAACGTGCATTCTACTCTCCAGTGACAATCTCAGTGTCTCCCAAATGTACCAGCTCCTGTGTACTGCCTCTTCCTGTCTGCCCTTCCCCTCTCTTCCCAAGTCTTCAGCACACTCTCTCTACCAAGCCCTCTTCTTAGCTATCCTTTCAGTCTCAGCTCACATGTCACATGGAAGCCTTTTGTGTGTCTTTTTCTGTTTGTGGGGTGATCCTGTGAGAAGAGGCTGTTTTTTCTCAGTCTAAAGACTTCTTTAGGGTCTGGCACATTCTAGGCATCCAATAAATATATGTTGAATGAATACACTTATACATGTCACAGATTAAAGGGGCGGAATTCTGTGTGCAGCTTTACGTTGGTGGTGTCACAGTGAGACTTCTCTAAGCAAGAATCGTGGCAGAGCCCAGTTCCACGGAGTAGACATTGACTGCTTAGATGTCACTGCTCAGTTTGACGGGCCGTGTCTTCCGTGTTACTGACTCAGCCACTTGATAGTGTTACAGCCATTGGCTCAGTCCCCAGGACCCAATTATGGAAAGAGAGCAAGGCATGGAAGCATCAGTGCACAATTATTCTGAGACCACTATGTCAAATGTCATTTTATAGAGAAGAACACTGAGGTCCTTCTGAGAAAATTAACTCACTTGGTAGCAGAGCCAATTCCCAGCTGTCTGTCCCAGCACATCAGGTTGCTTCCGTAGCCAAAGAAAGCCGCTTTGTAAAGACCCTGCCGAAATCCCACGGAAGTGGTGATTTGCCTCATGCCGTGGTACCTGGTTACCAACGGTGCTGTTTTGACCACTAGGAGAACACACAGTGTTTGGTCTATGTGAATAGAGGTATGTAAATGGGAAGGTAATTGCTTTCCATGAAAATTCTGCTCCAAAATCAAGGTTGAAAACCGTAGCAGCCCGTTGAGAGTTTTAATAAACTCCTAGAGCAAAGATAGTTTTCAACTCCTTCTGGAGAGAACAAGTAAATACAATTATGACCACCTCCTAATTACTGAGATAGAGATCCCCTGGGATGCCTGTGTTTAAACATAATTAATACTGAATATTGAGAAGAGTAATGAAGCAAAAATGCATTATATGCAGACATACAGTTTTAATTCATATGGGGCAAAACCTAGTTACTAAGACTAACTATATTAGACAGTCGACACTTGGGGCAAATTTCCCTGATTTGTAATAATGGATAGCACCTGCTTTTGTTACAAAAAAAGTATTAGCACAGAGAGGGAGGCAACTGAACACTGAAGAGCTAAAATGTCTTTTTATTTTAACTTTTGGGCTGTTAAATCTGGACTGACAAGCCGTTGACAAGTATGATTATATTGAGAGATGAGCTATGGGTGGTTCTGGAATTAGAAGAAAGCAGTGGAGGAATAAATATGCTGTTTTCTCAAGTGACATCCAGAATCTTTGGTATTCCTATGTGGACTCCATACCCTGCAGTTGCTAAATTAACCTTACTTGTTAGTGTGTTTGAAAGTCGTTTTTCATGTTAGTGATCATTTGAGAGAGTTTTCTGTCAGGTGAAACCTTCCAATTAAGGATACTCCTCATCCCTTACAAGAAAACTTCGTACCTTCTGCTCTTTGACCTACCACTTCCTGCGAATCTGGAGATGGCCAGATAGGATAGGCTTCAGGACTGTCTTCAAAAACTTGGCATCTGGATAAATGACAACTTTTGTTCCAAGGGTTTCTGGACAGACGTTTTATTGGAAGGCTCATCTCACTTGTGTAATTAGTGTCCTGCTGCTGGCCATTCACAGATGCTTCTCTGTTCTGCATCCCTCCTACTGTATGTCTCTGGGCTCTCCTAGTCTGGCTTCTCACTTAGTAACTAAACCTTCACTTTGGATTCATTTCCTCCCCTCTTAGAATGGAACTTGCAAACTTTCCAGGCTTCCCTGATCTCTCTGGCCTAGCTCTGGCTTCTCAGTCCTTGTGCTCCTTCTGCAGGTGGCCTCATGCCAGTTTCACCTTTGTTTTGGTTCATTCAGGACTTTATTCTCCTGGCTCTGGAGTCAAAGGACACCCTTGCCTGTTTGCGTGTCCACCACAGTTGAGCCCAATTGTTGTGTGGAAAGCTGGGAAGACTCTCAGTACTAGAACAAGTCTTGTTAGAGGTCATCTCCTCCCAGGGGCTTCCTTTCTGGGAGAAGACAGTTTCCCTCCTGCTTTAGTCCTAGGACCCCAACACACAGCCCTGGAGACTCAACCCAGGAACCTCTAAGGTGACCCTCTCTCGAGGTGCTCAGCTTCTCTCTGAGTTGCAAACCATACTGAGCATATCTCCACAGTCCTGGGACCTGGCTTGCCAAACCTCTTGGGATGTCCAGGTTTCTAGGAAAAAAAATTTATTGATGTTGTGAGTTCTGTACAATAGCATGAACCACTCAAAACATTTCCTAGTACATGGGGGGCTAACTAACCATCCACCTCTCTGCATTTCTGTTGATCACATGATGTAGTTCCAGATATTTTAATTAAACAAAGCAATAATCTGTTGCCAAGACACTGTCCCTAGAAGGATATGCATTACCAACAGCCAAGGGAGCAGTAGTAAAGATTGTTCCCCACAAGAAAGTGGTTCAGAGGGTTTTCTCCTGCCTAATTCTTGTGAAAATTGCAACCAGTGATAGGAGATACGTTTTTCTTCTTTAATCACTGTAAGTTAAAATTAGATTGATCACTGATTGATGATCATTCTGCGTGGTTTCTTTTTCAAAAAGGTAAAAATGACAAGAAACCTTTGTTTTTTTGATACTATTTTTCTTGTATTTTAAGTTTAGATGTTAAATTTGGGAAGAATGGTTATCTGAACAATAGTCTTCTAATATGTAAGTGCTATTTATGGAGATCTTTAGTTTAATTTAATCTTTTAGCAATGATTTGTAGATTATCTTTCAAGAATTTTAGTCCTGTGTAATTTCTGATTTGTGGTGCTTTTTAAGAAGTATTGTTCTTGTAATTTTATTTTCCAACTTTTTGCTGCTGGTATTTCAATACAACTAATTTTTTTTTATTGACCTGGTATTTTGAGGCGTTGCTAAGTTAACCCCCTAATTTTATTAGGTTTTCTTGTCAATGCCTTTAATTTTCTACATAGATTAATTATGTCTTCTACAAACGGAGACAATTTTATACTTCTTCCTTTACACTCCTTTTTTTTTGTTTTTTTCCTGGAGTTTCCACATTGTGGCCGTCATCCTTTATTTACCTCCGGAACGGCTCCTTTACACTATTTGTACCAGTCTTTTTTTTCTTTTTTCTTTTTTTTCTTGCCTACTCCACTGAATAGGGCATCCAGTTCAATATTGAATAGAAGTAATAAAGGTAGTATCTTTGCCTAGTTTCTGATCATGGGTGGGGTGGAGGAGCATTTTTTTTTTCCAACATAAGTATTATTTTAGCTTTAAGTGTTTTGTAGATGCTATTTTCAGGTTAAGAAGTTTACTTTCTGTTACTAGTTTTCGTCATGAATAGGTGTTTGTCATAATTTACCACATCTGTTGAGAGAATCTTTATCTTTTTTACTTTGTTGATAAGGTCAATTACATTGATGGATATTTGAATGTTTTATCAACCTTGCGTTCCTAAGGTAAACTCCACTCACCCCTTTATAAATTGCTGAATTTTACTTGCTCATATTTTATAGAGGATTTAAAAAAAAATCTGTGCTCATAGAGTATTGGTCTGGAAGTTTTCTTTTCTCGTAATGCTTTGTCAGGTTTTGGTATCAGGTTTATGCTGGCCTCATAAAATGAGTTGGGAAATGTTCTGTCCTCCTATGTTTTCTGAAAGAGCATATGTACGCTCGTGTAAGATTAATATTATATTTTCTAAATGTTTGATGACATTCTCCAGTGAAACCATCTAGTCCTGGAGGTGTTTGTTCATGTGTTTGTAGAAGTCTTTTGAAAAAGCATTCCATTTATTTTATGTAGGGTTATTCATACATTTTATTTCTTCTTGAGTCAGTTTTGATAAGTTACGTTTTTCAAAGAATTTGTTTCATCGATGTTTTTGACTTAATTGGCATAAAGTTGTTTATGATATCCCCTTAGTACACTTTTTATCTGTAGGATCAGTCATTATACCTCCTCTTTCATTTCTTGGTTACTCTTGCTCAAGCTTTATCAATTTTATTAATATTTTAAAGAAGCAGTGTTATTTTCCTAATTATTTTCTCTAAGTTGTTTAGATTTCATCTTTCTTAGAAACAAATTTCTTATGTCTGACATTTATCTCAGCTCTGATTAGTTTATGAAGATGCTTTTCTATCAGAGAAGACCCTACCAAACCACGAAATCACTTTTAACATGCAGCCTATAAATACAACTCTACAAAGAATAGGCGTATAATAACTGAATGTTGTAGCCACATGTCAAATTGATTACACACTGAGATGTGTTCTGCCAGCATTTCCAAGCCCAACTTTAGTGGTTCAATTTAAAAACCATCTGAAGATGATTGAAAATATGTTTTAGCTAAATTCATTCTACTGAAGAGGACACTTCTTAAGAGCAGGTATTCTCTCCTGTGACACTGGTGAGTAATCCCACTTGTCACCTACATACTATGAATCATTATACTACAAATCTATTAGCTTATGATTCATATCTGGCCTGCCTTGTAAAAACCAAGATAAAACATTGCTTTACACTGAATGATTTAATGCACACTGAATGAATATACTTTATCTGAGTTCAGCTTTATTCTCTCTGAGCACTTGTTATTTTCAGGGAGAAAATTGAGTTCTAAATTGAGAAGGTGCATTAACTCTTTCAGATAATGGAATGACCGATACATCTTCCTAAATAGCTTCCTGGAGGCCTAATGAAATGTATGCCTTTCTTCAGTTCTTATCTGATTGGAAGTAATTTATATCGTGTTTCCCTGAAAATAAGACCTAACCAGACCATCAGCTCTAATGTGTCTTTTAGAGCAAAAATTAATGTAAGACCCGGTATTATATTATATTATACCTGGTATTATATTATAATATATTATATTATATTACATTACATTACATTACATTATATTATATTATATTATATTATATTATATTATATTATATTACATTATATTATACCTGGTCTTATAGTAAAATAAGACTGGGTCTTATATTAATTTTTGCTCCAAAAGATCCATTAGAACTGATGGTCCAGCTAGGTCTTATTTTCGGGGAAACATGGTACAAGGGGGAGACTCTTGTCTTGGTCTTACCTTGGCTTGATCTCCCATCATTTCTTTAAAGTAAATTCCTAGCTTTTCCTTCCACCCTTTTTTCTGTGAAGGCAGTAAGAAACCTGTGTTGATTAATAAGATTTCATTAATGAGGACAACAGTTTTTGCCATGGTTTCACAGCTATGTGTGGTAGTTATTGGGGTACTTATTTAATTTCCCATGAAAAGTGCCACAATAACGTGAACCCTTACACAAAATGATACTCAGTTCTGGGCCATGTACATTGTACCTTTTTACAAGTGGTGGACCTTACTTGGTACATCTATGGACAGTCGTTTATAAAGAGAATATTAAATAATTTCCAATGTGAGTTTTTTTAATTTTTTGTAAAGTTCATTAAAATTAAAAAGATATATTTCCTTGAGATTGTCTTCTTAATGTTAATACTTATTTAACAAACTGCAATTTTCAGACTCAAGAAATATTTGAGGATGCCATTTAGGAAGCTGTAGGTCAGATTTAGTCGATATTCTCCTGAGCTGCTTTTTGCATATGTTGACTTTTCCCCATCCTTACAACTACCTTTTAGATAGGTGTAAGTATGTCCTTTTTGTTTTTGCTTTCAGATGTAGGATGTGTCAGTGTAAGAAGGCAGAAAGAAAGAATGAAAACAGATAGAGAGAAAGGCATTCTAGATAGAACTTAGTTAGGGTTTGAAAACAAATCTGAGTTTAAATTCTCACCTCTGTACTTACTGGTGGTTTGGCCAGAGATGGAACTTTATCCCATAGGCAAAGACAGAATGGCTGTGAAGAGAATGTTCATCTGGCAGCTAGGTAGATGATGGAAACTAAAGTAAGGACACCGTATATTTATAGCATTTATTGGGTATTGGCCGTGAGGGGGAGAATTCCCCCCTCTACCCCTCTTGAGTTCTTATGGGTGAACTAATAATAAAATTGAAAAAGGCCAGAGTAATAGGAGAAAAAATAATTTAATATATGCACACAGGAGACCATAAATGATACTCTCAGAATGATGAACTAGCAGCTTTCTGTACTTTTTAGGCAAAGAAACAATAAATTTGATGAATTGATAGGACAAAGATACTTGAGTTGGGGTGCTCCCCAGTGAGGAATCTAAACTGAGTTTGGGCTTGGGTAGCACAAGGGTTGCAAGGTTTGTTTATGTAAGCTTATTGGCCCTGGATTCCTTAACTTTAGTGATAAGGTTATCTCTCTTAGGGACCTCAACCCCCCACCAGAACAAGTAAGGCACCTTTCACAGGGGAGATTTATATCCCGCATTCAAAGCAAGGGAGAGCCAACATGCCCTTCTAGCACTGGCTGCTTGTCAGGTAACTTTAATTCAGAGTAATCAGTATGCCATTTTGGTATATTTTGGGGTACTCTGCTCTGGGTCCCAGCAGTGTGTTCAGCTGTTTAGTGAACATAAAGGGAGATGAGACTCAGCTTCTGCTGTTATGAAAACTGTAGTCCATGAAAAAAAGGGAGATAAACATCTATCTGTGATCCAAGTGAGTGAAATCTGCACTAAACAGAAGTATAAACGGGATTGTGGGGTCCAGAACGAGGGATTCTGCTTAGAAGAAGAGTGGCACGAGGGGGATAGGTTTAGATGGCATTAGAATCAGTTGTAGATGGATGAGAGATTTCGTGAGGTGAAAAAAGGGGAGAAGGGCATTGTATGCTGAGGAAGGAAAATGCTCAAGGCAGAGAAGGGGCCAAAGTGAAAAGTACATGGCATTTGGGAGAATACAAAGAAGTCAGGTGAAGCAAAATTGAGGAGTGTACCTCTCTCCCTCTCTCCTTCCTCTCTCTCTCCTTTCTCCCTTCCTCCCTCCCTCCCTCTTTTCATTCCACCCTCTCTCCCTGCATCACTCAATTTTTCTTTCCATCCAACTTCTAACTTCCTTCCCTCTCCTTCCTTCTCTGCCTGGTAATAGTCCTCCATCCTTACTTTCATCCTTCCTGCACAATCATGTGCCAGGCACTGGGAATATGTGCTGAACCAAACATTTAGCCCCCTCGGTGGAGCTTAGAGTCCCGCCTAGCAGAGGTAGCTCTCCTTTCATTAGGAATGTAGGCTTGGGAGTTCCATAGAGAAGCAGGGAATGATTCACAACTAGAATGATTCACAACTAGCTGGGAATTTCAGTAGACCCAGAGAAGACAGACTCAAAGCTTTTATCAGTAAAATCTCATGGCCCTGCGAAGACGGGGTGTATGCCAGTGATTGTTGTCAGAGCTCAGTGGAATTATTGCACAGTATAGTATAAAGGTTCAGAGCATGAACCTAGCAGCCAGACTACCTGGGTTTGTGTCTCAGTTCCAGTCCTTACTAGGTGTTTAACCTTGGACAAATTGTTTAACTTCTCGGACTCAGTTACTTATTTACAAAATGGGGATTTTAATAGTAATAACTCCCTAATAGAGTTGTCACAGGGATTAAATCAGTTCATAGGTGTAACTGCATAGAAAAGTGCCTGGCACATGTTAGCCCTATATAAATATAGGCTATGATTATTTAATTATTTCCAGTTTGCTAAATAAGAATGAACTTCTAAAAGAGAAGGTAATAGGTCCCTCTTTTGCTAGAAACAATAGGTCCTGTAGTTTGTGTAGAAGTGACTAGCTTTTCAGGATTATAAAAGTATCAACACATATCCTAATGTTACCGGGAAAAAATAAAATAGTAGCAATTATTCAGAGCCAATCTAGTTGTTGTCCTATTACTTCCCTTTCCAATCTTGGGAAGAAATTTAAGTGAAAAAAAGTAAACACACACACACACACACACTCACACACATCAAGTTTTAGAGGAGAAAAGTATGTTCAGTGGTTTACTAATTTTGCTTAAGTTTCAGAAATGTCTTACAAACTGAAATCCAGGCCTTGGGTACCACTAGGGTAGAGAGAGAAGCCCCAAGAGACTCATCTTCTATTTTTATTGTCTAAGCTAATGGTCCATTAGCACAGCTCCTTGAGGCTGATCCTGTAGATAATGTGTACCTTCCAGGGCAAAGATGCTGGGTGGATATTTCCTAGTGGTGGAAAGCAGCATTATTTTTCCTAGAGGAAGAATGTGAACATTGCCACTTTTTGCACATAATGGTAAAAATAAGAAAGATCAGTAGATAGTGGGCAAAGAAATTCCCAAGATAATATCAGTGTTCAAAGGAAAATGCCTATGTTCATAATTAGTTTAATAATTTTGATTTCAATAATGGTTTGTTCTTATTAGCTATTCAGTTAAATGGTGTTAATTTTAAGGTCCATCAGTTTAAGAAGAACATCTATGCACTTTCAGGCAGGTTTGTGTTATTAGCGAAGTGATATAAAATGAAAAATTTCAGTAAGCTCATTACAGATTTGAACTTTTTATCTTTTAAAAATAAGCTTCAAAAATCTTAAATTCTTATATCCACAACAAAAAAATAATATCTATGATAAGGATCAATAATTAAGCTTCCCAGTGTATAATAAAGAGTTGTTCTTTTTTTCCTAGGTTCTGACATAATTTTGAACACATTACTTTCAAATTGCCAGGTATTTACATCTTTAACCATTTCAAATTTGGTATCACCAAGCAAGCGTGAAGCATCAGTGTTTCTTATTTCTAGTAAGTCTGTCCTTTAATCACTCAGCTTTTCTGCGAAGGAACAGCTAAGCCGCATGTGTGGGAAGCCTGCCATCTGAGCACACCTCCCACTCCTTGCGGTCAGCTTGACTCTGAGACGAGAGCCACCACAATTTCCGTGTTTCCCAGGAGTAGCACCACCACATAAAACCAACCCCACCAGTTCACCCAAATCTGTAGTAGGGCCTATGGCCACCATGCTATTACTGAATTGACGTGCAGGCAGTCTTGGATCAATTAATTGGTAAACCTAATTGAAGTGAAATATAATTAACCATACAATATTAAGCTGTCCAAATTTAACTCCATTGAAATTATGTAATGAATCTGGAACATAAAGGATTACTAGCAAAAAGAAAACAGATATCAGTAAAGATCACTCTTGATGACTCCTCCTCACTCACCTGTGACTACCCGTGACTCTTGTGACTTAGACATTATGTATTTTGAAACAAGTGGCCCACCATGTGAAAATCAAACACGCACAGACACACGTCCATGCACAAGTTGGACGCCTTTGCTTCATGGGTTTCATAAATCTGTCTGATGTGATTAATAAAAGGTAACCCAGGACATATAGACACGATAGCACCCATCTAGGATAGATGTTAGTTGGAAGGTAGTTTTCTATATGGCTTACCATGTGGTTGTATTTGTAGAAAATCTTAGTGAACATCAAAACTCAACCAGACACTGACACTTCATCCTTGTTTGATGACACCAAATTTAAAATGGTTTAAAATTCAAATGCCTGGCAGTTTGAAATTAATGTGTTTAAATTTATGTCATAAAGTTAGTGAAAACACAAATCCAAATACATGCTTGAAATACAACATTGATTGATTTGTAATGGTAAAAAATAATATTGACTAGTTTAATTATTCATCCAGAATTGTAAAAGCAGGCACCATTTTTCCATAAATGAATCTTCATATTGAAACAATTAGAAATATCTTTCTTGTAGAATCCCACCAAATGGTCCTTTGGTTCTGTTTTTTAAAATAAAAATAAATGATTTTAGACAACAAAATATTTCAAATGCATTTTGATATTTAATCTTTAATAAGTGTAGAATTTAAACGCATATCCATGAATATGCATGGTCCAAGGCATACTTAAATTATATATGTAAATTGTTTATGATGAGAGAGACAGAGACAGTCAGGGGGAGAGGGAAGTTATGGGCAGTGACAGACTTGTCATTTGGGGATGTACATATTCAGACTGAAGGTAAGTAAAGAGTTTAAGAAAATACCAGATTCATCTAATGGACGTTGATTGTTTAAGCTCGTTTGTTTTTAAAGGTTATTTAAACTGTTGAGGAATTCTTTTTGACAAGCCATATGTTGCAGCAGCCAGAGCTCTTTTACACAGAAAGATTGCGCAGGTTGTTTTGAGTTTCATTGTTTACTGGCAAACCATAATAGCAATTTGAGTTTTGTTTTTGTCGCAATTGTGTGAAAGTGAGAACATGACTAATTAATTCTCTCAAGTTGATAACACCCTTGAAAAGTTTTGAACATTTGTACTGTAAATCCTCTCAAATTACTTTCCCCACTGAATAGTGTGTGCTGCATACAGTTTGTGAGTTTCAAAGATTCTCCATTTGGGTACAAATTCTAAATCTTGACAAAAATGGCTTCATCGATTACTCTATAGATAATTAAATGTCAGTGATAGCTGAGTATATGAAATATACCAATAACTGATAATGTACCATTTGATAGTTCCTGTATAATTATTCTAGTGTTTTACCTTAAGCAACTTTTTCACTGATGTTCTTATATCATTTACTTATTTATTTTTCACATTTTCTCACAAAAAAACCAAGAAATTCCCTTTTTTGCAGTAGCCACATATGTTTAAAGCAAAATAAATTTCCAAATAGAGGAGTCCTCATCATGTTTCTTCAGGATGTTTTTAATTTCATGCATGTGTGAAAGATGAGAATGTAATTCCCAGGTACTAAATATCCCTCAGCCATTCACGTTCAGTACTGTTATCTGGAATAAAATGAGATTAAATTTGCAGAATGGCGAATTACTGAAAATAATGACACTAAGGCAACGCATTAATCTTTATCTGCTTGTCTATTTGTTATAGCCTGGATGAAATGGAAAAATTCATTTGGGGGTACAATCAGATGGAAAAGGGTCTTACTATTATGAAGAGAAACATGGGGCTGAAAATGTTTTTTTTTTTCCTTTTAAAATTATACACAGCGCCTTTTTCTTACATGCCTCTGTTTTTCTTTTAGTGGCAAAGCATTTCTATAACACTGGTTGAGAAAGTTCAGATGATTGCTGTAATCCTAGGATCCCTGTTCTTAATAGCCAGTGTGACCTGGCTCCTCTGGTCGGCCTTCAGCCCCTATGCAGTGTGGCAGAGGAAGGACGTCCTTTTTCAAATCTGCTATGGAATGTATGGTTTTATGGATCTAGTGTGCATAGGTAAGATCATGCTATTGAACGTTAACAAACTGTCAGTAATCCGTTTCTTGCAGCTATCGTATTGTCACCAGTTGGATGTAATAGAGAATGTTGGGCTTCGCACGATCTTCATTCGTGCGAACGAGTTAACTATCTGGGGCATCACAATCTGGCCACTTTTCTCACAAAGCAGAGCATCTGTATTCCCAAGTACTCTGAAAAAATTAACAGCATAATGCCCATGTAAAGTGACATATTTTGCAATGCAAAGGAAGGAATTGTAGAAGAAATTATTTGGAGTGGGCGATATAAGGACAGAAATTTATTTCTAAGGAATCAGAGCAAATCAGTCTCTCTTCACAAAGCTGGGATAGTATTGACTGGTGCCGGAGTATTGAGAGGAACCACAGCTGGAGGTCTTAACATCATGGATGGCATGGTGACGCAGATTCTGCAAGGGCGCAAAGGGCTCCTTGGAAGGGTGGAGGCTTGGGGACAGTTTTCCTTGCTGCCCTGTGTCTCTTTGTTTCACATTAAATTCAGTGGCTTAGAAGAGAAAAAGGGCCAAACATTTTAGCTTAAACAAATCCTACGATTAAAGGTTACTTACATGTTTCGCCTGATCTTTTGTTTCCCTAATGCCATGAGGAAATGGAAACCGATTCATGCCGTGGTCCTGCAGTGACTACGGTGACCAGTTGGCAATAGGGGGTAGGGATGGAGAGGGACAACACTGTACCGAGCAGCCATTCCCTGTTGTGATGAGGTTTAGAGTTTAGTGGGATGTACAAAGAGCTGAGGGGGGCAGCCATGGTTTAAAGCAGTGCTTCTCCAAGTGTGGTCTGAGGACCTCCGGCAGCAGCAGCCTGCGGCTCCTTTTTAGAAATGTGCATTCTCAGGCCCCACCCCAGACCTGCCGCGTCAGAACCTTTGGCCCCAGCCTCCTGTGTTTCACATTCCCCCCCAAGGCTCTGATGCACGTAAAGTTGACAACTGCTGACTTCAGGGGATGATACTCCACTGGGCTCAAATGACGTAGCCTGTAATCCTGGCCTCCGCTTGCACACATCAGTTCCGTCTGTCCATATTCCTGTTTTCTCACCTGTAAAATGGGAATAACCAGTCCCAGCTCACAGGCCTAAAGAACGGAAACAGTGGTTATAAAATAATGTTATTAATTACACGTTGTAGATTAAGTGTATTTGAGTAAGTCACAAACATTGAAATAGTTTGACTCAATCCCTCTGCTCACTAGAGCCTTAATGAGGCTAGCAGTTTCAATATTCAGTCATTTTTTTCTGAGAGAACTCTATAAATTTTAAAGTTTGATCAGCTTGAATTTCCCCTCCTTATCTTCTTTTCTTTTTGTCACTAGTACAAGACTAATAAGAAAGAAAATGATCAAATTTCAGGCCAGAAAGGCAAAAAGAAGGAAGGGAAATGTCATGAATAATATGTAAACTGAACAGATGTTGCCTGGATAATTGGGCTAATCATGTATATGAACAATTTGCATTAAATGTGATAATGCATATGTAAGCAATTGGAAATTCTAAATCTCTGTGCAAATATAATCTCTAGGGTAACGCTTTAAATAAAGAAGAATCACAAATTGTTCTATAAATTCCTCAGCAAATTCAGAGATAGTGTTTATTTTGTTTTTCAACATTTTCAAATGTTATAAGATGTGGTATTCCGTTGATATTAAAAGGGGAGGTGAAAAACAAAAGAACCATTGGATTCCCAATCCAACCTGGAGGGAAAAACAATTCCAGTTGGCTTTCTTGATATTATTATAGCAATAAAAAGGGCCTTATGTTTCCTGGCTAGGAAATCATTTTCCTGAATTTCACAGCTTGCATTTGAGTTATTGTATCTCAAATTTTGATTGTTAATATCATACTTTTAATCAAGGTTTTTAGAATTCTGTTTTTGAAAGCATTATATATATGAACTAATGATTTTTCAACAATATATGACATATTTGGGATTCCCTTTTGAAATCTGGGTGTTTACCCATTTTATAAAGTCAAGTTTCTTAGGAACAAAAACCAATTGACATTTTCCTGGAGACACTTTGGAGAGTGAATCTTTATCTAACTTGTAAATATTGACAATACTCTCCATTGTCTTTTGGCTCAAACTTAAATGTCATTACTCAATGATTTATTTGTATATTTTGAAAGATATTAAAGAATTCAGATTGAACAATATTGTTGATTTCACTTAGCAATCTCATTAATTAGTCTGTTTGGGCCAAGAGAAAAATCTTATTTTTTCCCCCAAGAAATTAGGCAACTACCATAGTCAAGAAAGCAAATACAGGCAGGCTTCCAATCGCCAAATGGATCATAGGCTGTAATAGATCCGATGTTTTCCTGCCCCCAAGGAGCTTCCACCCATATGGGGAGGACGGACATGTAAGTAGGTAACTGGAATACAGTGGGATTTCACAGTTATGGAACCATGCACAGGAGATGGTAGTTAGATAAAGTAGGGAGAGATTAATGCTGGGGTGTTGTGTGCAGAGAGGGGACAGTTTCAGGCAGATTTCATGGGCCAGTGAGAGCCAAGCAGGCTGATAAATGAATAGATGCTTTGCAAATGGGAGATGGCTTCCTTGTCACCATTGGAGGATGAAATATTGGCTTGCCATTCAGAGGGCTTTAACTAGTTGGAAACATTCCTGATCGGCTAAGCTTTTCAAACGTGTTTATACCTAAATGAGAAGGAGCAGGTTGGCAGCTTCATAAATGCTCCTTTTAAAGAATAATTCTTAAAATCTATAGAAGATTATTCTAGAATCAAAAAATGTTATCATCCAGCCAGGTGTATGTAATACTTAGGAAGAGATTATTATTGGATTGTTAAATAGCAATGTAAAGATTTGTAGAAAATTTATTTACTTGGGGAAATTTATTTACTTGTAACCAGACACAGTGTATTGGTTTGTTGCTTTCATTCGTTATTAATTATTGCATTTTCTGATTTCCCAAGATCCTTCTTGGGAAACTTTCCCAAGTTTCTTCTTGCTATTAAAGTTTTGAATTGTCCCAAGGGTGTAGGTACTATTGTAGTTGAAATACCTAAATCAAGGATTTAGGTAGAGCTTTCTGTAGTGATGAAAATGTTGCGTATCTGTGTTTTCCAGTGTCATAGACACTGGCTACCTTCGGCTATTGAGCACTTGAAATGTAGTTAGTGAGAATGAGAAACTGAATTTTAAACTTAATTTTATTTAAATTAATTTAAATTTAACTTAAATTTAACTTAAACATGTGGCTAGTTGGCTACCATATTGGACACATTTTGAGATGACAGAATTATAAATGCATGAGAGTTTGATTAACAAGTTTCACTTTGTCTGTATAAATAGGTTGTGTTTCCTTAATGACAAAGAAACTGTTCCACAAGAGATGAATAAAGTGAGAACGAGTTTAATAGGATTAAGAGGAGGAAGGGTACTAAAGGTGAGGGTGGTGCTCAAGAGGTATACAGAGCCATAAGAGGGAGACATGCCTTAAGCAAATGAAAGTACAAAAAGATAAAACTTTATATTTGGGGAGCTCTTTTATATATTTAAATAGACGGCATTTAAACTATAGTTGTGCACCAGGAAAATAATGTAATGGATTTAAGTCACTGAGATACTGTAGCCCGGGGGCAGTCATTGAGGGAGAAGTAATAACCAAAGGAGCCTCCCGTTGGCTCCCTCCTAAGATCTGCACTGTGAGCACAGGAAGATCAGCAAACTCAGGAAGGAAGAGCAAATGCGGGCAGAAGGCACTGGGCGCGGGATCTGGTTCCCACCTCCATGCTTTGCACGTTGAGAAAATGGAAGGCTCTCGCTTCCATTGGTCATGTGATTCAAAGGAAGTTTGGGCCATGAGAGGAATGTGCTTATTAGTGACTAAAAGATTGAGGGACTAAGAGATGGCCGTGAGGACAGGGAGTCATTTGATTATCTTGCATCTAAAAAGTGAGAGTAGTTACCAAGTCATTTTGGTATCTGGTAGAATAGAGGGGAGCTCAGTTTCTTGTAGAAGCAGCAAGCTAGAACTAAAACCCTATTATGTGAGTGAGATTCCAGAAATAGAGATAGCAGTGCTTATACTTACTCTTATTAACACTATAAAGTAATGCCAAATCCATGTCTGGAAAATGTTTTCGTCTTCTCTGAGATACTAAGGGAAAGAACTGTTTGAGGTTACAAAGTTGAAAAACCTAATTACTTTTGTTCTTTTAGAAATTTTTCTTAATTGTCCACATAAATATATACATATTCAAATAAAAAACACCTTTTGTACTTATAATTGTGAAATATATAAAGTTTTAAAAAGACCATTTTACTGGGCTTTCTGTTGCATTACTCCATTTACAGAAATGCCCTTTCTCCACGTTTTGATGCATATCCTCTAGATCTGGGTACCGAGACATTTACGTATTTTATTTTTCATATAAGCAGGACGTATTATTGAACAAATAGTCTTCTTCATTCAACAGTCTGATCTAGAGCTCTTTCCTCAATAGATGTATACTATTTACTTAAACTTTCTTCTACTGGCGGATATTTAGGTTTTCTCAATTTTTGCCATTAGGGACAATGTTGCAAAGGACATCCTGTTATGTATTTTTGTAGGCAGGATTCCGAGAAGTGGAAAGTACGGTTTGAGTAATAAGTGCATGTTACATTTGGCACCCTAAAAAACCTTTACCAGGTTATACCCTCCCCCTAATATATGGGATTTCCAGTTTCCCCACATCTTGACAAATGTGGATGTCACTTTTTGACATTGTAATTGGTAGTTTGAACTATATTGTGTAGTTTGAACTATACTTAACACCACTAGAGTGGTTTTCTTAAAATCTATTCTACAACTATTTAGGCCTGTGGGGTAGTTTTTATCTAAGAAAATAAGAGTAGCCACACTGGGCCATGTGTATACGCAGCTCATCCTGCCTGATGTCTTCAGGGATGCCGGAGACGCGATGTGCAGGGACATACTGATGATCTTTGCTGTAAGCACCCAGACTGGGGTCGGAGACCACTGCCCCACAACCCTGCATTCTCCAGCACATTAAGGCGCTCTAGGACCAGCGTCTTCTGTTACACTGTTAACATCCGAGGGGATTTCACTCCTCAGTCTGTCTCTCTTTTTGTGTGTAGAAAGTGCTTCCTGAAATTGCTTTAAGAAAAATTGCTTCTCTCTGTCACTTGGCTCTTCGGCTAAAGTACTGATTCTGCTATTGCTTGTTCTCTGCCTTATTTTATTTCTCAAATTAAAGCACAAGCATGCAGACTGGAGGCTAGACACACACACACACACACACACACACACACACACACACACACACACACCATCAGGAGCCAAAACTATTTCTCGGGTTTCTTTTGAAATAATGAAATAAAGTATAATATGATTGTTTATCCTGTCTTGCTTTTGAGAGCTGCAGAGATTAGGGAATTTTGAAAAATAACCTGAGATATAGTAGAATGAAGATCAGACCAAAATGTCTTCTCCTCACTGTACCAATCATAGTCAATACTGAAAAAAATGCTCCTTCTGCAGAAATGTCGTACTCTCCAACATACTTTCATTTTCTTACATTTTCAATTTAAATAATATTTTAAAAACTCATGTAAATTTTATTACTGTTAGTATAGCCCTTTAGAAAAATCTGTTTTTCATAGTTGGTAATATATCTAGCTAAAGCAACTTTGGTCATACACAAGAAAACTATTTAGAGTTCCCAGTTGGTAACTTTTATTCACATTTCATTATAGAACTTCAGAACAATAAATAAATACAACATATTCCTATGGCCTTAGGCTGATGATATTAGACGTATGTTTACATTGCTAAAAGCTAAGGTAATTTTTCTGCCTTACTTTTTATATTGCTTCGCTTTGCTGTTTTTTTCTTCAGGCAAAGTAGCTAAAAGGAACGCATGGTTTAACACTTTATTGACATGAAATTTAAAATGTACATTTTCTAATTCTTTGATGTTATATGAGGAAAAGTGAAGAAGTTTGACGACATTTTGGGGATAATCAGAGTCTCGGTTACCACATATGAGCTTTTGCCATCAAGGATGACCAGTCATCTATATAATTCCAAGGGTGTTTCCTTCTAAAATGGTGCTTTCAGGTTATTTGCCTTCCTGTGGCTTGCTTTCAAGTATAAAGAAATTAGCACAAACAAAGCATAATTAAGGAAGTAAATCAACTAAGGAAAAAATTTCTAATGCATTCCAAGCAAATGTAAATGACTTTTAGACTCTCTCCTGTTTAAAATTTTCCATGCTCTCTGGCTCTTCACAGCATGATTCAGAACTTGACTATTTTTTAAACTATTTTAGGTGAAAAACATATTTACTGAAAGAGTTAGGAATTAGTATTGGAATGGAAATATGCTGTAATTTAGAGCAGAAAAAAATGAGCTTGCTGGAGGGCATGGGAAAGCCTCCAGTTCTTACGTAGCCGCCCAGGGTCATCGACCACATACATGAATGTGTTTGGAAGAGCAACGGTGGCCAGGTTTGCAAAATGTGCAGCCCTTGGGTCATTGTAGAGAGGTAGCATTTTTTAAGCTGTAAAATATTTATAGATAAAAATAAAATTATCAAATAGTTCCAAGTGAAAATGTAAAATTACCAAGAGAACATACGTGTTCACCGGTTCACCGAACTCTTTCCAGCTTGCGCAGGTGTTGGCGGATGTCTGATAGAGTGAGCTCTTTCCTAGCCCTCCCTAAGGAGAGCCAGGACCAGTGTGACCTGACATGGGCCATTTCCACATTGAAGATACTTTCTCTGTGGGGAGTGAAGATGATAGCTGTCAGCCACCAACACCCCCACACATGCCCTGTCCCATTTGAAATTGTCAACAAGTTTAATCCTAAAACTTCAGATCTCTGTAGATTATTTTTTCCATCACAAAACATTAGGAGCCCAGATCCAACCTTCCATCACACTCCACCCCCTCCCACCCCAATCAGCACCACCACCAAGTCTGGGATCTGAGCTACTGGGATCACTCAGGAAAGCAGAGCTCTGAACGTCAATAGGTCAGCATTCAGCCACAGAGTTGGGGTGCAGAAGGCTGCCTAAGTGCCCAGGTTGGCGCTGTGTTACAGTGGAAGGCGGTTTCTAGGAGGTGTTGTTGCTGTTGTCTTATTCTGAGTTTCATAGGAAGCACTAATGTGGATAAGCCTGTATGAATCATAGACTTGTGAAAAAAGAAGCTCAACTTCAACACCGTTTGGCAAAATAACGAGAGAAGTTGATTCGCCCAGTATTTATTTCCTTGTTGAATCTTCATATCACAATTTTTCCTCTGACAGAAGAAGACTATCGGCCACCTCCCATTTCCTGATTTATAATTTGACTGGGGACCTACATCCCTCAAGTGTCACAATTTGGCTACTTAGGAGACTGACCTTGGCCCACCTGCTAGTGTAGGCAGGGCAGAAACCTTCTACTCTGGCCCAGAGCCCCTCTGGGTTTCCCTTCAAAGTTCCTGCCAGTCTTAGGGCTGTGTTGTGACATTGGCCATGCTGGCAGCTTCTGTCATCCCTGAAGCCATGACTGTTACCAGATTTGCATGATCTGCTAGCATGTTTGGAGTCATTTGTTAGAGTAGCACAGATCATTATTTCCTGATTTCAGAATATCTTAGCATGCTTCATACCCCAGGAAATGCCACAACTTCACTCAGAAAGAGTCTGATGCAATTTCGTCAGCCTGAAATGCAAGCAGGACTCTATCCTCCAACACCAGCCCCAGCCTCGAGTCCTTTATGGTACTAATTTCTGAGCACATTCTCCTCAGGCGCCTTGGAGGGAGAGGCAGAGTAGACCTTCGCAATTCAAAATTCGTAGAGGAAAACCAAATTTTTATCCTTTGTATGTTTTCAGAAGTCCGTTATTATCTCTTTACTCTGGAGATACAAATTATAAGTTTTTCTATGCCTTAATTCTACTGATGTTTACCAATTTCTCTAAAGATTATTACCATCGTTAGTTATTAGTGATATTGCTGCCTTTAAAACCCCAGGAAATTAAATAGAAGGGAACTTGTTTTTGCTACTTGCCTCGCATGCTGTGCCTGAAACGGTCTCTCAGAAAGCTAATTAACTCTTTAGGCCTCCTTGGGGGAGAAAACCCAACCCAACACCTTCCTTTCATTTGACCTTGTAAAGTTCAAGTTCTGTCAGAGAAATGCTGGCATAATTAGCAAAGCAGCAGACCAAATATATTCTTATTGTTGACTTCCATTTCCTTCATAGGGAGCAGTGTGATTCTCTCAGCCATCTGCCTCGATTGGAGGCAGTTTAGCCAAAGAGGTGTCAGTCATCTATTGGGCTAACAGTCATTGAGTGTTTACTTTGTCCAAAGCCTGAGGTGCAGGGTGGAGATGTGAAAGGCACAGGGATATCTGGTACAGCCCATGATGCAACTATAGCATTTACATTTTGAAATGGTTAGAAAACATCAAAAGAGGAGTATTATTTTGCAACATATAAAAATTACAACAAATATAAATTTTAGCGCCCGTAAGTCAAATTTTATTGGAATACAGACATATCCATTCATGTGTTGTCAATAAGTAGTTGCAACCTTTGAGAGACCATAACGTCACATAGCCTAAAATATTGACTATCTGCAGAAAAGGGTTGCCGAGCTGCTGGTGAGAGACAGGGAAATATGCAATTCAATTACAACATGGAAAGTTCCAAGAGGGAAATATATGGGAGAGCAGATGGGGGAAGGTTAATCATACTTAGGGTCAGTAAAGTCTATGGGAGGAAGAAATCTTGAGCTCACTTTTAAAAAAGAGCAGGAGGGGGACCTGACTTGTCAACACATGAAAACATGTAATATTTTTAGGAGTCATATGTAACTTGGTGTGGCAAGAGCAAAAAAGATACTTGTTGGAAACAGGGCCTTATCATCGAGAGGGCTGCTAAGGTAGAACCTGGCAGTGGGACCAACCTGAAAGCTTGGGGAGCCCCTACAGTGGTCTGCACCTGATTGGTTAGCTTGATATTGAAGTAAGGGCCTAGATAGCCAGGGGAAGTTGAAGGGGAGGGAGTAGGAGGGCCATTCAGGGGAAGATAAGAAAGATGTTCCAATAATCCAGGCATGTGTTTAGGCCTACATTAAGACTGGAGGGGCAGCTGTTAGAATATTAGAATATTAAAAGTGGTTAATCATAAGATGGTCATAGATTCAATAGAGGTAGGGCAGAGGTGGGGCGACTAACAGAGAGGGGCCAACAGAGGCTGATTGACAGGCAAGTGAGAAGATGGTAAGTTCCTTTTGATCATTTTCTTTTTGCAGAGTTTCTGGGGGATCTAAGCGGATGTGGCCAGTAAGCAACTGGATTTGGGAGTCTAGAGTTCAGGATAGAAATCTGAGCTGGAGATTTATATCTGGTAGATCTGGTAGTTGAAACCAGCGTCTGCAAGAAAAGTGATTCGGGTGAGATGAGCAGCAGTTTGAGGAACACAGAGAAACTTGAAGAGACGGCAGAAAGGAGCATGACCAGTGAAAGAAAGAGGGGTCAGATGAGGTGAGGAAGAACTTCAGGGAGGAGGAGCAAGTGGCGAACAGTGCCAGATGCCATGTCAAGAGTAGATGAGAAAAAGCCGAAGTGTACTCCCTGGATTTGGCAATATGGGGGTTGGGTGGATAGACACGATTGCAGTGAGCTAAGAATGGCTGGGATAGGCAGAAGCGGGCTCAGAATGTAAGTTCGCAAATGTTGGCTGAAAGAGGACACAGTTAAATGAGGGCAGAATCTAGAAGGGCGGTGTGTGGAATTGAAAAAGGTTCCTGTTTGTTTTAATGGTAGAGGTAGGCATGGGCAAGTGCTGAGAAGAAAGACTCAGAAGAAGTTAGAAGATTGAAGAGCAGGTGGGAAAGGACAGCTTGATGCCCCTGAGAATGCAGAAATAGATCTGAGCACACAGGGGAAAGGTTTGCTTTGCACAGGGGGACCTGGTGTCCCTGAGATGAGCAGGTGGGAGGAGAGGGTGGCATATGTGAGATGGCTGCATATGCCACTCTGGGAGAATAAACTGAAGGGCCCCCTTGCAAAAGACCGCCTGTTTCTCAGACAGGTAGGTAGTATGGTCATCTGCTGAGACAAAGAAGGTGCAGTGTGGGGAAAGGAGTCTGAGGACAGCGTTCAAAATGACGCTGAGCTGCTGAGAGCTTTTGGAGAGGAAGCTGACCCCAGAGACATTGGGTATGATCAAGTGCCCTCCTGAGGCAGGAGCAAGGATGGCCCCAGTCCCCATGGCTTTGTGACTGCAATTTTACCCAACAGGGCTGAGGAGGAAGTGCAGAGCTGTGAAATGGTGAGACTGGGCTAAGATGGGGTTTTGTGTGCAGAGTTTCTGGAAGGCACCAGGAAGCCCAACCTTGCCTTTCACCTCCAGCGGTGGGAGGAGGATTACAGGATGGGCTGTGCTTTCTCTGGGAAGGACCCATGGCCAGAAAGATGCTGGCGGATTGAGGAAAGATTGTGCTGTCCAAGGGCTGCGAGTCTTCAGGAGGTGGAACAGGATGCGCTGAGATTAAGAAAGTGGTGAATGAGAAGAAGTGCGTGTGTGATGGTCAGCAATAAAGCTTCAGAGCTTGCTGCTGGCACCGTGTCTGGAAGGGAAAGGCCCAGGCTGGAGTGAAAGACGGACATGGAGGGCAAGGCTTATGCACGTCAGGTCCTGGCTGAGTCGTCCATGTGGGTCTGGCGGCCTGAGGAGATCTGGGGTGCACATAATTTGTGGTGGTGGAGAGCGGCTGAGAAGTCAGGAGGGGACGTTTCTTGTGGCTTCACTCCGTAGACAAGTGTGCACGTGTGTGTGTTCGTGCAATTTTACTCTTTCTGTGACTTGACTGTTTTCCAGAAGAGTGGTGGTGGTGGGAATTCTAAACATATGAGGCTTGGGAACAATTGCAACATTAGAGAAATCTGAGTGTATCCCAGATCACCAGAAATGAGGTTATTAAAGAGGCCACCTCGACTTGGGACTGGGAAGGTTTCCTTGGAAGAGAGGGCAAAGTAGATTGTGTGATAATGGGAACCGTGACAAGAAGAGGCAGCTTCCTTAACCTACCAACCCAGAGAACTGGCACCCGCCTCCTTGGGCACCTATCTCCTGGCCTCGTTCTATTTTGCAGCAAAGAACTTTTTTTATCGAAGAGCATATGTGAATATCGTTATTCTCTTAAATGGTGCTTTTCTGTGCAATACAGAGGATGAGGGACTGGGTGTGCTGACAGGGA
Organism: Rhinolophus hipposideros; assembly: GCF_964194185.1. Taxonomy (NCBI): domain Eukaryota; kingdom Metazoa; phylum Chordata; class Mammalia; order Chiroptera; family Rhinolophidae; genus Rhinolophus; species Rhinolophus hipposideros. The sequence continues at coordinate 90,306,422 of NC_138053.1, forward strand.
GCAGGTGACAGACTCGTGGGTCATGAGGAATGACAGAAATGAGACCCATGTATGTTTTAAACTGCTTCAAAATACATGGAAGTACAGTTTCAAAGACCATATCTCCACTGATAGCTAAGATCATGTCTTCTGTGATGCAGCAACACCTCAGCCCTTCGCCTCCATTTTCATACGTCACAGTCCTGTCCTGTGTACATACGTTTGTCACTCTCATCTCAGAGATGAGAAAGCTACAGTACCACTAAACGGTTTCCCCGAGGTCATACAGATCAGAAGAGGTACCCAAGATTGGAATCTGGACCCTGGCCCTCCAGAGCCTGTGTATTTATGTGAGTCAGTTAATTCTGTTATTTGATAAAAATCCCTCCTTCTATGCTGAGCTTGAATGGCTACTTTACAGAAATGCTATTGTCTATTCAAAAAAGCAAAACTATTTCTTTAGTTGCTGTCTCAAACACCTGACATCATGAATACATACTTTTTGTAAAGTATGAAGGAGCTGATTTTAGATTAGAAATGGAGATCTTTTCCCCCTTAAAAACTCAAGGTAATGTAGCTCTTTTGTGAAGACTTTACTCATTTATTCTAAATTAATAGAACCAAAAACATACAGAAACATTAGTAAAGAGAGTGGAAAATATTTTATACACCATACCAAAGCCATCTCTCTCTCTCCATTGTTCTGAGTGAAACAATTTCTTAAGAATTATTTATATAAATAATCACATCTCAACCTTGAATTTTGTAGCCAGGTCACAGAATAGAATATAAGAACACACAAGGCCTGAGCATTTTAATATTCAGGTTAAAAATTCCATTAACATTTTTAATTAAATGAATCTGATTGATGTGTGAATGACATCGAAGAGTTAGAAATTTTATTCTTAGGTGGTAGCTTCTGTTTAGAATTTTTGCCCACTGCCTGTATAATTTAAGAGAAATGAAAAACAAGGCCAAGAAAAATGAAATAGCCTATCACAGGTCATAATGATAAACAGGATTCAATTAGATGTCTCAGTTTAGATTTTTAAAAATATTATTCTTACCCTGAAAAATAAAACAATCAGCACCTTTGTGGTTTACCCTGCAGATTAATAGAATCATGTTCTGTGAGTTTGCAGAAGACAATTTATCCATTGGAGGAAAAGGGGGAAATTAGTGGTGTTTATTTCTACTTCCCAGGAGGAAAAATCCACCAATAGTCAGTCTTTTAAGAACTGGCTTTAGTCCGTATAGTAGAGCTTGGAAAACGAATGGAAATGTGTCCACGTAGATTCCTGATCCTAAAAGCTTTAATTAACACAGAAGATGGAGGTTGATAGGTTGTTGTTGTTTTTTTTGCCAAATACTGTTGCCTCGAGATTTGCAGAGTTATTTGCTTTTAGAAATTGTGAGGGTCCCTGGAATCCTCCCATCTCCTGTCCACATGCTGCCGTGTACCCTGGAGGATAAGGCCAGAGGAGGCCTTAGCAGCCCAGCGTCTGATGTCAGGAAGGGAGACTTTGATTCTATCTGTTTCTTGGTCGGTGTAATATCTCGTGGGCCAGAGACACCATGAGGACTGGCTTTGCCCAGGGGTGGCTCATGTGGTCTGAGTTCTTGCAGTGAGGATGCTGGACCAGGCGTGAAGGGTCTGACTCTGATTCTGGACCTGGACTCCAGCTGAGAACCCTTTGCCAAGCCGTGTCACTTCTCTGGGCCGCAGGGTCCTCATGCCCCTGAATGAAGGGGTTGGATTAAATCAGACCCAATATTTTCTAATTTTGAAATTCAGTGACTGTGCTCGTCCACTTCTGATCTTTGGGGTATATGACGTTAAACTGTTGCTACAAGGTGATTCGCCTGCCCAGGAATTGAAGGGCAGAAGTGAAGTTGCAGTCAACTGAAATTAAACTGATTCTAATCCACGCTTCCAGTTTTACGAGCATTCCAAGATATCTTTGTTATCTATAAAAGGGTTGGGCTCATTCCATTATTTCTTTTATTGAAATAACAATAGCCATAGTTTTGTTTTTTTCTTCTCAAGTACTTTTGGGTAGAAACTTGGATGATGTAACAGTTCTCTCCAGTGAATTCTTTTAATCCTCTTATAAAAATTTAATGTAGCACATATTTTATAATTGTGTAACAAAGTTTTTAACTTTTGAGGAATATTCTGTGAATATACTAATGATAGATTTGTGCTGCAGGTTTAGTAATTGGAAGATCAGGAGATTCTCCTAAGGAATAAAGAAATCATTAAAATGATTGATTGAGGATGGATTGGCTTCTTGGAAAAGCAAGTGGTCAGATGAATGGGCACCACCTTTTTTATCCTCCCTGTTTTGCTTGGAATCCATATCTGCCTCTTAGGCTGTAGGCCTGGGTACAGTCATTTTGTAACTTTCTGGGTTCATGAGTGTTTGATTCAAGCAAACATTTGATGACTAGGCCAACAAGCCAGTGGGGGAGGCTGCTACAATTTACTGGGGCTGAAAACAAATCCTTGTAAATAATTTTGGCTTTTCTGCTCCTGTAAGACACGCACACACAATCACACACACATGCACACACACACACACACACACATACAATCCCCACCCCCACCCGGGTCCAAAGTCCACTGCCATGAAATATGGGTCCTGATCCCTGAAACCCTGTTCATCTCTAGTCTTGGAATTCATGTCTCAGTTTGTCTTTGGTTTCTTAAGACATTACTCTAACGTTTCAAAGAGCAATACTTGAGACCTTTTTCTGTTTTGATAACACTGTCACAACTAGATGAAGTCCATCCTAGTCATCCTTTAGATTCCAGTGATGGCTGTTGTCTTCTTTCTGGCTCCCTCTCATTTAGCAAAGATTTACTGAATTCCTACTGTGTGGCCGGCGTTGAAGTAGGAATAGGGTACCTATCGTCAGGGAGCACACCGCTGACCACGGTCACGGGCATATAAACAGACTGTTCCAATACAAGTACAACAGTGCAGGTATTTCTTGGGTGGAATGGTGGTAGAAGGTAGGAGAGAGTGATTAAATTTGAGTGGTTCAGAGAAAAAATGAGAGCATCTGAATTTTGAAGCATGTTTAATAGTTCATCATGCAAATGTAGGAGAGTGCTGCTTCTGGGGAATTCTCTGATTTACGCTTTTATGTCAGATTTGCTAAGCAGTCAGAATTAGCAGGATTTAGTGCAAGAGGATAGAGAGGAGTCTACGTGATTCCCAGGTTTCAGCTTAATTGACTCAGGGGACGTCCCGGTCCTTAACTGAAATAAGGATGGCAGGTGAAGAAGCAAATTCAGCCCAAGTCAGGACCTTCTGCTTCAGTCAACGCAAATTAGGAAAAGGGTGTAATGCTTGCTAGAATTTGGCTTTGCCATCTTGTTCTATTCCCGGGCAGTGATGTCATCAGCACTGAAGATGCAGCCCAGTGTGCTTTTGCAGCCAGGCTGACGACTGCCGATTTCATTCAGCAGAGAGGGAGACACGGAGAGTGGTGGTTATAGGACACACACCGTGCATTTTCTTTTCTGAGCTCTCAGAAACAATCATTTAAGGTCTTCACTATTTAGTAATCATTTCTTCATGTGCAGTGTGATCTACTTTGGAGGTGGGGTGGGTTAGATTGTCCGTATTTGGAAATGAGCCAGCCCCTGGTGTCAAAGGATTTCATGGCTTCTGAAGTTTCTGAATAACTCGTCCTTATGTTTCTTGCACAGATTTTGTTACCATCGATTTGAGTATTGAGCCCCTAAACTTCAAGCTGTCGTGACCAGTCTGCCATTCTTAACTTGGTTCTGTGACTATATATTATAAAATTTATACTCAATAGTAGAAAAATCAACCCATCTTTTATAGCTACAAGTGCATTGTGTGTGGGATCTTTCTTTACATTATTTGTTCTGATATGGGAAACATTGGAAATACATATTCACAAAAGTCCCTATGTATAATCAGGATATTATGGTTCCCAGAGACCTGGCTTTTTAAGATAGCAGTTTGCTACAGCTTTGTTTTCTGAGCTTAGGGCCTTCTGTGATAACATATGTACTGCTTTCTGTCTTCATCTCACTAAGTTTTATATTTTTCCATTGCTGTTTTTTTTTCTTCTTTTCTTTAAGCTCCATTCATTGTTCAGCCCCCAAAGCATTCAGCACACACAGCAATAATGACTATGGTTATTTCTTCAAGATTCATCTTAATAAGATTCAACAATGGAGGAGTGACTTTTCAAGTGATCGCTGCTACACTCACATCCAAGTTTCCATGACTGTTGGGCATTTAAATTTGGGGTAAATTGGGAAGATGTGCCAGGAGGATTAATGCATTGTATTACATTCTAGCAAGGATTATTGCAACAATGGGTATCTTGGGCCAAAGTCTCATTTGATTGACCCTCTTTGATCTAACCATGCTCTAGTGTTCACCAAGTAGCAATGAAAATTAAGAAGTTACAAAGGGGCCACTTTAGGAGATTGACTCTAAACTATTCTTGAACGGGATCAAATGGGACCCAAAGCTCCCATTCTTCTGGTGCACACTGACTTCTCAGAATGACACAAGGTTATATAGAGAGAGTTTGGTTATGTGCGGATTTCAGAGGGAGGAAGAGAGGGAAGAAGCTAGGCTAGGGAGGATGGTGAAATGGAACCTGGACATCTTGGACATTTTCACAATCAGGAGCCTTTTTTGGCCACATATCCGTGGTGAGTCTTGAGTTCTTTAGGTTTCTTTCCCATGAGTCATTTTGATTGAACAGCATACAGGGTTGTAGCCTGTGTTTCTTTGTGGTTTCACCAGGATCTTGCACTTGTTTGAAGGCTCAATGTGTGTGCATCTTACCAGATGAAGCTCTTAGTACTCATAGTGTTACCTTCAAATTAGACTCCCCAACCCTTTTCCCTCCTGTGGGTGCGTGGAGAGGTGAGAAGAGCTGTTTCATTGACAATTCTAGAGATATAACAGGCGCAATGACACCCAAGAATAGTACAAATGGCAACTGATTGTATAACTTTGCCCAAACCACAGCCTCCAGGGCTTAATTTGCTCATATTTTAAATGAGGGTGATGTAATTTATCTACAAGGTCTGCCTTCGTCTGTTTGAGCTACTGTAATAAAATAGCACAGACTGGGGACTTAAACGACAAACATTTATTTCTTACAGTTCTAATAACTGGCAAGTCCGAGGTCAAGGTACTGGCATATTCAGTGTCTGGTGAGGGCTCTCATCTTGGTTGCCCGATGACCGTCTGCTCACTGTGTCCTTCCACGGCCTTTCCTTGGTTTGTGCACAACAGAGGACAATAAAGAAAACTCATATCTCTTCCCCTTGTTATAAGGGCATTAATCACATTATGAGGTCCCCACCCTGACGACTTAATATAACTCTCCCAGAGGTCCCACCTCCAAATACTGTCTCATTAGGGATTAGGGCTTCACCATAGGGATTTTGGGGAGCTAGATACATTCCGTTCATAGCAAGGTATCTTAGTTGGTCATCATTCTATGAGTAGGAGAGACGGCCTTCCATTAGAAATTTAGCACGAGTAGGAATGTGATACTCAAGGTTTGCTAATAGACAAATTTGAGCTCCAATTTCATCTCTGATTCTTAGAGCTTCATGATGTTGAACAAGTTGTTAAATCTCTCTCGGTCTCAATTTCCTCAACTGTGAAATTGTTCAGTAATGGTATCTACTTCTAGAGTTGCCATCCAGATTAAATGAAAATGGTACATGTAAAGCATGCAGCACAGTGCTTGGCTATCAAAATAGATCCTTGATAAAAACTGGGCTTTTAAATTATTAAAAACAACCAAATTTATTAGGACAAAAGCTGAGACTAGTAACACTAAAAATGAAATGGTTTTACTAGTGGCTTTCGTCATTAATACCAAAATTTGTATTTGACCACAAATTTTGGAAGTCTCTGTTAATTATAACATGCCATGTGTCTATATTGAAATGAACATAGACACGTGTGTGTGTGTGTGCACATGCATGTGAACGCACACCTGACAGTCTTCACCATCACTTCTTTGGTGAGCTTCATTTCAATGAGCTCATTATCTACTACTACATAAGAATTTCAACTAACATCTAAATTTGGGGTATATTTTACCTACGCAAACACTGTGCTTTTACTTCAGTGAAGCCAGAAACTATTTAACCCTGCTTTGTTTTTAAAGATTATTCCCTGACAAAAATGTTCCTTTGTATATCAATAAGGGGGTGCTCCAATTAAATGTTACTGGCAAGGAAATGATAAAAACCACACACACACACACCATTCAACTCTTAAAAGCCCAAATTCCCATGAATCACACCTTGCTGACATGCCTGCCATTAATAATGTAAGCCAGTACCCTAAAATATTTAATACTTTAGACTTTATAGAAATTATAGATTGTCCCTTCAGGTTTAGTGACATAGACAAAAAAGTAAATCTAAACCTGTTCTCATGACCTGAAATGTCAAGGTGACAAATTTTTTTTAAGGCTTAACTGGTATTACTCCGAGAGTGACAGCTACTAGGAGAAGTGAGCTTCTCAGTAATGAAACAAGAGACCAAACAAACATCAGTAAGAAAGGTTGGCTGTACGATTTTTAATAGCTGGGTTTGCAACACATGAACTAGAATCGAATGAATTCTTACCGCTGGATTTCAAGGATCAGAATAGTCATATCTTCTTATAACCACTAATACAAAAGGCATTTGCTGTAACTCCAGGACATTTAAAGAAGGAAAGGGAAAATGTACATTACAGAGGACAGCTTCAGGGAGGGAATGGGGTTCCTCCTATTTCAGTAAAATTTAAGCTTCCAGGGAAAAGGAGTAATTCTGAATGCTCATGGGGAATACAACACAATCTCAGCATCGTTTATAACTTGAAATGCAATTAAGAAACAGCACATGGAGCTGGAAATTCAAGAGCACTGTGTCTTCATGAAAACCTCAAGTAGTTCTCTCTCTTTAAATTAGGTTCAAAATGTGCTCTAAAGATCTGTGGGATTTATTTCTGCACACTGGGTGGATTTCTGTATTTAGAAAAGGACTACCAGGAATATATGCCCAGAAAGTGACTTTAAGCTCTAGCAAATGATCTGATTTCTGGCGTTCCAAAGGAAATCAATAAAAAAAAAAAAAAATAGGATTCTGTAAAATGAGTGGTTTTCCCTGGTAAAGCTGTCCCCCGCATTGCTGCACTTATCTAGAATGAACCTGTCACAAGCTGTAATAGTTATGTGATTAGTGTGAATGAATGTTCCTCACCACGTAGATTCACTATTGATTTTTTAATTAATAATAATATCTTGTATTTATATAATTGCCATCTTCGAAAAACTCTGAGTGCTTTATAGTTGGTGAATTACAATTTATCTTCATACTATGCTGCTGAGTGTATGGATTAGGTATTCCAATTGCATTTTAAGGAAGAAAAATAGAACCAGAAAGTTAAATCATTGGCTACAGGGATTTCAGAAAGCTAATAATGTAATCATCCATTAAAATCTCATAGTAGACTTCTAATTGTGGCTATTTCCCAAAATCATCTGATCAGTTGGGTCAACTCTGATTATTCCTTAGGAAAAAGAAGTTGATCATAACAATTATTTGAAATTGCTGTGATTACAGATGTTTACATTTCTCCTTATTAATTGGGCTTAAGACATTTTTATTTATTAGACCATAGCATTTTTAGGGGCCTGTGACAATATCTTGAATGCTGTTAAGTCACACGTATCTGAAGTTGATCTCCTGGTAAGGGAGTGATATAATACTTAAATTCTGCTATTAGGGAGATGTGATTTTCCAAGGGCTGGATAGCTCCATTGCCTAGCTGATATTGCTTTAGCTGACAAAAAGATGAAATAATCTCAACAAAAGCATGTTCAAAACTTATTGTTCTTACCATGCTTTTAATCGCCTATTCCTTCAGCCTTAAAAGTATGGGACTCTAATTTCCCCCATTTTTGTATTATAATTCCTGTCAATTTTTCCTCTGACTAGTGTATTGCTTTGTCCCTCTGTACTGCTGCCACTCTACCCCTCACATATTATGGGGTAATCTTTTTATTTGTCTCTCCTACTTCAGTTGTCTATTCCTCAATCTGTCTTAGATCAATTTTTCTAATAAACTTGGTAATTTTTGAAATTATGAATTACTTAGGAATAATTTAAAAAGTATACAGAATAATATGTTGACCACCCTTATCCTCACCATCCAGCTGAAAAAAATGCGACATTAGAGATACAGTTGGAAGCCTTCTTTGAAGTCTCTCCCCAATCTCTTTTCATTTTTTTTCCCTCCCCACTACTGTGAATTTAATAATTATTCTCAGGCATGTCTTTTTATACTTTTACCATACATATCTATAGCCATAAAAATGTATATTATGTTTTCACTCCAATCATTTATTTCTGAAGATTCCATTTTTTTTTTCATTGTGGCTTTGAGATTTCCACTCCTGTTATTTCCTGTGACTGTTTCATCGCTATAGTCCTTTGATTCCACACACGACACATTATCTATTCTCCTAAGGATGGATATTAGGATTATGGTGATTTTTTTATCCTCAAAACCAAACAAATAAGTAAATAAACATTTTGAACACTCTTCCTTGTTCACATTTATGAGAGGTTCTTGAGGGCATATGCCCAAGGTTCTGAATGCTGGGGAAGTAGGATCTGCTCATCTTCCAATTTATTGTTAAAAAGTGGTAGTGTCATCTGATGCATTCTACTTACGTGCCATGTTCCTTCTAAAAAAAGAGTTCACTGGCCTCTCCACTGACTTTCAATGGAATTTCAACCTCCTGAAAAAGGGAGCTCCTCCTCACATTTCTGTCTGAAGAAACCTCCTCCCAGGGACTCCTTTTTGTGAGGGGGTCACAAATTCAAAAGCTCTTGGACTCCATGCTGAAATATAAATGTGTGCAAAATACGGGGTGTGGTGGGATCTGGGTGCAGGCCATGTGTCAGGGCATCATATCTGACTTACTGACTGCCAGTTTATAGTCCCTGAGCTTCTTGTATGACCCAGTTTATTTCCTTGAGACTGTCTCAGAAATGTGTGGTCCTCCAGTTCACTGTGCAGCAGCAAAGACCCAGGACCCAGAACCAGCCTGCTGAGTTTGAATTCCCATTCCACCGCCACTACTCTGCTCTTGAACAAGTTCCATGATGTCCCTGTGGCTTGGTTTTTTTGCGTGTAAAATGGGGGACATGCTTGTCTTTATGTCATGAGGCTTTGGTGGGAACCAAATGAGATAATATACATAAAGCCTTTAAGTAGGTGCTTACTAACTTTTTGTTGAATTGTTGAGGAGACTAAGAATAACAAAAAAAGTTGTATCATACTTCCTGGCATTGTTTTAGGACCCGCGGAGATAGCATTGACCTTAATATCAGTTTCTTTCCCCAATTAAGTTGCCAGCTGGGTCCAAGCCCCTAACACATTGTTTGGTTCATGGTGGGCACTCAAGAAATATATGTCGAATGAATCAATGAACGTAATGATTCGCCTAAGGCAATGACAGCAAAGGTATGTTCTGAGCCATAATGGAGCAAGTAGGTTACATCCGAGATAGCTTTGCTCTCTGCACGGCAGTGGATTCTGATTCCTGGAATATTGACTACTCCTGTGTCATACGGGTAGTGCCTTGCCATTAGTCAAAATACCATACTTTTTACGAAAAGAATGGGTAACAGAGATTTGACTATTTCGTTACTTCCTGAATTGTATCTAAAATAACATTCCCAACTTTTGATTATGACCAGTTTTTTATTTATTTATTTTCTCCTGGAACTTTAGGTCTCATTGTTCATGAGGGAGCTGCAGTTTACAGAGTATTTAAGCGCTGGCGAGCTGTTAACTTACACTGGGATGTATTAAATTACGACAAAGCCACAGACATCGAAGAAAGTAGCCGGGGACAGTCTTCCACAAGCAGGACTTTGTGGCTGCCGCTGACGGCGCTGCGGAACAGGAATTTGGTCCACCCGACGCAGTTGACCTCCCCAAGGTTTCAGTGCGGCTATGTGTTACTACATCTGTTCAATCGGATGCGGCCCCACGAAGGCCTGTCAGAAGAAAACAGCTCGGGGGAGGTTGTGATGAGAGTGACTTCCGTGTGAGAGAAGTAGCTGACGGTGCAGCGCCGACCCTCCTGCCTATTCTGGAATGTAATTGCAATGAATGGCAACACCCTAACACGTCGAAACACACACGTCTCTGAACTTTTTAAAATTTATGCTTTTTATATGAACATTTGAATTGCAAATACATTTTTCTGAAAAAAATAAAAGTGTCCTCTTGTTCTTTGCTTTCTGATTTATCACGTATTTTATAAGTTGGTACTTGAAATCATTATACATATAATTTAATTCTACTTGGTGAAAAAAATGATGAAAGTTATCCTTAAGGCCAAAACTATTTTTTCTTGCTTGTTTCAAATATATTTTTGTCAAACTTTGTGCTCCATGTGTAATTTTTCAGACGTGCCACGAATGGGGGACGAGTTTATTTAGAATGTCATGGGCAGGTTCCAAAGTGCCTGGCATGGGTGCAGCCTAGGAGTGCTTCCCAGGGCTCTGCCCTGAACTGCTCAAGCCTCATGCTGCTTGGCACACTTGACCATGACTTTTGCTGAGATGAAATAACCTGTCATCAGGAATGCAAATTCTAGGAATTTGGCTTGTTTTCTAACTTCAGAAACAGTACCAAGGGCTTATAAAAAAGATAAGGATGAGAGGAATAAAATAGTTTTACTCCAGTACATGTTACATAGGCAGGGCATCCTGCATACTTACACCCTAAAAGGTCACCAAAATGTTGCCTCGTTGCGTGTGTAGTAGTAATACTGCCTCACCTTTGCATAACCTTCTTGTAGACCTATCACAATTTTGGTTAATCATTAGTGTCTTGGTTTTTATGAGTACCATCTTAGTTAGATTTTCTTTTTGCCAAAGCTTATATACCGACTTAATCATTTAAGCACTGATGCTATTACTCGGTTGAATGAAATCAAGGGGAAATACATTCACCAGCAGTGAGAAGTGTTTCTCTTTCATTAGATAACTATTTTTTAAATGAAAAGAGGAAAAGAAAAATGAGGCTATTGACTCCCCAGGAAAAGGTTGTTAACGAGTGGTACCTGGAGATTTTCCACCTCTCGATCCTTCTAATGGAGGTAAATGGCACATTTTAATGGGGAATGACCGAATAAATGAAAAGGCGGGGGTCCTGCTTTCCCTAGAAACTTGAGTTGAACATACAGGCCATTTGAAGTGATTGATCACATGAAATAACATTTCTTTATATTCTACTTTCTAAAAATAACCTTTGAATGATTAATAATAGAACAGTGAATAGTTTACAGGTAGCATTGTGATTACTAAATAGCAAACTCTACCAACACTTGAACTAATATTTTCCCCTTTGAAAAACTGTGTCACAAATGAGTTAAGGATGTGACAATTTGCAGAAATGTGAATGAATCAGCAAATCACGAAACAAGGAAAATTCAGCCACCACTTAGGGGCAGATGTAGGAAGTGAGAGAGTTAAACATTCTCACTCCAATTGTTCTTTGCTTTAATCTGATACGGCAGGAGCATGACCCTGGGTGTGGTACTGAGATGTCCAGGTCAGTCCTGTAAAGCTGGTTTCAGTCTCTCAGCATCCTGTCACCTGGGACAGGGAGGCAGATTATTTAAGAAAGACACCAGGCATGCAAATCTGCTGTCAAAGCAACAGTCTAGTATTTGTACCCTGAAGGTGTTAATATTTGTCTTGGACAGTTTAATCACTAATGACACCACATTTCATAGAGAATAATTGTGGGTACTAGAGTTTAGAGCATTGTATTAAAAATGATAGAGATTTTAGATGCAGATTAGACTGTCACTACTCCAGTGTATTTAGCAAGCTCCCTTTCTAATTAGTATACAGTTTGTATTCAGATCGACTCATTGGAAAACAAAGGAGCAGTGGGTGAGCACCTCTCTGTAACATCTGTGTGGAGTACATGAGGCAGAGATGTCTGCAGATGAGAGTGCAGAGTAGAAATGTCAGCCTGCAGGGAACACACACCCCTAGACACCCCCCTTTCCAGCACCTTGCCCTTTGGATGGACCTTTTGTCTACACCCATTATTTCCGTCACCGTCTTTACAGCCGCCCCCTCCTAACACACTCATACCGACACTTAACCCAAATCAATGTTTTAGTAAGGATCTGGCAGAATTCCCACTCAACAAAACATACCACCCTTAAAATGATTGCATAAAGTCTCATACACTCTGAGGGTGTGTGTGTGTGTTGGGGGGGGTATGTATTTAGAGAATTAAATGCACAGCTTAAAATAATTAAAAATTTAATATGCAGTATGAGTTATGACATAAACAACTCTGAATTGTCAATGCTGTAATTCCAACTTGGGCTGCCTTAAATTTTAAAAAACATGGCTGGTAAGGAAATTTCGGAAATATTTTAAATTAATTATCTTAAAGAGCTTTTTCCACATTATAAAAACAGAGCTGCGTGCAATCTGTCTCTTTTCAATATCTAATGTGCAGTCCAGATATTTATGGAGCGCCTTGTGTGTGTCAGACACTGTTAGCAGTGGGCCAAGGAGGGACCCAGGTTCGCAGGGAGCCTCAGCGTGCGGAGACGTGCTGCATCGCATGGTATGTCTCGGGATAGAGGGGAGCCAAGGGAAGTGGCAGTCCAGAGGAGGAGCGATCAGTTTTCCTTGGGCATCTGGAGAAGGCATCACTGAGGAGCTGGCTGGCCTGGGGTCGTGCAGCATGAGTAGAAGTTTGCCAATCAGACAAGTAGAGAAGAACATTCTGGAAATAGCTTGGAGGTGATAAAGGATCATGTAATGGTGAGAGAGTTCACATGGGGAAGCATAGGATGTATGTGAAGACATGATCCAATGTGGGGTTGGCTAGGTCGCCGCGCTTGAACTCGTGGAACTAGGAGAAGATGGTGTCCAAGCAGCATGGGTAAGTGTTGGCAAGATCATCTCAGGGATGGGGGTCCTGTCTTGACCTATGGGTGATACTCCCAGTTCTTGAAGTCAGGGATAAAATGTAATGAACGGTGATCATGGCCTCAAAAGAGTATGGAGAAATCCTACAAAATGAAATAGTGGACAGCAGTTACACGCAGGTGCAGTTGATATAAATGAGATAACACAATAGAAATATTGGGGTATCGAATGGGCTTTCCTCACCTCTCCCAGAAGATGGCAAATCCCATAATTCTGAAGAGGGAAGCACATCGTGACTCTTGTGAAGTAGAAAATCATTTTCTCACTATTGAAAGTACCCTCAAACACTTCCCAAAGTATATCAAGTTTATCATCTGAGTTGAATTCTTTAATGTTTAAAAAATTTTTTCTTCTGTATTTCCCATTAACTAAAATATGCCAAAATCTAACGAGGTCTGTTTGCTGCTTCTGTTTCTGTCTGGGACCACTTTTTCCTTTCTATTTTTTCTCATAGGTTAACAATATGAATGTAGCGTATTATTTTTGATTATATACTATTATAATAATCATCCCTTATCTAAGGAGTTCAAACAGTGAAATTAATTTGTCTTTGCTAATCCAGAATCAGATTAGTTGCCATGTAGCAATTGATATGTTATTTTAAACAGAGACCATGCTTAGTGTATATTTTCCTTTATAACTTGTTTGAGTTACAAATTTTAATGACTGTAGATTACAAATAGCCGATATTTAAAGTTTTTCTTTCTAAGTTCATCCTTTATCATGCTTCAGTGGCAAAGTTTGCTTTTCAATTTTTATGTATATGTTTGTATAAATGACATAAAGATAATTTGATGTTCAATATATTAAGAAAAAGTTGGTTAAAGACCTTAAGGAGATAGAGGCAATGACTTCGGTCCTAGTTTGTCGTTCAGAAAAAAAAAGTTTCCATCGTGTTTTTGAGGTACAGAATCACAACAGGTGCTGTAATTTATAGCAAAGCTCAAAGTTCAGGCTCCAGTGGGAACTAGAGATTAATTCATTACCTTCATAAAGGTGCCATGCACACGCAGTGGCTTTATCTGGTAAATTAGTCAAAGACTTCAAAGTTATTTTAAGAGATAATTCTCTAAGGAAATATAGGACGCTAGGAGCCAGTAGGTGAATGAAAACAATGCACAATTTCCTATCAAATTTTGATGGTATGTTTTTTAAAAAACAGCATCAGCCTCTCCCTAAAGCATTTTATATTGATTTTCCAAAACAAGTTAGCAGTCACTTAATTTTCTGGTAACTTTTTCATTTTTTTGAAAAGTTTTATATATGCAACATGGCTTTGCAGGGGACATTATCTTTTTCTAGTGTTACAAGTAGGAAAAAGCAGTTTGCTGTACTATGCCCAGGGAATGGAGCCTAATGTATGCAGGTGGATAATGGTGACCTGGGCATTTAAAACTCCTGCTTTGTGGAGCCATTAAGTAGGAATATTCCTTCCAGCTGCTGGACCACAGAGTGTGCATTGATTAATCTTGTTACTGCATATGTAGAATTGGTCTAACAGCTTTTGAATAACCAATTTTTCCCTATGTCAGCTTCCTAGGGACTCCTCCATGGGTTGTCAAAATGCCTATGCAATTAATGTCTAAATGTCCTTTGCAGCAGCATATTGGTGATGAACAGAGTCAAATAAAATTAGTCTTTTAGTTACATAGAGGTCTTCCCACTTGGAGAAAGAGTGAGGGTCTACAAAGAGTCAACGTGAGTTGTCCAGTGCCAAATCAGAAAGAAGCATTTGGTGCAGAGGGAGTTTGCCAGAGAATACATCAACGTGGAGTAACTTCTCAGACTGTCGGCTGCACAGACACGAGACGCACTGGGAGATGGTGTATAAACACCTTTTTCCCAAATCTTCCAAGCTTGGAATGCATGCGTTAGAAGTTTGGATTTGGCCATTGTAGCTTATTGAGACCATGTTTCAAATAAATCTCATTAATTCAGGTTGGATTTCCACTGCCTCACTTTTGGCTGGCTTTTGGCCAACTTTCAATAGTCCCCATTTCCTGGTGATTAATGGAACTGTGAGGAAAAAAAAACAGACTCTCTAACCTTACTGCTGGTGTCTCAGAGGCATGTGGAGATGCTCTACGTCCTAGAGCCTGTGCCTACAGAGAGAAGCGTGTGTGTGTGTGTGTGTGTGTGTGTGTGTGTGTGTGTGTGTGTGTGTGTAGGAGAGTGAGCAGAGGGATGCGTCCTGGAGGGGGGACCAGAAGCTGTGGCACTTTGTGTGTCAATGTTACTTAACACGTACCTTTCAGCCTGGCCTCCTTTCTAAGAGAAATTGAATAATTCATGAGAAGGAGGTGACACATGACCACGAAGCTAGCAAATGATAAAGTCTTGTATTAGTTTCCTGTTGCTGCTGTAACAAATGACCACATACCCCAGATGGCTTAAGACAACACAAATTTGTTATCAGACGTTTCTGCAGGTCAGAGTTTGAAATGGATCTTAAGGAGCTAAAATCAACAGGGTTGGTTCTTTCTGGAGGCTCTAGGGAATTGGTTTTCTTGTCTTGTAGCTTCCAGAGACTGCCCACATTCCTTGACTTTTGGTTCCTTTCTCCATCTTCAAAGCACATCACCCCAACCTCTGCTTCCCTGTCATATCTTCTCTCTTTGACTCTCCTGTCTCCATCTTATAAGGACCCATGTGATTACATTTGGGTCAATGTGATTACATTTGATTTACATTATCCCCCAGATAATCCAGGATAATCTCCCCATCTCAAGATCCTCAGCTCAATCACATACGCAAATCCTTTCTGCCGTGTAAGGTATTTACAGGTTTCGGGTATTCGGACCTGTTTATGGGGCCATAATTCTGCCATCTTCAGTCTGTGCACATGGGCAAGCTCATTATTTCGAGCCTTTTCCAAGTTTGGGTCCCAGTTGGGCATGGGTACTGCTGAGCACAGTGTTCTATAAAAACCAGATATGTTTCCAGAGATGTCGTCATCATAGTCATAAAATGTGTTTTTTTCTGTTAAATCTTTGAAGCATGTAGCATGGAGGTCACTACCTAGCCCAACAAGGGAGGGTTGGGGAGAAAGAAAGAACTGTTCTGCTCTTACCTCCAGGATTCAGAGCTGCTGTTCTACCAAGAAGAGTGCTGCTTTCAGCAGTCCTATTGAAGTTGCAAAGTGCTTACCTGCTCAGCCTCCATGAAGAGCAATCTGCTTCAGGTTCTTAGTAATCCCTTTATGGCAGAGCACCTTTTATCCCAGGGCTGCCTCTTGAAGTAAGAAGCCCAGTGGAATTCACTGGTAATAGAATGGAGTCAGACCTGCAGGCTGTATGTGTCACTCTCCAAATTTCCCTTGCTTTTACACGTATTTGTTTATTTATTTATTTATTGATTTATTTATTTATTTATGTTGTTTAATTTGAGAATTTTATTTAGAAATTATGGATGAGCAATGTTTTTAGAAGACACCGCTTTAGGCTATAAATCAATTTATTATCTCTTTAAATGTAATTTTCTATTATAATAATGAAATGTAATGACTTGTTTGAAGGCCTTCAGAGTGCATGATTTCATAAAAACAGTTAACATTAATGAGTTCTTGTTTTGAGCTAGGTACTGTTTGAGATGTTTATGCTTTGTGTTTTATGGGTGAAGAAATTCTGGCATAAGAGGCTAAAGGACAGGTGGAGGGCTACCCAGTTTCTAAGGGGCATAGTTAAGTGCAGGCAGCCT
The DNA here is from genome assembly GCF_964194185.1 of Rhinolophus hipposideros. Taxonomy (NCBI): domain Eukaryota; kingdom Metazoa; phylum Chordata; class Mammalia; order Chiroptera; family Rhinolophidae; genus Rhinolophus; species Rhinolophus hipposideros. The sequence continues at coordinate 90,323,152 of NC_138053.1, forward strand.
GACTGAAATTCCTCTATCTTCAACTCAACGATATCCCATTTTCCACTTAGTTGTTTTAGTGTCATATAAAGATAAAGCTCTCCAAATCATCTCTTTTCTTTCTTTTCCGTTTAAGGAAAGGGGTTTCCATTAAAACCCCTTCAAATAAAGGGGTTTAAAAAACCTATTAGAACAAGGTATACGGAAGATGCCCTGTGTAGACTTTCCTCACCACTAACACTTATGTGTTGCTTTGGCCAATCCAACACCCATCCCCTAGTACAGTATATCTTGCCTTTTGCAACTATATACATAACTTCATAAATTTATTCTGTCAGTATTTGGCCTAGGGATGCTATGGCCTAGGGATGTTCTGGAAGAAGAGACAGAGACAGGTGCCTAGTAGTTAGTGCTGGGAAATTTCTGATTTCCTGATGAAGAGGGTCAGAGTGGTGATACTCCCTCGTCCTGCCTGCTTTGAGTGGGTGTGGTGGCTAGAGCTGAAACAGCCATCTTGAAATGGTGAGGACAAGAGAACTTCAGATATGTTGATTCTAACATCACTGCACAGTTAAACCAATGTCATTAAGGACTTACCTCTTACTTAGGTTTGTGTTATGTGAGAAAAGGAAAACTCTAAGTAGTTGAATTTTCTGTTTCTGTTTTATGTATCCTATTGCAAATGGAACAGCAAATCTCCCAATTTTCTTTACCACTCTGGAATTTTCAGCCAAGCATTTACTTTAGTCCTTCTTGGATCTCTTTATTTTCTTTAAGTCCATGCCAAAACCCGGCTGAGTTTTAAGACGTAAAAATCAACAGGACCTTGGATGCGTCCTTTTGGAGGTCCCACGTGGGTCTCAAAGGAATACGTTAAAAGTTAAACTTGTCATCTTTTTTTTGTTTGGCCCTCAAATTCAACCCATGTATTCCTTTCCTCAATAAACGGTGCCACAATCCACCCAGTTGCCCACTCCAGGATGTAGGCATAGGTCTTATATTCTACTTTCCCACAGATTTACTTCCTTGATGCCTTTCAGTCCCATTTCCTCCATGCCCACTGCCCCTAGCTTAATAAAGACCCTCAAGATGTCTTGCTTAGCTTTCATCAACAGCCTCTTAACTATTCTCCCAGTGTCTAATTTTGATCTCACTGAATCCCATACATCTGTCAGAGTGATGTTTCTAAGCCACAGACCTAATTGTGCTATTCTCTGATTTAAAATTTCCCAAAGCCGGCTCCTCTTTGTCTTCAAAATAGAACCCAAACTTCTTCACATAACACCCAAGGGCTTGGCTCTTTCCTGTCTCTCCAGCCTCATTACTTGCCATGGTCCCAGCTCCGCCAGCCAGAATGAGGACTCAACATCAGAATGAATGATTAGGATTGAAACATACGTACTGTCACCCAGGTGTTCAAACATAAAACACACAGGAATTTTAGCTTTGATAAGCTGAGGATCTGAACTTTTAGAGTCCCTACTCTCATTGTAGTAGCTGGGGTGGGGGTGGGATATTTGAATTTGCCATTTAAAATAACTCCATCTTTTATTTACTTACTTTTAAAATTACATGTATTCGGGTGACGTTGGTTAATAAAATTATATAGGTTCCAAGTGTACAGTTCTATAACGCATTATCTGTATATCTGTATATTGCATTGTGTGTTCACCACACAATTTAATGAAAAAAATAAAATAAAATAACTCAATCTTTTCTGGTTTAACAGCACCATTTTCTAAATAAAAACTGTATCTTTCGGACAAATTCTTTTTCTAAAAGACATAAATTTTTTTTATTTATTTTTTTATTTTTTTTTTAATACCAAATCATATTTTTATTTTTATTTTTTTTATTTTTATTTATTAGTTTCAGTAAAAGACATAATTTTTTAACCCTCCTTTTTCTTCTTTTTTAGTTGGAAGGCGGAAGGGAAAAGGGAAAAGGTTTGCGCCCTGTCATGGTGGTGGGGAAGGTTGTCTGGTGTGTGTTCCATTTGGCAGCCCCTACTGTCCTCAGTCTGGGGTGTACCTAATTGCCCCAGGACTGGGCATCAGCCGTGGTGCTCAGGGCATCTGCTGTTCCAGAAGCCTGCATGCCTCCCCTCTCACCTGGGCTTGCATGGTAGTTGCTCCAAGGAAGGCTGGCCATCAGTCCCCGCTGAGTGTCCTCCCTGTCCCGGCTCTTACTAGAATGCTGACCATCTGAGTCTCACTCAGGTCCTGCAGTCAGCTCCCCGTTTGGGGTTTTCTTCCCAATGGGATTTACTTGTCTCAGGCCTTAAAAATTCCCTGCAGAGGTGCTAATTCATTTTTTCTTATAAACTAATTTTGAGTTTTAATGTACACACAGCAAAATACACACACGTTACGTATACAGTTGAGTATTGACAAATGTATACACCTGTGCAACGAATATGCCAGTCAAGATGTAGAACGTATCCATCACCCCAGAAAGTCCCCTCATGTCTCTTTTCAGTCAGGGTCTGTACCCTGCACTGGCATCTGCTGTTGTAATTTCTATTGAGATAGATTATCTTTGGCTGTTACTGAACTTCATATAAGTGAAATATGTATATACTATATACTACTGTATGAGTCTTTGTGTCTGACAACTTATGCTCTTCCAAATGTGTTTGAGATTCATCCATAATGTTGTAGGCATCTATTGTTTGTTATTTTTTTTTTATTGTTGGGTGGTATTCTTTTTCTTTTTCTTTTTTTTTTTTGACATTCTCTTCATCTCAGTTTATTTTTATTTTTTAAAATATTTTTATTAAAATATAGCTAACATACAATATTATATTAGTTTCAGGTATACATCATAGCTATTCAGCAGTACCCACCTAGTACTGTACAGTGTTATTACCACATTATTGATTTTATTCCCTATGCTAAAGAAGTGATCACCATGATACGTCCAGCAACCATCTGACACTGTACCACACTATCGCAATGTTATTGATCTTTCCTCCATTTTTAAAAATTTTCAATTACAGTTGACATTCAATATTATTTTATATTAGTTTCAAGCATATCGAATAGTGGTTAGAGATTTATATAATTTAGGAAGTGATCCCCCTGACCAATACCACCTGGCACTATATATAGTTATTATCATATTATTGATTATATTCCCTATACTTTACATCCCCATGACTATTTTGTAACTACTAATTTGTGTTTCTTACTCCCTTCACCTTTTTCACCCTGCCCCCAACCCACCTCTGATGTATTACCCCATAGATCTAGTACCCTTCTGACACCATACAGAGTTATTATAATATTATTGACTATAGTCCTTGTACTGTACCCTACATCCCCAGGACTACTGTGTAACAACCAACTGGTACTTCTTAATCCCTTTCCCTTTTCACCCGTTCCCAAACCCCCTCCCATCTAACAACCATCAAAATGTTCTCTGTATCTATGAATTTGGTTCTGTTTTGTTTGTTTATTTTGTTTTTTAGAGTCCACTTATATGTGAAATCATATGACATTTGTCTTTGCTGTCTGACTTATTACACTCAGCACAGTACCCTCTAGGTCCATCCATGTTGGCAAGATTTCTTTTTTTATGGCTGAGTAATATTCCATTGTATACAGAAGATGCCAAAAATGTATACACATTTTAAGAAAGGAAAAACTATTATAAGTGTAATACTCAATATATACTGATAACAAAAGATGAATACAAGTCACGTTTGAGTTCTGCAATGACAAGAGATGCTCAAAGTGGGTTCCATCAGAGTCCAGACACTTCTCATTACGGCAAAGTAATGCTTGAGCAACGATAACCAAAGTGTCTGTTTGTATACATTTTTTTGGCACCCCTGGTATACCTCCTCTTTTTTACCAATTAATTAATTCATTAATCCATTCATCCATGCAGGGTCGTCCAGGTTGCCTTCATATCTTGGCTACCGTAAATAATGTTGCAAAGAATGTATGGATGTATTAGCATTTTGGGTTTGTTCAGATAAATACCCAGAAGTGGGATTACTTGGTCCTTCTTTGTCTCTTGTTATAGTCTTTGTTTTAAAGTCTATTTTGTCTGGTATAAGTATTACTACCCCAGCTTTTTGATATTCAATAGTGTATATATGTGTGTGTGTTTGTATATACACTGTGTTTCCCTGAAAATAAGACTTGGCTGGACCATCAGCTCTAATGCGTCTTTTGAAGCAAGAATTAGTATAAGACCTGGTATTGTCTTATATTATATTATACCCAGTATTATATTATATTATATTTTATATTTTATATGATATTATATTATATAAAACCTGGTCTTATATTAAAATAAGACCAGGTCTTACATTAATTTTTGCTCCAAAAGATGCATCAGAGCTGATGGTCCGGTGAGGTCTTATTTTCCAGGAAACACGGTATGTAAAACATAGGGAACATAATCAATAATGTGGTAATAACTATATATAATGCCAGATGGTACTAATCAGGCGGATCACTTCCTAAATTATATAGATGTCTAACCAGCTTTTTGTTTGTTTGTTTGTTTCTATTTTCATAAAATATCTTTTTCCATCCCTTTCAGTCTATATTTGTCTTTCAATCTGAAGTGCGTCTCTTGTAGGCAGCATATGTAAGGGTCTTGTTTTCTTATTCACTCAGCCCCTTATCTTTTGATTGGAGCATTTGATCCACTTACATTGAAAGTAATTTTTGATGGGTGCGTAGTTATTGCCATTTTGTTATTTATATTTTTTATTATTTATTTTGTTTTAAGGAAGTCCCTCTAACATTCCTTATAATCCTGGTTTGGTAGTGATGAACTCTTTTAGCTTTTTTTTATCTGGGAACCTCTTTATCTTATCTTAACCCTTTTTCTTATCTGTCCTTTGATTCTAAATAATAACTTTTCTGTAGAGTGATTTTGGTTGTAGGTCCTTGTTTTGCATCACTTTGAATATTTTGTGCCAATCTCTTCTGGCCTGTAAAGTTTCTGTTAAGAAATCAGCTGACAGGTTTATGGGAGACCATTTGTAGGCAATTAACTGCTTTTCTCTTGTTGCTTTTAAAATTCTCTCTTTGTCTTTAACCTTTGGCATTTTAATTTTGATGTGTCTTGGTGTTGGCCTGTTTGGGTTCATCTTGCTTTGGGACTCTCTGCACATCCTGGGCTTGTATATCTATTTCCTTCACCAGGTTAGGGAAGTGTGGGGACAGAGCCCCAGAAAGCAGTTTCCAGGCTCTTGGCCTCATGTGGAGAGGTGCTGGCTCAGATAGTGGATGGCCGTCAGCTGTGGCTGGTTGGCCATCAGCTGTAGCCATTAAGCCATTGGTCATTGATATAACTGCCGTGACTACGGAGGGGAGCTGAGGAGAGTGAAGGAGGAGACTGAAGGAGAGTAAGGAGAGTCGAGGAGAGTTGGTCGGTTGGCAGCAAAGCGGACAGCAGGTCGCACGTCGTGTAAACCCAGCCTCCAGTGAGACCATAGTGGTATGACTTCCCTACCTATGGCTCCGTGGGTGTTCCTTTTTGGCCTGGCCACATCCTGCATTCTTATGTGGGGAGAGGGAGCAGAGACCCCGCAGGCCGCCCCGCCGGACACCCCGCACGACAGGAAGTTTGCTGTCATTATTTCTTCAAATAAATAGGTTTTCGATTCCTTGCTCTCTCTCTTCTCCTTCTGTACCCCTATGATGTGAATGTTGGTACGCTTGAGGTTGTCCCAGAGACCCCTTAAACTCTCCTCAATTTTTTGGATTCTTTTTTCTTTTTGCTGTTCTGGTTAAGTATTTTCTGTTTCCTTATCTTCTACATCATTGGTTAGATCCTCTGCTTCATCTAATCTATTATTGATTCCCTGTAATGTATTCTTCATTTCCATTATTGTATTCTTTATTTCTGACTGGTTCTTTTTCATGTTTTTTTTTTTTAATCTCTATTTTTAGGTTTCCTATCTCTTTGTTGAAATTCTCCCTGAAATCACTGAGCATCCTGATAACCAGGGTTTGGAATGCTGCATCTGGTAAGTTGCTTGTCTCCATTTTGTTTAGTTCTTTTTCTAGAGCTGTGTTCTATTCTTTTATTTGGGACATGTTTCTTTGTCTCCCCATTTTGACCTCCTCTCTGTGTTGTTTCTGTGTCTCAGGTAGGGCTGCTATGTCTGCAGGTCTTAGTAGAGTGGCCTAAGGCAGTAGAGCTCCGTGGCGCATCTCCCTGGTCGAGTGAGCCACGCACTCCAGGTGTGTGTGTTGTGTGTGCCCTCCTCTTGTAGTTGATCCTTGGTTGCAATTTACACATCAATGGGAGGGATTGAACCTCGGGCTCATTGGTTGTGAGGACTGGCCGTGACTACAGTGGATAAGTTGTGGTGCAGGGGCTGACCCTACAGGGCAGCATCTGCCTCAGCAGGGCTCTGGTGCCTGCCCAATCTGCTCCTTGGGTGGGTTGTTCTTGGAAGTGGTGGGTGATGCTCCAGCTCATTCCAATGCTGACCACTGGGGGCGCCAGCCCCAGGACCACCTTGGAGGGGATATGCTGCAGGTCAGGTTTAGCTGCAGCCTATTCCCCACCTGGGGCCACCTGGCAGGAGCCATAAAGAAATCCTCAGATGGCTGCTGCCTGAGCCGTGCTTGGAAGAGCCTCAAGAGGCCAAGCTGCGTACCAAGGTTGGCTGCTACTAGTGCCAGGCTTAGGGCTGCTCAGCCAGAGGTACAGGACATGCTCAAGCTGGATGCTGCTTGTCTGGGTTCTGCGAACCTTCCAGAGACCCTAGGAAAGTCTGCAGCATGAGCTAAGGCAGGCAGTTTGTACGAAAAAGCCACTGGAAGTGGCATGGGTGTGACTGAAAGTTGGATGGGGCGGGATCTGGAATCACCTGGCTGTGGTGAACGATCAGCAGAGACTCGGATATAGCCGCCTGCATCCTCATGCTGGGAGAAGGGAGGGCTCAACAAAGTATTCCCTCATCCAGGAGAAAGCCGCTTCTCCAGCCCCCATCCCAAGCCAGACAACTCAATTCCCCACCATACGTCCCTGCTGCCTTTCAGCTGCTGCCCCAGCAATGGAGCTCAGAGCCAGTGATTCAGTAGGTAAGTAAGCTCGTGCGTGGTCCATTTAAGAGGAACACCTAGGCGTGCAGCCACCCTCTGTCTCACTCAGTCACAATCTCCGCTGGTTTTCACAGCCAGAAATTATGGGGACTTCTCTCCCTGGCGCTGGAACCCTGGGCCGGAGTGGGGACCTCTCGGTCCTCCATTGGGGACCGCCACAGCCAAGATATCCCTCCTGATTTTTAATGGTCACACGTGGGTATGGACCAGCCTGTTCTGCATCTCTTCCTCTCCTACTAATCTCAGAGGAAGGTGGCTTCCTCTGCATGTCCCCAGTTGTAGGGCTTCGGTTCAGCAAGATTTCAGACGATTCTCAATGATGGTTGTTTTGTAGTTTAATTGTAATTTTGACGTGGTCATAAGAGCAGGTAAGCACAGTGTTTACGTAGTGTGCCATCTTCTATTGTTGACTAGTATTCTAGTGCATGAATAAATAACTTTGTTTATCCATTCTCCTTTGATGGACATTTAGGCCATTTCTGGTTTGTTTGGGGTTATTATAAAGAAAATGGCTATGAATTTTCTTGCACAAGTCTTTCTATGACCATGTGTTTTAAAATATTTCTTTTGGGTAAACATAACTAGCTGTGGAACTGTCATTTATAGTTTAGTGTATACAAGGTCTGACAATTAAGTTCGTGAACTTGTTGCAACGATGTTGCTAAACTTTTCTGATATCAGAGAGATTATTCAATATGAATGTACCAACTGTACAAACAGTTAGCCAAGTTTACTATTTGGAAGTGCTGAAAAGGCTGCATGAAAAAGTTAGACGACCTGAACTTTTCACCAACAATTCATGGGTCTTGCATCATGACAATGCCTTGCAGCACCCGCTCACAGGGCACTGTCTGTGAAGGAATTTTTAGCCAGTAAACAAATAACTGTATTGGAACACCCTCCCTACTCACCTGATCTGGCCTCCAATGACTTCTTTCTTTACCTGAAGATAAAGGAAATATTGAAAGGAAGACATTTTGATGACATTCGGGACATCAAGGGTTAATACAACAAGATCTCTGATGGCCATTCCAGAAAAAGAGTTCCAAAATTGCTTTGAAGGGTGGACTGGGCGCTGGCATCAGTGCATAGCTTCCCAAGGGGAGTATGTTGAAGGTGACCATAGTGATATTCAGCAATGAGGGATGCAGCACTTTTTCTAGGACGAGTTCGCAAACTTATTTGGCAGATCTCGTATGTCTTAAGAATTTTTGGTATAATCAAACCCCCCAACTTTGTCTTTTTTTTCCCCCTCAAAATTTATTTGGCTATTCTGGAATTGTTGCATTTCCATGCATATTTTAGAATCAACTTGCCAATTTTACAAAAAATAAAAGGCTGCTGGGCTTTTGTTTGGAATTGGGCTGAAATTATAGATGAACTTGGGGCAAATAGACATTGTAACAATAGTGTCTTTTAATACACGATCATTTATTTAGGATTTCATGAATTTATCTCAACAATATTTTATAGTTTTAAGTGTGGAGTTCTTTTACATCTTTTGCTAAAATCATTGCTAAGTACATTTTTATGTTTTTGTAGGTGGAGTTTTATTTTAATTTATATTTCTAATTGTTTGTTGCTAGCATGTAGAAATATAGTGATTTTTCTGTGTAGACCTTGTATCCTGAGACTTTGCTAAATTTCCTCATTATTCTAATAGGTTGTTGTTGACGTAATTGACCAGGCATTCTCTACAAACATGATCAGGTCTATATCTGTAAATAATAACGTATTCTTCTTTCCATTCATGAAATTTGGGTTCAGTTTTTCTCTTCTTTTTCTACCTTCCTAAGCTGAAAGCTTGAATCAATGAATTTTAAACCTGTATTCTTTACTAAGAGAAAAGTTTAAAACTATAAATTTCCATCTAATTGCTATCTTAACTGAATCCTATACATCTTGTTATACTATTTTCCTTATCATTCTGTTCAGAATATTTTATAATTTCCCTTGTGATTATTTTCTTTGACCTATATATTATTTAGAACTATGGGCTTTATTTCAAAATATTTGTAGACTTTCTAGATATCTTCTTGCTAATGATTTATAATACTTACAATTTAACTCATAGTGGTCAAGAAGATACTTTGTATAGTTTAACTCTACTGAAACTTGTTGAGATGATTTTTATGGCCAAGTACATGGTCTTCCTTCGTGTATCAGAAGTGTATTGCTTCATAACAAGCCACCCACAAAATTAATGCCTTAAAAACAATTTATTATTTGTCTTAATTCTCTTGGTAGTCTGGATGGTTCTTGTGCTAATTTCCCTTGATCTCACTCATGAGGCTGCAATTAGCTGGAGTGTCAGCTAGGGCCTGGGCCCAGCTGGGACATTGGCTTAGCTGGGCCTCTCTCCATGTGATTTTGCAAACTCTCTGAAGTTAGCCTCAGCTTCCTTGCATAGTGGCAGCAGCATTTCAAAAGGGTGGGGACGAAGGCCTTGAGTAATAAGTAGTAGAACATTGATTCTGCCCTACTGTATTGGTCAAAGTAGGTCATGAGACCAGCTCAGATTAGAAGTGGTAAGTAGATCGTGGGAGAAGGGACAGTTAAGTTGTGGCCATGTTTAATGTACTACGTTTCGTGTCATTTTTGTGGATTCTTAAAAAAAAATACTCTTGCAATTGTTGGGTGTAGTGTTCTATAAATTTATATTATGATAAACTGGTCAGTATTGTGCAAATCTATATCCTTACAGATTTTTAAAAATTACATGTCTTTATCAATTGCTCCACTATGGTTGTGGAGTTGTCTATTGCTTTGTCTAGCTTGTATTAGTTTCATGTGAATTGAAGCTCTGCATTTAGGGGTGTGTGTGTGTGTGTGTGTGTGTGTGTGTGTGTGTGTGTGTGTGATCATTATGTCTTCTTAGATAAATGGACTTTTATTCATTATGAAATGTTCTTCCTTATCTCTGGTATGAAAATTGACTAGGTTGATATTCGTTTTGCCATACCAGCTTTTTTATAGCTATCATTTGCAATGGTACACATTTTATCATCCTTTTACTTTTAAAGTATTTGTGTTTTTATACTTAGAATGTGTCTCTTGCAAATAGGATATCGTTGAATCCTGCTTTTTATTCACTCTGAACATTTTTGCCTTTTACCTCCTCTTTGTCAAATAAGGTAACATAATCATCAGTTTCAGGGATTAGAATTTGGACATATTTGGAGGGGACATATTTGTGGGGAGAGCATCTCTTACCTCCCATCTCTTCCAGGACCCAGTATAATTCTCCTCAGGGAAAATGATAATAATAATAATAATAATAATAATAATAGTAATAATAACAACAACAATAACAATAAAATGAAACTGGAAAAAAAAACTGTCCACAACGAGAAAATGATGCCAACACAGTGTTGGGAATGGGGAAAGGAGAATTATTCTCTTACATTTTAGTTTCCCCTGGACATAGAGGGGGAAAACAATTAATTAATAGTTAAAATTAATAAATTATTTCCCCATAGTTTACTTTCTTCTCTCTCAAATTCATAAAACTGTCTCAAAATCTCTAAAGATAAAAGTACCATTTAAAACATCAATTTATATAATTCTTTGTCAACATCTATGCCCAGAGCACCAATCATGAGTTTAGGCAAAGATGGATTTCCTGAAGCTGAGGGACCTTTTAAATGTCAGAAGAACGTTCAGGGAAGGAGTACGACGTTCATTTCTCACAGGTTTAATCTTTGTGCTGGCCTTAGATGTGATAGGCTTACAGGAAACAGAATTCTAAGTGCACTTTTGAATTACACGTGGGGAGAGTTATGCCTCAACAATCTTTTTTCCATTAGAAATCTTCATACAGCCATATTTATGAAGAATTTATTTCCAAATAAAAATAAATGCATTGACAGAATTGCAGGAGGAAAATTTTCTTTTACTTTTCTTTTCACTTTTACTTAAAATACCCTGGGGTATAACCTACATTGGTCTTTTTTCCGAGGCTAGTAGAAGTAAGTTTAATCAAAATGACAGGCAAACTTTTTTTGTAAATGGTATGATTCAAGTCCTTTAGGTTTGGACTAAAATAATATTAAAACGTCTAGCTACGATGAACTAAAACAACTACCTCCATGGGTAATGATTTTTCTGGATGTGGCAGAGGATGTGCTTCGAAACAGCTACTAAAACAATAAGTGGATTTCAGTTTGTAACACACAGGTTTAGAAAGACTGTGTCTTATAAGTCTGGTGAATAATAGTGTGCTGTTACTATCACTGGTGTTGGATGTGGAAGGTTCTGTGGTTCCGCAGAGGCAGCTCTGAAGATATAATCAGGATGAGTCATTCTTTTTAAATTAATCTTCTAAATGTGCAGTTGCAACATTCTACAGAGCAGCAAAGTGACCCTTAGCTCCATTCATTTCCACTTTACTTGGTTATCATTACCAGAAGCATATGTGTACTGGGTAGGGAGATGGGCAGTGTCAGCTGGGCATGGATGTGGAGGAGAGATGACAGCAGTTTGTCAGTGTCAGTGGAAAATGTCATTGTTAGGACAAAAGGTTGGGACAGTCAGTGCTCAAGGTTTCATTCTCAAATGTCTAGTGCTTGCTTTTTGTCACCATTCATTGAGCCAAACTCTCCTCTGTCATGCTTTCTCTTTGGAGTCACTTAAAATCAATTCTAGCTGCTCTCAGAGGTGTGTGCAAGCGTGGCACCTATCCCAGCTTTGTGACCTCACTCAGGGCTGACAGTCTTAAACCTCAGCAGCTCCCCAGATTGAAAATGTAAAACTTGCCTTCGGGATTAAGGTTACTTGATTCAGTAAATATTTATCTATCATCAATCATGTGCCAGGCACCATGAAAGATGGTTGGGGTGAGAGTTTGGAGAGAAATACTGAGTGGGATGTGGGGTCAGTACTGTCCTTAGAGTTGAAAAGAGGAACCGTGTCATGGTTCCCTCACTGTACAGAGTGCTGCTCTAGTCCCCTCTAGCTGTACCCCTCCCCCAGCACAAGGTGACTGTGTGCCAAGAGTCCATGTAAAGCCCACCTCTCTGCTTACACCATGCTCTAGACACTAGGATCCCAGAATTGTCAACCCAAATGGCTCAAGTCCACTTCCTGAGCCCACATGGCCCACTTCCCTGTGTTCATTCTCCTGGGGCTGACCGTTATCCAGCCTGGCCATCCCTGGAGCCTGGCTCTGGCCAAGGGGCAGCTGATGGAGCAACAGGATGTGAGCCTGAGCCTTGAATGTATGGGTTGTAGGTTACGCACATGTGAACAAAGCCCTTGTAGTAAGAAGATCCAAAGGTAGGTACAGAAGGGAATAGTCATAGAGTCCAAGAACTCAAGCCTGGCCATTTAGATTTCATAAAGATATTTGTAATATTTGTAAAGTTAAGAGCATAAAACTTGTTTTATTTAAGTTTTTAACTTTATTTTTAACTTTCAAGTATTGGACACCCGGTGTTAATATGAAGAGCTTGTCTGTAAGAATGGAGTTAAGAAATCAAACCAAATTATTATGTATCATCAAACCAAATTATTATGTATCATCAACAACATTACGTATAATTTAGTAAAGGCTTCTCAAACTTTTTTCAGGGATATAGTAATATAATTCTAAAGTCAGACTTCTGATTTCAAAACTAGGCTTTATCTTTCAATGCTTGTGTAATCTTTGAGAAGTTACAGGGAAAGTTTACTTCACAGACCTATGTCCTCCATTCCCTCTGTGAAACACACCAATGGCACCCGAGTCCTCATCCAGTTATTTACTGCTGCATAACAAACCACCCACACTTAGTGGCTTAAAATAACTACCTTCTACTTCGCTCACTAATCTGTAGTTGGAAAGTGCTCAGCAGGGACGGCTCATCTCCAGTGCAGATGGCGTAAGGTCAAGTGGCTTGACGGGGACTGGAGGATTGCTTTCAAGATCGGCTTTCACATGGCTGGAAAGTTGGTGCTGGTGTCAGCTGGAAGCTCAGCCCGGGCTCTGGGCGAAGGGCCTGGTTGCCTTCCATGTGGCATCTTGGGTTTTTCTGCAGCATGTGGCTGGGCTCCAAGGAGCAGTGGCATTTTATGACTTAAGCTTGGAATTCATAAAGCATTATTTTCTCCATGCTTTGCTGAGGTGATCACCGAGGCCCTTCTAGCTTTAAGAGGAGGGGACATAGAGCATGTGAGATGGTACATGTAGTTTTAACGATCTCAGACTATAGAACCCTCTCTAACAGACCCATACCTTCCTTCTCTTACCAGGAGATTTGTCTGAGTTACTTCTCAAATCTCTTAATACCAGTTGTCATTGCATAATTTAATTAAATATGATAACTAATGAAGAAATCTGAGTGTGAAAAAAAGGTGCCTTCCATGCCCCTTGAAAACTAGGCTGAATGCTTTGGAAGGACTGGATAAGAATGAGCCATGCAAGTTGGATGTTGGAAGAATAACTATAAAAGATTATAAAAAATAAAAAGAAGTCTAGAATGATTCTGCATTGGATTGCTTCACACATATTTCCAGGTTTATTTTGCATTAAAGAAACTGAAAGTACAAAATGTTGAGCATATGTTATGAGTATGGTTTCTGCCAGAAAAGCAGTGCTGAATTCCAATTAGCAATTTCTATCGAAAGAAAAAGCCTTGTGAAATTGATATACATTTATATGTTTAAAAGAAAGTAAAATGTTTAAGGTGTACATGAATCAGTTTTTAACAATTCCTTGTTTCAATTTGCATTTTCAATTAATTAATTACTAGCACTGATTGCATTCAATACGAAGGCTTCCCTTGTACTTGACCCTCTTTTGCCTCAGTTTACTTATCTGTAAAATGGATATCATAGTTATAATATTTATTTCATAGTGTTTTTTATTTTGTTTTTTCTTTATTTTTAAAATTTTTTTGTCTTTTTAATTTTTGCATCTTTTTTTCTTTTTCTTCTTTTGTCTTAGTATTTTTAAAATAATTAATACATAAAATCTACTTAAAACATTTAGCATATAATAACATTTGATCATTATAGTTATTATTATAATTACATTGGGTCACAAGGAGGAGAGATACACTTGAGATAACTCAGGTGATGGGGACCCAGCAAGGAACACTTGGTGAAGTGAGGAAAGTGGGGAATCCACCTCACATCTCCCATAGTAGGTGTCACAGGAACTGAAGCATCATTCCAGATCCTTTCATCGACAGCATCTGTTGGTACCTTATCTAGTGAGTCTGTCATTCTCAACAGTCAGCTTCTTTTCTAGCTGCTTCTCTTTCTACTCTTGGGTTCTCTCTCTGGCTGCCCTGCCTCTATTTCTTCCTTCTACTTTATCACTCATTCAACTCTCCCAGAGAGAAGACTTGGCTGGCCTTCATCCAAAAAGGAGCACACTTATGTGGCACTTGGCCGCCTTGTAAGCCCCTGGGATACCACAGATTTCATGAGGCTCTTAGCTGAGGAGCCAATCTCTGGTTTGACCTGTTGCAGCCAGGATATCTGCATCTGATGGCACAGGGCAAGACAACACGTGCACTGGCCGTAGGTGTCGCAAGGACACAGAGTCTTTGGAACATCGAGTCATGGCTGATGTTCACATGATGTATAGTTATGGCCCTGCTGGAAGTTTATAACTGGCAGTCACTCTGTTTGAGCAGTTTTGGGTCTGCACCTATTGTCTGCACTTTCACCTTTGCATAGTGATTACTTGATAATAACGATTTAGAAGTAGAACATGGGTGGGAATCAGATCCTGGTTTTTAATCTTGGCTTCTTCACCAGAAAAATCTCTCTCTCTCTCTCTCTCTCTCTCTCTCTCTCTCTCTCTCTCCCTCTCTCCCTCTCCAATTCTCATTACAATTACTCCTAAAGCTAATCTGAAATAAAAGTCATTTTTCATTATTGCAAAATATCCTCAAAATATGCATCTGAGCAGATCCTGCAGATTCCTCCTGTGACCCCTGTCCTGCCAGGGTTACTGTCTCAGATGTATCACAGCAGCACCAAGAAAAAGAAAAAGAAAAATGAGAATTGAAGCCTTGTACCCAAAGTGACACCTGAATGCAGCTAGATTTGCCATTCTAGTTGCTTAATATTTCAGTACCCTTCAGTCTTTGGTGAATATGTACGTTCTATCTTTAGAACTCATTTAGAGAAACAATTCCAAAAATGATACAAAGAAAGTCCATCTGGAATCAATTGTTTAAAATATTCAGCAAAACTCTCCTTCTCTTTGGAACACTCCAATCTCGTAAGTAGAGTTAAGATTACAATAACTCTCCCGTCTCACCCCTGGCCAGTAAGTGGGGAAAGGGATATTCCAACATCATGGAGTGAGAATTCCCACAAAAGATTCCTTTGTATTATGTCTAACGGGTTTCTTCTGGCCTTACACCTCCTTGCATTTGCCCCTAGCTTGCATGAACCTAGCAGTTCATTTCTTTTCTAAATAGAGTAAAGGAACAGTGAGCTCACCCAAAAGAAGAGAAGTTAGCAGCAGGAGGTACAAATAAAATGACTGATAATCCAATGGGCTATCTGGGCAGCACACCAGCCTTAGCTGACAGAATCCAGAGCATTGCTCAGTGGTGTGCATTTTATAACTTGGCAGAAGAAAACATGTCTGTCCATACTGGCTAGGAACAGAAGACCCATTCTTTAGTAGGCAGCCAAACACACTCACTCTTCTCAGTTTGGACATGTAAGGCCCCTTCAGATTGGGTTTCCTAGAGGTTTATCAGAAACAGTTTTGGTTCTTAATATGTGCAAACTTCAGGATATAAATAATGGACCAGACACTATTCAAAGTGATTTTCAAAAACACCAGGAAAAATTGGTTTCCTCCCGTCAAGTGGCTTTCACTACCCATAATCCCAAGCTTCACATCTCCCAGTGTCTCTTTTTATTCATCCTAATTAGCAATAAGTGAATCCAGTCATGTTCTGTGGTCAGCCAACTTACAATTGGATTTTATGTGCACTTTAGACTCAGCAACCTGCTGTTATTCAGCTCCAGGCACCGCCTCATCTATGGTCAAGGAAGTGTCTGTGTTTAATTTGTTTCTACCAGAAATCAAAAGGTTGATTCTGGATACATATCTGCTACCGTGTTCATTTTATATATTTCTCAGTTTTGAGATGTTTAAAGATTTAACAGGCAAGGACTGATCTGTGCTGCTGAGCTGAATGTACGGGGTGGGCATTAAGATTCATTTTGTAAAGAAAAGTTATCCAAGGTCAGAGGGGTCATGCAAAGGGGAGTGGGCTGTCAGACAACAGAGAAGGACGAGCACATTGTCGATGCAGAGTGAGCCTTCTGAGCAAAGATTCGAGCACAGTCGTCTCTGATATAAGCCCACCTGAATGGTCACCTACCTGGAAACATTCTCTGTATTCCCTTCTCTGTTCACTCCCCTGCCCCCAACTCTCTTCTTAGTGATGGACACTCTGGGGCACAAATGCTTTTGTGAAGAGGAAGAAATGCGCTCTGCATGTGTCATCCAATTCAGAAGAAAAAAAAAAAACCCTCTGGACCTCAGTGGTTTGCCATCCAAGTCTCACAGATTATTTGCAAATGATATGCCACAACCCTGCTGCCTTCTGGGAAGTCAGATTTATCCCATCCTAGGCTTGAGCTGGGCCTGCTGGGATTTCTTAGCTGCTCGTTAGGGTGAAAGGGGACTGCTTAAAAGCCCAAATCACCCCCATGCAGTAGACCCAAGAGCTGTGAACAAAAAACTCCACCAGCCTGTCAAAGTACCAAGCCCCTAGGCTCTGGTGGCCCAACAACACCCAATTCCATCGTGTCAGATGGGAAACTTCCCCAGTGTCCCTTTTTGTTCATCCTAATTAGCAATGAGTGACTCCCATCTAGGGTCATGCCCTTGGCAGGAGCCTGGGAGTGTAAATTTCCCTGTGGGTTGGCTAGAACTTGCTCTGAAGGATCAAGGCTCAGTTACACAGCCAGAAGGGTCAGCAGCCCAAGCAGCTTGACCAAGTCCATCCTTCTCATGGTCAGTTTGGTCCTCACGGCTGTGAGGAAGGTGCTTCTTACTTGGTCCTAGGTTCCATATGAAAGTCATGACCTAGAGCACCCAGGGACCGGGACTGGCAAAAGACCGAGTCATCTTTACTGACCACTCATCACCCCTGCATGCCCTCCACTGACCATACTGTTTATTACCATTCCCAAATGGCTGCTTTATTTGATCAGGGGCCTTGGAAAAGGGCTCTTGCAACTGACCTCGTGACATGCTTTTCATACTAGTCCCTCTAGGGAAGCTCTCACATAGCCCGATTCTCTGAGAGCCTCTCTCTCAAGAGACGTGGTGTTACCACTGATTGTACAGTCTAAACGTTTCATTTCCAAATCATCTGTACTTCCAGACATCCTCAGTGGGGGAAGGGAGGGGATAGATACAGAATCATACTTTTGTTCATTCTGAAAACATTTAGTGCACACCTACCATGGGCAAGATGGGATGGGTGAGTGAATTGCAGTAATGAAGAAGACACAGACTCTGAGCCCAAGGACATGACCAATATCTAGCCAATGATCAGGGCTTGGATCAGGAAGCCACGGGAGCTGTGGGGTCGTAGGGGCGGGGGCCTGACCGTGCACTGCCAAGGTACAGATGCTGGAGTAGCAACTCCACACACCCATGTGCTGCTGCAAGTGCTGCCTGCGGACGGAATCAGTAATGCCTCCCACATATTACTTTTTCAGCTGTAGGAAGTGGTTAAGTGATGCCGGATGTAGGGAATCCTTCTGTCCTCATGTGACTCCTTTAACAAGAGCAGGTACCATCAGGAGGAAACATAGCACGGATGTTGAGGGCCAGGACCGTGGAGCCTGACTTCCTGGGTCACAACTCAGCTCCACCTTACCCGTGGGGCTGTGGCCTGGGCAAGCTGCCTGAACTTCTCGGTGCCTTGGCTTTCTCATCTGTAAAATGGCACGATGCTATTTAACTCATAGAGCTGCAATGAATATTAATGGAATCAATATATAGGAAGCACTTAAATGGGGCAGCATGAGGATAGGTCTTCTACAATGTTAGCTACCATTGTAATCAGGGAGAGGGGCAGGAAATATTTTGTAGTTAAAAAAGGGGTTGTTGGAAAGTTTGGGAATGAAACTCTTTTCTAAAGGTCTGGATGGGAAGAACTGAGCCAGTGTCATCCATAGGCATAAATTCTATAAACTGTTGTCACCAATTCCTTAAAATAAATCCCTATCTATCTATCTGTCTGTCTGTCTGTCTGTCTGTCTGTCTGTCTGTCTGTCTATCTATCTATCTATCTATCTATCTATCTATCTATCTATCATCTATCTATCTATCGACCTATCGATCTATTGATCTAATGTATTCTGTCTTCAGACTAAAGAAATGATGACAGGAGTGTTTCCGAGATCCCTGGACTTCAGGAGACAAGACTGTTGCTGGAAATGTGAATGTTTGTGTAATGGACAGAAGCACACGAAAACCCGCCCAGAAAATAAATTACTAAGCAACTGCTCACTGCCAAACGTTGCCCTAGATGGATTACATAGTCATCTCGTTTTATCTCACAACAATGCTATGTGGCAAGTTGAAGTCTCTCTTTCACAAAAGTGGAAATACGAGCCTCACAGAAATTAAAAACAATCCCCGGTGTCACATAGCTAGGAAGAGGTAAATTTGTCCCAGGTTAGCCTCCTGACACACAGAAAAAAATGGATTCAGGAGAGAACAACTTTAAATCAATTAAAAAAAGAAATTAAATAAAAAATAAGGCCTACAGGCATGTTTTTTGGGACCCAAATCGTTTCCACAGGAGCACACAGCACTTTAGAACCCTACTGGTCACAACAATTTGACATCCCTCAGCCTGTGCCTCTGCGTTATCTGTCCTCTTTCTCCAGCTACACGTCCTTTCACCCATCACTCCTTCCTGGACGGACTTCCTCATCTCTCCAATAGGAGCACGTTGGCCATCAGCTGCTTACCTGGGTGCCCCATCCATGCTGACTGTGTGATTATTCTCAGGCTGTTTTTGACAGCGGACTCTTCACTGGAACAAACGGCCTTCAGAAACTCCTATGATACCTGCTTCTTATGCTACCTTCCTCCCCTCAAATCCTCACAAATGCGTGAATGGGGAGTGTCAGTTTTTGATGAGATTTCTGGGAAGTTGGGTTTTAAACAATATTAAGTATTTCAGGTTGTTTTTGTCCATAACAAAAATATGCTTCCACAAGTACTTCAAGGCTAGCGAGCTAAAGCACAAACATGCCCTATTAGAAGCTTTGGTCAAGTTTATCCATAACCATTGAGTGAACTGGAACAGAATGTTAGTCTTTGCCCTGAGGGTGGAAACAAGGTCATTCAGCAATTGAAGAAGGGATTGGTGGTCCAGTGAAAAGAACATGGACTGTATATCTAACACTAACTAGCTTAACTAGTTGTGTGACCTTGGTTAAGTCACCTTTGCACCCTGTAAGGTAAGACTAAAATGTACGCCCTGCTGGCCCCAGAAGGTGCTATGTTGATCAAATGAGATGTTGGCTGTGGGATAGTTTTTAAAAATTTATTTTACGTAAAGATATATTTTACATAAAATTCATTTTATATAAAGATATATATACACATATGACATTATATAAACTATAAACATCACTTCCATTAAGCCAGGAGCTGAGTCACTCAGACTGGCAATGAGCAAATGATGAAAGAGAAAAGGTCGTGAACAATCTAGACCTGATACTGAGCTGAGTCATTCTCCCTGGGTCCTCATTACATTGTGGCAAGTCAACAGAGGGTGACAGTGGAGGGCACATCAGGTGAACAGTAGAAGAAGGAGAGACATTGAACTGTTGTTTGGGAAGTGGTTCAGATGCTAGAAGGTGACTGAAAAAGGAACAGATTGGCAGCTGAGGACACCCCATCAATGAGCTGTTATTCCTTCATTCATTCATTCAGTCAGTCAGTCTACTCATAAGTATTGAGCACCTATTATGTGCAAGGCATGGGGCTAGGAGCCGTAGGGGATGTAGGTGGCAAGACATAGTTTTGTCCTCAGTCATATAAGTAACAAAGCCTGGAGAACTCCAAGTTGAAACAAACTGTTGTAAATTAGGCATGGAAATCCCTACCCCATCATGTTTTAATCTCTGTTTAAATTTTAGGCAAGTTCACCATCCCATCCCAAGAAAGTATGTAGGACTAGCGCTTCCTACGTATGTATTCCCATTTAGCCCTTTGTATGTAGGTATTCCACTAAGGGGCTGTGCATGTGATGGAGAGGTAAACCAGATGAAAATGGTTTGCACCCTGGAGTAAAGGTTTGGTTGTTTTGAAAGAAGACCTTTGAAAAAATTATAATGCTGTAGGATAGGACATAGTCACCAAATGTGGCATAGGACAGTCTCCAGGTTGGCCTAGTGGAAAAGAGCCAAGGGACAGTTCTAGTCTTGCTTCCAGGGAACTGAACCACCTCCATCCACTGAAGCCCTCAGTGTTTCTGCACCCCCCCATTTGTAAAATGCACATCATGATATCTACCCTTTTGAAGTGTTGTGACAATTAACATAGGAATAAGTATAAATCACCAATCACGGTGCAGGTCAGACTGGTGCTCAGTAGAATTCATGGCTCCTCAGGCCAGCTTTTCCCCAAGAGTAGATACTGCCCCAGTTATTGTCTTCTGGAGTAGATACTACTTCAGTTATTATCTTCTGGAGTATATAATGCCTCAGCTATCATCTTCTGGAGTAGAAACTACCCCAGTTATTGTCTTCTGGAGTAGACACTACCTCAGTAAATGCAATTGGAAGCAAGTGGGTCTTAATGATACTTTTCTTCCAACTACACAACTTCTTTGAAAATGCCATATCAATGTCAAACTCCCACTCCCCCAGTGTTTTGCATATTCTCAATATACAGAAAGGACTCCTTCCTATGAGATCAAATGCTATTCTTTATCTGGCCGATGCATGAGAGGTTGGGTTAATGACTAGGGGCCTGTGCCTTGTGACCTTTGCAGTTGTCTAAACAGGGGCTATATTCTTTGGAAACATAATTTTCAAGGGTATTGTGACTCTTCCCTGAGTCTGCAGTAGGATGTATTGGATGGAAATAATTTCACCTGCAATATTTAGAGCTGGGACTAATGTATCTTCATATCTTTTCAAACTCATCTATTCTTATTTAAAAGCAATGAATAATGGCAGTTTGGAAAGATGTACTTGTTCATTGGCGCAATAAAAAATAGATGGCATTGCAATGCAAAGTTCTTAATGTCCTTCCTGGAGAGGAAAAAAATAATTGCTACAAGGAATTAGAATTTAACTCCTTGCTCTCATTCCTTCACAAAGGTTCACAATCATTTTCACCTTTTTTCAAAAAAAATTTTCCCTGTACTTTGCTCAATTCAAGTGCAGAATATTTTACATTTACATGTACACATTAATATTATTTTTTATCTGTATTTGGCCTATTTATAGCAAAATAAACTTTCATTTTTTTAAACTTTCATTTTTGAATTATTTTTCTGAAAAACTTAAAGATCTTTAGAGACTTAAATTCAGCTTATAGAGTTTGGGTATCACTCTCCCCAATTTACAGATGAGTAAATAATAGGGACTGACAATCTTTATCTCAGACTTTCTAACACGAAAGGAGTCTCATGAGAAAGCTCTAAGTAAATGCAAAATAAACATGTCCTTGAGGGAAAAAAGTGGATAAATGTATGTTAAGGAAGAGAGGCTCTTAGTATGATTTTCTGGATTCGTTAGAGAATGAAGAACAGAGTTAAGTTATATTCATGCTTCTAAGATTGTTTCAGTGGTGTAGTTGAAAGGGAATAAGGACATATTGATTCTGAAACATGCTTTTTTGTTAATTACATGACCTTAAGAATATCATTTAGTGTTCTTGGAGCTCAGTTTCCTCATTTATCAGAAGAAACAGTAGACTTAGAGATAGAAAATTGTTAGCATGTCTTTCTACCACTTCCAGTCTCACAGCAGACATTAATACCAATGTTGGCACTAGTCCCTGTTGAGACCACACTTGGCCTTGGCATATTTTCAGTATCATGCTCTCGGTAGCTACAATCAATTGATGAGGGTTAACAATTGAAGTAAAATCAATTTGCTACCACTGGACTGGAAGATTTCAAAGGTACCATCTAAAATCCTAGCCTTCTCTTTCTTACACAGCTTGCCTGAACTTAATAACAATGATTTAAAACAACTGAACATTTGGAAAGCACCCATAATACCCTTTGTTAGACAGAAGCCCTCGGGCACATGGCCCCAGACTAATGAAGTACTTAAAACATCACATGCATGGCCCACAGCAGTCAAGTGCTAACTGATGGGCTGTTGGGGATTGACCTCAGGATATAGAGATATCATCTGGTTTCTCCTAAACATAAGCTGTAATGTGTGATTTAAAACTGTGCCACAAGCAAAGGAAATAAAACACTCAGCAATAAAAGATCCAGATATTGGCAGCAATACACTATTAGATCTCTGGAATTTTTGTTTTTGTTGCTGTTGAGATGGCACGCCAAAGGCGTATAGCTCTGAGCCCTATTTTGCTTAGCCTCCTGGACCTAATTGGAGAATGACACATATTAGCAGGCTGGGTCTGCAATAAGGAATTCCATATTTACATACATCACCCAATGGAAATGACTTACTAGAACATATTGTTTAATGATTGCACTGCTTAGGTACCTAGGAATTGATGCTGACACACATTGTCCCAGCTTGTTTTATTTTATTCTGGACACTAAGTTTCCTCGGGCTGGAGAAATCAAGACATCAATACAAGAAACAAGGCATTTTGAAATGCACATTGATTTATACTTACAAACGGTCAATAGCCTTGGGGCGAAGGAGGCTTTTGTTTGGTGAGTTACTTGTGATATGATTTGAAGCTCAGTCTCCTTCCAAAATGAGTCTATAAATTGATACTGATGAGGACACTCTGCTTCTCCTCTGCCTGCAAATAGCTGCAATTCTTCCCAGAATTTCCTCACTGACTTAAGAAGACAATCCAATGGTACTGCTCTGGTGCCAGAAAGATGGAGCTACTTGAGGTAGTTTAAGGTCAACTCAAGGGGGAAGTTGTAACTGTGTCAATTCTTCTGTAATGTCCCATGTACACATTCATTTTTCCCTTCCTGCCGTTCTCATCTCTGTATAGCAAACATATATTGAGCATTCTTATTAGTTTACTTAGGCTGCTATCGCAAAACACTACAGGCTGGGCAGCTTGCACAGCAGCGATTTATTTTCTCACAGTTCTGGAGGCTGGAAGTTCAAGATCGAGGTGCCAGCAGGGTTGGTTTCCTCTGAAGGTCATCAAGGAAGGATCTGTTTCAGGTCTTTCTCCTTGGTTTCAATATCTCAATTTCTTCTGCAGTCACTTTCCTCCAATTAAAAAAATCTGTCAGATCAGACAACGTTTCCTGCCACTCGCACAGACATCATTTATGTGGAAAAGCACATGGCGAAACTAGATAGAGAACGTTTATATAATCAGTATACTTGTTATTTTGTTAGTTCAAATTTGAGGCTCCCATCAGCTGCACTGTCTATTCACACACAATTCCACAGTAAAATCTTTTTATTTCTTCATTACCGCAGCCAAAGGAAAACTCCTAAGTCCATTTCAAAGACAGAATTTGCTTAGAAATAACTGAAGGTTTCCCTTTGTTTCAAATCCACAGCCCCTGCACAGGAATCCTATAATATCATTTCCTGGATTTTCTTTGTTGTGGTCTTGTTTCCCTCTTAATTCACATCAAGGTATAGTGATGAACACCACCATTATTTTTATTCAAATTTCTTACCCTCCAAGTTCTTGCTCACGAGAAGTACAATTCTTTCTAATAGGAAGGCTTAGAAAGTATGGTGGCCCACTCTTAGAGCTTACTGCAAGGAATAAGAAAAAAAAGTGGTGTCTTGAACCCTTGTCTCTGCTTTCCAGACTTTCTGTGTGCAGGAGTACAAAACGACTGGTGATCAAACAACCCAATAGAAAGAACCAGATGAACGGAGGAGGCTTGCCTTCCCATAGGCTGTTCTTTGGCTGGGAGTCTTGGCATAACCTTGACATTACCCAAACTTTGATGGACACAAGCCAGGCTCTTAACTCGATTTTAATGTGGTTTCTGAGCCTGAGACACACACTTACATATTGTATACAGCTGTGGCTGCTTGCAAAAGCGAAAACCTCTGTGCTAATGATTTTGTTTTGTTTTGGACAGTAGTATTATACTTGTATTCCTCAATAAACCTCTAAACTTTTCCTCTCTATGAAACCAGCAATTTTATCTGGCTTTTGGTTTTTAATTTATGTCTCTAATTTGGCTTTGATTCAAGGTGGATGGCTTCTTCAAATGTTATTTCTCTTGAAGTCATCATTTGTCAGAGCCCACTGTCAAGAAATATCTGTGATGAGGGACTGATGTCTCATATTCCAATATTCTCAAAGCGGGAGGGTCCTTGTAGAGTGAAGAGTGAAGTCCTTTCCTACCCCTCTCTCCAATTCAAATACAAACAAAACAATGACCCAGGCTCTTATGAAAGAAGCTTATATCCCCCCAGATCTACCCATGTTTCAATTTCAAGCTTGGCTGAGCTCCCATTTCCAATCTATAGAGGGAGGAGTTGAGTTCTTTATTTGATGTTCTGTTTTAAGGAAAAGGAAGATGATGCAGGGTAGGGAGTACTTTTTTTTTCCAGCCACTCTTCATCTACCCATAATAATAAAAGTGAATCCGTATTAGGTCCTTATTACTACCCAGGCTCTATTTTAAGCCTTTTACAAATATTAGATCACTTAACTCTCACAACATCCCTGAAGTAGTTTTCATAGAAGGGGAGACTGAGGTAACATGAAATTAAGTCCAAGGTCACAGACTAGCAAGTGACAGAGCCAAGATTTGAACCCAGGATGTCTGGGTCCAGAGTCTCTGTTTTTAATTTCATACGTAATTTAATAGTTATGAATCACAACTTCATATATATGTCTAATCAAGTAATTTTTGAGAAATACTTTAAATTTAACTAGTAATAATGACTAATATACAAAATCCGTGTCTTAATGTAGGAGTTGGTTGTAGAAAAAAACACAAGGAAATTTGCAGACAATAGAATATATTCACGCATTACAAAGTGCCACACTCAAGGGAGAAAAACATTACTTCAAATTATAAAGCCAGAATTTGGGGAATTCTTTGAGAAAATAACACTCTCTTCACCTGCCAGAGGTACCACCCATCTTGGACAGCTCTTGCAGAGTAGGGCTCCGTGGGCTGCCGAATCAAATAAATTAGTTCTGGAGAACACTGGCCAACATGTGTAAAAAGTAGGCCATCCTAGCATCCATACAAATTGTGACTCTCCACACTTTCCATCTATAAAAAGATTTCCTGAATGAAAGAGAGAGAATAGTAACAAGGGCCAGACAGAGACGTGATCTTCCGCTAAGAATTTTGCCTCAACTGTAGAGAACCTTTAAAACCAAAGTCAGGTGAACTGGTCCAGCCTGGCCTGTAGGTGGGTGCCTGGGAGCTTGGGATTCTGCTTCCACGTGTCTGGGGTTGGGACCCAATATCTGCATGTTTAAAAGGCTTTCATCCGATTGATTTTTCTGCCCAAGATGTCTAAATCCATTCCAAAGCTTTCGGTTTCCTATTTGGTTTATACATCCAAAAGCAGAGTCATATACAGAACTCTGGAACGTTCAGTGCTTGTGTTTAGCTCATTAAAAATCCTAACACATTAACAAGAGCGATGTTTCCATCCAGTGAGCATTTTGCCTACTCTTAATATAGAGATACACTACAGAGCTAACCATTTCTAGAAATGTACTTAAAAACCAAGCAGTTTCTCTTGTGTCACCACTGGCCTTGAGTTCTGTTTACAGCCCTTGACTTCTCACTCTGCTTGTTGAGTGAAGACACTCTCAGGCCCCACCCGGGGCAAAGACCAAAGCAGGAGAGGAGAGTTAGCATTTTATTGGTCAATGGTGACATCATGCTTTAAATATCTGACTTTGGGGATTAGAATAATTGAAAACATGCTTCCATTCTCTAAACACCACTGTAACACTGCTTGTCTCTCACATCTGTAAAACTTTTCTCCAAGTACAATTGTCTGTGTATCGATTTTTTCTTGAATATAAGGTTTTATTCTGTCCTGTTCATATGCAAGGAGAGTAGTCAGTAACTAACACATTAACCAGTGCCTTCCCATTTTACAGAATGAAGAGTTTCTAATGTTGGTGGAGCACTTTATTACTTATAAAACTATATGTTATATCAGTACACGTATTGTATCATGCACTATATCATGACATAGCCATTTTGTATTTCACAGACTTGGAAGAAATATGAAAGATCTTTTAGTTCAAATCTTACACAATTTTTCATGTTATAAAATGAAAAGCAATTTTTAAAACCTCAAATCATAAGTTCATGATATCTTCTTTTGAAAAGAACTTGCATTTTTTGCTAGTGCTCTATCTTTTTCTCGTTCTCTATTGGGCTTTTAAAAATCTTGTCCACTTTTAAAAATCATATGTAAATGATATTTTGTATGTCCTTATTTTATCTGCTTTGATAGTTACTATATCTGACTACTGTTCCTATAGACAGATGACTGATATATAGACAGATATATAGGTACATACATGAAGGGTGCCCAAAACATGTATACACATTTTAAGAAAGGAAAAAACTGTATAAAAATTGTAATACTCAATACGTACTGATAACAGAAGGTAAATACAAGTCACGTTTGACTTCTGCAATTACAAGAGGTGCTCAAAGTGGTTGCCATCAGCCTCCAGACACTTCTGATTATGGCGAACATTGGTAGACTTCTGTGGTGAGCGTGTAAACTGTTCCAATACCTCAGCAGAAGAAGCAGGACTTGTTGCTGTGTGAGGCCTCCTGGATCTTCCCTTGTGCACATACACCCAGTACCATGCTTCTCAAACTTATCACGAATGCGTACAATTGTTAGGCCTGTTGGAGGTTCTGTTGCAGACTCATGCCTCCATTGTCCTTGTACAACATTCTCAAATTTCAAATACCACTTGAAAATGGACTTGCGCTCCTTGAACGACAATTGTGCTTCTGTCGTTTTCTTTGACTGTCCTGCCTGTCACATGGTGACACTCGCATTCATTTGATGAACGCCATCTTTTGAGCGAACGTCATACTACACATTGCTGCCGTAATTCAATTCAACTTGGAAAAGTAATATGTAGATAACATCTCTTAAAATGTGTACACATTTTTTGGCATCCCCAGCATTTGTGGCGTATGTGTATTCATAGAACAGAGCCCAGAATACTGCGTTGTATAAGTATTTGCCATTCTTATGATGAAGACAAAGGAAGTACAAGGTGCTATGAAATTGCAGAGAAAATTATGTTTCAAGCAGATACCTGAAGGTGGGATGGAGAGTGGGCCATCAAAGTGAGGGGTGATAGATGGGTGAAACAGAACACGTGAAATCTCTGAGGCAGGAAGGAGGAGCGCAGTATTTTACAGGAACAAAGTCAACTTCTTTGTGGCCAGAGCAACGTGTGAAGGGAAGAAGGAGAGGCAAGAATCGAAACAGGCGAGGTATCCAGAGGCCAAGGGTAGGACAGAAACCACATGGTGTTTTCTTTTGCCGTTCACAATCTCTAAGATTGATATGCTAGCCATAAAAGTGACTTTTGTTTATAAAATAATAGTAATTGATAAACCAGTAATTTCATAATTGTTATCTGGAACGATGTGTATATTATTTTAGAGAAATCTTTGGTGGGTTCAAATGAACTCAATTTGTCTTTCTGGTTGGTTTCCAACATTTATAAATTAAACATAATAAACTTTAAGTTACTGGACAAAAAGAGAAAAACCAGCCCCTTCAGCATTTCACTTGCCTGCCACGGCCGAGGTGAGTGTGAGGGACCAGCCATCCTTCTCAGGGTTTGCTCAGTTGCCGAGGGACAGTCCTGAGCCACAAGACAGCTGCCCATGATGCCAGCCAGGCAAACAGAAAAGCTATGGTCCATGTCAATTAACTTGTCCTCAGGCCTCATCTCTCTTTGGGAGTTCCTGAAGGTCAGTGTCATGGAACGTACCTTCTCTCACTGACAGAAGCTAACCCAAGCTTAGGAACCCAGGGCTGTAAAGGGCAGAAGTCGTTTCACGGCATTTCACTAGTTGTAAAAGCCAGCTGAGATGCTCTCATGTCAGGCAGAGCAGCCACCGGAGAGGCTGGCCTTGCTTCTTCCAAAGAGAGCTAAATCGCCTTCCACAGTCTTTTTTCCAAAGTTCCTGCTTTGACACAGCGGTAGCAACACACACTGAGCCATACCGCTGCCACGCATGCTGCCTGTTTCACAGCCAGGGGCTAGAAGCGTCAGGTATTCTCTCTCAGTGTTGGGAGTCCATACTCTGCCTTCAAAACAATCAATGCTTTTGATTTTCATAGCATCCCCATTGTGTAAGCTTATCGGCTCAGCCCATTATTCTGGGTAGTTTGATTTCTATCAAGCACACCTACAGTGATTTTCCCATGTTTGCTTTGAGAACAGTCGCTGACTTTTACTGAGACCATTGTAGGATTTTTTTTTGTTGTGTTCTGATCATGAAAGATAATGAAATAAACATTATTTGCTCAGGGTTGGCATTTTGGCTGGATCAAGCAACACAAAGTTGGGTTGGGAGATTTAGGCTGTTAATTTTTGATAGTTTATGTAAAAACATTTTGTAATTGTCAAAGTGTTCTGCAAATAGTTATT